>NC_090928.1:81933101-82546101 GCF_040938575.1 Ambystoma mexicanum | reverse complement strand
GAGGGTTTGGGGGTGGTGCTGAGGCTGATGCAGCCATGGATGCCATTAGGGTTGATGAGGTAATCTCAGCTAGAGCACTAAAGGCAGCAAAAGTCAATCTGCAATAGCCAGAAGTACAATGAAGATCAGCTCTGGGGTGTGGCCTTTTATGGGGTGGAGGGGTGCGCCTCGAGAACATAACAAACACTCAAAACCATTCAAAAAGTTGCAAGAAATATGTGGAAAGCCAGGGCCATTGTCTGGGATATGTGAAATGGTGATTTTTTATTGTAAAATAATTTGGATTGTCTGAATAAGTTCTTTTAAAATGTTGGGCACCGGGACAGAGTGCCTTACTGATTGTCTTCATACACAGAAAGCATTGGTATCTTTCAAGTGTGTATTCTCCCTATGTATATGTTCATATGCTGTGAGTGAACCCCAAATGAATTACTGTAAGAACATATTTGAAGTGTAAGTCTACAAATATAGTACTTTTCAATTTTTTGTTTCTAAGTATTACTGGCTAAGATATATTACTAAAGGAAAAAAGAGGAAGCCAGACATGTGATGTCATCAGTGATGTCATCAATGGCATTTCCGATGTCATCTTTGATGTCCTGGGTGTTAGTCTTAGCAATGCACGTTGGTGGCGCAAGTTATGGTTGCTTAGCTAGCGAATTTCAGGGGTTTTTTGGTTTTACTTTGAACCATAACGCCCCTGTAACAATGTTTTTTTACTGAATTTCATAGGTTTTTAGTAGCGCAACTTAACCATAACGTCCCTTTAACAAACTCTTTTTACTGATTGACAAATATATATATATATATGTATATATATATATATATATATTCAGTGAAAACACAACCATAACGTCCCTTTAACAAAGATTTTTCTGTGAATTTCATAGATTATTGAGTGAAAATGTTTCATGGTGTTACATCACTGTATATAAGTTATTAATATTTCCTCTTTTAACATATATGAAAGAACTGTAAACCTCCTTAAAGAAACATATTTTTTGCAACGCATACTGATGTGAGTCGTTATCAGCAGCGCATGCTGGGGA
This sequence comes from Ambystoma mexicanum, assembly GCF_040938575.1. Taxonomy (NCBI): domain Eukaryota; kingdom Metazoa; phylum Chordata; class Amphibia; order Caudata; family Ambystomatidae; genus Ambystoma; species Ambystoma mexicanum. Next base: position 82,545,052 of record NC_090928.1, on the reverse strand, counting down.
TGCAAGTCATGATTGAATTGCCTAGGGCATAAGGCTTGACCATGACCCCAGTCCCACCAAACCACCCCCGTTATCCACTGCACATACCCTGTATCCTAGTTCAGTTGCCACTATACCCCCATAATGTGACCAATGGCCAGTGCTCATGGCTTGCAACCATGGCCAGTCTCACAATCCATGGGGCATGGGCTGCGGTCATGCCGCATTTTCCAATAGGAAAATCAGAGTAGACATTTGTCATTGCCGAAGGCCAGGCCTACTGCCCAGGCTGCAAAGTTATATCACAATTTTTTGTACTTACTTTTGGCACTTTCAAAAAAGTAAAACACAGGACAGATTTTGGCACAGACAATCTGGCCAGTGCCCATGGCCACCAGCTATACTTCAGTCACCAAAGGAATATCACTATTTGTGTATGTAAATTATGACACTTTTCAATAAATAAAACACAGACACATTTGCAAAACCATGCATTCAGGTCATTTCCAATGCTCCTTCCATATGTTTACTGCCAATCCATCCATATTTTATTTTTTGAAACGTGTCAAAATGTATGGACAAAGAATAGTCAAATACCTTAGCCCTCACTTGACAAAATCCATTCAGACTTTGCACACACATTCAATGTTGGGTCTATATTCTTTCTGAAAACTTTTGTGCAGATTCGTCAAACAGCAACAAGGTTATAAGCCATCTAAAAATGTTGAGACTTCCCCTCTAATTTTGCCTCCTCTTGACAAAATCCCACCACACTTTGCAGAACCATCAGGGTCAGGTCTAAAATTATACTGCAACATTTCATGCAGTATCATTGGGTGGTGCCAAAGTTATAAGCCATCCAAAAACTGCTTTTCACTGACTGTAATGCAGAAATTTACATGGATGTCCCAAACATCTGAGATGTTCGCGAACATCACAGGAATGTCCCCGAACATCTGAGATGTTTGTGGACATCAGAGATGAAAAAACACCCGATTTTTGGCTTCTCATGGCCATATCCCATCCCATCTTCATCACCCCTCAGCTCCCCAGAGGTAGTTTATTTAGTTTGATAAGTGAAATGTTGTGATTTTTAATGTTTTTACGGTGATGTCGGCGGACTACGGGCGCTGTTAGTGAATCCAACATGGTGTCTATTTCAAAAGTTTTGACGCACCTCACATTTTAAGTGACCAATCAGCGAGCATGCATAATGTCCGTGAACATCAAGCTGTCTCTTATTCGTCCACAGGTGTCTGCGGACTCCGAATGAAGAAATGAGTCTGCCAACCGGATCCAGATATCACTAATTCTTTTGACCTACTTTTTGCCATTTTAAATAAAACTACTAGACGAATTTACACCAAATTTAAAAAAGCATGCTTTTGGGACCAATCCGTCACTCCTAGCGCACATTTGGTAAAAATCTGTCCAGCGGTTAGGGCTGTAGGCGCGAGCAAAATTTTTTTTCCATTGCATCTATGTGGATTTTCCCACATTTTGAGAACACCCCTATAACTTTGCCCCTTGGCCCCCAGATGAAACTGCACCAAACTTTGCAAAATCATTCTGAGGGGGCCATATACTTTTTTTGCAAAGTATGGTGAGGATTCGTTCGGGGGGAGGGCAAAGCTATAAGCCGCCCAAAAAGTGCTCTTTGTATGAATTGAGCAACTTAACCACTACAAGATGGCTGCTACCACAGGCCCTTTAATGTAAATGTATATATATATATATATATATATATATATATATATATATATATATATATATATATATATATATATAGTAGTAAAGTCCATTTGAGCCAAGTCACACATTCCACAACGCCGCCTAGTATCCATCGCTGGAAGTTCACCTCCAGTTCTGAGCCACAACAGAAAGGGATGGTGGATATGCAAATTAGTTCAAATGCAAGCCCTTTTCTCCAGGAAATTGTATTTGTCTTAGAGGGCAGTGTAACTTTATACATACCTTAATCAACCCAAGCCAAACATTTGCAAGACTGCCAGGACAACTACATGCCTGGTTTCATCCTTATTAGAGATCGTCAACGCAGTATAGTCCTGATAGCCTTGTGGTTGGAGCATTTGGCCATGTTTTCACAACACCAAGATAGTTATGGTGGGTTTAAAAAGGTTTGAAAAGATCCCTTTTACCTGAAAAGTAAAAGTAGAAAAGTCCATTTGAGCAAAGTCACACATTCCACAATGCCACCTAGTAGCCATCGCTGGAAGTTCACCTCCAGTTCTGAGTCACAACAGCAAGGCATTGTGGGTATGCTATGTATAAAGTAGCACTGCCCTCTTAGACAAAGACAATTTCCTGGAGAAAAAGGTTTGCATTTGAACTAATTTTCATACCCACAATGCCCTGCTTTTGTGGCTGAACCTTTAACACATTTGATGTATACAATTATACTTCAAGTAATCACGTCTATCCATAGTAGCCAATGTAAATGTTCATCCATTTCACAAAGTATGTACTAGTCTATAATGTAGTTTAGCATTTATGTTATTTTAAGTTTCTTCTCGAATGTTTCCCATAGTTTACTCAATGCTATAATCAAAGGTAAGTGTGTTCCTCATAAGCTTCTGTAACAAGATGTTTCTATTCTTGTATAGTCCAGATTACGTACAAATCTGCCCAGGTGCAACATGTATTCATGGGCCAATGTTAAACATTCTGTTCAGACATGTCTATTAGCTTCCATTATATGTTGCGTTTTGCACATTCTATAGTACCTTTCATTCTTTGAAACTCCATGTCTAGGGCCACATACACTCATTGTGGGTAATTGATCAAATCTCAGAATCATTAAGAATCTTCGCATTCATGTTGTTGGATATTGAATTATGTATTTCTGTGGCATTATGTATGTGAAATTAAGATGTGCAAATATTTTCAGCGTTTTAGTTTTGCTATAGATTCATGATTCCTAATCCAGTCCCACTCATAAACGTCTTTCTCTAATTCAGATTTCAATTTATAATAGTCTTTGTCTGAGAAAGGCTCTCAGCCAATTCTGCTAGAAAAGTCCTCATTATCATTATCTTTACGAAGTATTAATAAAGGACTAGCTGTATTTTCTTTCATTGTACACCCCAACAGTTATAGCAGAACACATTCTGGTTCTTTCATTGCTCTTATGTAGAGCGTTCCTTTCTTAAGCAGTAGCTGTCCATTTAGAGAGACTCGACTCCATTCAATGCGTATAGCCTCTATCGAAATACCATTAGATAGTCCGAATATTTTCCTCCAAATCAAACCCTCGAGTATTTCTAGCCATTTTTAGTGCTGGTCATAATTCACCTTAAGGCCAGTTAATATTTTAGCAGCCATTAAGCTCTGGTTATAAGCAAGTATAATGCCTTTAAGCCTATTTCCAGCAGTGTTCTTTGCAAAAGTGTTTATTGTGGTCATCAATAACAGCGCCTTTTGTTGTTTTATTTCTATCAATTCTTTATTTTTGTTGGCAGCTGTAACCACATATCACAAATAGCTATATGAGCTAATGTGTTCGATGCTGCCCTCATTAATGTGCAGTGTTTGTTCCCTTGTTCTACATATTCCAAAACACATGAATTTCATCTTGTTTATATTTATCTGTAAGACATTGATTTTTGAATATTCATTTAATGCATTAGCACTTCTTAACCAATGATATGTGTTATCTAGAATGTTCGCATTGTCTACAAAGGTGAGCCACGGTATATGATTTTCCCCAAATTTTGGGGGTAGATTATTTGTTAGGGCCAACGTTTCTGATAGATCTGCAAGGTAGAGGTTAAATAGCATGGGGGCCAGCATGCAACCTTGTTTCAAGCCATTGTGCATTGAGATTTCTTTGGTAAAAGGTCCCATGCTGCTCAACCTCATCTGCACTCTTATATTTTCATACAATTGGATTATGAGGGAGAGCAATGTTCCAAGGATCTTCCATTCATCAAGTTTCTGCCACAGACATTGTCAATCAATCATATCAAAAGCTGCCTTAAAGTCCACATATAACGCAAAAAGTGGAGGTGCCATAGTTTCCTGTGCGGCCTGTATCAAGGTGTTTAAGGCTAAAATGATATGCGTTGTGGCAGATCCTTGTCAAAGTCTGTCTGGAAAATGCACAAGATGTTTCTTCTTTACTTTCCTCCACCTCTAAACTTCTCCTCATGGGTGACTTCAACATTCAACTGGACTCCTCTGGCTCTGCATCTATTGTATTCATGGACCTTTGCTCCTCGCTTTCTCTCTCCATTCTCCCTTTGTGGCCAACCCACCCAGCTGGACACACCCTGGGTACCTTCATACACTCTAACCTCTCTCTCTCTCCCCTCCACTAGTCACCCCTCTCTCCTAGTCCGACCACTATCTCCTCTCCTCCCATCTGGGTCTCATTGGCCACCTGACCGCCTCCCCCCAAAAGTTGCACCAACCTTGTTCACTAACACACGCCGATGAAATGAGTGACTGTGGTTGCCTTCGCCTCCACTTTCACTCTCCTCATTCCCCCACTTCTGACTCTACCTCTGACTCTGCCCTCAGCAACCGCCATCTTTCCATCACCAACACTCTTGACATTCTTGCCCAGCCATGAGGATCCATCTGAAACCTGCCTCAAAGCGTAACACTTGGTACGACACCCCTCTGGCTCATCCTCTGACAAACTGGCCTGCTGCCTGCTCCAAAATCAATACAGACTCACCGTCCATGCAAAGAAAAAAGCCCACATTCAGGCATGAGTCTCCGGCGCATCCAATAACACAGCTCAAAATCTGCAGGGAACTAGCCAACCCCTCTGCAGTCTCCTCCTCCCCTTCTCCCTCCCAGTCCCTCTGCAATGCACTGGCCTCACACTTTGCCACCAAAACACAGGACATTCTGGCCACCCATTCTACACTCCCGCACAACCCATTCCACTCTCCCCCACCACACTCTCCCCACCCTCCTCCTTCCTCCTTTTCCTCCTTCTATCCTGTCACTCCTGAAGAAGTTACCAGAGGTGTCCGCGCCATGAAGGTCTCTTCTAAACAGGTTGCCCCTTGCTCATCCAGGACCATTAGGGATAACATTGGCTCCCTTGCCCCTGCTCTCACTGATTTCTGCAATCACTCCTTTATTACTGGATCGTTCCCCTTCTCCTTTAAGCACTCCCTTGTGCGCCCACATCTGAACAAACATCCTGTAACCCTAACTGCCCTGCCAGCTATTGCCCTATCTCCAGGCTACTTGAGAAGCTGGCTTTGCCACAACTTAACTCTCACACTGAACTTGTTGGAGGCCTCCATCACCATCAATCTGGATTCGGAGCATCCAGAGGCATGTAAACTGCTCTTCTGAACACCCATGAAGAACTGCTCGCATCTCTGGACTCCAGCTCCCCAGCTGGCCTTATCATTCTCAAACTCTCCTCTGCATTTGACACAGTTAACCATTCCATTCTCATACAAAGGCTCCACGATACACTTGGTATCTCAGAACGGGCACTGGATTGGCTGTCCCCATTCCTCACTAACTGCTCTTCCCAAGTCATCCTGGACCCCTTCTCCTCTCCTTCTTCTATCTCCACCTGTGGTGTCCCTCAGGGCTCTTCCCATGGCTCTTTAACATCTACCGTGCCCTCCTTGCATGTCTCATCTCCTCTTTCTCCTCCAACTTCCAGTGTTACGCAGCTGACACACAGCTCTTCTTCAGACTCCCTGCTGACCCTCTTCCACCCTCCATCATCCCTGACTGTCTATCTGCCATCCAGTCCAGGTGCGCCTCCAATGATCTCTGCCTCAATGCCTGTAACACTGAGATCCTTCCCTTTGGGACTCCTGCTCCCTCCTTCTTCCTTCAATCTGGCCTTCCTCCTTGAGCTCTCCCCCTGAGCCTTTAACTGAAGCCAGAAACCTTGAAGTCATCTTCGACTCCTGTCTTTACTTCCTCCCTCAGACTCAGGACATTACCAAGAAGTCCAATTATCAGATCTTCCTACTCAAAGGAATTCTACCTTTTCTCACTTTCCCTCAGAGGCTCAATGTGACTCAAGCCCTTGTTCTCTCTAGACTTGACAACTGTAACAGCATCCTAATGAACCTTCCTTCTTCCTCTCTGTGACACCTCCAGCTTATCCAGAATAATGAAGCAAGACTTATCCTTGGCTTTAAGCCCAGGGACTGCATCTCTCCTGCACTAAAAAGTCTTCACTGGCTCCTGGTTGCTGCACGGATAAAATTAAAATCCCTCTGCATCATCCACAAGGCTGTCTGGGCCCAGGGACCACACTATCTTTAACTTTATCTCTCTAAATACTCTCCCCCCAGATCACTTCACTCTTCTGGCACCAAATCCTTGTGTCTCAAGTGTTTTTGCTAAGCAGAGGGCATGCAGTCACTCACTTTCCTCTGCGGGCTCCCTCCTTTAGAATAGCCTCCCCCTCCCTCTTCACCTGGAGCATGATCTTCTCAAATTCTAGCAGCTCCTTAATACTTCCTCTTTACCTCCTCCTTCCCCCCTGCTCTCCTCTGCTAATCTCACAGTTGCTGAATCAGTGTCCCTGGCCCTTATGCATCTTCGGGGCCTTGACCTCCCACACCAATTCTTCCCAACTCTTGTCTTTCCACAGTACTTTGCATCTGCATACCCTCCGCTCTGGAGATTCGCACTTACACCTCTTGCAGCCCATGCCGTGTAGCACTCAACATTCTAGCACTTTGTCCATGGCTCACCCACGGGCTCATACTCCCCAGCACGTACCCCCTCTTCCCTCTTCCTTTTGCACTAGCACGTTCTGAATTCTCTCAAGGCATAGTAGGTACATCCCCCTTCCTCTTCCCTCTCTGCTCCTAAACATCATGTTCCCGCCCTCTCTGCCCTGTGGGCACATTGAAACAGTATATTCTTATTGTATAGCCTAGCAAGCAAACAATAAATAAATAAAATAGAATACATGTTTTCTTTACTAGCCCAATTTTGCAGTTCTTTAGGGGGAGTGATGGTAAAAACCTTGCCATTCACATCCAACGATGAAAGCAGTCTATAATTCAAAGGGTCAAGTCTATCACCTTTTTTTATCTGTTTGTTTATTTACCTTCAGGAATCTGGGTGCATAAGGGTTTGCATGGGTAGTAATAGAGCTTTCTTCCAGGAGTCAGGTATGAGGGGGATTTACACATTTACACTTTCCCAAATGTCAAGGCATCTTTCCAATGTATCACAATCTATTTGTTTCAGTAGCAATGGTCACTGTTATCACCTATACAAGGGTGTGGGCAACATCTATGCTGCATGTAAGGGATAGTATTTATGAATCACTTGCATGAGGCTGCAATCAGAATCGGAGACAGTAATGTGCACTGTAAATCATTTGTATAAGGATGTGTCCAAAATGTATATATGCCTGTAACGGATAGTTACTGTAAATTACTTGGATGAGGCTGTGGTCACAATCTATGCCTGTATTGGTCACTGTCTATCATTTGCATGAGACCATAGCCACAATATATGTCTGTAATGAATGGTCACTGTAAATCACTTGCTTGAGGGTGTGGCCAAAATCTAACTATGCCAATAATGGATGTTCGCTGTAAATCATTTGCACAAGGATGCAGAAAAAATCTACGCCAGTAATGGTCATTGTAAATCACTTGCCTAAGACTTCAGCCACAATATGTCTATGCAAATAATGGTCATTGTAAATCACTTGCATGAAGCAGAGACCACAATTTATTCCAGATGGGTAACAGTAAAACCCATTCATGAATCGGAGCCTGCAATCTATCTATGCCAGGATGTACAGAGTAAATCACTTTAATGAAACTGAAGCATACTCTAGCTATGTCAGGATGGTGAAGTGAATCACTTTTCTGAAGCTCGGACCATAAATAAGATATAATAAGTGTTGCTACTGACCACCCTCGAACTGCCATACAAGCACATATGCTCTGCATTCACATTCCCAATCATACCTAAACACCCACACACTCACATATGAGCATACACCTGCACACACACACTCTGACACTAACTTACACATACATACATTCACAGAGGGTCATTACGAGGTTGGAGGTAATGGAAAATGATGCCGGTAAGGGATTACCTGCATCGCATACCGCTCCGGGCTATTCGGATAGCAGAATGGCGCTAACAGGAGGACATCACAAGTAAGGCAGACATGCAAATACCGGCATCATGAAGGCAGTAATGAGGGATACTTGGATGCCGGCAAACAGCAATGTGCAGTGTTCCCAACTGCCACAGGTGCACACAATCAACACAGGTGGTGGCAATGGAGTCTGGCCCAGCACAAAAGGAGCACACCCACACACAACACCCCTTACCACAGCAAAATGATTTCACTTGTAGTGTCAATCTGGAAAAGTGAATACCCTTCATTTGAGTGACAGATGTAACTTGATGGCCGTAGGCCAACCGTTTTATGCACCGAATTATAGAAATATAGACTGTTATGCTTGACCAACAAGCGGCCATTTTAAACGTAGCAGAATCGCCATTTTGCTTGTTAACCATTGCTCATTACTTTCTGTCTAAAACTGCTTTGCAGCTTGCAATTCTTGCGGATTCTGCTTACTCTGCTCAAATGTTAACATTGTTGTCTGAATATGAAAGGGCAAGGTCGCGGGACTGAGGAGTTTGTTGAAAACTCCTCATGAGAAGCCCAAAAAGAAATGCCCATGCTCCCTCTCTGTAGCCTTGAGGGAGAGCTGCAGGGCATTTAATCACTTGACAGCTGCCAGCCAGTCTCATATGATGGTAGAATATGTTAGAATAAAACAGCTAAAGGCTTGAATTATGCTCTTCCTACGGCCCCCCTTCGCAAAACCCTTTATAGCGTGTCGGCTCCCAGGACACGAATAGTACCTCATAGATAGCAAAGCATGGAATGTGGCTCTTCCCCCGTGTGCAGCTTGCTTCCAAGAACAGAACCACTGTGTTCTGTTCAACAACTAAAAGATGCCCCCGCACTTTCTAAATTGCACATTGTTACTAGAATAGACATCGAAAGTGTCATAGTTGTCATACCCGTCGGAAATGTCCATCGTCATCCCGAGTTCAAAGAAACTTAATAAAGGAGGGTGTTAAACATGACATACATAGCTGATTTGTATGATATGCATTTTGTATATATGTAACTGATGTACGTAATTCGCTCTCTTGCATCCCTCGAGGTCTAGGAAACTCACGTCGAGGGGCGTGAGACCAGAATTGGCCAATTGGGACTATTTGTGCTTGCAATAAACCCTAGCATTGGGAATTTGAACCTTGTGTCTGGCGCATCTTTTCGTGTATGGTTATTGTCTTGTTTCCATATCACGAGGGACCCCTAGCGGCCCCTTTCAGTAGTAGCAATACTGGGGCTGGAGAACATGCTTGCATTGCTACACCAGCAACAACAACAGGCACCACAGTGGAGACGCAGGAGGAGAAGGAGGGTGAGACAGGCCCAGCAAGCCCCACCAGTGCAGCCAGTCGTACCACGCAGGCAGCCTCCAATCCCTTGCATCAGAGCCAGTGCATTCAACCTAACCCCTGAGCAGATCCACACTCTGTATCGTCTGGACCGGGACACCATCACCACCATTGTGGACATGATACACGACGAGATTGTCAGCCTGATTGAAATACGCACCGCCATCCCACCTCTACTGGAGGTAGTGTCTGTGCTCCACTTCCTGGCCACAGGCACCTACCAGCACACAGTAGGGCACATGCATGGCATATTACAACCCTTATTTTCTCGCATGCTGAACCAAGTGCTGGATGCCCTCCTGAAGCACTCAAGGAACTACATATCCCTACCACGGACTGCCCAGGAGATCTTTGACATGAAAGTTGGCTTCCATGCACTGGCAGGCATGCCAAATTGTATTGGTGCACTTGACTGCACCCATGTGGAGTTGGTGGTCCCGCATGCAACGGAGGTGGTGTACCGCAATCGTAAGATTTATCACTCAATCAATGTACAGATGGTATGTGACTCCAGCAAGATCATCACACATTGTTGTGCCGAGTTCCCGGATCAACTCATGACTCAATGGTCCTGCGGAACTCCACGCTACCACGCTATATGGAGCGACAGGCAGGACGACATGCCTGGCTGCTTGGTAAGTTGCATGACAGGCACATGGCAGTGAAATGGGGGGAGAGATGCACACACCACCATGGTGTCATTGTTGTGGTGACAGCACGATGTCCACATCCCAAAACACAGTACCCCAAAGCATCCCAAACTGAACATGACAACCAATCCCCAGAGCAATGAAGGAAGCTGCACACCAATCACAACATGCCAAACTGTCAACCACCAAACATCCCACAACATGTGCACCACCCATCATCAGACCTCACCCTCCGTAACACAATCCAGCAACATGCTGTGAGTATACACAATGTAAATGTCTGCAGAAAATCACTACACAGGACAAACATCCATGAGAGTGCACAAAACAAAACCACCAAGGGAATCCACTGCTTGTCACAGGGCCACCACCACAGTAGTGCAGCATGTCACCATGGGAATAATCAGCGCTGAATGCTAAATTATGCAGAGACCACTGCCAATGCTGCCAGTAAGAAAATCATACAGAACACTACACATCACACATATAACACAAACAAAGCGGTATGCGTCCACAATGCATGAGGAACATCAAGGCAGTGTACACCGTGAATCATCTTGAAGACACAATCCACACCATAAAACCATGGCACAGCACACATTGAGGCAAGGTAAAATGTGTGCATATAACCAGGGACATATGCATGTGACCAACAAATATCTGCAGGCATGTGTGATAAGTATAGCTGTCCATCATGAATTGACTAACACATACCTTATTATGCACCCATGAAGGTGATAGTGGTTATCCCTTGAAGCCGTGGCTCCTCACCCCTGTCCGGAACCCGCAGAACAGGCACGAAGAGGACTACATTTGTTCCCATACCCGTACCTGTGTGGTCATCGAGCAGACCTTTGGCCTGTTGAAGGCACGTTTTCGCTGCCTCAGCCGGTTGGGTGGCATGAGAAGGTGGATGCACAACATGTGTATCCGACGGAACGTACTGACCATAAAAGTGATGGGTGGAAGGTTTCGAATGAATCTAAACCACTGGCAATCTAAACCACTGGCAATTGCTCTGGGCAACCTTCCACACCACCGTTTTTTAGCCCGTCTGCGCCATTGCAAAAGAGGACCAGCCATGTGCAAATCAGTCAGCAGCTGCCGCCATCGAAGGTAGCAGCCCAGCCCGAACTGCTAGGCCAGGTCCCCTCTGCACAGAAAACCAAGCAACCCCAGACATGTTTCGGCCTTGTTGGACCTCCTCAGTGAGGTGCAGCCTGGTTCCCTGTGGCGCAGCGAGCAAGGGACCCACGTCTGGGCATACCCTCTCTCACAAGGAGAAACAAACTGACCACAAAAGTGATGGGTGGAAGGTTTTGAATGAATCTAAACCACTGGCAATTGCTCTGGGCAACCTTCCACACCACCGTTTTTTAGCCCGTCTGCGCCATTGAAAAAGGGGACCAGCCATGTGCAAATCAGTCAGCAGCTGCCGCCACCGAAGGTAGCAGCCCAGCCCTAACTGCTAGGCCAGGTCCCCTCTACACAGAAAACCAAGCAACCTCAGACATGTTTCGGCCTTGTTGGACCTCAGTGAGGTGCAGCCTGGTTCCCTGTCGCGCAGCGAGCAAGGGACCCACGTCCGGACATACCCTCTCTCACAAGGAGAAACAAACTGACCACAAAAGTGATGGGTGGAAGGTTTTCGAATGAATCTAAACCACTGGCAATTGCTCTGGGCAACCTTCCACACCACCGTTTTTTAGCCCGTCTGCGCCATTGCAAAAGGGGACCAGCCATGTGCAAATCAGTCAGCAGCTGCCGCCACCGAAGGTAGCAGTCCTGCACGAACTGCTAGGCCAGGTCCCCTCTGCACAGAAAACCAAGCAACCCCAGACATGTTTCGATGGAACGTGCCACTGCCCCCTGACATTGAACTGCAACCACCAGGTGATGATCAAGAGGACGAAGAAGATGTGGGCGCACATCATCGCAGAGCATATGCACAGAAGGGACGTTCTGTGCACCAGTCTGTGATTGGCCAATATTTCTAAGACACATGGATGCAGAGGGTGCCATGAAAGTGGGACTGAGGGCACTGGGTGTGGGAGTACATGTACACTATGCACTGTAGACCAGTAAATGACACATGTACAATAAGGAATGTCCACTCAAGTATTTTTTCAGGTACACAACGGGTGTATTAAACAGTAAAATAGTAAAAGGTGCTCATACCCTCCATCTCAAGCACACCCTCTCCCCCCTCCCAGTTCCCCACAACTCCCCACATACCCTCTCCCCCTTCCACCTCCCCCACAGTTCCCCCAGAAACCCTCTCCCCCTTCCCACTCCCCCCACAGCTCCCCCAGAAACCCTCTCCCTCCTCCCCATCCCAACCAAAACTCCTCCACACATTGTGTCCAATCAAATGCTGCAGGTTTCTGCTTCAATTGCCATATTCAGGCTGCCCCATCTACTTTTGACCACTTCCAGCATCTGGTGGCGGCATGTCTGAGCGCCGCAATGTGCGCGCAGACCTGCGAAGGGGGCTAGTCTGAGTGGAGCTCGATGAGGAGGCCGTGCTCCCTTGCTCCAGTCTCAGGGCAGGACGCTCTGCCTCCAAGGCATCCGCTATACGGCAAAGGACCTGCCTTACAGCAGACAACTCCTTGCAGATACGAGTTGTGCTGGCCTCAATGGCCTGTCTCAAGGACACAGTGTTGTCTCGGCCCTCCTGACTTGCCTGGGTACCATCCGATACAAACTGTCTGACCATTTGCTGCACCCCATCCCGGACACCAGTGGAGGTGGATGCTGCATGTGGCAGATGTCCCAAATCATGTGGCTCCTCTTTGGGGCTCAAGCTCCCTTGCCCTGGCTCCCCTCCAGACTGCTCCTGTTTGCTGTCATCGGTGGTGCTGAATGGTGTGATCTGGGGTGATGGTGGGAGACTGGGTGTGGCAGGTAAGTCTGATGACTCACCCTCCACAGGGACACACACCTGGCCTTGGCTCTGTAAATCCTCGTCGTTATGGGGTGCCGTGGCTTCCGCCTCCCCGACAGAGCTGTTGGCAGCTGAAAGGGCCCCATCAGCCACTGGCCCCTGTGCAGTGGACACAGATGTTGTGGGGACTGTTGCTGTGGCAGTGGCCCTTAGCCGCCCCAGTGAGGTAGCATCCTGTGGTGCCTTCCGCTTCTGTGGCAGTTGTGGCTTGCCTGGGCCTTTTGATGTAGAAGGCCTGTTGCCTTCTTCCCTTCCCCTGGCCTTCTTCCTTGGAGTTGTTGCCTCCGCCGCTGAGTCCCGGGCCTCGGTGTCAGGATCTGAGCCTGTGGGGGACCGAGAGAGGGACAGCATCAGTGATGGTTCTACATGCATCATGCATACATTGGTATTACTGCTGTTCTACACATTAGATGGGATTAGGTATTGGAATTTTGACATTCAGGTTGCTTGCTATATGGGGGGAGCATGCAGGCATACGTCAGGGTCACACATGTTTGAAGTGGTGTATGATGTGTGACATGCATTTCTGTTGTGGACTGCGTGCAGTGTGACTAATGCAGTTTCCATGTTTGTGGGGTATGTCTCAGGAATGGCATTGGCATGCTGCATGCATGTGGATGTGTCAGTGATGAGGACAGCATCTAGGGATGGATGTTGTGTCTGTAATGGGCCATGCATTGCCTCATGGCACGGTCACATTGGTGGACTATCATCATACTTTGCATTACAGTGTTTTCTTAGGACACTCACCTCCATTTGTCGATGACTTGGTGCCATGTTCCATCTCGCCCAAACCTTCGATAAACTCAGTGCCGATAGTGCTGGCGCAGGTTTCCTCCCAGAGGCTGAGTTTAATTGGCGAGCTAGGGCCAATGCCAGTAGCCAGGCCCTGGCTCTGGTTGGCCGACATGATGTTACGCACTCTGAGGCGCAGGTCGTCCCAACGTTTATGCACATCCTTCACTGTGTGGGGGGTGTTCCCAACTGCACTCACTTTATGGGCACCTTGTTCTCAGATCTCTTTTTTCTTGAGCTGGGCTGCTCTCTTGAGGTCATTCGCAAAGACCACCTCAGCATTTTCAGCCAGCGTGTCTGCTAGCATTGTGAGCTCTTCCTCCGAAAAACGCTCCTTACCCTGCCGGGATGCCCCTTTCTTCACAGCTTTTGCATGATGCTGGTGGAGTAGATGTTTTTCTTCTGTCTTAATGCGGCTCCAGGTGCTGTGTAGTGAGGATGGCAATGGATTGTGTTTTTAAAGATGGCCGCCGTGCCCTTTCCCCTTCCGGCACGATGACGTTACTTCCGGTTCCGCTTATTAGCGGTGGCCGCTATTAGTGGTGCCCACTAATAGCGGTGCCCGCTAATGCTGTATCAATTGATGCCGGGCCCATTATTTAGAGGTGGACGGCAGCGGTAGTGCTGCCTGCGCTTCCCATGATGCTGCTAAGGGGAAATTTGTGATGTCATCTTTGATGTCCTGGGTGTTAGTCTTAGCAGTGCACAGTGGTGGCGCAAGTTATGGTTGCTTAGCTTACCATAACTGGCGCATTTCAGGGGTTTTTCGGTTTTACTTGGAACCATAACGCCCCTTTAACAAAGTTTTTTTACTGAATCTGATAGGTTTTAGTAGCGCAACTTAACCATAACGTCCCTTTAACAAAGTTTTTTTACTGAATTTCATAGATTTTTAGTAGCGCAACTTAACCATAACGTCCCTTTAACAAAGTTTTTTTACTGAATTTCATAGGTTTTTCATAGCGCAACTGAACCATAACGTCCCTTTAACAAAGTTTTTTACTGAATTTCATAGTTTTTTAGTAGCACAACTTAACAATAATAACTTTGACTACATGTAATATGGAACATACTGAACACTTTCTACTGAATTTGACTGTCCGCGGACATGTTCAGACAACAGTACCACCCCCTAAAAACTCTGGGGGGGTATGTGTAATTGTTATATCATAACATAGGAACATTTAACAAATTCACAAAGCAGCACACATACAAGGGGCCTCATTACGACCCAGGCGCTAATGGGTTAACAGCGCCGTAAAAGGCTGCGGCGCCGTTAACCTATTAGCGCCTAATTACGAGGTCCCTTTGCGGGACCCGACCTTAACGGCTGGTGTAGACCAGCCGGTAAAGTAGGGACCCGCAAAGGGACCTTGGTGCTAATTACGATGCCGCAATTTGCGGCACCGTACTTAGCGCCTTCCCCATTCCCATTGAGTCCTATGGGGCAAAAATGGGAATGGGGAAGGGCCATGGAGGAAGGGAGATTACCGCCCCACCAACCTTGTAATGGGGTGGTAATTTCCCCGTTCTCCATGGCGGAGTCGGTAACTTACCGGCATGGACCATGGTGCTAATAGCACCATGGTCTTCCGCCAGGGTCGTAATGAGGCCCAAAGTATATGTAGTAATACTTAAGAAATGTAACCCATATATGTAACACACTAACCATTCATTTAAATACAATATGTTCTAAAATGGAATATACCAAAAGTAGATAAAGTGGCTTCCAACATAATTACCTCACAGGCACTCCACAACTAAGAGCAAGACCAGACGTACAGACTACCCATCACATTTCTTGCCTGAAATAGTAAGTGCACTTCATTTTACTCATATACTTATAAACTTTCTGTATTAGATAAAAAATATATTACTTTTTTGTTTTCTCACAGAAATGTGTAGTACTCTGGAGTGGCTAGAGGAGCATTTCCCACAAGAGAAAATGTCAGAAGATAGTGCACCTAATGGTACACTCTTTACTGTATAAACCAATTAATAAATATTATTTTGTATACATTTAACATATACTTTTTTTTTTTGTACAGACTGTACATAAATAGAAACTACTACAGAAAAAGAAGAGGTGGATAACACTCTGGAACACATAAACGAAAAAATTGACCAATTTATGGCAAATTTTACCAATTTAAAAAACTTTGTGGAAGATCACTTAAAACTAACAAGATACCATTGTCCCACCTGTACTTGTCCCCCCTCACCATATCCCACTCATTTAACCCCAAACCCTCTCCATGGACCAAAACGTTTTGATGACATTTCCATCCCTTCTTCACCTGATCCCACTTATATTGAAATCCCTAATTCTCCTGTTTTTGTTTCCGTTTCTGCCCCACCTTCTCAGTCATAAATTGTTAATATATGTCAAATAAATTTACTTTTTTATAATGTGTTGTAATTAGTTTCAGTTCTTTCTGTTAAAACCAATTTAGGTGTCCATGGACAGCGCGGTTGTTCGGAAATGTTTGTAAATAGACGAAAATGTAAGTGTCCTGAGGACACTATATCTGTCCGTAATGTTCTCATGCAAGTTGAAACTGTTCTAAGAACACTCGTAGTGTCCTGAAATGTTCGTAAATAAACGAAAATGGAGGTGTCCTTAAGAACACTATGCCTGTTCATAGTGTTCGCTAGCAAGTTGAAACTGTTCTAAGAACACTCGTGGTGTCCTGAATTGTTCGTAAATAAACGAAAATGGAGGTGTGCTGGGGACGCTATGTCTGTCCGTATTGTTCGCAAGTAAGTTAAACTGTGCTAAGAACAAACGGATGTCCGTAACTGTTCGTTTTACGTGTGATGTGCTTTTACTTAGTTCAGGACCCAAACACTGTCCGTAGAACATCAACGCGCATGCGCAAAAGCAATGTCCGTACATTGGGTATCCTGCGGACGGCCGCTTCCTTAGCGAACATGCTCATGAAGCAATCATGTGACCGCGCCCACGCTGATCACGTGTTCTGAATGCGGACACTGTTCGTGTCCCCGAACAGTTTAAAAGTACATTTCCAAGTAATCCACAATATTTCTCATTAAACACTCACCATACCACAAATCCCACATACTAATCCTAAATTTCCACATAGATTTTGTGACTTTCTGAACCTTTTTTGGTGTTCGATCTGTCTTGCGGACCAAGTCCGCGAACCGCTTACAGGCACCCCTATAAAAGACAACGCCTTAGAGCTCATTCTCATTGTGTTTCTGGCTATTCCACAGAGCACAGTGCATTTTGCTGCATACTTTGCAGATTTTGAGATTTCCATCTCCAAGCCGATGACATCCGTGGCTCCACTATTGCCACCTGGTGCTACATCTGCCTCAGCACCACCCCCAACCCCTCCACCACCACCATCTCCCCAAGGGCCTGAAGAGGGGAACAGGAGTGAGGATACAGAGGAGGAAGAAGAGGATGACGAGAATGAGGTAGAGGAAATCCCTACTACCCACCCTCGGTGTGATTCTTGGGTGTGGCGGTTGTTTACCGTTCATGGGAATGGTCCTAAGGCTCGTGCGAACCGTGTCACCTGCAATGAACTCAGTCGCGGGAGGCATGGTTCGTACAGCTTTGGGACCACTACCATGAAGCGACACTTCAACTCATTCCACACTGGGGCCATTCGCCAGGTTGTACCTTGCGAAGAGCATAGTAGGTTGATTGCCTCTACTTCATCCTCCGTTTCTGATCCTGTCACCACAAGGAACACCTCTGTGGGACAGCGTCTTCCTCAAGCTGCCTCACAGACCATACAGAATTCTGATGACCCTTACCTTTCGAGGGTCACAGTTGTATGTATGTACTGTGACACAGTACTCTGCAGGGGGGAGCGACTTCGGAGTGCTTTTGAGACTATCGTCTCACAGCACGAGAAGACCTGCTCACTTCCCAAATAAAACTCACTCTACATCTTCCTCTCTCAGCTTGCCCTTTCTTATCCCTGTGGTTGGTGTCCCCCCTTTTACCCTCCTTTCCCCTCCTCTCCTCGTGTGTCTTGTATAAAAAAACAAAAAAAATACAAAATAACAAAAATCAAAGAAAATAAGGCTCTTTTCAGAGCCGCCTTTCACAGTTAAAAAATAGAAGTGAAGATAAATAAAGCAGGGCCCTTTGTATTTCTTGAAAGTCCGCGAACATAAAAATAATTGGGGTACTACCCTATTGTAACCATTGCATTTTTCTCTGGGAGGAAGTGGTGGCTCTGAAAAGAGCCTTTGGGAGGTGTTTGTATGTCAAAAATTATAAATACTTAACCTACTTCAAAATGGATGCTGTATTTCTAAAAAAGGTTGCAATGCATTTTGTACATTTCTCAGAAAAATCTGATTGCCAGCATAAGTAAGATGGACTCCATCTCTGCGAAAAATGTATGTACTACGAAACATAATATTTTCATTGTGAAAAGAGGACATGCCAAAATCTCTTATGAAGGCACAAACAGCCTTATTAACATTACGCCTTGCTTTCTCCATTTGTGGACCACATGAGAAAGAACGAAGCCACATTTGTCTCTGCGCAATCCGTGAAAAAATTACTTTGGAGTTTGGAAACATGTCCATGATCTTCTGAAGTCCTTCTTCCATTGCAAATTGCAAAGAAATTCCAGACACATGTCCTAAACTGTTCCCTCCACAATGAATTACAATTATGTCTGGATGTTCCTCTATCTTCAAAGTTGCACAGAGAGGTAGCAAGTCCAACCACTTCATTCCACGCACTCCATGTCAGTGCACTTCCACATGTGCGAATCCAAGATCTATAGATACTCCACAGCTTTCTGCATGCACCTTCAACCAATGTATCCACAAGTCTCCCAAAATCCACACAATCTGTTTTTTGAAACACTCAGCCATAGCTATCTGTTCTTCTCTCAGCAAAAAGAATATCTGAGAAAACCTCTCCTAGCACAACACACTCACTAAACTTTACTGACCAATCCCTTGCTACATTCAATCTCATTTGCATGCCTCCCCACCCTAAATTCCCCGGATGTAATACGCGGTGTCCTAGAACTACCGCCATGTCCACGAACATATCGTACATGGACAGCCCTTCTACCATTTCCACTTCGCTCTCTGTGCCATTCCCTCATTGGATGTAGCTAAGAAATCACATGACCATCCACCAATCAAATCCAAGACCTCTACATGTAACTACATCATCATAGATCAGCACTGCAAAAGTACGGTGAATCTCTCGGAGTACAAGTCTCATACCATTGGCAAGCACGATCTACGAGAAATACTATACAAGTCTCCAAGATTTCTACTTGCAGCTTCGTCCATATCCATATGCATGAACACAAACTACAGATATGCATATTTTCTATACAGTACATGAACACATTTTCTAACCGACTTTTACCTTGTATAATCTGTAAAATGAGTCTACGATCATTTTTTCATTGTCCTAAAATGAACTGTGACTTACAAACCTTTATACCGTTTAATTTCTTCATACACACACACACACACAAATAATTTTAAACTAACATTTTTGAGATAAAATATATAGACTACATATAATCAAACAAAATGACATGCACACTCTATGATCAAATCTCAAACAATAATATTTGTACAAACACATAATTGATTTTAATTTTTTTAATTTATATAATTACTTACATTTATATAGGACAAGCAGGCTATGACATTGACTCACTATTACGTAGAAAAACTTAGTTACAGGAATAGTGGTATACAGTGGTACATTAAGAATTTCACAAGCCATAGTAAAGATATTTTCTTTCCTACAGTTAGTCATTTAATGGTTTTGAGGAAGGCGCTGAGCATTTCAATTTAAAAAATCTATGTCTAAATTAAAAACAGTGCTATATACAAACCAAATTACTAATTTCTTTCTTTTACAATTGCAGTGAAGACCATTCTCCTGAAAAGAACCAGCCGAATTTAAAGTACAAAGAACAACTAAGAAGCAAACTGCTCATTTTAGAAAAAAAGTAAGTAGAATGTTACCATAATATTTGAATTATTACTCAAACACACTGTAAGGTTAATTCATGCTATTTCTGTGCCTAAAAATAGAGATTCTGCACCATTCTGACCAAAAAATTCCCCCCGTCTTAAACAGTGATTTACTGGCAGAATGGCCCACACATTCCTATTTTTCGACACACAAATTACCCAACTCTGCCGCTAGAATTTAGATGTTGTAGAACAAACAACTGTTTAAATTGTATAGCTTTAGATATACTATTTATACTTCTCCACACCACTGGCTTACTTTTTTCTGTAATCTGAACCCCAGTTTAGTAACACATTAATTCAAGAATACCCATCCCTAGTAGTTGTACTTCCCAATGCACAATCACACACCATTACATATATCTTTATCATCTTACTCAAACACTCATGCACACAACACACATGCATTGCAGAACACCCCAACCCATACCTTCTGTATTTTTTTCAACAGACCCTAAAGAATGCCTACCAAAAAGCAACTCTGTAGAAAGGAACGCAGAAGTAGAGCAAATGAAAAGAAAAGTCTCCAACATAAACATCCATCTATAGCAGAATTTGTAAAAAAAAGTTGAAACACAACAGCTAATACAGTCATGTAGTGAAACAGAAGAAGTTTCTAGTACAAAAACTTTGCCTCCTCTATCACAAAGTAAAACAACCCAAAAAACAATTAACAGAAAATCAACTATCACACAAATAAAACTTCTTCTATAAATCTTTATATAGTACAAAGTAAGCATACCAAGAAAAGTATTTTAGCCAAAATGTTCCGTCACAAAGTCCTTCAAAATCTTATAAAAACACGAGAGAAACCAGGTTCAACACTTCAAACCTATCGTAGGAAAGTAATCTTAGAAGCGTTGATAGACAGTGCAATTCTTCTCAAAAGAAAGTTATTTATTTTAGTGTTAAACAGAATGAAACCACTAACAAATCTAATAACTAAATTACAAAAAAGACTTCTCAATAAACGAAATGTCAACAGAAATAACTTCTTAAATATCTGTGGAGGTGAATGGAGTCACACTACAAGCACAGAACCATACTTTAATGAAGAAGCGTACTAACAAAAGCAAACACATACAATTGCCATACATAGCAGTGGTCGAGGTTATGAAAAAGTTAATAATACCATAATGGAACAAGAAGTACTCCTTACAAAAATATGCCCTGAAAACGTAGATGTACCCCTCTATTCAACTGATTCAGAACATCTAGTGTACAAATGGCCATGCACGTCAATGTGTAACATTCCCAAAAAAATGTTCAAGTCTTTACGCCAATTCCTCAATCAATATGTGAAAAGCAAAGACAAAATCAAAATTAAACTACTGCAAAATATGGATGCTTGTCCAGTAAGCAAGTACACAGGACTACAAGGACATTCATTGGCCTGCATTACAGGACCTACTTGCAAAGCAACCTTCCATGATATCAAAAGGATATCAACACATCATGCAAGTATATGAAATCTAGTTTATAAACTGTACTATGCTAAAAGTCCTGCTTTAGCACTAGCCAATTTAAATAACATTCTTCTACAGCAAAAGACCTGCTAGAAGAAATCGACTATATCCAGACAAAATATTTTGGAAGCGAAACCCACTTACAAGATGAATTAGCTGTAAACCAACTTCGTAACTATTCTGCACATGGCAACCTTTCACTACACACATACAAAAAAGAAATACTAAAATTTGAAAGTACTTCAGCTGAAGTACCAAACCACTTGTGTGTATGTTGCCGCAGAACTTTTTATAAAAGTAACACAAAAACTGTAGACCTATCATACAAAATAGAAGACAATGAAGATTCTAAATGGTTTGAATTAACTCTCTACCTTATAGCAGAAAACAAATATGAAATAACTGACCCCATAATACTTTGCAGTTACTGCACTACAAAACTTGACAACAACCAAACTCCTTCACGTGCTATCACAAATAACTTGGAATTATATCCACTACCAAAACCCCTTCAACAACTTAATTTATATGAGAGCATCCTAATTCAAACAGTGCACCCATTTCAAGCAATAATACGCCTTCAACCAAAAACTGCAACATTACCTCCCTCTGAATTAGTGAAAGGTATTCGTGGAAAAGTAGTGTATTTACCATTAGATCTAAAAGAAAATGTGCACACTCTAGAAGTGCAACGTCCAATGCAACAATCTTTAATTATCTTGGTAAATGGAGTACTTACAAAAGACAAAATAATTTGGCAACAACTGGTAGATTTACATAAAGTTAGAGAAGCCCTGCAATATCTTAAAGAGAATAATGAATATTACAAAGAAATTAATATTGAAGAAAACTTGAAAGATACAACTGAATAATTCAAGAGACACAAGAAGCTGGTCAATTTGAGCTCCTATATCCTGCTACAATATCAAACACTTTAGAGCATTATACAATTCATCCATTGCACTCTAATGACACCATAGAAGATGCACTGGAAACGTACCAAATGCGTCAAACAAAAGGATCACCAATCAGTATATGGGAAAAAAGTATAAAAGCACATGCTTTTCCTCTACTCTTTCCTACTGGCAAAGGAGGAAGATACGATGATAGACCTATTCAAATATCAGCATCAGAATATCGCTCATTACGAATGTATTCTGAAGATCCCAGATTTCGACAAAATGTGGAATACATATTCCACCTACTCTTTGAAAGTGAACTAGCAACTTTATGTTACAGAGTTGCACACATATTAAAATCAGGATCACACTTTCAAAATATGACAGCTACACAATTATTACAAAAAGTTCAACAAAAAGATGAGGTTTTACAAGCAAATCTTACAAATCTATTAGCAAATATGCGTGGTACTAAATAGTACTGGTTTCGACGTCATGGAGATGTACGTTGTATGATCAGAAACCTTGGCCCACCCACTTGGTTTGTTACATTAAGTTCTGCAGAATATGCATGGGAAGATTTACATGCTTTCCTACGCATATCAAACGAAAACAAAACAAACATAGGTATACTAACACATGGAGAACTTTGTTCTCAGGATCCTGTTAATGCTTCAAGATATTTTCACCATCGCTTCATTGCTATGCTACATTTTATTTGTAATAAAACTGTTCCTCCCCTTGGAGAAGTGCAACACTTCTTTTGGAGGAAAGAATACCAAGCCAGAGGAGCACCACATGTCCACATGCTTTTATGGATTAAAGATGCTCCTAAATTTGGTCAAGACAGTGATGCCACTGTTTTACAGTGTATTGAAAAATATGTCACTTGTGAAATTCCATCAGAATCCACAAATAGCGATCTTCATGCAAACATTTTACAATTCCAAAGACACAAATGTGACAAATACTGTCATCGCAAATACAAAAACAAAGGGAAATACTACACCAAATGCCGATTTGGTTTCCCTAGACATGTTACAAATACAGGTCAAGTGAACAACCTCATGTCTTCAGTTAGACATAGGGCCTGATCACGACCTCGGCGGTAACCCTTAAATCCAGCGGTAGCGCTATTACTGCCGGATTTAAGGGTCCGCCAAATCAGGGCTTTGGCGGATTTCGCCCCAGCTCTTGGCTGGGGGGAAATCCACCGAAAATTTGCGCTATTACCGCCGGCGGGAAATCCACCGGCAGTAAGAGCGCAAATTTTCCCCATTGAGCCCAATGGGGAATGGGGCATTCCCGAATGGGCTCAATGGGGAATGGGGACTTCCAAGTCCGCCCAACTCGTGATCCCGCGCTATTAGCGCCGGGGGCTATGGCGGTCGCGCTAATAGCCCCCGCGCTAATAGCGTTAGCGTTACCGCCGAGGTCGTGATCAGGCCCATAGTGTTAATGGTAAGTCACCTAAAAATACATATTGCATAAAAAGAAAAGAAAAAGAAAAATATATCAATGATTACAATGCAATCATTTCCCACTTATGGAATGCAAACATAGATGTGCAGTACATTGCAGACAATTCTACTGCAGTTGCACGATATGTCACAGCATACTTAACCAAATCAGAAAAGACAGAGCTCCAAGACCTCTGGAATGACCTGCAATCAGATAAAACAGTGTCTCAGAAATTATACAGCTTGGGCATAAAAATGCTGTCCCATAGAGAATGTGGATCCTATGAAGCAGCTGATCGATTAACTGGTACTGCATTGTATGGTAAATCTGAAAATATAGTATGACTAAGTCTTGGTCCAGCTAAATCTAGAAAAAGAGTTCTAAAATCATACGAAGATATAGAAACAATAGCCAAACATGATCCCAACATCCAAGACATTTTAAAAAACAATTTATTGGACACATACTACCCAAACAGGAGTACCACTTTGGAAAGCATGTGTCTACACCACATAGCCCAAAACTACACATACAAAAATAATATAAAACCTGATGAACAAAACCGTAAATACAAAGTGACAAACTGTGAAGGCAGCTTAGTAAAACTCACCAAACCAAATTTAATTAATCATATCAAATTGTCATTAAAGACTCCTCAACATAAAGAAGTATATTACATGTCCCCGCTACAACTCTTTAAACCATGGAGAAAAGAAGAAGAAATACTAGAGAACTATGACTCATATGAAGACGCTTTCAAAGCAAATGAAAGCAGTATAACTGATGTAAACTTTGCACAGTACAAAACAATGTTGCACAATGAACAGCAATACGAATAAGAACTCCAGGCCCAACTAGATAAGGACACTCCTGACACTAGTCAACCTTCTGTCACAGGAAGCCAAGAACCACTGGGAGACCCACTAATAACAAATGAGGCAGAATTATCTATGATAGAAGTAGAAAACACCATGTGTCAGTATGAAGATAAAGAATACTTAACTATACTACAATCAAAGCTAAACAATGAGCAACGTAGCATTTTTCAAGAAGTAACAAAAGAAATTGCACATGGTGTACAACATGAAAACAAAGAATGCACCTGTCAAAATCACAAACCTATACTATTGTATGTCAGTGGTGAAGCTGGTTCTGGCAAAACATTCCTAATCAAAATCATCAGTAAGTTCCTTCAACAATTGACAAACAACAAACTGTCAGCTGTTGTCACTGCCCCCACAGGTTTAGCTGCCTACAACATAGGTGGTGTCACTTTACACCGATTACTACTCCTGCCAGTAGAACACCAAAACAAATTAGATTATTACAAACTTTCTGCAGAAGCTGCAATGGAACTATGCAGAGTATTGAAACAAATGAAAATGCTACTAATAGATGAAGTGAGCATGATGTCCAACCTAATGTTGGCTTTGATTCACCTCAGATTACAAGAAGTACTCAAAACAAACTATGAAGAGCTCTTTGCAGGAAAACACATTATTGTTTTCGGAGATCTTCTTCAATTGACACCAGTAAAAGGTGAGCCTATTTTTAAAACATTAGGACACAAACTCTCCCGTAAAACTGTTGGCAGCATTGGAAATGTCAACCTTTGGCAACATTTCCAATACAGAGAATTAACAGAAAACATGTGCCAATCTGCAGATCTCACTTATGCCAGCATCTTAAAAAGTATCAGAGTTGGTATACTTTCTAAAGAAGCAGAAGCAATATTGAAAACCCGGCACATTCATGCACTTTATGGTGATAATGCATGTGCTACAGATGTTATGGAACAATTAGCCCACAAAAATGTCAATTGTATGGCCTTAATGCCAATTCTTGCAAGCTGTTTCAAATTCAATGAAATAATGTTAAGTAAAGAAATGCAACCAATAATGGAAATTAGCGCCACAGACAAACTAGATGTACATGGAAAGACACTACCCATGTGTGACCAAGCCACAACAAGACTAAATAGTTTAGAAAAATCAATCTCAAACACAGCAGGCTTGGAAAAGATATTAAAATTATCCTTAAATTGCAGAGTAATGCTGAAACGTAACCTTGACGTGGACCAAGGACTAGTTAATGGAGCACTGGGTACAGTTGTTGGCTTTCAAACATACCCACGTGACAACAAAATTCAGTTTGTCAATATTCTCTTTGACAAACTTTCAGAAGTAAAAAGAATAGGACGCTCAACAGCTCGATTCCTTCTCTTCAAAGACATGTATGTACGCAGAGAACAATTTTCTCTACCTCTTGCATACGCAGTCACCATTCATAAATTACAAGGTCTTACCCGAGACAAAGCAATGATAGACATTGGTAACCCAGTCTTTAACGAAGGCATGAGCTACGTAGCACTATCATGCTTACGTACACTTGACGGTCTATTTCTAATCAACTTTGATGCAAGTAAAATAAACGCTGATATTCCTTGCATTTTAGAATACAATAGACTTTGTTCACTATACACTCCCCATCGAAACACATATTCTGTACCACAAAAAGTAAAACATTATAAAAGAAAAATAAATCAAACAGAAAAGCAACAGGATGTCACTGCAAATCCTCCAAAGAGAGTAAAATAAAGTAATACTTCGTCAAGTGCCACAAGCAAAAAAGAATCAATTAGGGAAAAGTAAACCAGGTACTTCTTCAAAGAAGGAAGACAAACTCCAAAAAAGCAGTCAGATACAGAACTACCTGGTCCACTTAAACTCTCAAATATAGTTGGTGTAAGTTGCTACGCAAATGTAGCAATGAATATTCTATTTCAATTACCACCAATTGTTGAGAACATTTACTTACACAGTACAGACCCATTGTGTTTGCAAATGTTAGTACTTCACAGAAATGCAGCAAACAACCCTGACAACACATATAGTGTTCATGGAATAAGACAACAATTGGACTACTGTGCTGGAATGGTGAAATTCACTATAAACTCACAGGAAGATCCACAAGAATTTCTAATGTACTTACTTTTAGTACTGGAAAACAAAAACATACCTATAAATGAAATCTTTCAGATTTCATACATGTAGAAACATACATGCACTCTCTGCAACAATGTGACACAAGAACAAATCCCCAATGAACGCTTTGTGTATATATCAATGCCTAATTGTGAATCCGTTTCATTTCAGCAACTTGTACAAAATGCAAACCATGGTAGATTATGTTCGACCTGCAATTCAGATAATCGCTCCACGTTAGTAATACAAACACATAGTAAATATGTAATACTAATGCTTCTACGTTACAATGCAGATGTTACCAAAAACAACTGCAAGCTGACTGGATTCACACATGGTCAAATATCACTTGCTAGGAAAACCTTCACAACAATAGGTATAATCTACCACGCAGGAGCCACAACCAATTCAGGGCACTACACTGCATATATAAAAAAGAAATGTGGACGGTTTGAATGTAATGATAGTACCATTACACTAAAGCAGAGATTACCAGCAAATCTTACAAACGCTTATTTAATGTTCTTAAAACCAAAATTTGATAACTAAACTGTACTTAAACCTTAAGTACACTTGTAGTAAAAAAATATAAACTGTCACAACACAATATTCCAAAAGCTATCTAACTGCCCAAATATGCTACAACAACTAATCAGATAAATGAATACCACTCAAATAGAGAAAAAAATAGACAGTTAGAATACGCCAATTGGTATTGAAACTGTCCCAAAATTTAGAAATATCCAAACAGATAAATCAATACCATGAAATTATATAAAAAAATAAACAGTTAGAATATGCCTACTGGTATCTAACTGCTCCAAAATTTTACAATATCCAAACAAATACCTAATATCTTACTGCTCCCAAAAACTAGAACAATCCAATGTATAAAGCATTAGCCAGAAACAACAAGTAAACACTGAAAACAAACAAACAAATAAACTGTAGCATAACAGAAAAAGTTTTTTTTTTAATCCAACATGGATTTTTTTTCTCCCACAGACCCAATGATTTTAGCAACAAACACAGAAACTGAGCAAATTGCACAGTACTATGGTTTGTCATCTACTAAATATGAGGGTTAAAAAAAAGAAGAAAATGTTGATTGTACAATGTAATAAGTCTTTATAAAATACTAATACTAACATGCTATTTTCTTTTATCACAGAAATGAACAAGAAAAACATGGACTCCCGTTACTAAACCAAATAGTAAGTATAACATGATAAATACAACCATCGCAGCATATCACACCCATACTGGCTTATAACATTGTTCCTTATAAATTTGTTTTTGACCCAAAGTTATAAGCCACTATATGAGTTTGATATGCTGAGGTGCTTGTGGCCAGGGCATAGACTCTTGGGTGCATGGCATATGAGTGTGATATGCTGCGGTGGTTGTGGCCATGGCATAGAGTCTTCAGTGCATGGCCAAATGGCCATGCACCCAACATTCTATACTCTGGCCACAACCACTGCAGCATATCACACCCATAGATTCAAGCATTGCAACCATTTTAATGTCCGTGGACACAAGGAAGTTCCCAGAATACATTCAACTTGCCAGAGGACGATACGGACAGCGTCCTCAGGACACCCCCATTTTCTTTATGTACGAACATTTCAGGACACTGCGAGTGTTCTTAGAACACTTTCAGCTTGCCAACAAACAATACAGACAACGGGCCTCATTACACGTTGTGCGCTAAAAAACTCAAATTACCGGCATGGCGCTCTCAACGTGTCCGCCCTCGCAAGAGGGCGCTAATAGCATACCATTACGAGTATGCGGACATGAGCATAGCGCCATGATGGTAATGACCCTACCGCCATGCCGCTAAAGACCCCAAAAAGTCTCTTACCTCCTTCGACAAAAGTGCAGTTAGCACCTCCGCCCTCACGCTGCATGCAAACAGCGGTCACCGCTATTAGCGGTGATCGTTAAATTGCGGAACCGGAAATAGCGTCATCGCACAGGAATGGGAAAGAGCACGGCGGCCATCTTTAAAAACACAATCCATTGCCATCCTCTTCCCCCTGGACCTGTTTGGAGTAGCTTGCAGTTGGAAATCATCAAGGACAACCTCAACATGCCCAAGGCATTGAAAAAAACCACCGACCGGCAGCGGAAAGAAAAATTCTCCTCAGAGGAGCTTATCATGCTGACCCAGACCCTAGCTGACAATGCCGCCGTGGTCTTTGCCAGCGACATGCGGCAGGAGGCTCTCACGAAAAAAAGGCAATCTGGGCTGAGGTTGCATTAAAAGTCAGTGCTGTGGGCACCACCACCCGCAATGTGCGTGAGTGCAGAAAGATGTGGGATGACCTGAGAGTCCGGGTGAGAAGCATCCTTGCCGAAAACCACCACATTGCCACAGCCGGTGGATCTGGGTCGCCCATAAAACTTAAAGAATGGGAGGTGACATGCGCCAACCTCATTGGCGTGGAATGCATAGAGGGAGTCGGCACGATGGAGCATGGCGTGGCAACCACTTCAGATGGAGGTGAGTGTACACATGAAAGCATGCAATGTGAATCTACTGGTCCCCTCAAATGTGAGCCCAGAATCACCTCATGGATGGGCAAACATCCACACATGCATTACACCCTGCCCATGTAAGTGTCAGACCCAAACACACACACATGCACACATCACCAGAGACAAGTGCCACACACAACCATGCCTGGATGAGCCACTGCACTGACACATCACCTGTATCCTTTACAATGTAGTCCAAATGCCCACAACTGCATCATTGATTTATACTGCATTAAGTACATTGAACCGTAACCAGTAACATCACCCTTCTAGTCCTCAACATACAGACATACAGACAGTGAGGATACTGGCAGTGCATCACTAGCACCCCCTGCGCATAAGAAACAAAGGGCTTTGGACAGAGAGGACACCCCCACAACCTCAAGTGGCAAAGGCAGAAGGGTCCAGAAGCAGAGTGCGAAACATCCTTGGAGCGCCACTTCCAAGCCACAAGTTGCCACACCACCAACAACTGCCCCACCTCCGGTGGTAAACCCACCACCACCGATCTCGGCCACAGAGGGCCCACCCTCAGCTCCAGCTAGTTCAGCAGGAGAGGCGGCAGCCACTGCCCCACTATCAGATGTTGAGGACCCCACCGACTTCTGCATGGAGATGCACACCCCAACCCCCCCTGGAAACCCTGAGCCATCACCTCAGCACACACCTGGGTCCAATGTCACTGGCCATGAGAACATGGGAGCTTTTAGTAGCCCCCCGGTGGCTTCATCTGTTGACCTGGTCCCATCACAGGCCACAGCAGCCACACCACCAGGACCCAACACTGCCCTCGACCTGGCCAGCATCAGCCAGCGGCAACAAGAAATAACTGTGCTGGTTGGGCAGTATGTTGAGGAGGCTGCCCGTCTCAGGGCAGACATCACGGAGACAGCAAGGCACCCCAGGGAGGGGATGGAGGCATGTACAGACAGGCTGTGTGGGGAGATCATCCGAGTCAGGGAGGTCCTCACACGGATAGCGGACGCATTGGACCACCAATTCCTACCACCACCACCACCAGGACAGTCTGCAACATCCTCATCTGCCAGTTCGAGGCAGACAAGCCCCCTCCGTCGCTCCTCACGCACCACCAGGCACACCTCTAGTCAGGGAAACAAAGTAACAAAAAGCTCAATTACCCCTCTTTTCGTCCGCCTTGCAAGGGAACAGGGACAGAGGGATTTTTTGATAGATATGTTTCTTATCTATCTAGAAGTCGCACAAAAGCATTTCATTATTCAGAGAGCAGTCAAAGTAAAAACACAAATTTTAATAGTTTAAGTTATACACTTGTATAAGTAGTCGGTGCTTTCCACATGACACGTCCAGACTTAGAAAGAAATACATAAAATTTAAAAGTCCAGCAAAAACACACACATATTCTGCTTGTGGTGTCTAGGGTTAGTAAAGTGACAATTCTGATAAGACACTTTGCCAATTTAATTGTTCAATTCCTTGTTCAGTTTGGGGAAACCAAGACAATAAATGTACAGCTTAGAAATTTTAACGCTGCAAAAAACACAATTACTTTAGTGTCAGGATGTCTACATATGTTTCGGCACACAGTTTGCATCAACACCATCCCTGGTGTTCTGCTGTTTTAATTGTGGCCCTCTTCAGGACGAGGTGTTGTTTTTCAAAATGACAAAAGTTCAGAAAACCCCAGGTATTCACGCTATTTTCCAGTGCTGTAGGGAATGGAAATATGGAATTTGTGTTAGTGTTACGTCTAGAACTCTACTCACATTAAAAGTTCTTCTGGTAAAAGTTTTTGCGACATGGATACAAACTTCTCCACATTCCCACTTGCCACTGACCTTTGTATGCTTTTATAGTCGGACTCAAGATATTTAGTTTTATTTGTAGCGACAGGTGGATTCACTTCCATTCCCTGTATGTCGTCGTACAGTGGATTGCTTTTATCTTGTTTGAGCTTAGTGGTTGGTCCTTTCGTCGAAATAATTCAGACTTCAAACCTACGGGCACAATTCATGTATTGAAATTTTGACGAATCATTGTTGCGTTTGTACATATTGATGTTTCCAAGCACAAAAGTCATCTTCATTATTTACTGACCTGATAGTTTTATCCAAGTCATGTAATTCAGTTTGGCACTGGTTGTTTTCACAATTACACGTTTCCCCTGTATGTAATTTCCTAGGGGTACCGTCTTTTTCTATTCCAAAGACCTGTAGGGACAGATGGAATAGAACCTACGTTAGGAGAAATAATCTCCACCTTAGCTGTAATATGCTATACTCCGCTCGTTTGTTAGCGTAATTCCGTTGTTGTTTTTAAGTTTCGAATCTTCGGCGTTTTAGTTTTGTTTACCCTCTGAATGATTCAGTGGGACGATCTTTTCTCATCGCAGTGCAGCTCCTCTCAGTTTCGGCGCGGGAAAGCCAACTCGTTTGAATTTGGTGCAGCGAGAGAGGGGATTATATTACTTCCGTGTTTGCATGTCATGTGACTGCCACGTACGTGTTCAAAAAATGCCTATTTCTTTCTTGGTGGCGCATGCGGCCATCTTGGAGGGTGTGAGCAAGATGGTGGATGCTCCTTATTTTAGAGGTCTCGATGATTTGTGATTATGTTTTATTCGTTAGAGTGAAATGAAATAATACATGAACACACATGTTGAAAGTGTTTTCATAAGGTACAGCCCGTGTGTTTGTTGTAGTTGGAAAAATATCTGAAAAAAGGCCATACAGACTCAAGATGTTCTCCTCAGAAAAAAATGCCCCACTCAACTGATGATTTAAGACCATTTTTCACTGTATCCAAGTTAAAAATCCTCTTCTGTTCACATTTGCGCAGAGCCAAGTCACGGTCTCCACCTCTGTTCAAAATTTGAACTGTTTGAATAATAAACCAGAATATTTCACATGGTTTATGTTTTAGGAGGAGATAGTGGGCAACAAGGGGTTTATTGGGTGTTTGGTTCCTGATGTTAGTCTGATGTTCCCCTATGCATATTTTAATGTGTCTTTTTGTTTTCCCAATATACAGAAGTTGGCATGGGCATTGGATCGCATATACTACCCATTGTGAATTGCAGTTTGTGAATGATCTAAATTGCCAGATTCTTTCTTTCAATTTTACACTTTTCATATTTTTCGTGAGTGAACAAACCGAACACATACCACATTTAAAATGTCCTGTTACTGGCGGGAGGTCCCAGAGAGTATTCTGTGAATCTGCTTTTTTTACTTGAGGGTATGTATGGACCAAGTTGTCCTTCATGTTCTTCTGTCTTTTGAACGCAAATCTTGGGGGTACTGGATTAAAATCCTCGGTTTTTATAATATGCCAGTTCTTAAGGACTAGTTTGCGTAACTTGTGGCTAATCGGAGTGAAGGTTGTGGTGCATGTCATTTTTTCCACAGTAGTTTTATTTGGCGGATTTAGACATGTTTCTCGATTTTTATTTTTCTCACTTTTGTATGCCACGTTTACATACTTTTTCGGATATCCTCTTTGTTCCAGACGTTTTTTGAGTTGTTTACCATGTGTCCTGTAGTCCTCTAGGTTCGTGCAGTTGCGACGTACTCTTAGGAATTGGCCTGTTGGAACGTTGGCCTTTAGGCTTGCTGGATGGTAGCTCTTAAATTCAAGAAGTGTATTTTTATCCGTTTTTTTCCGATATAGGCTGGTGGTTAGAAAGCCATCTGTCTCTGTTCTGATTTCTAAATCCAGAAAAGGAATGGTCTTTGTATTGTGGCACATGGTAAACTTGATGTTTATATTACATTGATTTAACCATCCTTGAAATTCCAGCAGGAGTGAGTTTGAACCTCTCCATACTAAAAAACAATCATCAATGTACCTGTACCATGCGATGATGTTAGTTTTAAAAGGGTTATCAGTGTGATAAATGGACTCTGTCTCCACAGAGTCCATATATAAGTTGGCAATATCTGGGGCAAACGTTGCACCCATGCTGGTCCCATGTCTTTGGTTGTAGAAGGCATCTCCACAAATGAAGTAGTTCTCCATAAGCGCCAACCTTGCGCATTCAAGGATAAAGGGAGTAGGAACTGTCTTGTTGTTCATAGTTCGTTGGTTCAAGTATTGTTCCAGTACTTTTAAACATTCGAGCTGTGGAATGCTGGTATATAGAGCAACCACATCTAGTGTTGCTAAAATGTCTCCTTGTTCTGTGGTTATATTTTCTACAATCTTTATCATGCTCGTCTTGTCTTTAACATACGATTTCATACGCGATACAAAGGGTCTGAGGAACCAATCAACGTAAATTGACAAAGGTTCGAGGATCGAGTCTATTGCCGAAACTGTTTTTGTGTACTTTTGGGAGTAGGTAGAATGCTGGAATAGTTGGATTGGTCTTAATTAGAAAGCACTTTTCATCGTGATCTATCCACCCTTCTGCTTCTGCATGTTGCATTAGGCTCGATATCTCCTCTTTAAGGCGCGATGTCGGATCGCCTTGTAGGGGTTTGTAAAATTTCTGGTCTTGTAGATGTAATCTGATTTCCTCATTGTAGGTCTTTTAATGCCTGTCTTTCCATCGGACACAAGTTATCTTTAGAGAAATTATTAGTGCATAATAGTTTTTTGGTTCCTTCAATTATTTTATTTTCAAAAGCAGCGATGGCTGGGCTTATCATGTTGTTCGTGGG
Source organism: Ambystoma mexicanum (assembly GCF_040938575.1). Lineage (NCBI taxonomy): Eukaryota > Metazoa > Chordata > Amphibia > Caudata > Ambystomatidae > Ambystoma > Ambystoma mexicanum. The sequence continues at coordinate 82,511,213 of NC_090928.1, read as the reverse complement.
GAAAAAGGTCGACGGTGGTTTTAGACCCGTTGTGCTCTTTTCCTTTTCTTTGTTCCCTATTATGCACTAATAATTTCTCTAAAGATAACTTGTGTCCAATGGAAAGACAGGCATTAAAAGACCTACAAACAAACAAACTTTTCGTAATAAAACCTGCAGATAAAGGAGGAGGAATAGTCTTATGGAATAAAAAAGCATACAATGAGGAAATCAGATTACATCTACAAGACCAGAAATGTTACAAACCCCTACAAGGCGATCCGACATCACGCCTTAAAGAGGAGATATCGAGCCTAATACAACATGCAGAAGCCTAAGGGTGGATAGATCACGATGAAAAGTGCTTTCTAATTACGACCAATCCAACTATTCCAGCATTCTACCTACTCCCAAAAGTACACAAAAACAGTACAACACCTCCGGGGAGACCAATAGTTTCGGCATTAGGATCTATCCTCAAACCTTTGTCAATTTACGTTGATTGGTTTCTCAGACCCTTTGTATCGCGTATGAAATCATATGTTAAAGACACGACGAGCATGCTAAAGATTGTAGAAAATATAACCACAGAACAAGGAGACATCTTAGCAACACTAGATGTGGTTGCTCTATATACCAGCATTCCGCAGCTCGAATGTTTAAAAGTACTGGAACAATACTTGAACCAACGAACTATGAACAACAAGACAGTTCCTACTCCCTTTATCCTTGAATGCGCAAGGTTAGCGCTTATGGAGAACTACTTCATTTGTGGAGATGCCTTCTACAACCAAAGACATGGGACCAGCATGGGTGCAACGTTTGCCCCAGATATTGCCAACTTATATATGGACTCTGTGGAGACAGAGTCCATTTATCACACTGACAACCCTTTTAAAACTAACATCATCGCATGGTACAGGTACATTGATGATTGTTTTTTAGTATGGAGAGGTCCAAACTCACTCCTGCTGGAATTCCAAGGATGGTTAAATCAATGTAATGTAAACATCAAGTTTACCATGTGCCACAATACAAAGACCATTCCTTTTCTGGATTTAGAAATCAGAACAGAGACAGATGGCTTTCTAACCACCAGCCTATATCGGAAAAAAACGGATAAAATACACTTCTTGAATTTAAGAGCTACCATCCAGCAAGCCTAAAGGCCAACGTTCCAACAGGCCAATTTCTAAGAGTACGTCGCAACTGCACGAACCTAGAGGACTACAGGACACATGGCAAACAACTCAAAAAATGTCTGGAACAAAGAGGATATCCGAAAAAAGTATGTAAACGTGGCATACAAAAGTGCGAAAAATAAAAATCGAGAAACATGTCTAAATCCGCCAAATAAAACTACTGTGGAAAAAATGACATGCATCATAACCTTCACTCCGATTAGCCACAAGTTACGCAAACTAGTCCTTAAGAACTGGCATATTATAAAAACCGAGGATTTTAATCCAGTACCCCCAAGATTTGCGTTCAAAAGACAGAAGAACCTGAAGGACAACTTGGTCCATACATACCCTCAAGTAAAAAAAGCAGATTCCCAGAATACTCTCTGGGACCTCCCGCCAGTAACAGGACATTTTAAATGTGGTATGTGTTCGATTTGTTCACTCACGAAAAATATGAAAAGTGTAAAATTGAAAGAAAGAATCTGGCAATTTAGATCATTCACAAACTGCAATTCACAATGGGTAGTATATGCGATCCAATGCCCATGCCAACTTCTGTATATTGGGAAAACAAAAAGACACATTAAAATACGCATAGGGGAACATCGGACTAACATCAGGAACCAAACACCCAATAAACCCCTTGATGCCCACTATCTCCTCCTAAAACATAAACCATGTGAAATATTCTGGTTTATTATTCAAACAGTTCAAATTTTGAACAGAGGTGGAGACCATGACTTGGCTCTGCGCAAATGTGAACAGAAGTCGATTTTTAACTTGGATACAGTGAAAAATGGTCTTAATTCATCAGTTGAGTGGGGCATTTTTTTCTGAGGAGAACGTCTTGAGTCTGTATGGCCTTTTTTCAGATATTTTTCCAACTACAACAAACACACGGGCTGTACCTTATGAAAACACTTTCAACATGTGTGTTCATGTATTATTTCATTTCACTCTAACGAATAAAACATAATCACATATCATCGAGACCTCTAAAATAAGGAGCATCCACCATCTTGCTCACACCCTCCAAGATGGCCGCATGTGCCACCAAGAAAGAAATAGGCGTTTTTTGAACACGTACGTGGCAGTCACATGGCATGCAAACACGGAAGTAATATAATCCCCTCTCTCGCGGCACCAAATTCAAATGAGTTGGCTTTCCCGCGCCGAAACTGAGAGGAGCTGCACTGCGATGAGAAAAGATCGTCCCACTGAATCATTCAGAAGGTAAACAAAACTAAAACGCCGAAGATTCGAAACTTAAAAACAACAACGGAATTACGCTAACAAACGAGCGGAGTATAGCATATTACAGCTAAGGTGGAGATAATTTCTCCTAAAGTAGGTTCTATTCCATCTGTCCCTACAGGTGTTTGGAATAGAAAAAGACGGTACCCCTAGGAAATTACATACAGGGGAAACGTGTAATTGTGAAAACAACCAGTGCCAAACTGAATTACATGACTTCGATAAAACTATCACGTCAGTAAATAATGAAGATGACTTTTGTGCTTGGAAACATCAATATGTACAAACGCAACAATGATTCGTCAAAATTTCAATACATGAATTGTGCCCGTAGGTTTGAAGTCTGAATTATTTCGAAGAAAGGACCAACCACTAAGCCCAAACAAGATAAAAGCAACCAACTGTACGACAACATACAGGGAATGGAAGTGAATCCACCTGTCGCTACAAATAAAACTAAATATCTTGAGTCCGACTATAAAAGCATATAAAGGTCAGTGGCAAGTGGGAATGTGGAGAAGTTTGTATCCATGTCGCAAACTCTTTTACCAGAAGAGCTTTTAATGTGAGTAGAGTTCTAGACGCAACACTAACACAAATTCCATATTTCCATTCCCTACAGCACTGGAAAATAGCGTGAATACCTGGGGTTTTCTGAACTTTTGTCATTTTGAAAAACAACACCTCGTACTGAAGAGGGCCACAATTAAAACAGCAGAACACCAGGGATGGTGTTGATGCAAACTGTGTGCCGAAACATATGTAGACATCCTGACACTAAAGTAATTGTGTTTTTTGCAGCGTTAAAATTTCTATGCTTTACATTTAATGTCTTGGTTTCCCCAAACTGAACAAGGAATTGAACAATTAAATTGGCAAAGTGTCTTATCAGAATTGTCACTTTACTAACCCTAGACACCACGAGCAGAATATGTGTGTGTTTTTGCTGGACTTTTTAATTTTATGTATTTCTTTCTAAGTCTGGAGGTGTCTTGTGGAAAGCACCGACTACTTATACAAGTGTATAACTTAAACTATTAAAATTTGTGTTTTTACTTTGACTGCTCTCTGAATAATGAAATGCTTCTGTGCGACTTCTAGATAGATAAGAAACATATCTATCAAAAAATCCCTCTGTCCCTGTTCCCTTGCAAGGCGGACGAAAAGAGGGGTAATTGAGCTTTTTGTTACTTTGTTTCCCTCCAGAACCAAGTCCCGTTTTGAGCTCAATCCCCCTTTAACAAAAAATTGGGACTTACCCTGCTTTATACACCACACCTCTAGTCAGCCTCCCAATGCTCGTGTTGGCAATGGCCAATAGGGAGTGCATGGTGAAGCCTCAGCGTGCATGGCTGGACGGAAACATTGTGCAAGACATATGTGGAACTGTTTTGGGGGGTGGGGGGAAGGGTGTTATGGGACTGTTTTGGTGGGTGGGGGAAGGGTGTTATGGGACTGTTGTGGGGGGTGGGGGGTAGGGTGTTATGGGACTGTTGGGGGGAGGGGAAGGGTGGTGGGATGTTTGGCGACATGCACATTTTCTTCTTTACATTCCTTAATACACTGGTGTTTGAACAAAACACAGGCTTGTACTTCTTCATTGTGTATGTGTACTTTATTGACGCCATGGTCCATTGTGCGCTTCCAAACAGACACCAGTGCACTAATACCCATATCCATGTGACAGTACGAAACCATGTTACTCAGAATATTTGGTTGATCAGATGCTGTCTCACAGCACGTCCCTCCTGGCCATCCCGTCTTGCATGACCTGCATGCCCTTCACCTCCGTCCTCATCACCATCATCATCCTCATTAGGTGCATCTATTTCAACGTCAGGGGGCAGTGGCACATTCCGTCTGATACACATACTGTGCAGCATGGCACATGCCATGGTGATCTTGGCCACCTTCTCATGGCCATACAACAGAGCGCCACCAGACCTGCTAATGCACCTAAACTGTGTCTTCAATAGGCCAAAAGTCTGCTCAATCACAATATGGGTACGGGTATGTGCACGATTGTATTCCTCTTCGTGCCTGTTCAGTGGGTTCCGTACAGGGGTGAGGAGCCACCTCTTCAGGGGATAGCCGGCATCACCTGTATGGGGGGACGAATGGGGTCCTGTTACTGTTCAACTCAAAAGCGGCCTGTTCATATCACACAAATGGACTTTGCATTGTGATTGAAGTACACAATTAACAGCATACATACAGATGGTCTGTGTGACTGCAATGTGCAAAGGTGAGCTCGACCATGCAAGTAGACATGCCCCATGAATGCCTCCAACAGTAATTGACATGTCCTGGGTGAGGCCAGGTCTCAGGTGTCCCTGGGCCCAGGCAGATTTTGTACCACACTGCTGGTGTGATGCCATTCCAACATTGATGTTCTCATTCTGAGAGGCATCACTTCAGTGGTGCTATAGGTGTGTGGTGCTATGATATGGCTAGGGGTGATCCCTTTGCATGCTTTCAAGGGCACATTGCATTATTGTTGTTGTGCTGGACTAATTCTGTATGACTATCTTGACGGCATGTATGACATTTGTGTATTTGGTGGCGTGGAATGTTGTTCAATGTTGATGTGGATGGATGTATAAGGTTTGTAGACCTGGATTGTCAAATATGTTGTGTAGCTTATACTTGCATGTCCGTTCATCTGAAGTACGTTGCGGCCTTCCCAGAAGGACATTGGCGTACATCTGTATGTGCATTTGTCCGAAGGACGACAAGCTACACCCATTTCGAGTATGTATCTCTCCCCCCCAATCACACCGAGTTGGAGTATGTATCTCCCCCCCCATCACACTGACATGTGCTTGTCCTGCAACTCACCAAGTAGCCACAAACGTTGTCCGGCTTGTCGCTCCATGTAGCGTGGGATAGTTGAGTTCCGCAGGACCATGGAATCATGGGTTGATCATACCATTTGGACATTGATGGAGTGGAATTGCTTCCTATTTCGGTAGACTACTTCATTGTGATGTGGTACTAACCAATTCCACATGGGTACAGTCGATGGCCCTGATGCAACTTGGGATGCCTGCCAGTGAATAGAAGCCAACTTTGGTGTTTGCAATCTCCTGGGCAGTCCGTGCCATGAATATGTGATCAGGTGCATGCTTCAGGAGGGCATCGAGTACCTGGTTCAGCGTGCGTGAGAATACTGGTTGTGAGATGCCATGCATCTGGCCCACTGTATGCTGGTAGGTGCCTGTGGCCAGGAAGTGGAGCACAGTCATCACCTTGAATAGTGGGGGGATGGCAGTTCTGATGTCTATGAGGCTCACAATGTCGTTGTGTATCATGTCCACGATGCTGGTGATGGTATCCCGGTCCAGATGGTACAGGGTGTGTATCTGCTCTGGGGTTAGATTGAATGGACTGGCTCTAATCCTGGGGATTGATGGGTGCCTCTGTGGTATGATTAGGTGCTGTGGTGGTGCTTGCTGTGGCTGTATTTCCCTCCTCCTCCTCCTCCTCCTGCGTCTCCTCTGTGCTGCCTGTTGTTGTTGCTGCTGCGCTGCAATCATGTCCTCCAGCCCATGTTATGCTGCAAGTATTGGAACCATCTTAGTGTGGGAAGGGGTGTGGGAAGGGGTGTGGTGTGCTCCTTTTGGGCTGCCACAGTCTCCATTGCCTCCACCTGTGCTGATTGTGTCCACCTGTGGCAGGTAGGAACACTGCTCAGTTCTCTTAACGGGTGGTTCGCGATGGCGGTATTAGCGCCATGGCGGTAAGGGGTTTTGGGGGCTTTACCATGCCGCTATTGGCATGTCCGCTCGCCTTGTGATGCTGTGCTATTAGCGGCATGGCGTTATTTACGGGATGGAGGGTCGCGCGCACGCAGACTGCCCGCTATTAGTGGCACCGTACTTAGCGGTGCCGCTAATAGCAGTGAGCCCGGTCGTAATTAGCATGGGGATTTAACGTTACCGGTATTCCATTACCGGTAACGTTAAATCCCCACCGCCTACCGTGTAATGAGGCCCAACATCTTCAGGACACCCCCTGCGAACATTCCAGGACCCCACGAGTGTTCTTAGAACACTTTCAACTTGACACCGAATCCATTCTGTTTATTTACGAACATTTCAGAACAGCCGTGTTGTCTGCAGACAAATCGAACACAACAAAAGCGTCTAGCACATAAAAAAAATACAACATTGCACCTATCTCATACTCCCCCCACCCTCCCCAAACACTCTTACACACCAACACACTCCACTAAATACAATTTTTAAACCAAGTTTCACCTCGCTGTCCGCGGTCATCCGCGAATGTAAGATGGCGGGCGCCTCAGAAAATCTGACGCGCTTCACGCCCCACGCCGTCCAATCAGCAAACACGTTGCATGTCCACGGACATCACGCAAGCCGCTCGGCCAATCAGGGCACGGTCCGTGGAGCGAACCGGGAAGTCCATCCGCGGAGCGAACGGAGATATCACTCATTTTTTTGTCTTAAATTTTGGTCATTTTATAAAAAACTACTGGACGGATTTACAGCAAATTCGCAAAAGCATGCTTTCGGGACCAAGCCCCCGATCCTGCCGCAAATTTGGTGTAAATCCGTCCAGCGGTTTGGGCTGTAGGCGTGCGCAAAGTTTTTTCCCATTATGTCTATGGGAAAAAACAAAAGTTTTGGGACCCCCCCTATAACTTTGCCCCCCGTGGACGAATCCTCACCAAACTTTGCAGAAAAAATTCAAAAGTGACCCATATACTTTTTTTGCAAAGTTTGGTGAGGATCCGTCCAGGGAGAGCAAAGTTATAAGCCGTCAAAAAAGTGCTCTTCCTATGGAAACAGCAACTTAACCATAACTACATGGCCACTACCGTGGTTCAATGTTTTGTTTTTTTATGTGCTAGACATTTTTGTTGCGTTCGATACGTGGAGAACACGGGTGTTCTGACATTTTGTAAATAAACTAAATGGTAGAGGACGGAGTATGTGTCATTGTTGTTCGCAAGGAAGGTAAAAATGAGCTATGAACACTCGCGGTGTACTTAATTGTTCTTAAATACACAAACTGGAGGTGTCCTCAGGACGCTGTCCGTATTGTAATCTGTCTAGTTGAATGTGTTCTAAGTACACTCGCGGTGTCCCGAAATGGTTGCAATTACACAAAATGGGGGTGTTCTGAGAACGTTGTTTGTATTGTTCGTTGTCAGGGTGAAAGTGTTTTAAGACCACTCCTTTTGTCCGCTAATAGTACAATTTCCTATGGGCGTCAACCGACTTTTTGTCCACTAAAGAAACGATAAATCCGGCTGGTGTGCGCCGACATTATGTGATAATCCTATGACTGGCGCTATTGACCTGGCTGACTTGCTTTTGCGACACTAAATCATATCTCCCGCCCCTAAGCCTGATATTATCAAAGCATTCATATTCCCCGCCTCTCTCCGTGAGGTTACAGGGTGCGTCATCAAACGCGCCCAGTTCTCTCCAGTCCTAAGTGACTTTACACAGAACCCGGAAGATAACACATATTATGTCACAACACAGAGCGCCACAATTCGGAATATGAAACAGTGATTTAAAAGCAAACAGCAAGATTGTAAATTTTGTAAAGTACATTTATTTGACATCAAATGTTTAGAGAATATTCAGCAATTTGCATTTGTCTTTGTTGTTGATCCACAAAAGTTCATGTTGAGGCACGCGATGTTCCTTTGCAGTACAGAGGGTGTTAGATCAGCTTACAACTCAGTACGCCACATTTCGGAATATGAAACTGTGGTTTAAAAGTAAACAGCAGGATTGTACATTTGGTAAAGTACATTTATTTCACATGAAATGTTTAGTGAATATTCAGCGATTTGCTATTGTCTCTGCTGTCGATCAGCAAAAGTTTATTTTGAGCCACGCGTTGTTCCTTTGCGGTAGATAGGCTGTTGGTTTATGATAAAAGCAGTAAATGGTCGCTCTGATAATCGGAAGGTTGCTCCAACAACGAGCCATTAGACCACCCTATTGGTTGGTATGTTGTTTGTAGCCGCTAGTACTGCGTAAGGGCATATTGGTCCTTGGCGATTGTCCCATAAAATGGTGAGGGTCATGAAGTTGCATATTTGGACCTGCACCTGGCAGTTGAAGACCCCATCCGCTGGAGTCTCTAAATCGTGACATAGGCAAAATGGGGCCACGTACCTGTTTTAAAAAACATAAATTAGTTTCACCAGCCGATCTTTATTAAAAATCATCATTTTATTTATTAGGGCGTGAAACTATTTGCTATCGAAGATAGTGCAACGGAGTATGTTCATAATGAAATAATAATATTTTCCCATTCATATAGCGCTAAGAACCGTGAGGTATCTAAGCGGTGCTTATTATTAACCACGGTGTGTGGTGCTCATTTATCGACCACGGAAGGATGAAAGGCTGAGTTTGGCCTTGCCAGGATTCGAACTTGCGTTAGCAAGCTGTGCACGGATGTCAAAGCGAGCGTTGTACTCGCTGTCCCACTTGACAGGCTACAGTGAAGTGGCACTGCGAGCAGAGCGCTTGACCGCCTATAGGCCGGTTAAATTATTTCTATTAACCCACCCTGTGTCGTCTGCCTTTTTCAGAGCCCTCTAAACGACAGGGGATCAATTCGGCGGTGATAGTGCGCGGTAGAAAACATTATGCCACTTTCAACGAACAAGTTCAACTTGAGCGGTCTTTAATGCTACGCTATTATAATTATATTTGGTATAAAATAATCTAAAGGGTTACTTACAGTACAATTGCAATTTCATTTGTCTACGAGTAGTGCAGTCCCAAAGTACGACTCTGCGTGTGCGAATGATCTTTCGCATAGTGATATAATATATAAAAGTGGTTTCGTTTCAGAAATTTCATCCTTATCTTCTCTTACGTTTTAGCAACACTCCTTCAAGAGAAGTCTTTCATCACAATCTCTGTCTGTCAAGGTCAAAACACAATACAACCTTATAGTCCGCTTCGTGAGCCTCTCCGGGGCCCGAGAAAAAAATGAAGCAGCTGACCTTCACTGTGAACGAGCATAAAGTCTTACTTTGCAAAATTCTGTGTAAAGCCATCTGTGAGAAGTTGGTTTTTGCACGCCATGTTTGTATATTGTTTGCGTGATATTAAAAAAAGTTTGTTTAAGGGACGTTATGGTTGTAAGTACAGCCGAAAGACCCCTGAGAATCGCAAGTTATGGTAAGCTATGAAAAATAACTCGCGCCACCACCGGGCACTGCTAAGACTAACACCCAGGACATCAAAGATGACATCGCAAATGTCATTGATGAAATCACTCATGACATCACATGTGTATGCACTTTTCATGGAATTTGTGTACTAGGGATTTTTATTATAATGTTGCGAAAAAAGTGTCAAGGATATTGCAATAAATATCATACCGTTATTAGTGCTTTGAACGATGCATTGATATAAATAGCATTGTATTATGGGATTCTATCTAGTATACTGAGCTACTAATGGAGAAACATAGCATTGTGTGCAGAGTACAAGATGAAAGTATAATATTTGTAATGTTAATATGTTGAATAATGAAATGATAATTGTCCTGAAATGTTCGAAAATTCACAAAATGGGGGTGTTCTGAGGACGTTATTCGTATTGTGTGATTGCTTAGCTGTATGCAATGAGGGAATGGCACAGAGAATAAAGTGGACGCCGTCCGCGGACACCGCGGCTGTTCGTGGACAGGGCGTGCTACATCTGGGTTTTTCCAGGAAATCCAACATGGAAAGAAGACTGTACGGATCAGCCAATCAGATGTCGAGGTTGTGGATTTGTTTCGAAAGAGACTGTGTGTAGTGAAGATGGCAGAAGTGGAGAAAGTCAGGGTGTTGGTGCTCGGAGATATGTTTGTACATGGTTTACAACAGTACGCTGAATGCAGGCATGTTGCAAAGAACTTTGATGTGAAAGGAGTGGAGGTGGTGTGGAGCACTGTGACTGATTGCAATGTACAGGGAATTGTACAAGTTTGTGAGGATATGGCCACAATGAACAGTCCCCATGTGGTAGGTTTGCACTATGGTGCTTTCCATTTGGGCAACGTCAGTGCCCCTACTTTGTTGGCTGATTTGGAACGCTTGGTTCAAGCCGTAATGAAGATCCTTCCAAATGCGAAAGTTATTGTCATGATCACTGCTTCCAAGGAGTCAGGACCAGCCCAACGTCCTTGGAAGCAGGCCCCTAACCCTGATCCTAGGCACCAGCCGGTCCCCACAGGGACCTTTTGGACCCTGTCCTGGCGCCGGTGGCACCAGGCTCATCAGAAGCATCGGTCCCGGCACTGGAAGCGCCGGGCTCATCATTGGTGTGAAGGTGCTTGGGTGGACTTACCTGTGGCAGACCATGCTGCTTACTTACCAGACTCTTAGAAGTCCTCGGTGAACTGGGACTACTTTCTTACCTGGGTGGGGCAGCTCCACTCCCTGGATACAGCACTGGAACTCTTCTGGAAGCAGGAACTCTTTTCTTACCTAGGCGGGGCCGTGGAAGGAGACGCCTCATCACTCCTAGGCTATTTAAACCACACCCGATTGATGAAATGTGCTTCGCGTTATTCTGCATCTGCAGCAGAACGCTCACCGAGTCTGTTCCAGCCTTTCTTCTTTGGATCCTGAACCTGCAAGAATTATACTTACCATTCCTGTACCCGATCAACATCAGCACCTGCCAAAAGACCAGAAACAACAGGTTAGCAGAACGAACTTTAACACGCAGTGTTTACTTACCTGATCCATCGGCAGCGGCCGTGTTTCACGCTGCACCTTCGCCTGCAAAGATAAACAGCATTATCATACTTACTGGCACGCTGTGCATTCCGGCTTCTTCACACTGCATCTTCAACTGCAAAGATAAACAGCATTATCATACTTACTGGCACGCTGTGCATTCCGGCTTCTTCACGCTGCATCTTCATCTGCAAAGATAAACAGCATTATTCTACTTACTGGCACGCTGTGCATTCCGGATTCTTCACGCTGCATCTTCACCTGCAAAGATAAACAGCAGTGTTACACTTACCGGCACGCAGCGAATTCCGGATTTCTTCATTCTGCATCGTCGCCTGCAAAGACAAAGAAAGAGACAGTAAGAGCGCTTGCCATACTTACGCAATTCCAGGCGCTTCTCCGCCACGCATAAAAAGACTATAAAGAGTAAAGGTGTCCAGAAACTTAACGGTCGTGCAGACAACGACGGTACCCATCCTCTGAAGTCAAGAGGCCAACGTTTCACCAGTGAAGGAACTGGCAACGGCACCCTGCACTAGACGCAGATGGAGAGCCCAGCATTCACCTATCTAAGGTGAGCACGTTGACCTGGGAGGGGGGCTCAACAGTCAGGCTGAGAGGAGAGAGATAGGGACATTCACAACCCAGACCTTTAACCCCCATATTATTTCACCTGCAGAAACCTCACCCTTCGAGTCCGACACACAGTGCGGAGAGGTTCGACCCCAGAAGCCAACCGAATCCTGCACATCACGTTTCGTGTTACAGACACCTTCCTGCCAAGAACCGCGCCTCAGTGGGAATTAGGTGAGCGTTACAGTTATTTAGCGCTAAGAACCGTGAGGTATCTAAGCGGTGCTTATTATTAACCACGGTGTGTGGTGCTCATTTATCGACCACGGAAGGATGAAAGGCTGAGTTTGGCCTTGCCGGGATTCAAACTTGCGTTAGCAAGCTGTGCACGGATGTCAAAGCGAGCGTTGTACTCGCTGTCCCACTTGACAGGCTACAGTGAAGTGGCACTGCGAGTAGAGCGCTTGACCGCCTACAGGCCGGTTAAATTATTTCTATTAACCCACCCTGTGTCGTCTGCCTTTTTCAGAGCCCTCTAAACGACAGGGGATCAATTCGGCGGTGATAGTGCGCGGTAGAAAACATTATGCCACTTTCAACGAACAAGTTCAACTTGAGCGGTCTTTAATGCTACGCTATTATAATTATATTTGGTATAAAATAATCTAAAGGGTTACTTACAGTACAATTGCAATTTCATTTGTCTACGAGTAGTGCAGTCCCAAAGTACGACTCTGCGTGTGCGAACGATCTTTCGCATAGTGATATAATATATAAAAGTGGTTTCGTTTCAGAAATTTCATCCCTATCTTCTCTTACGTTTTAGCAACACTCCTTCAAGAGAAGTCTTTCATCACAATCTCTGTCTGTCAAGGTCAAAACACAATACAACCTTATAGTCCGCTTCGTGAGCCTCTCCGGGGCCCGAGAAAAAAATTGAAGCAGCTGACCTTCACTGTGAACGAGCATAAAGTCTTACTTTGCAACATTCTGTGTAAAGCATTCTGTGAGAAGTTGGTTTTTGCACGCCATGTTTGTATATTGTTTGCGTGATATTAAAAAAAGTTTGTTTAAGGGACGTTATGGTTCTAAGTACAGCAGAAAGACCCCTGAGAATCGCAAGTTATGGTAAGCTATGAAAAATAACTCGCGCCACCACCGTGCACTGCTAAGACTAACACCCAGGACATCAAAGATGACATCGCAAATGTCATTGATGAAATCACTGATGACATCACATGTGTATGCACTTTTCATGGAATTTGTGTACTAGGGATTTTTATTATAATGTTGCGAAAAAAGTGTCAAGGATATTGCAATAAATATCATACCGTTATTAGTGCTTTGAACGATGCATTGATATAAATAGCATTGTATTATGGGATTCTATCTAGTATACTGAGCTACTAATGGAGAAACATAGCATTGTGTGCAGAGTACAAGATGAAAGTATAATATTTGTAATGTTAATATGTTGAATAATGAAATGATAATTGTCCTGAAATGTTCGAAAATTCACAAAATGGGGGTGTTCTGAGGACGTTATTCGTATTGTGTGATTGCTTCGCTGTATGCAATGAGGGAATGGCACAGAGAATAAAGTGGACGCCGTCCGCGGACACCGCGGCTGTTCGTGGACAGGGCGTGCTACATCTGGGTTTTTCCAGGAAATCCAACATGGAAAGAAGACTGTACGGATCAGCCAATCAGATGTCGAGGTTGTGGATTTGTGTTGAAAGAGACTGTGTGTAGTGAAGATGGCAGAAGTGGAGAAAGTCAGGGTGTTGGTGCTCGGAGATATGTTTGTACATGGTTTACAACAGTACGCTGAATGCAGGCATGTTGCAAAGAACTTTGATGTGAAAGGAGTGGAGGTGGTGTGGAGCACTGTGCCTGATTGCAATGTACAGGGAATTGTACAAGTTTGTGAGGATATGGCCACGATGAACAGTCCGCATGTGGTAGGTTTGCACTATGGTGCTTTCCATTTGGGCAACGTCAGTGCCCCTACTTTGTTGGCTGATTTGGAACGCTTTGTTCAAGCCGTAATGAAGATCCTTCCAAATGCGAAAGTTATTTTTTCTGGATTACTACCTAGGGCAATATGGGACAATAGTTCAGTTTTTTGTCCTCAGCAAAACATTGCTAGGTGTGTCATCAACCGAGGCATGTGTGCCTTCATGCTTAGAGCTGGTATGTTCTTCTGTAACAATGAGAATATTGATGCCAGTAATGCTGTTAATTTTAAAGAAGATGGCATTTCTTTATCTTTTATGGGAAATGCCTTTCTATTTTGGAATGTAAGGGTTGCTTTGGAGAAGGTTATGTGAATATTTTAGGAGTAAAGTAAGAAAAAAAACAAGAAAAAAAATACAAAATAACAGGTGTCTGTCAAGCATCTGTTAAAAAAATAAAACGCCTCTTTTCAGAGCCAACTTCAAAGGGGAAATGGGGCACACTTTTTAAATTTACATTCACCACGCTCAGATTTTCGATATGTCCGCGGACATGGCGGTAGTCCGTGGACATGAAAATCACTACGAGGGGGTTAGTATGTTCTATGTTACATGAATATGAAGTCAGGGATATTATGGTTAAGTTGTGCTACTAAAAACCTATGAAATTCAGTGAAAAAACTTTGTTAAAGGGACGTTATGGTTAAGTTGCGCTACTAAAAACCTATGAAATTCAGTAAAAAAACTTTGTTAAAGGGACGTTATGGTTAAGTTGCGCTACTAAAAACCTATGAAATTCAGTGAAAAAACTTTGTTAAAGGGACGTTATGGTTCAAAGTAAAACCGAAAACCCCTGAAATTCGGCAGTTATGGTAACATAAGCAACCATAACTCGCGCCACCGTGCACTGATAACACTAACACCCAGGACATCAAAGATGACATCACAATTGTCATTGATGACATCACTGATGACATCACATGTGCATTTACTTTTCATGAAAACTCTGTAGGAGGGATTCTTATAATGTTGACCAAAAACTGTCAAGGATCATTGGGATAAATACATGAGCTAATTAGTGCATTAAGCAATGCATTGATATAAATAGCATTCTATTATGAAGTTCTATCCAGTATACTAAGCTACTCATGCAGAAACATAGGCAGTGTGTGCAGCATACATGATGAAGGTGCCATATTCATAATCTTGTCATGTTGAATACTGAAATGATAACTGCTTTCTTATTAGAGTTTTGCGTACTGTGAAACATGTAATAAGTAGATAATAAAACCCACTTAATACATAATTATTACAGACAAAACACAAAGAGACAACAACACATACAAATATGAGTATATACGGGGACAGTGAAGTAAACAAAAAAACAGAAGTAGTAGCAGAAAGAGGTCATAACCTAACTGATTGTCTTTATGCAGAGAAACTATTGCTCTGTTTCAAAGCTGCTACTTACCATATGTATGTGTATCACATGATGTGACTGCACCCAAAGGAAAGGAGAGTGAGTATAATGTATACAAATATGAGCATATACAGGGAAGGTAGAGTAATAAAAATAAAACTATGAGAAAGTGCTGATAACCCTAATGATTATCTTCATGCACAGAAAGGATTGTTCTCTTTCAAGCCTGTGTCTTCTGCTATGTATATGTTTCATATGATGTGACTTGACCCTAAGTCTACAAATATAGTACCTTTTCAATTTTTACTTCCTGACTGTTACTGAAGAAAACTATGTGGCTTCGATATGTCAGTAAAGGATAAAAAGGGAGAGCCAGCCATGTGATGTCATCAGTGATGTCATCAATGACATTTGTGATGTCATCTTTGATGTCCTGGGTGTTAGTGTTAGCAGTGCACGGTGGCGCGAGTTATGGTTGCTTATGTTACCATAACTGCCGAATTTCAGGGGTTTTTCGGTTTTACTTTGAACCATAACGTCCCTTTAACAAAGTTTTTTCAGGTGCTAGTAAAAACATTTCTAAGATGTGGGCGGCCCTTGGACAGCATCAGGTCTGTATTCAGTCCTCTGCAGTTGATACACACACATGGGTTACGCATTTTAGTGAACTCTATGCGGCACCAATTAATAGTTCCCCCTCGCACACATCTGGCATTTTAGCAACCTTCAACCTTTCATTCGATACTGCAACTCATAACTACGGCCAGTAAGTCCAAGGCAGTTGGCCCGGATGGTTTGTCCAATTTTGCCATGCAAAGGCACCCTAAATTATGGGCTTCCATTCTCTTCCACATCTTCACAGCTGTCAATTATCATCAAAAATTACCAACTACATGGACTCAAGCAATAACGGTACCAGTTTATAAAAAGGGCGACCGACTGTCTCCGGATAGTTATCGCCCGATCTCATTATTGGACGCCCCAGGAAAAATCTTCTTTAGAATCTTACTGAGAGAACTAAATGAGTGGGTTGAAATGAAATCATTGCGAGATCCGTTCCAGTCAGGTTTTGTGAGAGGTTTGGGGACCATTCCAAATATTTTCGCTCTTACTATGGTGCAAGCCCAACAACTAGCGCAAAGACAACCGTTATATCTGGGATTTATTGATTTTAGAGCCGCTTTTGACTCAATTGATCGTGAGCGACTCTTTCTTAAACTCAGAGAACACGATAGTCCTCACACCATGTTATCCTTAATTATACTGCTCCACTCAAACACATCCATGCAAGTGCGTATAACCCTTGATGGGATACTATCAGCAAGGATAGTTACTCAAAGGGGTTTAAAGCAGGGATGTGCCATGGCTTCCTTCCTGTTTAATTTCTATATATTAGAAATCGGTGAATTTTTTGACCAATTTTGACCAGGAGATCCACCTAAAATAGGTACGTAAAAAGTCCCGTATTTGTTATATGCGGACGACTTAGTTCTACTATCACAGACCCCACGGGGATTGCAAAACATGCTAGAACAACTTGGCAGTTATGCTCAGGCCAACAACCTTAACATCAATACACAAAAAACTCAAATAGTTATCTGTAACCCGAAGAGAAATTTTAAGGCAAGCGATCATAAATGGCAATTGCAGCAGTGCAAAATTCATATTGTTGACCAGTATCGATATCTAGGTGTAATTATACAACATAAAAAGACACTATCACAATACAAGTGCGAAGTAAGAAATAAGCTACAGTCATTGGTATCTCAATCGCGAATACTTCTTCGCAAGTTTGGGAAGTTATCAATGAAACACATCATTATGTTCTATAAGATGAAGGTAACACCCATCTTATTATATGGTGTTGAAGCTTGCCTCCCTAAAGATCGTATATTCTGGGATGTCATAGAGTCCTCCTATTGGAAGCAAGTAATACAACTCCCGACATGTACACCCATAGCACTGATTCGCTTTGAGCTGGGTCTCACATCTCTTTATTCACAGGTGTTGTGGAAACAATGCGCTTTCCTTCGAAAAGCGCTTACTGGTCTAGAGATTCCAACTATTCTGAAGGTTGTAGCTCGCAATTTACTTACGTCAAACAACCTCTTTCCATGGAAATGGCGTAATCATGTTTTAAATGCTCTTAGTGATGCAGCAATATCCATTGATTTACTCATATCGAATCCCAATCGAGCAAAAGTTAAAATATTTCAGTATGACTGGGCAGAAAACATAACAAAATGTACAACATATAAAGACTTCAATGTTCTCCTGTTTGGAGTGAAGAAGCATGGGATAATGGCAACTTATCTTGGAAAATTTCCGTGCCCTCATCTCAGGAGGAAGTACATGAAATTTAGGTTGAATTTATACATCACTCGTGACATATTATGTAGGAGAAAAATTATTACAAATGAGCAAAACTATTGCCGGTATTGTGAGAACACAAATCAGATGGAAACTGTGCAACATTTGCTGACAGATTGCGAAGCAGTAAGTGAGGCAAGAAGCAGATGCTTCAAGGATAAATTGATGTTTCAGAATCATCTAACCCAATTTCAAAAATAGCAAACACTTTTCTCCAACCCAAGAACTTCAATACAAATAGCAATTGTCCAATTTTTAGACCTGGTATTGCCAGATACCCTCCTAAGTGAGGATGAAAATCCTGTTTTGTAAATCATAAAACAATGACAAATGTGATTCAATTTTATTCCAGGGATAAGGGAGTAAACTGTAATGCTGGTGATGTAGTATTTCATTCTTTTTGCTTTTTTTATTCTATGACCTTCTTTTTAATTTGGTTGATTTTTCAGGAAGTGTCATTATTATCAGTAACTGTTCTTTTATTGTTCTAATTGGTGATTATGTGATATTTCATTTTATGTTCGTTTTCTATCATAGATAATGTTGATAGAAAATGATTTGTACTATGAACTGAAGATGAATGTTGGCATACACTGTGTAAATAATTTGAAAAGTTGTTATACGACTAAACAAATTAAAAAAAAAAAAGTACAGAACCATAGCACTTCTGTGGTGTATTATTAACTAGCATTTGAAATTAGGTAAACTGCCTGCTGCAAAAATGTATTGTAGTTTTGAAACACACCAGCATTTTCCTCAGTGGAAATGCTGTGAAAAATGTTGGCATTAGAGGACGGGATGGGCAGTCGCTCAAGAATGGCCTTATAACAACAGATTCCCTCTGTGCAACTTGGGTGGATATGAGAAGAGGACATGCATCAAAAAGACGGTATTCAACAAAACACATGAACAGATTGTAAGAGGATTCAATTCAACACTACAGCTAAGTCAATGCCTAGTCTGGGATACTGAATGGAAACCCTTATTAATATATCTTTATGTCCAGTTCATGCGTTCTGGATGACTACCCCTATATAACACCCCTCTCTTAGAATCCCCCTGACCCCACTGAGCCAAGAAGTAGGTTTGTTTTGCAAATTTAAAAGATTTATTTGGAAAAAATTAAACAATGTATAGATATATCACACTTTGATAATAAATTAATAATTGGATATCACACTTAATCTGATATGATAAAGATTAACAACGGAGAATCTGGCACTAGCACACTTGTGAATAGGAACAGAAGAAGAAGGTGGTAGAGAATGCTTTATATAAGTTCAGATGGATGTAAGGTTGAATGAAAATGCAATACAGAAAATACTCAATATGATTTCAACAAAACAATGTAATCACTTTTCTCTGGCAATCCCCTCCCCCCTTTATGCAATGCAAGGAAATGGAAGGAAAGCACACAGTTCTCAGAAATGCAATCAACTGTAATTCAGTTCACCCCAGCAAGCTTACACTACAGAAGTTGGAAACACAGGCCCAAAATGCTTTTATATGTGCTGGCAATGAAGTGAAAAATATACTAAAATGCTTTTAATTCCCTCTAGGAGGTTCAGGGTGAGTGGTATCAAGTTAATATTAGTCCAGGCTCACCCTAGCAATGATTCAGGGATGATTAGCAGGTTAAACAAACTTTTCTTTAACGGAAGGCAAGCAGCAGCAGATTTTTACACGTGGAGAAACTTGCAAATCGCGGCAAAATGTCAAATCGCGGCAAAATTTACGAATGCGCCGGGCGCGATTACAGAGGAACTACAAGGACTATCACTATCGTTTTGGGGTCCAAGGAAAGCCTAGGATCTCAGCTTCCAGATGAAAGTTACTGCAAGTCTCTAGGACAAACGGTCACGGAGATATGAGCGATTAAATAAAGGTCGTTTTTCAGATTTGAAATTTTAAAGTTCAAAAAGACAAGTGCAGCTTGCAACTAGAAAATGACAGGTGACAGCTTTACAAATGACAGGTGACAGTTAGCAGGCAGTTCTACTTAGATTAAAATAGATTGAATTATATTATTTCAACTAAGAGATTGGTTCTGCACAGTCTTGCTAGGTACTCACACTATATTCTTGAATTAAATGGGCCTCGCCACGGATCTGGTCAGGTTTTAGACTGGACTCTGGTCTCTGCACTTCACAGTGATCTGGGTCAGCTCTCTCTCTCTCTAGCCTCTCTGGATTCTGGAGATTGATGGATTTGAAGTCTCTATGTTGGCTCTCTGAAGGTTGAGGTGGTAAAGTATGGATTTTCCCGGCAGAGCTTCCAGCTGCAAATGGATTTGAAGGTCCCTATCTGTCCTGTCTGTCTGCTTTTATCTGTTTTTAAAATGGGTGTGTGTGCAGCATCACTAGGCTCTACCCCTCTCCACTTGTCATTGGCCAAGCTTTCATTTCTCCCCTGATTGGGGGAATGAAATGAAGTGTCATCATGATGAGGTCTGTTTATGGTACAGAGAACCCACCCCTGTCAACTTTACACACAATTTATATTTGCTCAAAAAACATATTTGCACAGGTACACATTTGTTTAAAATTACATGCACCCTTCACATATCACAGGAGGTATACCCTGTCCAAATCTGCTCTTCCTGAGGGCTTGGGTTCAAAAATGGCACATATTTCACTTTTTAACTGGTTTCGCAATATCGGACATTACCCCAAATTTACACACATGTGCGCAAGGAGTATGGACATTAGTTGATGAAGTGTCAGATTTTTCACATGCACACATTTTGAGTAATATCCTCTTTTCCGCTAAAACCCCCCTGAACATACCACCGGGTCCTAACACGTCTTCAAATGTGGGCAGAAAAATCACAAGAATTATGGTGTCATTTAAATAATTTTCACAAGTCCGTACTATGAGTTATTCATCTTTTTAGAGTTATGTTCTGGCCCCAAAGGGGTGTGGTTTCCCCCCAGCACAAGGTTGAATTTCTGGTTTTTCCAGTTCTGCCAAGCCAGCTTGCTCTCACAGGCAGTGCCCCTCCCCTGTCCTTCCAGGAGGAAGCTCCATTTACGACATCTGCAATAAACCATCTGCCTGGGTGAAGGGGGTTGCATTGTTCAGAGCTCCTGTATTCTGTGGGGGCTCCCCTTAATTCAATTATCAGAGAGATGGCATATCCTTAGTGTGGCCAGCAAAAGGCAAATAGGCCTGGGAACACAGCTGTGACTCAAGTTTCACTCCTGATGGGGGGTAGTTGCCAGGCAAAATTGGAATCTCTTTAAGCCAGTTTTTTAGCTACATGTCATTTCTGTTCCCCAGTTTAAGTCAAGACATTCTTTTACATATGCAGCTAGGATGCTGATTCTAAGTTTAAAACTATGACATTTAAACAATTGCAACCTATGTGACACTCAAAAGTAGGTCACTCATTTCTTTTAAACATTTAGATTTTTTAGTGTCTTTCAGTCCAAATTTACTTAAACTGCTGAAATCCACAGCTCAGCCAGTCTTGTTATAAACCTTCAAGTCACTTCAGAATATAACTTTACATTGGATCCACCTCTCAGTAAGTCTTTCTTTGGCCTGCTTTGGGTTCATTTATTCAGTTTTACACAAAAAAGTAAAATCTGGTGTTGTTTTAAAATGCCGGCTTTTTGATAGTGGTGAGTACTGGTACTGCACCCCTTTTTGGGATTTAAGAAAATGAATTCCCAACAGTTATGGGTTTGCTTTTGGCAATCAGCATTGCCATTCCCAATGGTTTCAGACTACTGTGTGGGTAGTCCAATGGTGGTTTTAGGCAGTGTCCTTCTGTGCCCATAACATCGGCAAAAATGAGTGGCAGCC
Organism: Ambystoma mexicanum; assembly: GCF_040938575.1. Lineage (NCBI taxonomy): Eukaryota > Metazoa > Chordata > Amphibia > Caudata > Ambystomatidae > Ambystoma > Ambystoma mexicanum. The sequence goes on along the minus strand of NC_090928.1, from coordinate 82,489,940 downwards.
TATTCTTCATGCATTTCCCTGTGCATTTTCTGGGAAGCTCTGGCCATCATGATGTTTTCCATGTCAATACTGCACAGTTTTGAGGTAGGGCTTGGATGCATGGGTAAATACATCCCACAAGCCCCCCTCTTGCGATGGCCATTCGGTTTCACTGATGGGACTCGCAAGACCTGGGATGTTTCCTCATCTTCTTCCAATAGATGGCACAGTTCAGCATCTTTTCCTCCATCCGGTACTGGTCGATCGGTTCTCCTCGCCGGTCCTGATGGGAATATTGGGCGGTACACCGGGCCCGTTGCGTCTCTGCTCCCGGTCTCCGGATCGTCCTCCTTGTCCCGTCTCCAGGTTTTCTTTCTCCTAGGACGACAAAGGAAGAGCGGCAATACCTATTCATAAACATTTTTCCACCACTGTCGAGATAGTGGGGCAGCATATGCATTTCATCATAACGAAACATTCCATTCTTATTTTGAAAAAAAAACAGTATAACTAAGAGACAGTTTCATGCAAATCACAATATTTTAGAGACTAGATGTGGTATGTTTTATGGTTGGAACTGAATTAGTCTGAGACCGTACCCGCTAGGATTCCAGAGGATTCCTCCAGTTGTTGCAGAGTGTGCCTGGGATTGCAACACTTCAACTGGTTAATGTGGACCCACTTGTCTTCCCCCTCTGCCAAACCGCCTTTGGGGATGTGGATTTTGTAGGCCACAGGGGAGATCTTGTCGATGATCTCAAAGGGTCCCTTCCATGTAGGCAAGAATTTCCGCTGTTTTGCCTGGTTCCTTTGGAAGTTGTATAGATAGACCCGGTCCCCCACCTGATATTCCTTCCTGGAAGTCTTCAGGTCATAATGGGTCTTCATGCTATCAGCTGATCTTTCTAGATTCCGCTGAGCGTAAGCAAAAGCATGTTGGAGGTGTTTCCTTAAATTCTCCACATACTCATGAGTAGTGGAGGCATTTATCAGTGTCTGCTCTTGGGTCCTGTAGAGCAAATGCTGAGGAAGCACCATCTTGCGTCCAGTCATCAACTCAAATGGTGACATTTTGGTTGCAGATGAAGGGGTAGATCTGATGGCCATTAGGACCAGAGGTAATCGGATATCCCAACTTGGCCCAGAATCTGCCACAAACTTCTTTAATATGCTCACAATGGTTCGGTTATATCTCTCTACTGCCCCAGAAGAAGCTGGCCTGTAAGCAATATGCAACTTCCTTTTGACCCCCAGTATCTCCCACATCTTTGTCATCACTTCACTGGTGAAGTGGCTACCCCTGTCTGACTCAATCCTTTGAGGTAGACCAAAACGGGAAAAGATGTGGTTAATCATCAAGGCAGCTGCCGTTTCTGCCTTGCAGTTAGGGGCTGGGAGACATTCCACCCACTTGGTAAACAAGCATGTCACAGTCAACATGTACTTATTCCCCCTAGCAGAGCGAATCACGGGGCCTACAAAGTCGATTTGTAAATCTGACCATGGCAGTGTCATCCCCCTCTTTTGGAGAGGTGCACGGTGCGTGAGGGATGATGGCTGAAATTGTGCACACACAAGACACCCCTTCAAGTATTAGTCGAGGTCCTGCCCCATGTGTGGCCAGTATGCAACCTCTCTTAAGATTTCCAATGTTGTGTGAAACCCCCTATGACCGGCGGTGGCCGCATCATGGGCGTGACTTAACATCAGGCTTCGGAATGAGGTAGGAACCACCCACTGATCGTGGCCAGCTTTGGATTTCCTTACCAGCAAACCGTCTTGGATTCGGAACATTTTTGGACATTTCATCAACACTCTTAGGTCCTCTTTCCCAATGTAATCGGTATCCGTCAGGGGAAAGTTCTCAGGGTCCTCAAGGTGTTGGTAAAACTTACCAATTATTGGATCCCCCTTCTGAGCGGTAATCAAATCAGCATCAGGGGTCTCCTTACTCCATTGGGCAATTGAAAGGTCGTTGTGAGCATTTGTCTGGGACCTAGTGATAGCAGTGACCTGGATCTCCCCCAACAGGGACTCAATCTCAATTAGATCCCCTTGGATGGCCCCGGTTTTGGCCAGCTGATCAGCTAAGTCATTTCCAGTTTTGTCTGGTCCCTCTACTTTGGAATGACCCTTGATCTTTTTCCAATAGATGGTCATCTCATTCGAGGTGACCAGATCATCAATGTTTTGGATCAACTTCCCATGTTTCAAGGGTTTGTTGTTAGCACATAACATGCCTCTGGTTTTCCAATTAACCAGGTGCTCCACGAACCCGTTCCGTACATAATCCGAATCTGTGATTATGACCAGTTCGTGGAGTTGATGCTGGACAGCAGTGAGGATGGCCTGATGCACAGCCATCAATTCTGCCACCTGACTACTTCGGGGACCAATTTTGTATCCAGCGGAGGCTTCTGGAAACTCCTTCACCCATGCATTCCCTACGCCGGCCACCAGTTCTTTCTCCCCGTCGTTGTCAACATGGTAAGAGAATCCATCCACATACACAGTGGGCATTCCCTCACACTTGTCTTCTTCAAAGACTTTTTGTGGGGAATTAAGGTATGCCTCCGTGTTGTCCTTGATTTTTAGACTTTCGTCCTCGAGACAGTTTTCTCTGGCACAATCATGCAAGTCAGCCAGACCTTGCGCGAGGGGACTCTTCTTGTTTTGGCCATATCTGACCTCCACAGGAAAGCCTTGCATTGACAGAATCCAGGAAGTAATTCGGGAATTACTCACATTTCCGGCCCGGATTCTATCACTTTGGAGATATTGCAGAGGCTGGTGTGGAGTCTCCACTATGATGTGTTCCCCCTGGATAAACGGGCGGTAATTCTTCAATGCCCACACCGTTGCCAGGAGTGCCTTCTCACAATCATTGAATTTTTCCTCCACAGAGGATAAAGTTTTGCTCGCATAGGAGATTACTTTATTGACCTTGTCATGCTTTTGGTATAATACTGCCGTCAAGCACGTATTAGAGAACCCCGTCTCCAGGAAGAACTCCTTGTTTCTGACAGGGTAAGCTAGGCAAGGCGCTTGTGAGAGGCTTCTTTTGAGTTGTCTTACTGCCTCGGCTTGTTCTGGACCCCATTCCCACTTGACCCCCCCTTCAGGAGATGAATCAGGGGTCTGGTGATCTCTGCGTAGCCCTCAATGAACTTTCTGCTGTAATTCGTCAGTCCAAGGAGGCTCCTTAGTTCCCGCAGAGTTGTGGGGTCTTTCAGTTTCTGAAGTGCTTCCACTTTCTTTTCCTGGGGACAGAGACCCTGAGGAGTAATCTCATGCCCCAAGAAATTAACACGGGTTCTACACCACTGTGCTTTCTGAAAGGAAAGTTTTGCTCCGGCGGCCCTCAACTGGGTCAGAACATAACGGATCTCCGCTATGTGTTCCTCCACAGATGAACTTTTGATGAGGACATCATCTACATAAGCCAGGTTACCCCTCGCACCCAGGTCGGGCATGGCCTTATGTAGGAAAATATTGAACTCATTACCGGAGTTAAGGTATCCGAAGGGAGTCCGGGTCCATGTGTACTGCTGGCCCCCAAAGGTAAAAGCCAGCTTGTATTGGTCCTCCCTACTGACAGGCACAGTCCAGTATCCATTGGTCAGGTCTATTGCAGTGAATAGCTGTGACCCCTTAATCTGGGCCAGCCCTTGGTCAATGTAGGGCAGAGGCCATCGGGACGTATGGACCCGTTTGTTGAGCTCCCTAAGGTCAGCGCAGAGTCTCCACTGGCCGTTTGGCTTTAATATTCCCAGCACCGGATTATTGAAGGTGCTGTGGACTGGACGGATTATTCCCCGGGACTCAAGGTTCTTAATTATTTCAGTAAGGGACTCCATTGATGCGAGAGGCAAGCGATATTGCTTCACAAACACTGGAGTCATGCCAGGGTCCGTGGGGATTGTTGTTGTGTGGATGTCGGTGCGACCACAGTCATATGAGTCTACCGCAAAGAGATCTTGGAAATCCAAGAAAACTTGTTTCAACTTTTGCTTTTGTTCCAGAGTCACACAGGCATCAGCTAGGTTGACTCTCTCTTCCACCATCTGCCTGAAGCCTGGAAAGACTTCTGGTTTGGCTATCTCCGCGGCCTCCTCCAGCTGGGTGGAGAAGTCCCTGGTCAGAGTGCTGATTTGGACTGGAGGCTTCAGGTGGGAAAGGCAGCCCTCATGGACCTGGAAAATCACCTCATCCCTCCTGAAGTCACAAGTCACATCTTCCTTACCATAAGGGCAAGAAGTGTACACCAGGAAGTTCCCCCCATGCCGGGTAAAAATCCTGTCTGGTGTCGTATTGTCATCACTGTCACTGTCAAAGCAGTCCTTGGGGATTGGCCCTAACAGTTCATTACCTAAATCTATGGAAAAATGTCGGTCATCAACCGCCATTCCAATAATGGTGCCTGCGGCTAGAGTAATACTCTTTAAGTCGCTGTTATCCACCTCTATTGAAATGGTGTCGTGTTCTATGTTGACTAATGGTGTTGGGTTTACCCCCAACCCTTGCTGTTGGAGAGAAGCGTTTAGATGTATGTAAGCATCAGGGTTTTGCAAATATTGTCCTCTTTTAACTTTCACTTCCAGGGAGAATTGTTGGGTCCTTTCTGGGATGGTGACTTCCTCTTTGATCTGAATTTCAACTGCATAAGGTAGCAATTGAGCTGACCGAAATGCTTTTTCTGGATCATCAAAGCCCATGGGATTATCCGCTAATCGGGACCAAGCTTTGAAGTTTATTAGGTCCAAACTAATGGCAAAGCGATTGAGAATGTCACTGCCTAAGTTAAAGGCGGCAGGGACGTCTCGCACGACCCAACAATTGTGGACTATGCTCTTGTTGCCAATGGAGATTTTGAGCATACACCTGCTTGGCAGGAGATGTTTGGAATTAGGTGCTTCCAGGTCCATTTCCCATTTGTCTATCAGTTTGAAGGTGGGAATGGCTGGATCTTTTGGGAGTTGGCGGAACATGGCTTCGCTGATGAAGCTCTTACCGTTGTTCACACACACTCGAGCGAGAACAGAGTCCTTCCCATCATTTAACTGAACAGGGATGAACAACTGCTCTCCAATTTGCTAAATATCAGCCAGGCTCTGAGCTGATTTCACATCTTTCTGGACTATAGGAGTGGGAGTTTCTGATTGTGGATTAGTATAGAATCTCAGAGTGTTTCCTTCCAGCGTGGAGTACCACTTTAGACTGGAAGGAAGGTTGATTTTCAGAAATAGAGAGGACCCTCCATCACCAGTCTGTTGTCCTACTGCTATTACTGTCACGTCTGGAATTTGGTTATTCTGGAAGTGAAATTCTACTTGGTCAGATTTTTGTTCAACCATGTGGCAGGTGCCGTTTAAACTAACATGGTTGACACTCTGTTTTAATTTTATTGGTCGGCTAGTCTGGGTCCAGAGGACCTTGTTTACGCAATCTATTAAGGGTGACAACCTCCTCAGGAGGTCATTCCCTAGTAAACAAGGGGTGCCCTCTGGAGTCACAACTATGACTGGGTGTTTCAACTTGTGTCGCCCAATTTTAATGTCCAAGTCTGCCGTCCCCTCGACGGGAATTTCCTTCCCGTCAAAGTTCTGCAGTTGTCCAGGAAGTGAGGTGAGAGGAATTTGGTAATTCTCTCCCCTTCCTGCATTCAGTTCGTCAAAGGCCCTTCTGGACAGAAGGGTAGCTTGAGATCCAGTGTCCACCAGTGCCAAAATTGTACCCTGCCCCTGTACTTGTACCGGGGCATAATATCTTCCCTCCTTCTCCTCAAGGGGGCACAGATAATGTACATTTTTGGACAACTGGTGGGCTAATTTTCTGGTTTTGGACATTGCAAAAGAAGAAATTTGGGCAGAATTCTGTGGAGAGCCTTGGGAATCTGAAAGAAAAAGTTGGCAACTGGAGATCAGAGCCATTGTGGGTTCCCCTGGCTCCGGTTCTGGGCCGCCCCCCCCTTTTTGGAGGCAGTCATCAGGATGGGTTTGAACCAGGGGATTTTCTTGCTGTTGGTTCTGGGATGAGATGATGGGCGGCGGTAGCTCAGTCTCCACATCTCCCCAGTCTGGATTTGCATCCCTAGGGACCCATTTTTCTTTGGGAGGAGTTCCCCCCTCTCTGAAGGAGAAGATCCTTTTCCCAGGATCCTCTGAGGATCCCTCTCCCTCAAATTGGAAGATCTGTACCTCCTCCTCAAACTGAGTCTGTTTGGGTCTTTTGTTTCTCCTACCCCCCCTCTGCTCCTTAGGAGGCAGACTTTCAGGGGTCGGAGATTTTGTTTCCGGTTCCTGGGTTTCCAGGGGCTGTTTACAAGTGAGGAAGGAAGCTTCCTCCCAGGCTTTACACCCCCCTTCCCTTTGTGCCTCCTCCCTGGGAACCGGTGAGTTATCGGGGTGCTGCCCCCGTCATTGTTCTGGGGCACCATGTCCAGAGCTGGGTGCGTTCTGCGCCGGCATGCCCATCTGAGGGTTCTGCTGAGCCCTCAGTATGTGACTCAGATCCCGCGCCATGTTTTGAACCTGGCGCTCTAACTGGGAAACCCGCTCAGGCTGATACGGGGCCCTGTTTTCTCCCCTGGGCTGATCCCGGGAAGGGTAGCTATCCCTTCTTTGGTAGTACCCCTGGTTGGGAAGATTTGGATACCCCTCCACCCTTGGCCTCCCCTCTCCCGGATTCGGTTGTCTGGGCTCAGGGAATTGGGGAAAGAAGGGTGGATGATTTTGGGGTTGGAAATTGGGTGGATACCTGGGGGAAAAGTTCTGCCCAGGATTTGGAGAATTTCTGCCCTCCTGTGGGAAGTTAGGAGGGAAGTTCCCTGGGCTAGGTGCTTGGCTGGATCCCCCCCCTTGGGCTGGAGGAGTCCACACATAACCCTGGATGGGTCGATTTCCCTTGCAACGGGGACTTACATAATCAGGAGAGCGAAGGACCCCATTTGTGGGGCTGCCTCCCTGGCTCCCTGTCTGTGACTGGCCCGTGGACCTTCTGGGCCTAGCATTATTAGGTGCAGGTAGGTTTTTAGGCCCCCCCATCTCCAACTCTAAAACGGGGGTGACCTTTACCTCTGCCACCTTGGCAGCAGCAGGGGTGCTGTTGGCTTTGGGGTTTTTGGGCGCATTATTTTTATTTTCTATTGGCTTCTGCACCTCATAGATCCGGGTAGCCTGTTCAATGACCCAGTCTAAAGATCTTTTCTCGTGAAAATCCCTCACAAGCTGGGTCATTATGTATTTGGGCAAGGCATGGAAAAATGTGTTGACAAATTCTCTGCTGTCTGTGCGCACCCTTCTGGTGGTCTGCGCAAAAGCACGTTTCAGTTCTTGCACAAATTCTTGTGGGGCCTGATCCTCCCCACATTGCAAATTGTAGGCTGCCTTGCGAGCCTCTTGAGGATTTCTGTGAACAGAAAAATGTTTCAAGATGGCCGCCTTATAGGTGGACCATCTTACATGATTTTGGTCCTCCAGCCCCGCAAAGAAACTGGAGTATTCCGGGGAGAAGGTCCACTTTACATATTGAATACAGCTTTGGCTGTCCTTCAAATGGAAAGTCTCCATCATTTGCTCAAACAACTCTAAGTGCTCCCAAACAGAATACTTGGCATTCTTATGATACGGCGTGATGACGCTCCTGATTGCCTTAATCTGCTTTAAGGGGTCCTTAAGCAAGGCCCTTTTTGCCTTATTGGCCTTTTTGGTTCGGGTAACCCTGGTCCATTCATCTTCTGACTCAGAGGCACTGCTCCCAGAGGTTCCCGTCTGTTCTTCCAGGTTTTCCCGGATTCTGCGAGCCTGGGAATGGCTGGCAGAATGTGGGGACCTGGTCTCTTGTGTCCTGTACCGCTCAGAGGAGTCTTCAGATCCCTCCTTGCTGCCAGGATTTGATGGGTACCCCCCCACTGACCTAACTGGGCAGAGGTTTTCAGGATGCCCTTAATGGGCCTACTCTCCTGGGGTTCCCCACTAAATTGCACTGTGCTTGGGTGCCCATACCCGGGTGCCCGCCCCTCCATTCCTGGGTGGTACTGGCCTATGAGCCCCATGCTTCTGGCTGGATAGTAATCTGCCATCCCTGTGGCCCTGTGCTCATGTGCGCAGGGGACATGGGGGTGGCAGAGTCCAGGGACTGAGAGAGATAAAGGCCTCTGGTACTAGGGCTCCTGAGGTTATGCTCAGGAGTTTCCCTTTCCCAGCGAACTTGGTCTCTATCCGCCCCTGCTCCCTGTTGCAATGCAAGAGCCTGCGCCTTCATTTCCTCAGTTAAGGCCTTACTAGACTCTATCAGTCTCTCCTGCATCGCTACCTGTTGTTGGAGCCTATCATTGTGCTGGCAGAGAGCCTCATTCTCTCTCTGTGTTTCCTGATTGGTCCTGGAGCACTGGGCCAGTCTTTGCTGCAGGAGGGTTACCTCCTGAGCTGTGTCCCTATTGGCCTGCTCCTGTCTTGCCAGAGCCTCCTCCACCCTCCTGGTGTGCTCTAGCAAGTCCTGGTGTTCTTTTTGGAGGACACCCAGTCCCTGGTGGGCCAGGTGATTTTCTTCCATTTTTCTCCTTAAGTGGCAGACTTCCTGGCCTAAGGTGTCCCTTTCCTGACCAAGAGCTTGAATTTGTGACGCCAGGTCGTCCCTTTGCCTTTGGAAGGCACCAGCTTTCTGGCGCTCCTGATCAAACTCTGCCTGGGTATCCAGGTCTTTCAGAATTAGCTTGTTGCTCTCTGCCTTCACTCTATCTAGATGACTTTGCAGGGTGGCTACCTGCTCCGTGCATGCCCTGTTAAAGTCTAATTGTTGCTCCAGCTTTTTCTGGCTCTGCAGTAGGGAGTCCAAACCTTCTTGGTACTCCTTCTGCAAGGCCAGAAATCTGGTATCCTGGTCAGCCTTTTCCTGTTGCAGGATGTCCATATCCCTCTTTATTTTAATGATGTGCTGTCTACTCTCATTTTCTGACTCCTGGCTCCCCTGCAGCCTCTGCTCAGAAGAGACCAGGTCAGATTGGACCTTCTCTAACGCCATCTGTCGCTTATTCGCCAGATCTTGGCTTTCAGTACATTTATCCTGCATGTCTCCCATATATAGGCACAGGTATGCCGGTATCCTAACCATCTTGTCTTGTTCATCCTTAGCTTTAGGAGCCATGTATAGTTCACTCAGGGCCACATGTAGGGGACCCTGATCTCCCCATATATCTGACCCTGTTTCAGTGACCTGTTGCGTGATGGCCTGCAACCAGACCATGCGGTCCTGGTGAGTCCACTCACCTCTCACAAATAACTTATGTAAGAAGTGCTCTCTGGCTATTTTCATGTCTACTAAGGTCGTCATTCTAGAGATTGGTCTCTGTCCTGACTTACAGAAATTAGTATTTTATTTTTGCAAAACAGACCTTTTTCTTAGAGCGTTCCTTTGAGGAGTGCTTTACAGCGTAACACAGCGTGTGATCCGACCGGATATGTGTATCTGGTCAGCTGGCACGCTGTATTAATCTGCACAAGTGATAGATCTAATCCAAACGTCCGGCACGAGCCCCCAATTTGTAAGAGGATTCAATTCAACACTACAGCTAAGTCAATACCTAGTCTGGGATACTGAATGGAAACCCTTATTAATATATCTTTATGTCCAGTTCATGCGTTCTGGATGACTACCCCTATATAACACCCCTCTCTTAGAATCCCCCTGACCCCACTGAGCCAAGAAGTAGGTTTGTTTTGCAAATTTAAAAGATTTATTTGGAAAAAATTAAACAATGTATAGATATATCACACTTTGATAATAAATTAATAATTGGATATCACACTTAATCTGATATGATAAAGATTAACAACGGAGAATCTGGCACTAGCACACTTGTGAATAGGAACAGAAGAAGAAGGTGGTAGAGAATGCTTTATATAAGTTCAGATGGATGTAAGGTTGAATGAAAATGCAATACAGAAAATACTCAATATGATTTCAACAAAACAATGTAATCACTTTTCTCTGGCAATCCCCTCCCCCCTTTATGCAATGCAAGGAAATGGAAGGAAAGCACACAGTTCTCAGGAATGCAATCAACTGTAATTCAGTTCACCCCAGCAAGCTTACACTACAGAAGTTGGAAACACAGGCCCAAAATGCTTTTATATGTGCTGGCAATGAAGTGAAAAATATACTAAAATGCTTTTAATTCCCTCTAGGAGGTTCAGGGTGAGTGGTATCAAGTTAATATTAGTCCAGGCTCACCCTAGCAATGATTCAGGGATGATTAGCAGGTTAAACAAACTTTTCTTTAACGGAAGGCAAGCAGCAGCAGATTTTTACACGTGGAGAAACTTGCAAATCGCGGCAAAATGTCAAATCGCGGCAAAATTTGCGAATGCGCCGGGCGCGATTACAGAGGAACTACAAGGACTATCACTATCGTTTTGGGGTCCTAGGAAAGCTTAGGATCTCAGCTTCCAGATGAAAGTTACTGCAAGTCTCTAGGACAAACGGTCACGGAGATATGAGCGATTAAATAAAGGTCGTTTTTCAGATTTGAAATTTTAAAGTTCAAAAAGACAAGTGCAGCTTGCAACTAGAAAATGACAGGTGACAGCTTTACAAATGACAGGTGACAGTTAGCAGGCAGTTCTACTTAGATTAAAATAGATTGAATTATATTATTTCAACTAAGAGATTGGTTCTGCACAGTCTTGCTAGGTACTCACACTATATTCTTGAATTAAATGGGCCTCGCCACGGATCTGGTCAGGTTTTAGACTGGACTCTGGTCTCTGCACTTCACAGTGATCTGGGTCAGCTCTCTCTCTCTCTAGCCTCTCTGGATTCTGGAGATTGATGGATTTGAAGTCTCTATGTTGGCTCTCTGAAGGTTGAGGAGGTAAAGTATGGATTTTCCCGGCAGAGCTTCCAGCTGCAAATGGATTTGAAGGTCCCTATCTGTCCTGTCTGTCTGCTTTTATCTGTTTTTAAAATGGGTGTGTGTGCAGCATCACTAGGCTCTACCCCTCTCCACTTGTCATTGGCCAAGCTTTCATTTCTCCCCTGATTGGGGGAATGAAATGAAGTGTCATCATGATGAGGTCTGTTTATGGTACAGAGAACCCACCCCTGTCAACTTTACACACAATTTATATTTGCTCAAAAAACATATTTGCACAGGTACACATTTGTTTAAAATTACATGCACCCTTCACATATCATAGGAGGTATACCCTGTCCAAATCTGCTCTTCCTGGGGGCTTGGGTTCAAAAATGGCACATATTTCACTTTTTAACTGGTTTCGCAATATCGGACATTACCCCAAATTTACTCACATGTGCGCAAGGAGTATGGACATTAGTTGATGAAGTGTCAGATTTTTCACATGCACACATTTTGAGTAATATCCTCTTTTCTGCTAAAACCCCCCTGAACATACCACCGGGTCCTAACACGTCTTCAAATGTGGGCAGAAAAATCACAAGAATTATGGTGTCATTTAAATAATTTTCACAAGTCCGTACTATGAGTTATTCATCTTTTTAGAGTTATGTTCTGGCCCCAAAGGGGTGTGGTTTCCCCCCAGCACAAGGTTGAATTTCTGGTTTTTCCAGTTCTGCCAAGCCAGCTTGCTCTCACAGGCAGTGCCCCTCCCCTGTCCTTCCAGGAGGAAGCTCCATTTACGACATCTGCAATAAACCATCTGCCTGGGTGAAGGGGGTTGCATTGTTCAGAGCTCCTGTATTCTGTGGGGGCTCCCCTTAATTCAATTATCAGAGAGATGGCATATCCTTAGTGTGGCCAGCAAAAGGCAAATAGGCCTGGGAACACAGCTGTGACTCAAGTTTCACTCCTGATGGGGGGTAGTTGCCAGGCAAAATTGGAATCTCTTTAAGCCAGTTTTTTAGCTACATGTCATTTCTGTTCCCCAGTTTAAGTCAAGACATTTTTTTACATATGCAGCTAGGATGCTGATTCTAAGTTTAAAACTATGACATTTAAACAATTGCAACCTATGTGACACTCAAAAGTAGGTCACTCATTTCTTTTAAACATTTAGATTTTTTAGTGTCTTTCAGTCCAAATTTACTTAAACTGCTGAAATCCACAGCTCAGCCAGTCTTGTTATAAACCTTCAAGTCACTTCAGAATATAACTTTACATTGGATCCACCTCTCAGTAAGTCTTTCTTTGGCCTGCTTTGGGTTCATTTATTCAGTTTTACACAAAAAAGTAAAATCTGGTGTTGTTTTAAAACGCCGGCTTTTTGATAGTGGTGAGTACTGGTACTGCACCCCTTTTTGGGATTTAAGAAAATGAATTCCCAACAGTTATGGGTTTGCTTTTGGCAATCAGCATTGCCATTCCCAATGGTTTCAGACTACTGTGTGGGTAGTCCAATGGTGGTTTTAGGCAGTGTCCTTCTGTGCCCATAACATCGGCAAAAATGAGTGGCAGCCTATTCTTCATGCATTTCCCTGTGCATTTTCTGGGAAGCTCTGGCCATCATGATGTTTTCCATGTCAATACTGCACAGTTTTGAGGTAGGGCTTGGATGCATGGGTAAATACATCCCACAAGCCCCCCTCTTGCGATGGCCATTCGGTTTCACTGATGGGACTCGCAAGACCTGGGATGTTTCCTCATCTTCTTCCAATAGATGGCACAGTTCAGCATCTTTTCCTCCATCCGGTACTGGTCGATCGGTTCTCCTCGCCGGTCCTGATGGGAATATTGGGCGGTACACCGGGCCCGTTGGTCTCTGCTCCCGGTCTCCGGATCGTCCTCCTTGTCCCGTCTCCAGGTTTTCTTTCTCCTAGGACGACAAAGGAAGAGCGGCAATACCTATTCATAAACATTTTTCCACCACTGTCGAGATAGTGGGGCAGCATATGCATTTCATCATAACGAAACATTCCATTCTTATTTTGAAAAAAAAACAGTATAACTAAGAGACAGTTTCATGCAAATCACAATATTTTAGAGACTAGATGTGGTATGTTTTATGGTTGGAACTGAATTAGTCTGAGACCGTACCCGCTAGGATTCCAGAGGATTCCTCCAGTTGTTGCAGAGTGTGCCTGGGATGGCAACACTTCAACTGGTTAATGTGGACCCACTTGTCTTCCCCCTCTGCCAAACCGCCTTTGGGGATGTGGATTTTGTAGGCCACAGGGGAGATCTTGTCGATGATCTCAAAGGGTCCCTTCCATGTAGGCAAGAATTTCCGCTGTTTTGCCTGGTTCCTTTGGAAGTTGTATAGATAGACCCGGTCCCCCACCTGATATTCCTTCCTGGAAGTCTTCAGGTCATAATGGGTCTTCATGCTATCAGCTGATCTTTCTAGATTCCGCTGAGCGTAAGCAAAAGCATGTTGGAGGTGTTTCCTTAAATTCTCCACATACTCATGAGTAGTGGAGGCATTTATCAGTGTCTGCTCTTGGGTCCTGTAGAGCAAATGCTGAGGAAGCACCATCTTGCGTCCAGTCATCAACTCAAATGGTGACATTTTGGTTGCAGATGAAGGGGTAGATCTGATGGCCATTAGGACCAGAGGTAATCGGATATCCCAACTTGGCCCAGAATCTGCCACAAACTTCTTTAATATGCTCACAATGGTTCGGTTATATCTCTCTACTGCCCCAGAAGAAGCTGGCCTGTAAGCAATATGCAACTTCCTTTTGACCCCCAGTATCTCCCACATCTTTGTCATCACTTCACTGGTGAAGTGGCTACCCCTGTCTGACTCAATCCTTTGAGGTAGACCAAAACGGGAAAAGATGTGGTTAATCATCAAGGCAGCTGCCGTTTCTGCCTTGCAGTTAGGGGCTGGGAGACATTCCACCCACTTGGTAAACAAGCATGTCACAGTCAACATGTACTTATTCCCCCTAGCAGAGCGAATCACGGGGCCTACAAAGTCGATTTGTAAATCTGACCATGGCAGTGTCATCCCCCTCTTTTGGAGAGGTGCACGGTGCGTGAGGGATGATGGCTGAAATTGTGCACACACAAGACACCCCTTCAAGTATTAGTCGAGGTCCTGCCCCATGTGTGGCCAGTATGCAACCTCTCTTAAGATTTCCAATGTTGTGTGAAACCCCCTATGACCGGCGGTGGCCGCATCATGGGCGTGACTTAACATCAGGCTTCGGAATGAGGTAGGAACCACCCACTGATCGTGGCCAGCTTTGGATTTCCTTACCAGCAAACCGTCTTGGATTCAGAACATTTTTGGACATTTCATCAACACTCTTAGGTCCTCTTTCCCAATGTAATCGGTATCCGTCAGGGGAAAGTTCTCAGGGTCCTCAAGGTGTTGGTAAAACTTACCAATTATTGGATCCCCCTTCTGAGCGGTAATCAAATCAGCATCAGGGGTCTCCTTACTCCATTGGGCAATTGAAAGGTCGTTGTGAGCATTTGTCTGGGACCTAGTGATAGCAGTGACCTGGATCTCCCCCAACAGGGACTCAATCTCAATTAGATCCCCTTGGATGGCCCCGGTTTTGGCCAGCTGATCAGCTAAGTCATTTCCAGTTTTGTCTGGTCCCTCTACTTTGGAATGACCCTTGATCTTTTTCCAATAGATGGTCATCTCATTCGAGGTGACCAGATCATCAATGTTTTGGATCAACTTCCCATGTTTCAAGGGTTTGTTGTTAGCACATAACATGCCTCTGGTTTTCCAATTAACCAGGTGCTCCACGAACCCGTTCCGTACATAATCCGAATCTGTGATTATGACCAGTTCGTGGAGTTGATGCTGGACAGCAGTGAGGATGGCCTGATCCACAGCCATCAATTCTGCCACCTGACTACTTCGGGGACCAATTTTGTATCCAGCGGAGGCTTCTGGAAACTCCTTCACCCATGCATTCCCTACGCCGGCCACCAGTTCTTTCTCCCCGTCGTTGTCAACATGGTAAGAGCATCCATCCACATACACAGTGGGCATTCCCTCACACTTGTCTTCTTCAAAGACTTTTTGTGGGGAATTAAGGTATGCCTCTGTTTTGTCCTTGATTTTTAGACTTTCGTCCTCGAGACAGTTTTCTCTGGCACAATCATGCAAGTCAGCCAGACCTTGCGCGAGGGGACTCTTCTTGTTTTGGCCATATCTGACCTCCACAGGAAAGCCTTGCATTGACAGAATCCAGGAAGTAATTCGGGAATTACTCACATTTCCGGCCCGGATTCTATCACTTTGGAGATATTGCAGAGGCTGGTGTGGAGTCTCCACTATGATGTGTTCCCCCTGGATAAACGGGCGGTAATTCTTCAATGCCCACACCGTTGCCAGGAGTGCCTTCTCACAATCGTTGAATTTTTCCTCCACAGAGGATAAAGTTTTGCTCGCATAGGAGATTACTTTATTGACCTTGTCATGCTTTTGGTATAATACTGCCGTCAAGCACGTATTAGAGAACCCCGTCTCCAGGAAGAACTCCTTGTTTCTGACAGGGTAAGCTAGGCAAGGCGCTTGTGAGAGGCTTCTTTTGAGTTGTCTTACTGCCTCGGCTTGTTCTGGACCCCATTCCCACTTGACCCCCCCCTTCAGGAGATGAATCAGGGGTCTGGTGATCTCTGCGTAGCCCTCAATGAACTTTCTGCTGTAATTCGTCAGTCCAAGGAGGCTCCTTAGTTCCCGCAGAGTTGTGGGGTCTTTCAGTTTCTGAAGTGCTTCCACTTTCTTTTCCTGGGGACAGAGACCCTGAGGAGTAATCTCATGCCCCAAGAAATTAACACGGGTTCTACACCACTGTGCTTTCTGAAAGGAAAGTTTTGCTCCGGCGGCCCTCAACTGGGTCAGAACATAACGGATCTCCGCTATGTGTTCCTCCACAGATGAACTTTTGATGAGGACATCATCTACATAAGCCAGGTTACCCCTCGCACCCAGGTCGGGCATGGCCTTATGTAGGAAAATATTGAACTCATTACCGGAGTTAAGGTATCCGAAGGGAGTCCGGGTCCATGTGTACTGCTGGCCCCCAAAGGTAAAAGCCAGCTTGTATTGGTCCTCCCTACTGACAGGCACAGTCCAGTATCCATTGGTCAGGTCTATTGCAGTGAATAGCTGTGACCCCTGAATCTGGGCCAGCCCTTGGTCAATGTAGGGCAGAGGCCATCGGGACGTATGGACCCGTTTGTTGAGCTCCCTAAGGTCAGCGCAGAGTCTCCACTGGCCGTTTGGCTTTAATATTCCCAGCACCGGATTATTGAAGGTGCTGTGGACTGGACGGATTATTCCCCGGGACTCAAGGTTCTTAATTATTTCAGTAAGGGACTCCATTGATGCGAGAGGCAAGCGATATTGCTTCACAAACACTGGAGTCATGCCAGGGTCCGTGGGGATTGTTGTTGTGTGGATGTCGGTGCGACCACAGTCATATGAGTCTACCGCAAAGAGATCTTGGAAATCCAAGAAAACTTGTTTCAACTTTTGCTTTTGTTCCAGAGTCACACAGGCATCAGCTAGGTTGACTCTCTCTTCCACCATCTGCCTGAAGCCTGGAAAGACTTCTGGTTTGGCTATCTCCGCGGCCTCCTCCAGCTGGGTGGAGAAGTCCCTGGTCAGAGTGCTGATTTGGACTGGAGGCTTCAGGTGGGAAAGGCAGCCCTCATGGACCTGGAAAATCACCTCATCCCTCCTGAAGTCACAAGTCACATCTTCCTTACCATAAGGGCAAGAAGTGTACACCAGGAAGTTCCCCCCATGCCGGGTAAAAATCCTTTCTCGTGTCGTATTGTCATCACTGTCACTGTCAAAGCAGTCCTTGGGGATTGGCCCTAACAGTTCATTACCTAAATCTATGGAAAAATGTCGGTCATCAACCGCCATTCCAATAATGGTGCCTGCGGCTAGAGTAATACTCTTTAAGTCGCTGTTATCCACCTCTATTGAAATGGTGTCGTGTTCTATGTTGACTAATGGTGTTGGGTTTACCCCCAACCCTTGCTGTTGGAGAGAAGCGTTTAGATGTATGTAAGCATCAGGGTTTTGCAAATATTGTCCTCTTTTAACTTTCACTTCCAGGGAGAATTGTTGGGTCCTTTCTGGGATGGTGACTTCCTCTTTGATCTGAATTTCAACTGCATAAGGTAGCAATTGAGCTGACCGAAATGCTTTTTCTGGATCATCAAAGCCCATGGGATTATCCGCTAATCGGGACCAAGCTTTGAAGTTTATTAGGTCCAAACTAATGGCAAAGCGATTGAGAATGTCACTGCCTAAGTAAAAGGCGGCAGGGACGTCTCGCACGACCCAACAATTGTGGACTATGCTCTTGTTGCCAATGGAGATTTTGAGCATACACCTGCTTGGCAGGAGATGTTTGGAATTAGGTGCTTCCAGGTCCATTTCCCATTTGTCTATCAGTTTGAAGGTGGGAATGGCTGGATCTTTTGGGAGTTGGCGGAACATGGCTTCGCTGATGAAGCTCTTACCGTTGTTCACACACACTCGAGCGAGAACAGAGTCCTTCCCATCATTTAACTGAACAGGGATGAACAACTGCTCTCCAATTTGCTGAATATCAGCCAGGCTCTGAGCTGATTTCACATCTTTCTGGACTATAGGAGTGGGAGTTTCTGATTGTGGATTAGTATAGAATCTCAGAGTGTTTCCTTCCAGCGTGGAGTACCACTTTAGACTGGAAGGAAGGTTGATTTTCAGAAATAGAGAGGACCCTCCATCACCAGTCTGTTGTCCTACTGCTATTACTGTCACGTCTGGAATTTGGTTATTCTGGAAGTGAAATTCTACTTGGTCAGATTTTTGTTCAACCATGTGGCAGGTGCCGTTTAAACTAACATGGTTGACACTCTGTTTTAATTTTATTGGGCGGCTAGTCTGGGTCCAGAGGACCTTGTTTACGCAATCTATTAAGGGTGACAACCTCCTCAGGAGGTCATTCCCTAGTAAACAAGGGGTGCCCTCTGGAGTCACAACTATGACTGGGTGTTTCAACTTGTGTCGCCCAATTTTAATGTCCAAGTCTGCCGTCCCCTCGACGGGAATTTCCTTCCCGTCAAAGTTCTGCAGTTGTCCAGGAAGTGAGGTGAGAGGAATTTGGTAATTCTCTCCCCTTCCTGCATTCAGCTCGTCAAAGGCCCTTCTGGACAGAAGGGTAGCTTGAGATCCAGTGTCCACCAGTGCCAAAATTGTACCCTGCCCCTGTACTTGTACCGGGGCATAATATCTTCCCTCCTTCTCCTCAAGGGGGCACAGATAATGTACATTTTTGGACAACTGGTGGGCTAATTTTCTGGTTTTGGACATTGCAAAAGAAGAAATTTGGGCAGAATTCTGTGGAGAGCCTTGGGAATCTGAAAGAAAAAGTTGGCAACTGGAGATCAGAGCCATTGTGGGTTCCCCTGGCTCCGGTTCTGGGCCGCCCCCCCCTTTTTGGAGGCAGTCATCAGGATGGGTTTGAACCAGGGGATTTTCTTGCTGTTGGTTCTGGGATGAGATGATGGGCGGCGGTAGCTCAGTCTCCACATCTCCCCAGTCTGGATTTGCATCCCTAGGGACCCATTTTTCTTTGGGAGGAGTTCCCCCCTCTCTGAAGGAGAAGATCCTTTTCCCAGGATCCTCTGAGGATCCCTCTCCCTCAAATTGGAAGATCTGTACCTCCTCCTCAAACTGAGTCTGTTTGGGTCTTTTGTTTCTCCTACCCCCCCTCTGCTCCTTAGGAGGCAGACTTTCAGGGGTCGGAGATTTTGTTTCCGGTTCCTGGGTTTCCAGGGGCTGTTTACAAGTGAGGAAGGAAGCTTCCTCCCAGGCTTTACACCCCCCTTCCCTTTGTGCCTCCTCCCTGGGAACCGGTGAGTTATCGGGGTGCTGCCCCCGTCATTGTTCTGGGGCACCATGTCCAGAGTTGGGTGCGTTCTGCGCCGGCATGCCCATCTGAGGGTTCTGCTGAGCCCTCAGTATGTGACTCAGATCCCGCGCCATGTTTTGAACCTGGCGCTCTAACTGGGAAACCCGCTCAGGCTGATACGGGGCCCTGTTTTCTCCCCTGGGCTGATCCCGGGAAGGGTAGCTATCCCTTCTTTGGTAGTACCCCTGGTTGGGAAGATTTGGATACCCCTCCACCCTTGGCCTCCCCTCTCCCGGATTCGGTTGTCTGGGCTCAGGGAATTGGGGAAAGAAGGGTGGATGATTTTGGGGTTGGAAATTGGGTGGATACCTGGGGAAAAAGTTCTGCCCAGGATTTGGAGAATTTCTGCCCTCCTGTGGGAAGTTAGGAGGGAAGTTCCCTGGGCTAGGTGCTTGGCTGGATCCCCCCCCCTTGGGCTGGAGGAGTCCACACATAACCCTGGATGGGTCGATTTCCCTTGCAACGGGGACTTACATAATCAGGAGAGCGAAGGACCCCATTTGTGGGGCTGCCTCCCTGGCTCCCTGTCTGTGACTGGCCCGTGGACCTTCTGGGCCTAGCATTATTAGGTGCAGGTAGGTTTTTAGGCCCCCCCATCTCCAACTCTAAAACGGGGGTGACCTTTACCTCTGCCACCTTGGCAGCAGCAGGGGTGCTGTTGGCTTTGGGGTTTTTGGGCGCATTATTTTTATTTTCTATTGGCTTCTGCACCTCATAGATCCGGGTAGCCTGTTCAATGACCCAGTCTAAAGATCTTTTCTCGTGAAAATCCCTCACAAGCTGGGTCATTATGTATTTGGGCAAGGCATGGAAAAATGTGTTGACAAATTCTCTGCTGTCTGTGCGCACCCTTCTGGTGGTCTGCGCAAAAGCACGTTTCAGTTCTTGCACAAATTCTTGTGGGGCCTGATCCTCCCCACATTGCAAATTGTAGGCTGCCTTGCGAGCCTCTTGAGGATTTCTGTGAACAGAAAAATGTTTCAAGATGGCCGCCTTATAGGTGGACCATCTTACATGATTTTGGTCCTCCAGCCCCGCAAAGAAACTGGAGTATTCCGGGGAGAAGGTCCACTTTACATATTGAATACAGCTTTGGCTGTCCTTCAAATGGAAAGTCTCCATCATTTGCTCAAACAACTCTAAGTGCTCCCAAACAGAATACTTGGCATTCTTATGATACGGCGTGATGACGCTCCTGATTGCCTTAATCTGCTTTAAGGGGTCCTTAAGCAAGGCCCTTTTTGCCTTATTGGCCTTTTTGGTTCGGGTAACCCTGGTCCATTCATCTTCTGACTCAGAGGCACTGCTCCCAGAGGTTCCCGTCTGTTCTTCCAGGTTTTCCCGGATTCTGCGAGCCTGGGAATGGCTGGCAGAATGTGGGGACCTGGTCTCTTGTGTCCTGTACCGCTCAGAGGAGTCTTCAGATCCCTCCTTGCTGCCAGGATTTGATGGGTACCCCCCCACTGACCTAACTGGGCAGAGGTTTTCAGGATGCCCTTAATGGGCCTACTCTCCTGGGGTTCCCCACTAAATTGCACTGTGCTTGGGTGCCCATACCCGGATGCCCGCCCCTCCATTCCTGGGTGGTACTGGCCTATGAGCCCCATGCTTCTGGCTGGATAGTAATCTGCCATCCCTGTGGCCCTGTGCTCATGTGCGCAGAGGACATGGGGGTGGCAGAGTCCAGGGACTGAGAGAGATAAAGGCCTCTGGTACTAGGGCTCCTGAGGTTATGCTCAGGAGTTTCCCTTTCCCAGCGAACTTGGTCTCTATCCGCCCCTGCTCCCTGTTGCAATGCAAGAGCCTGCGCCTTCATTTCCCCAGTTAAGGCCTTACTAGACTCTATCAGTCTCTCCTGCATCGCTACCTGTTGTTGGAGCCTATCATTGTGCTGGCAGAGAGCCTCATTCTCTCTCTGTGTTTCCTGATTGGTCCTGGAGCACTGGGCCAGTCTTTGCTGCAGGAGGGTTACCTCCTGAGCTGTGTCCCTATTGGCCTGCTCCTGTCTTGCCAGAGCCTCCTCCACCCTCCTGGTGTGCTCTAGCAAGTCCTGGTGTTCTTTTTGGAGGACACCCAGTCCCTGGTGGGCCAGGGGATTTTCTTCCATTTTTCTCCTTAAGTGGCAGACTTCCTGGCCTAAGGTGTCCCTTTCCTGACCAAGAGCTTGAATTTGTGACGCCAGGTCGTCCCTTTGCCTTTGGAAGGCACCAGCTTTCTGGCGCTCCTGATCAAACTCTGCCTGGGTATCCAGGTCTTTCAGAATCAGCTTGTTGCTCTCTGCCTTCACTCTATCTAGATGACTTTGCAGGGTGGCTACCTGCTCCGTGCATGCCCTGTTAAAGTCTAATTGTTGCTCCAGCTTTTTCTGGCTCTGCAGTAGGGAGTCCAAACCTTCTTGGTACTCCTTCTGCAAGGCCAGAAATCTGGTATCCTGGTCAGCCTTTTCCTGTTGCAGGATGTCCATATCCCTCTTTATTTTAATGATGTGCTGTCTACTCTCATTTTCTGACTCCTGGCTCCCCTGCAGCCTCTGCTCAGAAGAGACCAGGTCAGATTGGACCTTCTCTAACGCCATCTGTCGCTTATTCGCCAGATCTTGGCTTTCAGTACATTTATCCTGCATGTCTCCCATATATAGGCACAGGTATGCCGGTATCCTAACCATCTTGTCTTGTTCATCCTTAGCTTTAGGAGCCATGTATAGTTCACTCAGGGCCACATGTAGGGGACCCTGATCTCCCCATATATCTGACCCTGTTTCAGTGACCTGTTGCGTGATGGCCTGCAACCAGACCATGCGGTCCTGGTGAGTCCACTCACCTCTCACAAATAACTTATGTAAGAAGTGCTCTCTGGCTATTTTCATGTCTACTAAGGTCGCCATTCTAGAGATTGGTCTCTGTCCTGACTTACAGAAATTAGTATTTTATTTTTGCAAAACAGACCTTTTTCTTAGAGCGTTCCTTTGAGGAGTGCTTTACAGCGTAACACAGCGTGTGATCCGACCGGATATGTGTATCTGGTCAGCTGGCACGCTGTATTAATCTGCACAAGTGATAGATCTAATCCAAACGTCCGGCACGAGCCCCCAATTTGTAAGAGGATTCAATTCAACACTACAGCTAAGTCAATACCTAGTCTGGGATACTGAATGGAAACCCTTATTAATATATCTTTATGTCCAGTTCATGCGTTCTGGATGACTACCCCTATATAACACCCCTCTCTTAGAATCCCCCTGACCCCACTGAGCCAAGAAGTAGGTTTGTTTTGCAAATTTAAAAGATTTATTTGGAAAAAATTAAACAATGTATAGATATATCACACTTTGATAATAAATTAATAATTGGATATCACACTTAATCTGATATGATAAAGATTAACAACGGAGAATCTGGCACTAGCACACTTGTGAATAGGAACAGAAGAAGAAGGTGGTAGAGAATGCTTTATATAAGTTCAGATGGATGTAAGGTTGAATGAAAATGCAATACAGAAAATACTCAATATGATTTCAACAAAACAATGTAATCACTTTTCTCTGGCAATCCCCTCCCCCCTTTATGCAATGCAAGGAAATGGAAGGAAAGCACACAGTTCTCAGAAATGCAATCAACTGTAATTCAGTTCACCCCAGCAAGCTTACACTACAGAAGTTGGAAACACAGGCCCAAAATGCTTTTATATGTGCTGGCAATGAAGTGAAAAATATACTAAAATGCTTTTAATTCCCTCTAGGAGGTTCAGGGTGAGTGGTATCAAGTTAATATTAGTCCAGGCTCACCCTAGCAATGATTCAGGGATGATTAGCAGGTTAAACAAACTTTTCTTTAACGGAAGGCAAGCAGCAGCAGATTTTTACACGTGGAGAAACTTGCAAATCGCGGCAAAATGTCAAATCGCGGCAAAATTTGCGAATGCGCCGGGCGCGATTACAGAGGAACTACAAGGACTATCACTATCGTTTTGGGGTCCTAGGAAAGCTTAGGATCTCAGCTTCCAGATGAAAGTTACTGCAAGTCTCTAGGACAAACGGTCACGGAGATATGAGCGATTAAATAAAGGTCGTTTTTCAGATTTGAAATTTTAAAGTTCAAAAAGACAAGTGCAGCTTGCAACTAGAAAATGACAGGTGACAGCTTTACAAATGACAGGTGACAGTTAGCAGGCAGTTCTACTTAGATTAAAATAGATTGAATTATATTATTTCAACTAAGAGATTGGTTCTGCACAGTCTTGCTAGGTACTCACACTATATTCTTGAATTAAATGGGCCTCGCCACGGATCTGGTCAGGTTTTAGACTGGACTCTGGTCTCTGCACTTCACAGTGATCTGGGTCAGCTCTCTCTCTCTCTAGCCTCTCTGGATTCTGGAGATTGATGGATTTGAAGTCTCTATGTTGGCTCTCTGAAGGTTGAGGAGGTAAAGTATGGATTTTCCCGGCAGAGCTTCCAGCTGCAAATGGATTTGAAGGTCCCTATCTGTCCTGTCTGTCTGCTTTTATCTGTTTTTAAAATGGGTGTGTGTGCAGCATCACTAGGCTCTACCCCTCTCCACTTGTCATTGGCCAAGCTTTCATTTCTCCCCTGATTGGGGGAATGAAATGAAGTGTCATCATGATGAGGTCTGTTTATGGTACAGAGAACCCACCCCTGTCAACTTTACACACAATTTATATTTGCTCAAAAAACATATTTGCACAGGTACACATTTGTTTAAAATTACATGCACCCTTCACATATCACAGGAGGTATACCCTGTCCAAATCTGCTCTTCCTGGGGGCGTGGGTTCAATAATGGCACATATTTCACTTTTTAACTGGTTTCGCAATATCGGACATTACCCCAAATTTACTCACATGTGCGCAAGGAGTATGGACATTAGTTGATGAAGTGTCAGATTTTTCACATGCACACATTTTGAGTAATATCCTCTTTTCTGCTAAAACCCCCCTGAACATACCACCGGGTCCTAACACGTCTTCAAATGTGGGCAGAAAAATCACAAGAATTATGGTGTCATTTAAATAATTTTCACAAGTCCGTACTATGAGTTATTCATCTTTTTAGAGTTATGTTCTGGCCCCAAAGGGGTGTGGTTTCCCCCCAGCACAAGGTTGAATTTCTGGTTTTTCCAGTTCTGCCAAGCCAGCTTGCTCTCACAGGCAGTGCCCCTCCCCTGTCCTTCCAGGAGGAAGCTCCATTTACGACATCTGCAATAAACCATCTGCCTGGGTGAAGGGGGTTGCATTGTTCAGAGCTCCTGTATTCTGTGGGGGCTCCCCTTAATTCAATTATCAGAGAGATGGCATATCCTTAGTGTGGCCAGCAAAAGGCAAATAGGCCTGGGAACACAGCTGTGACTCAAGTTTCACTCCTGATGGGGGGTAGTTGCCAGGCAAAATTGGAATCTCTTTAAGCCAGTTTTTTAGCTACATGTCATTTCTGTTCCCCAGTTTAAGTCAAGACATTTTTTTACATATGCAGCTAGGATGCTGATTCTAAGTTTAAAACTATGACATTTAAACAATTGCAACCTATGTGACACTCAAAAGTAGGTCACTCATTTCTTTTAAACATTTAGATTTTTTAGTGTCTTTCAGTCCAAATTTACTTAAACTGCTGAAATCCACAGCTCAGCCAGTCTTGTTATAAACCTTCAAGTCACTTCAGAATATAACTTTACATTGGATCCACCTCTCAGTAAGTCTTTCTTTGGCCTGCTTTGGGTTCATTTATTCAGTTTTACACAAAAAAGTAAAATCTGGTGTTGTTTTAAAACGCCGGCTTTTTGATAGTGGTGAGTACTGGTACTGCACCCCTTTTTGGGATTTAAGAAAATGAATTCCCAACAGTTATGGGTTTGCTTTTGGCAATCAGCATTGCCATTCCCAATGGTTTCAGACTACTGTGTGGGTAGTCCAATGGTGGTTTTAGGCAGTGTCCTTCTGTGCCCATAACATCAGCAAAAATGAGTGGCAGCCTATTCTTCATGCATTTCCCTGTGCATTTTCTGGGAAGCTCTGGCCATCATGATGTTTTCCATGTCAATACTGCACAGTTTTGAGGTAGGGCTCGGATGCATGGGTAAATACATCCCACAAGATGTTTACTTTGCCCCTTTTTTACTCTCAAAAAGCATCTGGAAAATTAGGTTAGCCAACTACTCACATGCATGCCTGTAAGCATAATCATAGGCAGTGCTGGCCCTAAAGCCTATACACCTACTAGGTTTTGAGGATAACCATTGAATATGGAAATTATTTCACATGTGCATCTATTGGATACAAATTGTTCTCATTAATATTAATTTTTAGATAGAAAGAAAATCACACCCTTTTTTGGGCCCTCGAGGACCGGAGTTGTGCGCCACTGGCATAAGAAAATGGCAACTGTTCTCACATTTGCCAACGCGGGAAAAAAAATAGTGTCATGAAGATTGTGATGTGTTTGATTAAAATTGTATCCAGTGATGTTACCGAAAAGAAAATGACAAATGAAATGTTATCGATAAAAATGATGAAAAATAAATTTATAGGGGGTGGAGGTAAAGGGTAAACATGTGTGAGGGGTGGTTCAGGTGGGGTTACAAGCATGGGGAAATGGGTGTTTAGAGAATCCTAATTCTCCTTGGCCTGGCCGCTGCCTTTAACACTGTTGATCACTCTGATCTCATTAATACTCTCTTTCTTCTTGGGATTAGCTATTGAGCACTTGCGCAGATTGATTCCTTCCTGGCACCTTGCCAATTCTCTGTCTCCTGGAGCAACAACACATCTCAGCTCACTCCTTTAATTGTTGGTGTTCCACAAGGCTCTGTGCTCTGGGCACTAATCTCCTCCTTTGTATTCTCGTATCAATTCAACTCTTTGCAGATGACACCCAAATCGTCCTCTCTTTTCCTGAACTGTCCTCTGATCTCTATATCAACATTTCAAACCGTCTCTCTGCCATTAAATATGTGATGGCTTCACATTCTCTGATGTTAAACTAAACCAAAACAGAGGTGCTTTTTCTTCCCTGTCAAATATTCTCTCTCATCTCTTCCCTTGACTATCCAGTTCCCGCCTGACACTCTCCCCTACTCTTCTCAGCTAGAAACTTTTGTGTCATCTATGACCCTTCTCACACGTTGTGTACTTTCACCTCCAAAACTGCAATGGCCGCTCACCTCAACCGCCTAAATATTTGGAAAATCAGGCATCTCCTTTGTTTCTACACCTCCCAGCATCTTTTAACCACTCTTGCATTCTCTAAACTGGACTACTTTGCAAGCATCCTCCTCAGTCTCCCCAATTTTCTGTCTTCTCAACAAGATCATTAACTTAGCTACGAGGACTCTCTTTGGACTCCCTCACTTCACAACTACTTCCTCGTACCGTCATCAGGATGGATGGCTGATGGTGCAAAACAGGGCCAGATTTAAATGCCTTCCTCTGGTTCACAAATGTACCCAGAGAAAGGCACCACTGTATATATCCTCAATTATCCAACTCTGCAAGCCTTCTCGTAATCTCTGCTCTGCCTTCCTGACTACCCTTGTGGCACCAGGCCCTCCCTGTGCTTCCTCTCGCTTCGGCTCTTTCTTCTTGCTCCATTTACATGGAACTCTCTTCTCCCGGACATCCGAGAAATAGACCACACTTATTTGTTCAGAACCAAGCTAAAAGCCTGCCTCCTCACCTCCGAGTCACCCTCTCAATCTTCCTCTCATCTACATTCTAGCTAACCCTTTCCCTCTCATCTATCTGGCCTCTGTCCCTCAATTTCTACTGTCTCCACTTTAGCATTTCATCCATCATGGTCACATCTCTAACAAAGCTGGCTATACCGTCTCCACGCACTTACAAATCTCAATTTTTGTTGCCCTTCATCTATATATGTCCACCCATATATTGTACCCGGTGACTGTTCAATTTACTTATGCCCACAACCAGGTCAGAATGTTACTCAAACTCACCCAATTGTAAGAAGATCATCGCTTCCTGTCAAATCTGATTTCTTATCTATCATATGTACTTATATGATCAAAACAGCATTGTTCCTCCCTATATATATATATATATATATATATAAATAAAAAAGAATTGTGAGTTAGAATATTAAAAGATGCTAGACCGCTTTGTAGTCATTTCACATTACAGTGGCAGTAGGATCCAAACTCCCCACCACTAATCCAGCACACAAAACACTTAAGCAGATTAATGGTGATTTCATCATCACACCACTCATTCACTCTGTTGAAGTCTTTCTAATATGTCTATTGACGAGGGTTCTCACTTTGAATTGTTATAGGTGATAAATAAAGCACAGGCAGTCTATAGTAATTCTGCCGTGGCAAAGCACAAATGTGTGAATTGGGAGAAACTCACATTACAATAATATTTTGAGGTCTTTGGTGGAACATTAAGCGAGCTGTGTTGGTGTTGTGGTGATCCCCAACTGTGCAGTTTCTTCCAAACAGGCCTAAGCATGTTTCATGTATTGCTCCAGTATGGAGTTCGTAAATCGAGGTTAATGAAATTGGCTGCTTTTGCTAAAACGATGTCAGAATAATGAGCTTTTTTTTGGAGACTAGAAGATTTAGGTTAAGAAGTGGCAAAATGAGAGTGGGTGAGCATTTTTCAACATTAATCAGAAATTGGGCCTCATTACACGGAAGGCGGTAATGGTTAACGGCCACCGTTAATGGTAACGGTGACCGTTAACCATTACCGCCTTACTACGAGGTCCCTTAGCGGGTTGGTGCTTTAACGCCTGCTTTTTGCAGGCGTTAAAAACCAACCCGCTAAGGGACCTCGGAGCTAATTACGGCACCGCAAAATTGCGGTGCCGTAATTAGTGCCTTCCCCATTCCCATAGAGCCCTATGGGGCAGAAATGGGAATGGGGAAGGGCAATGGCGGAAGGGGGATTTACCGCCCCACCAACCTTGGAATGGGGCGGTAAATCCCCTTTCCGCCAAGGCGGTGCCGGTATTTTACCGGCATGAGCCATTGCGCTAATAGCGCCATGGCTCACCGCCTTCCGTGTAATGAGGCCCATTGTCTTTCCATTTTCAATGTACTTTTCTCCCATTTTACTTTTTTTATTCTGTTTTGTAGTTTTTTAATTACTATTAAAGCAACTTAAATAATGTTCTCCTAAACCTGCATCACTCCAAATGTTCTACTTGACCTACATGCCACTATTTGTTTAATATCAAAATAATGAATTTGGTACCAGAGTGGAAGGTTGCCACTCGCCACTGGCCATTGGAAGGTTGTGGTTGGCTCTTGGCGTGTCTGAGGTGGCGCGCTGTCTGTCTGTGTGGGTGGAACTGGGGTGGCGAATGGGTGTTTTTCCAAACATCCCAATCTCATTTCATCCTGAGCCTTAGATGTGTCCTACACAAAGAAGATTCTACAACATTGCAATCACTAAAGTAGGAAGACTGGACTAACATCCCAAATTCACTCTTCTTCCCTCATGTGGCTTCAGGCAGACTTTCCCACCCTCCTGCAATCCTACCCGAGGTTTGAGGCATTCCATATATTGCGCGCACATTTACACAGTGGATTGCAGGCAGGATATCCCTCATAGAGCCTACTTTAATAGGACCCGTAATTCCATGTCTTCTCCACTTCCTCCCTCTCCCCATACCCCATGTTTTCCCCATGCACAGTTCTTTACACACCCAAATCTTGGCCTCACATTTCCAGTGAGCTGACTCTGCAAACTTGCCCTTCTCTTCCTACAGTAATGCTTTCTCATAGACCATGGGGTGAAATCCTCCAGACTGCAGGGGCATGCCTGAGGACATCTCAAGCCCATCATGCGGCCACACACTGCCTATCTCTAGGACAAAGCACCTCCAGGCCTATATACTGCCGTGCACGTTATTGCTATCTACACATTCATCTCTGTTGCTCTCATGCTGTTTACAGCGGTAAGCGAAACAGGTATTGTAATCATCTTCGTATGCCTCACCGGCTCCCATCAATTGACAGCTCTTCTGAGGTGGAACATGGAATCAGGGGGGATTCCATGTTCCATAAACATCATATAAAGTGAGAATGTTACAAAAAGCACAGATTAAAGACACGCACCCATACTACCACAAACATTCTTCCTTACAATCATTCCCACAAAACATATTTGCATCATTTAACTGATCCACTCTCTTCTATCTCTATTACTTTTATTTGTATCACCAGTTCTATTTCCATCGCTTTAACCCCATCCACTTCTCACCTACGCCTACGGTCTGCAGTCACCCTTGTGGGGTCACAATACATCACTTCCGAGACAATGGGCCTCATTACGGCCATGCTGCTCCCGTAATGAAGGGTGCCAGTACGGGACCGGCAGCGCTCATTACGGAATGCCTTCTTATGAGGTCCCCAAGCGGGACCCGCACAGAACGTCTGGTCAGACCAGACGTCCTATGCGGGTCCCGCAAGGGGACCAAGGAGCTAATAACGGGCCAGTTATAAACAGGCCCGTTAATAGCTCCATCCCTATTCCCATTGAGCCCTTTGGGGGCTCAAATGGGAATGGGGATTGATTTTGTGAATTAGGAATTACCGGGTCCTCCACGGTTGGAATGATCCGGTAATTCCTCATTCACAGAACCCGGTACTGGAACCCGGGATGGAGGCAGCCATGCCCTTGTTAAGGGCATAGCTGCCTCCATACTCGTAATGAGGCCCAATGACCGCAAGACCACTATGGTGTGAAGGGAGCAGTACAAATACAACTTAACATCTATGGTGTGAAGAGTGCAGTACAAATACAACTGAACATAAAATAATGTAACATCATTTCAGAAAATATTCAGCCGTGACAATTTCCTAAACCCGATTTTCTTTTCACGTGAAAAAGTCAATCCGCTCTTGTCAATGGAAAATGATATGAGCGCTCATTACGGGTCCGGCAGTAACCGTGCCGGTGACACTGGCGGGTTGCAGCCGGACACATCAATATTCACAAGCAACTGACTTCCCGGTGCCAACGGGGGAAAGTCAGGCGCCTGTAAATTGTAAGTCCCCATTCCCATGACTCTCTGGGATTGGGGACCACAGAAGAACTGGCACCGTTAATAACGGTGCCAGTGCTTTTGTGACGGCCTGCCTACCGTGGCCGCAGGGTCAGACCTGTCGCGCACGGCGGACCTGTAGTATGGTGTTCCGGAATCAACGGTGCCAGTAAGTTTACTAGCACCGTTGTTTCTGGACCGGCCTGCTTGTAATGAGCCCCATGGTCTGGAATTCTGAGACTGTTTTCGATCTGGTCACTAAGGGCAGATCAGTGCCTTTCAGTAGCATATTACCTCATAGCAGCACATTAAAAGTGCGACTACAAAAGAGCGCTGCAACATCGAATAATCATTTAAACAAATTAGCCATAGAACATTTTGAGTTACACACGCCTCTCTCATTGTATTTACATACTTACTTCACTTGAATAAAACCGGCACATTTTTACGATGCCAGGGTGGGTTTGTCAAATGATGCATATCTGTGTATTGTTATGATATTAAGGGCCTGATTCACAGAAGTGTTTTAATTATGGCGCATACCCATCGAAAAAAAAACTCTGTGAATCAGGTTCTAAGTATTTATACTGCACCCATCACCAGCCTAGTGGTCTAACAATGTCAGAGATTGTTTACAAGGTGCGTTATTTTGTCTATGCACTGTGGGAGAAAAGAAATAGCAGAGGTGAAAAAAGCAAGGGAGCATGTGGGGTACCAATGAACAGACCTATAGGGGAAACAATGTGGTGGAGATAATGACAATAATTGGTTATTAATAACTCGCTTAATACCAAAGAAGTTTCTAAGCATGGACCCGGATTCGAACCTGTGTTGTTATACTTCCAAGACAAATGCGTTGCCACTGAGCTATACTACCCAACAAGCTTGCGTTCTCTGGCACGTGTGCGAGTCAATGCTGGAGGATCCGATGGAATGCTGATCAGAGGAGAGACATTAAACCCACTGTTAAAGGAAGCATTGCATGTGTGGTGGCAGATTTTAGCACAGAGCTGAGTGCAAGGGTGGACTGTCCTATTGGGAACTCTGGAGATTTTCCCGGTAGGCCTCTGATTCCTGGGCCTCTTTTGTGTGGTATTTCCAATTTTTCCCATAGAAAAAAGGTTGTGCTTGCTGAAAATGTGTAATATGGGGCCACTTTTGAAAATTATTTCCAAGGTCTCTTTTGGTTCCCAGTCCACCCCTGGCTGAGTGACGCTAGATATAGTCAGTGGATGGTTGCGTGATGGATGTGAGATGTGTACATATATCATTAGTTAAGGACACATCTAAGGGCACAAAACTGAGGGTCCCATACCCGCGGACCAGAGGCCCAAGGTCTGCTTGCTAAACTCAGGCTTCTCACCACGGAAGAGATGCACATGTTTTGGAGGAAGATCTGTGACGTGTAACACTCGGCTCTTTCATATATACCCCATGGAAGACTTGCTCAAGATTTTCAGTGCTCGAAAGGTTTCCTAATATGCCAAGCTTGTGATCTGAACCCTACCTAATCATGCCACTGGCATTTGTTAAAATCAAAACAGAACCCCTCAGTTCGACAATCCCTTTGCAGCCCCTCCACCACTCCCTCGCCAAGCGTCTTGAAACAGTTTGGGCTTCATAAAAAAAAACAGATAAAAAAGATGATTAAATAAATGATTGGAGCAGCTAACAAAGAACTAAATTGACAACCCAGGCTACACTGATTCACATGCGCTCAGCTGTTAGACGCCCCGCTCATCCTTTGTTGCCACAATGGTTCTGTTACACCCTCTCCCGCTGATTTTCTGATGTCTGTGTGTGGGGGGCAGAGGGCAGGGAGGGGGCGAGCCATCAAACAGATTCACTACATACCTCTCTACCCACAAATGCACCATCCCAGCTGTATTGCTAACCCCACCAGCCCACAGCCTAACCATCTCCAGTGGGTTTCAGAGGCCGGATGGCTTTCATGAGCTGCTCTCATCCCACTCAGCCCCCACCCCTTCTCCACGCCCCCCTCACCCAGTGCACTTTCATTCTCTCCACACAACACCGCCATTTGACTATGATGTCCGCTCTCACTCTCCAGCTTCAAAGGTCTAATCGATGCCAGCAGAAGCAAAAGGTGTCCTTTTTCTGTGTCACTGTCGCCATCATTGCCGGTAATGGAGCCACGTGTGTCTTTGTTTTAGGTTGTGGAAAGAAGATTGGTTTTATCCAGGGTCCACACAGTGGAGTAAATTTGATGACAATACCCATGAGTGTACATTTTGTTTGTATCCTAGCTGAGCTGTATTCATTCGGCCAGTGTGATCTAGGCCAAGATGTAAAGCACCCTGCCTGTACCTCACTTAAGTGAGGTGTAACTGTGACATATTAAGGACGCTAGGATAAGCCATCTTTTAAAGTTGCAAGAGTTGGTAGGAAACCCTGTACGTATTGGCACTGGATTTCATTCACATCTTGTGGGTACAGATTGTTTTGAAAAAGGGGGTCAGTACACCCATAGTTGTTGCATAGTCTTGATTTATTGGGCACGTGAGTTCGAGTGTATAATTTAGCACATGTAGTAGTGGTCACATGGGAAAAAGCCAACACGGGTTTCGACCAAGGCTACGCATGTCTGGTGATGTGCAAGTGTTGGGTGACATTTTAGGTACACGGTGGTTTATCACGGTGCAACATTATCAATACATGAGCGCAGTTGTAACCCAATACATTTTACATTTGTTCATGGTGCTGATGAGGTGAGGTGATGCCACAGTAAAGGTTGCACGTAAACATTAATTCATCTTTTAAAGTTGGCAATGCTGCACATATCGACGATTTAATTGATAATCTGTAGAGTTGCACCACCTCCCCTTTACAATATCCTTCATAGTGTTGTGAGCACTCAGTGTTGTGGAGAAAATGGAAATCAAAAGCTATGAATAATGCCTGTATGATATTTATATCGCGCTTAGCACCCGGAGGTTTCTAAGCGTGGACGTGCGGATCGAACCGGTGCGCCATCTTGCTTCCAAGGCGAGCACGTTGCCCCTGAGATATCCTAGCCAGGCATAGGTGCTACGGGGTACTTACTGTATGTTTGTGGATTTCTTCTAATGCTGTTTATAATGTTGAAATATACACAAACTAAATGCCCTCTGCGGTTTAGGTTGTTTTTTAGTTTTTTATTACATGTTTCATTTTGTTGCGATGATGTCTTGCCAATGTTTTTTGCTGGTGGGGCTCGCCTTTCGTTATCTATGACTTGTTGCACATGTTGGGAGCATGAAGGCATATATGGAGCATGAATAATGGTGCAGAGAGTGTGGGCCTCATTACACGGTAGGCGGAGGACCATGGCGCTATTAGCGCCATGGTTCATGCCGGTAAAATACCGGCAGCGCCTTGGTGGAAAGGGGAATTACCGCCCCATTACAAGGTTGGCAGGGCGGTAATTACCCCTTCCACCATTGCCCTTCCCCATTCCCATTTTTGCCCCATAGAGCTCTATGGGAATGGGGAAGGCGCTAATTACAGTACCGCAAATTGCGGTACCGTAATTAGCTCCACTGGTCCCTTTGCGGGTTGGTTTTTAACGCCTGCAAAAAGCAGGCGTTAAATTCCCCAACCCGCAAAGGGACCTCGTAGTAAGGCGGTAAGGATTTACTGGTACAGGTAAAATACCGGTACCGGTAAACCCTTACCGCCTACCGTATAATGAGGCCCTGTGTGTCGTCACAGCAGTTTCTATAGAGTATAGCACCCAGGCAGAAACACTGAAATACCACAAACCTTGCACCTCAAGCCCGCCCCAACATTATAAAATAATTGCAATACAAACAAAACATTGTTTTACTAACTTAAAACTAAAGTACTTAAAAGTGGTAAATATATGCATCAAAGAAGCCAACAATATTGCAAAAAATAATTAATTTTCTTTGCCTAAAACACATTCTCATAGATTAAGCTTCCAAACAGATTTTATTGCTTTTGGCCAATGTTTTTTTGCAATCATTGTATTCTCAAGTGAAAGTATAGCCAAAGCCAACAGAATCGTCTCTCGCCCATTAAAGGGCGCAAGCATGTTTTCATCAGTTGCTGGTTACAGAAACTCCGCTCAACAATTAGAAACATTGCATGTAACCAAGATTCTGAAGGCAACCCACACATTTAGAAACAACAAATAGTTCTGTGTAGGGTTAATAGCTGCAAAAAGAAGACACTTTCATGTATCACAAGCTAAGATTGCTTGCAGCTACATTATAGTCTGATAAACCATGATATCGGCTTTTCGAATATCGTCCGCTGTAAACTAAATCTCTTCAAGGAATTCTTAAAGTTGGCAGATAAGGCACATTGATATTAAATGTTTTGCCCAGGATCAAACACTTTTGTTAAGTGGTGAAGCCAGGCTGTGAGTCCGGTCTGTTGTTGAGCCATGCGATCACATATCTTTCCAACACAATGTTGGTACAAATATGTGTTATTTTTTGTCTTGTACTGGCTAAGATACATATTCTGCTTTATGGAGATGAATTGAGAGGTACACACATCAGTCATTGTCGAAACACATTGAGCAAAAAGAGTATGATTGTAGCTTTATTTTCCCTACACTGAAAGGAAGACTACAAGTATCAGAATTCACAGCAATGGGAGCTTCAAAAATGCTGTACATGCAGAAAACTGTACTATGCAGACATGCATTAACATAAAATACATGATGAGGTCATCTGCTTGTAGTCATTGTTTCACACAGCATGGTGCTTGATACGCATTTCCAATCACAAAAAATATGCACTCCTTAAAGGACATTCCATTAATAACTGTCACTCCCAATTACCCCCTCCCCCTTTCATGCCAGACAAGAAAACTCAATCCTGTAGAAATGTCTTAGGCCCTGCATCTAAATATTGATTTGTGACTGGTAAGAAGTCCCTGCCATTTCTTATCCCACTTAAAGCGCTGCCCCGGTGCGTCCATGCATTAAACCAATAGTGCACAAGGAGAAATTGGAGCATTTAGGGAACTAATAATGTGCAGACAAATTTGTTCCATGCCCAAATACTCTTTAACCTACATGAGAATAGAACAGTTCACAAGTTCTGTACCA
The DNA here is from genome assembly GCF_040938575.1 of Ambystoma mexicanum. Taxonomy (NCBI): domain Eukaryota; kingdom Metazoa; phylum Chordata; class Amphibia; order Caudata; family Ambystomatidae; genus Ambystoma; species Ambystoma mexicanum. The sequence continues at coordinate 82,455,005 of NC_090928.1, read as the reverse complement.
ACAAACGGGAGCGGCGGGTGGTAGGAGTTGGCCCGGTGCACGTCCTCATTGAGTCATCAGGTTGGCAAATTTAAAAGAAGCGTAGAACGACACAAAATTGCAACTTCGGACCCCAAAGAGTAGCTATGCATTGACTTGCATAGACCCTACCCAGTGCTGCACAGTGGATACTTTGAAGCCTATATGCCAGTCATACTAAATGTGACATCACAAATTCACAGCAATTGGAACTAATGCCATGGAGCTGGCAGGGTAGAGAAGTTCTGGGACATACCAATTGAGCAAGATAAAAGACGGTTGTGAGGATGCAGGCAAGCTGGAAACAAAGGATACCAAGTGAAATAGTGTACATTGACCAAAACAGAGCTAAGAGTGGGAGAACCCATTGTGCATGCCTCGTGTCTAATGCAAGAAGAGTATTTAAAAAAACATATTACATGTATAAACCTAAAGGAAAATAGAGCAGAGGCAAGCACTGTGCAGGATACCTTCGGCAAGTGAGAGCCAGGTCTCAACAGCAGCGCCAAGGCCCTTCCGGGAAAATGAAATGCCACCTCTCCTCCCACCATCTGTCCTCCTTGTCTTGCAGTCCCTGTGTCTCCCCAGAGAGAGCAAGTGGGGGGTAGGGGGGCAGGTGCTTTAAAATAGAAATGTCTTTATTTGAATTTATTTGAAGAACAGTTATGTCAATTTCCATCAGAAATGACTTACAATAACACATTTAGAGATAACAGAGCATCCTCCGCTTTCCCCTGGCACTTTTCCCCTCCCTTCTCCCCTGCACTTGCGCAATCTCAATGTCACATGGTCTAGTAAGATCGTTGTCTCTATCTTCCCTCTGTTCCCCCTACCTGCCTCGTTGCGCCTTGAAACACCTGTGTATAGGCGCGTTATAAATGCCATATCATATCATTCCCTGGACCCTGGAAGAGTGCCTGTAAAATGGCACAAAGGTAAGAACAAGTGGTGAGCCATTTTATGGGGGTGTGAACAAAATGGGACATGGACATGGACCACAGACAAAACAAACAAACAACACAATATGCATATATATATGCATATATATAAAATTTGACTTACAAATGAAACATTCACCTAGGGGTGCAAGTGCTTCAAACTAATGCAGAGTAGTGTACAGATTTACAAAATTGCCTTCCCACATTGCACAGGAGGGAGTGGTGGGGTCAAGAAGGGGAGATGGGGAGATTCGAGGGCGAGCTCCCTCTTTGTCAAAAGAGCAAAATGTAAGCTGAGCACTGACTGTGATGGACAAGTTAGAAGTGAGAGGAGGCACGGGGACGCTTGTGACAGTGATGTTGAGTGCAGTGAATGAGCAATCGGAATGCGATGGTGAGTAGACACAGATACAATAAGTCAGGTTCTTTAGTGCAAAAGCATTGTTAGTTTTGTAGAGAAGGAGAAGGAATATGAAAAAAGAACAGTGTGTGTGAAGATCCAGACAGCACAATGTCGTAAGTAGAAGTGGAAGGAGCATCTGAATAGGTTGCAGTGAGTTCAAGTAGTGAAGGTGCGAACCTTGTCTAGAGAGCGGAAGGATTAGAAAGAAAGCCAAGAAGCAGGGACTAGCAGTAGTCTAGTTTGCTGAGCACAAGTGTGGAGATTAGAGTTTTCATAGAGTGGTAAGAAATTGACAGGTTTTCCAAATGTTGAGGAGGTTAATATGAGAATCAGAGGCAGTTGTAATAATTAAGTGCTGAGGTCGCTATTAAAGAGGCCCTCAAAATTGTGAGCTTTGTGCAGGGGAGCAAGAAGGTCAGGTGGGATGGAGATTGGCGAAGAGAGGGTAGGGAAGGCATTGGAAGCTGGGAGAAAGATGACTCCCCTGTTTTAACAGTTCAGCGTCGGTTAGAGAAGAGCCATTAAGTGAAGGATTACAGTTGGTTATCCATTTCAGATGGCTGGGGCGAAGGAGGGAAAACAGAAAAATATTCGAGTGTTGACAGCAAAGAAGTAATACTGAGCCAAAAGAAGAGATGCATCTTCTCTGGGTAAAAAAACAAATTTGTGAAACTCAAAGTACTGGAGAGTGAGGGGGAGAGAGCAGTGGGTGACAGTGTCAACAAGTCCAAAAGGATGAGTACAACAGAAATTCTGGCATTGTGAGAAGCAGAGAGAAATCTTGGAGGAATGCATGAGTGCAAACTTGGTACAGTGTTTACTATGGAAGCCAGATTGAATTGGATCTTCAAGCCAATCATCCTCATGGTTCTTAGTGACCCGGTTGAAGCCCACCCACTCAAGGACCTTTGAATAATGGGAAAGAAGAGAAACTGGATAGTTCACTAAGACGTTTGGGTCAGCAGAGGGTTTCTACAAAAGAGTTAGGGCAGTTGCAGATTTGAACGAGGCAGGGATTTCCGCTGCATTTGTTTTACTGCAAGTACACCAACTCTCTTTTAAATCTTCTGTATAATTTACCCTGAGACCCCACCCATGTTTTGGCAATATAGGTTGCTGCAGTGCATGGTTCTTAAATCTGTGCTAACTCAATATTTCTAAAATCAAGCATTAGACAAGGCAGGAAAAGTAATTTTATGGCATGACATAGAGGCTTCTTGTTATGTCATTTCTCTTTTCTTTATATTGTCAGCAGCAAGAAAATGTGTTTTGCAAGTCTTTGAAGCGTTTCAATCAATGGACTACCAGTCCCATAATGCTTAGTATAATGTGTGTCTATAGTAACACCATCTTCATTCCTAATACATTTAACTCTGGGCCTCCCACCACTACATTCTCGTTTCTTGCTGCTGCATAAGATAGGTATTATTGTGTTCTTTTTTAATCCATTTTGATCATAATCTAAGGGATTTCTTTGTTGTGTATACCTAATGCGCATTAATCAGGAACATGTGTTTAGATCAGTCAGATGCTCTGCTTTTAGTAAAGCTTGCTCTTGACAACTCAACTATGCTCCATCGCACTTCTTTACTGCCAATGCTGTGCTAGCTCCAGAATAGGTCTCAAGAACTCTCCCATGCATGGAGTAGAGCTCAGCATGTAGTGTCACGCGTCCATTCCAGCAGCACTTCAACCGCCCTTACGTGCCTGCATAAATCCCCCAGAATATTAAAAAATGGTCCTTATGGTTTGCTGCAAATAGGGAAAATTAAATAATCTGGCAGTGCCGCCTATATTTTGGGTTAAACACACTGGCATCTCCAAAAGTCAAACATCTAGCTGGATTGGTGGAGCTGTCAGCTCTGGGATCAACGGAAGATATAGGGTGGAGAAGGATGGTTGGGTAATTTTGCAGAGCGCACTTTTCACTTTATTGCAGCAACGCACAGCTACAGAACCTTTAACAGGCTCAGTTTCACCTCATTCGGGAGGCCTAACAAGGCCGAAACAGCTGTCTAGGGTTGCTGATGGTACTCTTGTTCAGTGAAGAATTTCCAAAAATGTCGGTGCTGGGCTGCCCTTGTGGGTGGGACCAGACTGATATGCAAATAGATATTTCTTCTTTGTGAAGTGTGCAGTGAGCTAAAATGTATTTGTAGACCCTCCTGAGTGGACGAAATTCTAAAGAACAGGTTATTTGAACCATATTTGTCCTCAGTAGAGGGGCTCCCACACGCCTGTTTCATTTTACAGTGGAGGTTTTCCTGGATGGCATTCCAATCTAGATGATACAATGTTAACTCAACCTCCTTACTTTCCCACTAAATATTTAGGGATTGCATAGCTGTGATCCCCATGAGCCCCCACAGTGTTGGAGTCTGCATCCCGCTGCCCCGCGAGGCATTACTCCTCAGCTTTCTGACTTTATAAAGAATGCCTCGGTTATGGTGTAGGGAGCCGTCGGGAGCCTTTGTCTCGGGAGGATAACTCAGGCCCAACATGATCGCCTTGGAAGCAAGACGACACAGAGCAACACAGGTTCGATCCCTGGGTCTGCGCTTAGAAACCTAAGGGTATTGAGCATGTTAAAAATATCATATAATTCTTTAGGGACCACATAGAACAACCTCTCAGTCAAATTACCCTACAGCTATATAATCCTACCCAGAACATATTTAAAGAATTATTCATAATAAACAGAGATACACACTAACAGCATTTCCATCCTCTGCCCCATCGCCTTACCAAATGTAAAGTTCCTTAAACAGCGTCCCAATTACATTTAGTCATCTATACCTCTGTCTAGGAATGATCAGCAACCTTTCCTCATTGGCCACTTGGTCCCCTCCCTAATCCTTCCACTTTCTGCCAATTCTTCCAGCACCTTCTATCCATGTTGCAAATTTTCTGTACCCAGCAATTCCTTTCCTTCTTTATTGAGCACAGCACTTAGGACAGTCCTGCCTTAGATTACATTTTCATTTTCCTCAGTTAATATCTATTTAAAAATACCTATCCAAAACCAGATAAGCACTATAGTATTCCCTAAACAACTTCCCAGAAAATGCAATCATCTGTGCCACCACCTTTCCCATGAGAGCAATCCACAGCCCTTCCTTGTTAGCCACTGTGCCTCTCACCCGCTTCCCTCCTAGTTACCTTATTTTCATTGTTCGCATTTTCCTTCACAGTCCCTGGGGCCACATCCCTTTCCTTTATCACCAACCACAGTGTAGGTCACATCTGTTTGCCAGTTTAAGAATGTCTCCCTGGTCTTCCTCTTTACACCTAATTTTCCCTATGCCACCATGTCTTCCCAAGGCAAGGGACAATCTTTTCTGTATCTTCTGGAGAAAATGTGTTCAAAACTTCAAATCCAGAACCAGATAACCCACCACCTGGTGACATTTTTGGGACAGAGGAAAGCCCATCCACAAGATGTTGTTCCTGCCCTAACCCTAAATGTTTGGCCCTTATTTGGCATGCCCCATTCCTTAAGGTATATCCATAGGGTCAATAATCTTGTAATTGTACATTTCAGTCCCCTAACGTTAAGAGATAAACTCTGTGCTGCCTGTAATAATCTGCCAACTTTTCATTGATCAATCCATATTTCATCCATTTCATACCCAGCTGCACACACAAGCTCTTTTAGTTTCCTTTTTAATGCCTTTTATGCCCTAGCATTGGCCACCTATTTCCCGGCCCCTCCCTACTCAAGCCATAGCAACCACACTGGGTCTGTCTATCTTACATTCTGGAGTTCCTTCTTCATATCTTTAATGATTTCCAGATGCGTCCCTTGCACCAAGTTATTTTCCCCTAAATGTATTAAAGCCACATCATGTTCCTGATTGTTACCTTCCAATGCAATCATTACTTGAAACAACTGAACTCCTAACATCTCCCTCACCATGACAACCGTCTAATTCCAACTTTGCTGGTCTTGTAAAAAAGTGTCAATAACAACGGATACCGGCACTTTTACCGAACAAGCAAACTACCTGTGAGGTGGACCACCATCGCCAAAAACACTGGCTCTGGTAAACAGACAACCACAAATAAAGGCACCGGTGAATCCACCGCTGATTAGCTCCAGCTGGCCCCCTAAGCGATGGCAGTAATACCACCACAATGGCATCACAGCCACATCACAAAGCTTACCTTTCCGTTAACACCGCCAAAGAAATGGCAGTAACAGCCAAAAGCTAGGCGATGAAACCTCCACCTGAAAGCAGGCGCTGAACGGCAGAAAATGCATGCAGGTTTGGAGAATCAGGCTATAGGTGCACCCAATGCATCCAGGTGCACCCAAAAAAGCATGGAGGAGTTGAAAAAGGCCACACCTTCAACTGGCACACTTCCTAGCGCCACAATACTGCCAATGGCCAACATAGGGCTGCAGGGGTTGGAAGACCAACAGATGGTACAAGAGGCGTTGGACAGGAGGATGATGGATGTGGAGGAATGAGAGGAAGAGGAGGCGGGGCCATGCAAGGCATGCACCCATACCCCGTGTACAGGACACACCATGGACCCTCAGTGACATGCAAATCCTAGTCCTGTACCGCCTCGACAGAGAGAGCAAAGCATATGTCCTCAGCATAATCCAGGTAGACATTGAGAGCAGGATTGGCATCCGCACAGTCATACCAGCGCTGGTAAAGGTAATGTTGGTCCGCATTTCATAGCTACAGGCACATTTCAGCATACTGTAAGTCAGCTGCATGGATTAGCGTAGCAAACATTCTCAAAAGTGTTGGCAGAGGTGCTGGATGCACTCCTGCTGCAAGTGGGACAGAAAACTGCACTTTCAACCACCCTGGCACAGGCGAACGCCACTAAGGCAAGGTTCTACGCCATGGTAGGCATGCCCAATGTGGTAGCTGCTATGGATTGCACACATGTCGAGCTGGTTGCGACCCATCCCCAGGAGGAAGTCTACAGGAAATGGAAGCAGTAGCATTCAATGAACGTCCAGGTCACCTGTGATGCAGACCCCATGATGCCCCAATGCTGTGCCCGGTTCCCAGGCTAAACTCATTATGCCATGATCCTTTGCAACAGCACGCTGCCAGCGTACATGGAGGGGCACAGAGGGCAACGTACCTGGGCATTGAGTGAGTAGAAGTCACAGTACACTCAGACAGCTGTATTGGGGGTGGGAGTAGTCACAATGCCAATGATTGTGCAAGGAAGTCCCCCACATAAACCGAACGCCCCTGACAAGAGAGCCTGCTGTTTACCGTAATGTGACATGGCACACCGAGCTGCAGTGAAGGGGCAAACTGTGCAACCCAAACAGCCACAGACAAACAGGACCATAGAGACCATAATGCAACAGTGCAAAACACACAGAAGGCATGGATGCATGGGTGAAATGGAACCATGTTTGCGGGGGAGCATATGTCCTTCGAGGAGGTGTATATCCAACATGCCACAACACACCCCTGCATCAATGTCAAACATGGTATAGGTGCAATTTCCCCCACATTGGAACTGTTCCCTAGGCAAGCCATACCAGCATCTACATATGGCTCGGAATTGTGGGGCCATGTTAATACTGCTGAGTTGTCCATCTGTGAAAACACATTTTTAAAGAAACTATTATTGTTACCCATGTCAGCCCCCTCGGCATTGGTCCACCTAGAGCTTGACAATGCCAGGATAGTAGCTCGGATCTCATTTAAACCAATACCGTTTTGGGCAAGGGTATGGAATGGTGTGGAGCTAGAGACATATAGGAACGCCTTGTCTCATGTCATGAACCTTTAGGGGGGGGGGAGCTTAAAGTGACTTCACCAAACTCTGCCCATTCCTACCTCCTTACTCCTATCCCTTCCTTGTCAATCACCCCTCTGCCGATGTGACCTTCGACCTGAACATTCATGCTACTTACAGGGTCCCAGACTCCAGGCTAGTCGACACCCACACTCTCCCACCCCTTCCTAACATGGCCCTAGTGGGCACCCTACCCGGCGGATGTACACACCACCCTTGGGTCCATTCTGGTCTAGCACCTAGCCAGTGGCATCCTACCCAGGCACCCCTCAGCACTTCCTTCCCGGGCCCACAACAGCACTTGCCCATACCTTTTATCCCCTTGCCTATCTCCTGCACTTCTCTTTGCTGCACTTGCACATCCAAATGCCACAAGGCCTAGTGGGCCCACTATTGCATATGTATTGTCATTTGGCATTGTTTTTTACTTCTCTTGTCCCTTGTCCAAATTTCCTTTTTGGGCCTGGAAACACTAATTCGTAGTTTTGCTGCCTAATGAAAGCACCACTAATTGAAATGAACATGATTGACTGAAATACTACACTCCACATCCAATGGGTCATATGCAAATTGGTGTACTGTGCAACCACATGTGACCTGTCATGTTACCCTGACCATTGTGTCACTGCTAGATTGATGCACCCTCCCACTGTACCCAATGACATGCTCCCATGTCTGTCCACCTTGCAGGTGACTCTGGATAATCGCAGCTCTAATTGTTTATGACACCCTTGAGAAATCCCCAGACACCACAGGAGGTGGCATACAATCGTGCCCACATTTAGACCAGGGTTGCAATTGAGCGCACATTTGGCCTGTGGAAGGCACGCTTCCGATGCCTACATCATACAGGGGGAGCTCTGATGTACAAACCGGACAAGGTGGGCAAGATCGTGCTACCATTCACCATGTTGCACAACATATGCAGCCGGCATAACATACCCCTGCCGCCAGATGTGGACTTGCCCCCCGTGATTATGATGATGCAGTGCCTGCGGGTGGAACACATGAGGACCCTGTGCATGAAGAGACCAGGCTGGGTCAGATTGCTCGCCAAGAACTAATTGAGAACTTTTGCTGATGCTGTCTGCCACTATCCCTAGCAATGCATCCTTCGATGTTAATTGCACACAAATTATCAATGCCCAATCAAGGTTGCAAGTAAAAAGTATTTATATTGTAAAGTGTCAATCAAAGTATACATGTATTGGACATCCCATTCCCCACTCAAACAACACACCCCCCATTCTCCCACCTCAAAGGCACCCACCCCCAATCGCCCACCCCAACAACACCCTCCCCAACCCCCCGCCCCAACAACACCCTCCCCAACCCCCCACCCCAACAACACCCTCCCCAGTTACACATGCCAACAACACCCTCCCCAATCGCCCACCCCAACAGCACACTACCCAATCATCTACCCCAACAGTACGCATTAGCACCAGGGTCTGGTTCCTGGAGCGTTGAGGTGAATCGGCGCACGGAACGTCGCCTTGGCATGCTTTCCTGTGACCCCTCAGTGGGTGTATTGGAGGTGGATAGCTCAGAACCCTGAGAACGAATGTATTGCAGTGTTAACTGCATTGCCTGTGTTAGAGCCTCTGCTGAGGCAGATGTAGCATCCATGTGCTCGCGGACCCTCTGCCCAAGTGTAACCATGGCAGCTGTTGCATAGCCTAGGGTGCATGGCATGCAGTGGGTACACACCTGCATGTATTTGTTTATTTCACCCATCTCAGTCAGTTGTTCCCCTGCCATTGTGTGGATGTCCGCCTGTTGGCACTCTATCTGTTCCAGGCATGACTGTATTGCTAACAGGTTGACTTCAGGCAGTGGTGGTAAGCTATGTGGGCTTGGGGTGTGGATGGACTGAAGCCAGGTGTGGTGTCCCCCTCATATTGCTTGTATGACTCCATGGCCGCATCCTGTTCCTCATTGGCGTTGAGCTCCTTGGCAAAGAACTGTGGCATGTGGCAGCGGGCATTGTGCAGGGGAGTGCTGGTGCATGTCAGGGTGCTTTCCTGTGCACATGTGTGTCATAGTTGGAGGCCACAACAGTGTCTGCAGGTGGCACTGGTGCTGGCTGGCCAGTTGCTGCCGGAGGTATTCATGGCTGGGCAGCTACTGCCAGAGGTGGTGCTAGCTGGGCAGCTGCAGGTTTTCCCGCTGGTGGTGTGGCTGGGCCCACAGCACTGCCATGCTGCCTGCTTTGGCCTGCAGTGGGTCTGGCCTGCACAGATGTGGGGGTTTTCCTGGTGGCTGCATGTGAGGTTCCTGCCTTGTCGCTGTCCACGGAGAGGGTACATGTTGGGGAGATGACATGGGTTGTCAGCACTTTGCCACACATGCCGTCAGTCATGCATTCTACCCATCCCATGATGTGTGTATCCTAGTGTTGTTGGCATCATGTGTCTCACATGTGGTGTATTGCTCAGATGGTTGGCCATGCAGGGGGGTGGTTCATGCAGGGGGGTGCAAGCGGGGGGGGGGTTTCATGCAGGGGGGTGCATGCAGGGGGGTTCATGCAGTGGGGTTGCAGGCAGGTGGGGTTCATGCTGGCTCTGTGCGATGTGCATACATGTGTGAATTATCAGGGTGCCACTGCCATCAACAGGTGTGCAGTGCATGACATGCCATGGGTCAGACCACTTGCCATTCCCGCTACTCTGAGCTCTGCTGGTGGATGCATGCAAAGGACGGGGGACATGCACATTTACATACACTTGAACTTACTGGCATCTCCTTGGGTCCCCGCTCCCGCCTAAATGCCTCCAATGCCCTCGATCCCCTCCATGTGGAGAATGCTGCTGAGGCGCTGCTCCCTAGGGGCTTTGCACTCCCTCCTGTGCTTGGCTATGGCTGCGCGGACCTTGGCCTTGAGGTCGTCCCACCATTTCTGACAGTCCTTTCTTATGTGGGGGACAGTCCTGACAGCCGTCACATTGGCCACAACCTCACCCCATATGGCGCTCTTCCTCTGATAGCTTGTCTTGCGCTGCCTGGCTTGATACAACTCTTTTGCACAGTGTCTACCAGGGCTGTGAGTTGAGCATCAGCAAACTTGGGTTTGCATTGCGAGAGTCCTTGCCTGGGGTGCTCTGCACCTGGGGCTTCTTTTTAAAGTTGTTCTAGGCCTGGATGGCCGTTGGAAACAGTGGATTAAGATGGATTGGTGTTTTTTATGATGGGCGCCGCACCTCTTCCTGTTTCCGCAGCATTTTTGTTTCAGGCGGCGGTAATAACACCTCTGCATTGTTACCACCATTTTTAATGCGTTGTTTCCACCATTTTCAGTCCGGTATTGCCAGCTGTTTTTTCCCTACATTCGTTAATACCAGCAAGCCAGTATTGCCGCTTCCAGCATTGGTTTGTGCACGTCCCTGTGTACTCATAGTATGGCGGGGATTCCGCTGCACGCTGTAGTATAATTTATAGTGCTTTGAAGTATAGTTCACTGAATGTGTTAGCATTCTATTGCCAGCAATAATCTGGCACACACAGAGAGTCATTTTATTCTGCCAACAGAACAGATGAATATATGGCTAGAGGCATGCAAGGTATGGAATTCATATTGCAGCCAAAAAGCTCATTATAGAGAGTAAATGTGCATAACATTTTTTTTTTTCTCTTCCTTGAAATGCCTCATTCACAGGAGACTACATTAGCTATCTAATTGACTGACTTATTTAACAAATAATAATCACTAGTACTAACTCATTAACATTATAATGTAATCTCTATGAGGAAATGAGGTGGAAATACATGTTCTGAAATTCGCTTTTAAACGTGCATTTTTCTCTGATTTTCTCTGGCTGTGCTGAATGTGAAGGACAGGAAGGCAACAGGATATCAAACAGAAACAGTTATTATAGTATGAAGCTCCCATTGCTTGTGACACAGGGGTGTCAACCTAATAACCTTTCTGCCAATATGATTGGAGGGAAGTATATCTGCAAATAGGCTGCGAAAGCAGCAGAGTTCTGCTGGGCAAAGTCTGACAGAAAAAAGTTCAGATCGCTTTTGCTGAGCTGCCGAGACGGAGGATCTGAGACTGGGCGGTGAGGCAGGCGTGCCCAGTCTCATTTACACCGGCTTGAGAATTCCATGTTCTCGCTGTGCACTTCAAGCTTTCAAGATTACAAAGACAACCCTGGGCCCATTCTTCGGAGGCGAGTGAAGGGAGGTCGCGTGGGGGACAGATAATTGGTAAATATCCAAAGTGAATTGAGGTTACTGTGTGCTGCTGTACAAATGACCTTCGAAAATATCAGGCAGGCAGAGTAGAAAAAGGGAATCCTCTGTGTTTAATTGCCACGCTGTAATGTTGCAAAGTGAATGTTGTTCTGTCGCTCTATTTCTTTCTCTTCTTTTTGTTACAGACAATGCAGTAATCTCAATGTACACAAGGGTTAGAGGTTTACTTTGAAATGCAACTGTTATAATACAAATGATGTACACAGATCATGTAGAGTGTTTTTATTTTTGTCTTTTCTTGGTGCATTTAGAATAATATCTCGGGAAAGGGGGAAGATTTTTAGGTAATACATGTGTCATGTTTCCGATGCATATGGAAAAGATAGAACTAGCAGTGATAAATAGTTGTGTGCGTGTGTTCACTCAGTGCATGGTGTCTGGGTGGAATCTAATATAAAATATAGATTACTGGGGGTCCATGAACCAGTAATAAATCTGTAATGAGGCCTATGGAAGCATAGTTCACTGATGTATATAAATCAGTGATAACACCACAGGTTATTGAGTATGCTATATGTGAAATTGTGGTGTTTCTGAATGTAGGTTCAAGGCCCTCTATAGATCACAAGAGCATTATAAGAGGAAGGTTTTGTCTATGCTGGGGCCATAAATAAAACAGAAAAATCATGCTCACCACTAAAATATCAACAATAGTGTATACTACTAAATTATCCCATATAATGTAGTAAGGAATGGTCACTGAAAGGAAATAAGGCCAAACCCAATCTAAATGTAACGAGTAGTCATCACCAAATTACCATTATTTTTGGTGGTAAGAATATACCGCCAGACCCCAAATCTACACAAAATATCCAACAACGCCCAGCCAGAAACGCTAATACCGGATTGCCGGTATTAGTGGATTTTTAAGGGATTACTCAGAATAATGCCCAATGTTACTGCCATCCTGTGTAGTTCACAACTCTCTCTCCTTCCTCTTCCAGCCTTGGTATACTGTACGCTCGATGTGGGGAGTGAGAGGAGAAGGGCAGAATGCAAACAAGAGCGCATGAGTCGCAGAAAGCAGGGACCTGGTGTAGGAGACCACTGGACATCAAGAGAGGATGAGCCCGCGCTCAACCCTTAGTTTATGCTGTCTATTTGTTTAAGAGTTAGGTTGATATGATAAATAAACATCTCTTGTTAACTCTACCTGAAGACTCCCATCATTTGTTATCGGTAAACAATCTTTAATACTGGGCACTAAAATACTACACTGTTGACGAGTGACGGGATGTCTTGCTCCCAACTATCACCTACAACTGTGCATAGGACTGTAAGAGCAGAAATATGCAGGGAGCCCAAGCCCCTCGAGCATTCCTTACCAATCCAAGCACACCCTCCATAATAAGGAACAGGTAGATACAATTATTCAGCAAATACATTGAAGCAAAGGATGGGTCCGAATATGCAGAGGTGAGAAAGAAGGAGATTCGCCCCCACAATTTTGATGTGGAAGGGCACTGTATTTTCAACAGTGTGCCGGTACATCTGCCAATGACAGCAGATGCAGTCCTGTGTGTTTTCACAGAGGCCATGCTACCCATATAAAAAGAATTACAGATGCCTCAAACATCATACTGCACAGAACCAAATTGTACACCGGAAAGCAAACCATGGCGGAATCTATCAACGACTTTGCAGCCATCCTGTAGAAACTAGCAACTCTGTGAAACTTCGGAAATACTGATAAAGATAGAATCAGGGATATGCTGCTGACTATTTACAAATACCTCAAAGTACAAGAAGAAATTATCAATGCAAAAAATCCACCATTAGAAGACACACTCATGATAGCCCAAGCGAAGGAGGAGATAGTGGTTAGATGCATGAATGTGGAGAAACAAGAACAAGCTGAAGGGAAAGTGATGTTGAAGCAACATAGGCAAGGGTGGTATGGTGAATAGAAGGGTGCTAGCAAACAGTATAACAAATCTAAAAAGCAAAACCAAGTAACCAAATGCTGCAGATGCTGTGATGCTTGTCATCTTGCCAACTATGCCAAGTGCCCTGCTACACAAGAACAGTGCATGAGCTGCAAAAAGGTGAGGCACTTCACAAAGAGCTGAACTTTCAGAGTAAGGCAGGAAGTCAGCATGGTAGTCACTTCCTCAACTGATGCGGAGGGGGAAAGACTCAGATAGTAAAAGGATGTAGAGAAGCACACCTTCTATCAACATATGCAAGTTCATTCAAGGCTAGTACTGAAGTAAGTAAACTAACTTGTGTTAATTAGGTGCCACAGAGCCAAATACTGGGCTACAGGATCACCTTAAGTAGAACAATATGTAGGGTCACTTCAAACAAAAATGACCAATGCTCTGTGCACACTTTTGGGCATCTAACAATGCAAAATCATACTTATTCAAGCTAACATTTAAAAGTTAAGTTTTATTTATTCTGAATTAAATAAAGTGAAAAATAAAGTTCAATGTTATTCACATTTCACTGTTCATAAATAATGCATAAACAAAACATTACAGATTTCAAACAATTTCTAATGCTTCTTAGTAACTGTTTTAAATACAAAAACACATGTGATAAGTGTCTCTTAGTAATCTTGCATAGATTTGTTTCCTGTTTGTCCCTTCACTGCTACACTAATCCATTTTACAAGATTTGTTACATAATCCCTAACGGATGATCTTCTCATTGTAGTGAACCTTGTATTCACAACGCATTTCTGGCTAATCACGCCCTTCTTCAGGTGTGGGCAAGTGTCTTTTCCAATAAAAGTTTTTATGCAAGTTAAATCATATTTAAGTCTCAGATAGCCCTACATTCCTAGCGATGAGCAACAGGAACAAGAAATTTAGCTGTAGGCCATACTGCGATATCCTGGTAAATGAGAAAATGGTCTCTATGTTAGTGGACTCAGACTCCGAACTCACCAATCTACATTTTAGTCTCCTGAAAACATGTGTTTGCTCTAATGAACTACATTTGGAGCCAGGGGTGTATGGGGAGAACAGGATCACACTCACAGACGATACCCAATGTCAACTAACATTAAAAAAGAGTGCATGCCGATGATGTGGGCAACTCCACACTGTGATGCCATGAGCATAGAAGCCTGAAGATAAAACTGCATCCCTGCTGAACAGAACAGGTGTACCCAATATGTACAAAGTCTATGATTGAGATTCTCAAAGTCAGCGAAGATATATTTGGACAGGATCTAGGACACTTGAAGCAATATGTACACGAGATTGTGCTAAAAAGGACGTGACATCAGTTAAACACAAGGTGCAGCCTGGAAAGAATTACAGACAATGCTAGAAGACATGGAGGCAGAAGGGACCATACCAATTCGCTCAGCCCAATAGCACTAATGAAAATAAAAGAAATGTGAAGCTTTGTCTATGTATCTGAGGAGCCTGAACAAGAATATCATAATAGATAAAAACTCACTTCCAAAAATATTTGAACTCATGCATTTAGTGGTAACTGTGACTGTGTTTACAATACTAGACATGAGAAATGCATACTATCAGGTACCACTGCACGAAGACTCCAAAGGCTTGAAGGCATTTATAACATAGGTGGGAGTTCACTGATTCACTACTGATTCACTAGAATGCCCATTGGCCTTTCGTTATCGACAACAGTCGTTCAGGCTACTCCTCACTGATGTGGCCAAACAAGGCTGAAACATGTCTGGGGATGCTTGTGGTCTCGTGCAGAAGGGATGTGGCCAAGCAGTTGGGGCTGGAGTACCCCTTCTGGGGTGGCACCTAGCCTGATTTGCATATCGTCTTTCCCCTTCTGTAATGGCTTGGCAGGCGAAGAACGATGATCTTGGGGGTTGCCCAGTGCAATGCCTGAGGTTAAGATGAATGCTAAACCTTCCAGCCATTACCTCTTTTGTTTTGCTATAGTTCAATGCCTCATGGACAACATCCTCATGAATGTAACAAAATGGCCTACTTCCAGGTTGAGGTTTTAGTGTTCGGGAACAATATGGATGAACACAATCGCACGCTGCATGAATTACTGAATAGGTTGGGCAGAGCCGGCGTGCATTTGCGTCTAGAGAAATGCAGCTTTGGTGTACAAACTGTTGAATATGTGGGGTATGCCATCTCACGAGATGGCATCAAGCAAAACGATGATCTTGTACTGCCCATAAAATATGCACCTGGTACTGGAGACAACGACCAATGGAAGTCTTTCTTGGGACTCTTGGAATACTACTGACAGTCTGTGAAGAACTTCTCAAGCAAAAAGGTGTCAATGAGGCCTTTATTGAAAAAAGGAGTACTATTCCTGTGGTCGTAGGAATGCTAGAAATTCTATGACCAAATCAATCAGGACATAGTATGTCCCCTGTGCATAAACGCTGTGGCAACGAGTTAGAAACCATTGTCACAGTAGATGCCAGCTCATACAACATTGGAGCGTCCCTCAAGTAATGAAAAGGATAGGAAGGGCACATACAGGCATACACATCAAAGTCACTGACCACGTCGGGACCAACTAATCCTTGAATGAAAAGGAGATACTGATGTGCGTGTGGTTGGTGCAACACTCCAGGTACTACCTATAGAGAAGTACATTCCATTTATTCACAGACCACAAGCTGTTAGGAGTTCTTTACACCCAGCTGGCCAAAAGCCGTCATCCGCAAGAATTGCCAGACTTGCAGCAAAAAAAGCAGGAATACTTGTTTGAGGTGGGGCACTTCCCGAGGTGGAAACATAATCAAGCAGGCTGCTTTTACTATCTCCCCATAAATGGGAAATGCTAAGAAGAATGATGAATGCATTGTGACCTTGCTCCAAGACATCAGAGAGGGGTGGAACATGACCATAAGCGAAGATGCATGGATGCACCAGGATGCACAGGACCTACACATGTATAGGACCAGGAGATGTTTGACCATACAACTTACTGGATGGTTACGGATTAAACCTAAGCACATGGTAGCTTCATCATTGTAAGGAAGGCATAGTATCAAAGTAAGACAGACACAAGTGATCACAGTTCAAGGGTGTTTATTGAACTTTATCAGGGGTGTGAAAAACGCCGTTTTATACCTAAATCTGAGATGGGAGCAAGCTACGACCATCAAATAATAATACAGTGCTATTGGATTCTAGTCAAATAAAAAGGGCCTCTACTAAATAAATCTATTGCCAATCCTTACCGCTATGCTACACAATAGTGTGGGATAATGTTCACAAAAAGAAAGAAGTATTCCCAAAATGATAAATCAGGATATTTAGGTGGTTTGCCTCCCTTCCCCACATTTTCAGCACAGGACAAAACAGGTCACTGAGCACAGCACACTCTCAGGCTTCTTTGGCATAAGGTCACCATTCCTTTTATCAACATCAGGCCCTTCTGTGCCCAAGTCTCTTTTGTTCAAAGTCTTGTGCTTCAAAGGGCCTAATATACCAGAAACAACAACGAAAAGCTCATTTTCAAATATTCAAGTTCTTCGTCCTGGATCCCCCTCAGCCAGGCTCAGATCCTTCTGTCATAATTAGTCTCCTTCAGTCAGGTTCAGACCAACTTTAATTCGCAGGCATCCCTCAGTCTGGTTCACATTTGCCACAACAATATCTTTGCTGGTGAGTTTTACTGTTCCCCCCAGATCTCCCTTTTTCAGGCTCAGATCCCCTTTTAGACAATGAGTCCCCCCCCGCCAGACTCAGACCAATTTCAGTTTGTAGGTAATCGAAGATTTTCGAATGTGCACAGGATTCAACTTAACCCACTGCAGAACCATTTCGATTTCACCGTTCAATAATCTTTTACACGCTCTGGGGGTACCAAACAAAGACCTTCGAGTGAGCACCCATGTGTCACCGGACCAGTCTTTATCTGGTACCTATCTTGGTTTCATAAAGTTCAATTGCACACAAGTTCTCTGTTCATACAATGTTGCTGCTTGCAACCTTAAGCATAAAACTGTCTAGTCTGCTATCAGTTTCTCCCGACTCACCGGTTGTCCTGAACTCATTGGCATTGCTTTGCTGTCGGAGTCAAGGACAGTACCACGGTGGCAATCGCTTCTCCCCGCCTTGGCTATCAATGCTGGAGGACACTGTGTACCTTTGACACATGCTAGACTGCTCGTCAGCTGTTATTCCTGGTCTTCTGTTTCTCTTCCTTGAAGCTTCTTGAAAGTCCTGATCCTTTCTTGAAAAGGGCAAGGGTAATTCCCTCCTTGCCATCCTCTTTGGTCTCAACGCCTTTCTCCTCGGTTTAAATTGCCATCCCGGTATAGCTGCTTCCTTCGTGTGTTTGGCCTTGCTCGAGTGTGCTTTCGTGCTCTGCCTTTTATCTGTGTGGGGAAGTTTGAAGTTTGATGGAAGTCAGGTGTGTGTAATTATCAGTAATTGCCCGACTCTGCATAACCCTTGTGTTGGGACATTTCAGGTATATGGCTCTGGTGTTAGTCCGTTGTCGCTCACGATGAACTGCCCATGAGAAAGTGTTTGTGTCGGAAAAGGGGCAGGGGGTGAGTTTCTAGATATCCTACCTGGAAAATATGTCATAAGGAAGAGGAGTACCGTGCCTCACCCTTCGTTGTCCTACTTCCACTCCCCGAAGACCCACCATCCAGGTGACTCTCCTGCACTGGTCCACCCCAGGAACTGGATCCAATAGCAATGGCCATGTACTGGTCACCTGGATGACAGATCCCTGGGGACTAGCGGGTGAGACACCTTGAGGTTTATCACATCATGCACGCTGACACATTTTTCGCACCAATAGGTATGAGAAAACACACAATTTAGAAAGCTCATGAAGGGCATCTGGGTGCCACTTTAACTAAAAGAATAATCAGGGAAAGCCACTGGTGGTCAGAAATGTTACAATGATCAATCAGTGCATAGGTGTCATGTGTGTCGTAAATCTCCCCCATCTCACCTAGGATCACTTCTTGCTCTGTTCCGCGGGAGGATTCCTCTTGTGGACGGATCGGGTCTTGTATAGGCTCGCTCGAGTCTCGTCCGGCTGCAGAGCGCGTTCAGAGTTCCGGGAAGGTCGCAGTTCTGGGATGTCCAGGAAAAAGGTAGCGGTCGCTAGGGATGAGGATTCAGGGAGCAGAATTAGAGGGAAGGGGTAAAAGGAAGGAAGAAGAAACCAGGAAACTAGGAATAGTGGATTCACCGAACAGCACACACACGTCAAGTCAGTACCTAATGATAGCGTTGAGACGCGCGGGGCCACGGGGGCGTGGCCAATTTATAGAACGTGCCATGTGCGACGTGAAGGCTGGTGCGAGGCAAGTCACTTGGCACGGCCATGTTGGGAGTAACAAGGAATACAACCCCCGTCGCGATAAGGACCAGGAAGTTCAGAAGGGGCAAGTTCTATGGGTCATGACAGCATGCCTCCTCCGAAGTCCTGTTCCATCAGGTTTGCCCGGGTGTATGAGATGGAATCTTCTAAGCAATCGAGGGGTGTTTAAGTTAGAAACTGGTTTGCAGGTTCTCTCGCTAGGAGGATAGCCCTTCCATTCAACCAGGTATTGAAGTCAACCTTGTTTATACCTGGAATCGCATATTCTGGACAATTCGTATTCCAGGTGATCGTCCACAACAACAGGACTGGGTCTGCAGGATTTTTGGGTGGAATGGATGTAGGGTTTCAATAGGGAAGTGTGAAAGACTGGGTGTATTTTCTTCCAGGAGTCAGGTAGCTTGAGTCGGAATGAGACAGGATTGATGATTTCCTTTATGGAAAATGGTCCATAGTACCGAGGGGCTAATTTGTTTGGCCGTAGATGTTGCGGTAATAGTTTCGAGGACAACCAGACTTGATCACCAACAGAATAAGAAGGCGCTGGTCTTCTTTTGGAGTCTGCATAACGCTTAGTGCTTGTCTGGGCCTCTTTCAATTGTTCCTTGGCTTCCTTGTGTATGTGTCAAGACTTGCTGGTCGTGTAGCCGATGGAACCTCTGTCCCCAAGTACCACTCGGGCAGATAGGAAAGTTACTGCACCGAGCGATCTTTGAGGCCACAGGTGGTGATCTTCGTCAGTCGCAACAAGGAATGCCTGTAGATGCCGGAAGGTGCCCCTGATGACCGCTGTAAGGAAAACACGTGATTAGGTCAAAACAAAGAACCCCAAGTTTGCAGGTGACTATAATAAATCTGGAACAAGGCTTACCCTGCGAAGTTGGTCAGGACTTAATAAAGGAAATGTGTCAGAAGCAGCCAGCAAGGATGACGGGATGGATTAAATCACCACCTGACGTGGAAGACAGGAACGTAGATCAATCAGAGTGGTCCAAGAACATAGTTCATGACAAGGGATAATCCGATAGCAATCCAGGGACAGAACAATGGTCAAATCCAGTAGAGGCAAAGTTCCAAAACAACTATACCGAGAGGGAAAAAGCCAAATCAGAGTCCAAAGTTCAATCCGAGGTCCAGTAGCACAACTAGTTCGAAATCCGTAGTACGCCCAAGGGGGTTAGGTGTGAAGCGTCGAAGGTAGTCAGCGCGTCCCTTTTAAACGCTGACTGGTGATCACATGACTCCGTCAACCGTCACGTGATCGAGCATGTTGAGGAGGAGCTTTTAGTTGCCGGCAACGGAGACGCTGTAGAATGCTCGTAGCGCGTCTCCATGGCAACTGCCATCGATTGAATGGAAACCAGTGTTGAGATGGCAAAACTCTGCGTCGTTGACCTTGTCCCAATCCTTGCTGGCAAGTCTTCAGGGGAGAGTGTGTTTTGTGAGGTGTGTTCAAAATACATCGGGGCGTGACAGAGCCCCCCCTCAAAGGCCCACGACCCCGTGGGCTGGAAGGGTTTTCCCGATGGAACCTAGACACCAATAACGGGGCATGGACATCAGAGGACGGGACCCAGGACCTCTCCTCAGGACCGTAACCCAACCGGTCTACCAAATACTGTAACTTTCCCCTGACTATCCGGGATCCCAGAATAGAGCTCACTTCATAATCCTCCTGAGAAACCACAGGAACAGGGCCAGGGGCAGAAGAAATGCGTGTATCAACAGTACAAGGTTTAAGGAGAGAAGTGTGAAAAACGGGGTGTAACTTCCAAGAAGTGGGGACGGCTAGTCTATAGACCACCGGGTTCAGAACTTTAGAAACTTTATACGGGCCGACGAAACGGGGCAGCAGTTTACGACACCCCGGTATGTGGAGATGCCGTGTAGACAACCAAACCCGTTCGCCTGGTTTATATGACGGGGCCTCTTTTCTTTTTTTGTTAGCGGCAGCACTCATAGACGCCTGGGCCTCTTGGAGATGGACAAGGGTTTGTGCATGAACGGATGCGAGATCTCTGACACAATCATTTGCCGCAGGGGTACTGATACTTGATACAGGGACATTGACAGGATTCAAGTCAGGAAAGGGCAAAGTACGAGGATGTTGGCCATAGAGTGAAAAAAACGGAGAAAAACCAGTGGCCGAATGCAGGGCGTTGTTGTAGGCAAATTCTGCAAAGTGAAGAGAGTCTAACCAGGTGTTCTGGAATTGCAAAGTTAGACACCTCAAAAACTGCTCCAGGACCTGGTTAACTCTCTCAGTTTGCCCATCGCTTTCGGGATGATATGCCGATGAAAAACGAGCATCTATACCTAGCAGTTTGGTAAGGGCCAACCAGAAGCGTGAGGTGAATTGGGATCCCCTGTCTGATACAATGACATTCGGTAACCCGAACAGACAAAAAACTGATTCAAAAAACATACGGGCTAATGAGGGAGCAGTAGGAATGCCTTTACATGGTAGGAAACGGGCCATTTTTGTATATGAATCAACAACCACCCAAATTGTGTCATAGCCTCGTACTCGCGGTAGATCAGTTATCAGGTCCATGGATACTGTATGCCATGGTTTCGGGGGTATGGGCAAAGGATGTAACAACCCTAATGGACGACCTTTCCGGGTCTTGCATTGTGCACATATAGAACAGGTGTTGACGTATGTCTCCACATCTCGTCGCATCGATGGCCACCAACACCAGCGTTTCAACAAGTCTAGAGTACGTCGCTGACCTGGATGACCATTGATTGGAGCATTATGTGACCATTCTAAGGCTTGGTTACGAGAGTCACTGGTAGGGAGAAACAATTTTCCTTGAACGAAAGGCAATCCATCCTGCATAACGGTATCCCAATCATCCAATACTTGAGGATGTTGTATAACCCATTGGCGTATGACCTTTAACATAGGAGGAGATGGAGTACAGGTACAAACAATATGGCCTTTCCCTAGCAGAGTATCAGGATATGAAGGGAGAGGTATCCCCCCAGGTGAACGGGACAAAGCATCAGCTTTACCATGAGACAAACCAGGTCTGTGTTTGACGATGAAATCGTATGCAGAAAAAAAGAGGTGCCAACGAACTTGCCTACTATTGACACATTTCAGGGATGCTAGATCTTGTAAATTTTTATGGTCTGTGTAGACGATAGCCTGATGTCTTGCTCCCAAAAGATGGTGTCTCCATACCAACAATGCGTCTCTAATGGCCAATAGTTCCTTTTCAGTGACCGTATAATGAATTTCAGTAGGTGTGAACTTCCTGGAATGATAGGCCACCGGGTGTAATGCTCCGGTAGTAGGACAAGGCTGGGATAGAACGGCCCCTAAAGCAAAGGAAGAAGCATCTGCTTCTACTATATACGGAAGCTCTGGGTCTGGGTGCTGCAGAACTGGGGCCGTGGTGAACGAGGTTTTAAGGGAGTCAAAAGCTGTTTGATGTGCATCAGTCCAGAGAAACGGTACTGACGGACTGGTCAGTGCAGTTATTGTTGCGACCATGGAGGAAAAATTCGCAATGAATCTTCGATAAAAGTTTGCGAACCCTAGGAAAGATTGCAGTTGTTTCAGATTAACAGGTACTGGCCAATTTGTGATAGCTCGAACTTTGGATTGATTCATTGTTAATCCCCCTGGTGAAATATAAAAACCCAGAAACTCGACTTCAGCTGTATGAAACAGACATTTCTCGGGTTTAGCGTAAAGGGAATTCTTCTTAAGTCTTGTGAGTACTTCTCTAACATGAATGACATGTTCAGCTAATGTTTGAGAGAATATCAATATGTCGTCCAAATACGCTACGACATAAACATCCAGAATATCACTGAATATATCATTTACCAGTCGTTGGAAAATGGCTGGGGCATTACAAAGGCCAAAAGGCATCACCAAGTATTCATATAGTCCTTGGCGAGAACAGAATGCAGTCTTCCACTCATCTCCTGGTCGCATACGAACCAAATTATATGCTCCCCTGAGGTCCAACTTGGTATAGATGGAGGCCTTGGTTAACTTGTCCAACAAGGTAGAGATGAGTGGAATAGGATAACGATTCTTAATGGTGATTGCATTCAGGCGTCTATAGTCTATACAGGGACGGAGATCGCCTTCTTTTTTAGGAACAAAGAAAATGGGACTGGCAACGGGTGATGAGGAAGCCCTGATATGTCCTAACTGTAGTGCATGATGTATATATTCTTTAAGGGACGTTTCTTCAGATGGTGATAATGAATATATGCGTCCCTTGGGGAGCGATGCCCCATCGATTAGTTCAATAGAACAATCATACGGTCTGTGAGGAGGCAGTATCTCCGCTGATGTTTTATCAAATACCGAATGAAAGTCATGATATTCTGGGGGTACCCCTGACAATGTGGCGCCCACTGTATGAGCTGTTTCAAATGTACCGTTCTCCTCATCAGGAGCTAAATGTAGGGCCCCAAGTGCTCTTGCAGGATTGTTTGCTTCACCTTCCGATAGACAAAAATGTTGGCAAATATCCGATTCAAACGAAACTTGTCCTGTACCCCAGTCTATGAGGGGATTATGTTTTTTCAACCAGGGAAGACCTAGGATTATTCCAAACTGTGGTGTGGATATCAAATCAAAAGACAATTGTTCTTTATGGTTTCCCTGAATTACTACGTCCATCTGGGCAGTTTGTTGTTTAATTGGACCAGAAGCGAGAGAGGAACCGTCCACTGTTTGAACTGGTTCGGGATGTGCCTTGGTTATTAAAGGAAGGTTCAATGTTTTGGCCAAAGGTATATCAATAAAACAACCAGTGGCCCCTGAATCAATTACTATATGTACTGTGTGTGAACAATCCCTATCAGGCTGAAGAACTGCCTGAACGACCACTGGTCTTATTGGGCCAAAATTAGGAACTCTGGGGTTATGAATCAAGCTCGTCTTGTCCCCCATATTCAAGGACGAGCTTTCTGAAAACCCGAGGATTTGTTTTTTGGGCTTCTTGGGCATTCTTTGACAAAATGACCACTGAGTCCACAGTAGAAGCATGCATTGTCGGTTCTCCGACGCTCCCTTTCGGTCTGAGTGATGGGACTTCATAGACCACCTATTTGCATGGGTTCACTTGTACTATCCGGTGGAGAAGGTAAGGATTTGCCTGAGAAGCCAGATTCCGCCCGACGTTCAGTCTTTCGAGCGTCTACTTGAAGAACTAAATCTACTAGTTCAGGATATGCATCAGGAAGGGAAGGTATTACAGAAAGGGCGTCCTTCATAGTGTTACACAAACCTTTGTAAAATACTACAGCTTTCTTATTTTCGGGCCATGAAGTCTCAGCTGATAATTGATTAAAGCGTGTGATGTATTCTATTAAGGTTTGTCTGCCCTGAGATAATTCCAAGAGCTCCAGATCCCGAGACTGGGCTTTGTACCTGGTGTCAAAAACTTTGGCCAATTCACTTACCAAAAGATCAAAATCATAAAGGGCTGGATGGTTATTCTCAAGAAAAGGATTAGCCCAGGTAGCTGCAACCCCGGTCAAATGGGATAACAAAAAGGCTGCCTTTGTAGTGGAATCATGGAACACTAGTGGTCGGCAAAGAAAATGAAGTTTGCACTGATTAATGAAAGTGCGATATTTTCTAGGATCACCCTGAAATTTCTCTGGAGGTGCCAATGGAAACTGTGTAGGTAACACCACAGGAGTAGGTGGGGTAGCAGGTATAGTGGGAACTGGTGGGGGTGTTGCCAAATCCCCGAATTCAGCATCTGCCGGTAGAGGGTTGCGGGTACTTTGGATATTGTCTAAACGATGATGTATCGCGGTAGTAGCAGCCGCTACTTCGGTTCTAAGGGATGCAACAGCTTGCATTAAAGCAGCCACAGGGTCCCCGGCAGTAGGTTCCATCGTCTGAACGACCAAGAAAATGGCTTCACAGTCTGTCAAGACTTGCTGGTCGTGTAGCCGATGGAACCTCTGTCCCAAAGTACCACTCGGGCAGATAGGAAAGTTACTGCACCGAGCGATCTTTGAGGCCACAGGTGGTGATCTTCGTCAGTCGCAACAAGGAATGCCTGTAGATGCCGGAAGGTGCCCCTGATGACCGCTGTAAGGAAAACACGTGATTAGGTCAAAACAAAGAACCCCAAGTTTGCAGGTGACTATAATAAATCTGGAACAAGGCTTACCCTGCGAAGTTGGTCAGGACTTAATAAAGGAAATGTGTCAGAAGCAGCCAGCAAGGATGACGGGATGGATTAAATCACCACCTGACGTGGAAGACAGGAACGTAGATCAATCAGAGTGGTCCAAGAACATAGTTCATGACAAGGGATAATCCGATAGAAATCCAGGGACAGAACAATGGTCAAATCCAGTAGAGGCAAAGTTCCAAAACAACTATACCGAGAGGGAAAAAGCCAAATCAGAGTCCAAAGTTCAATCCGAGGTCCAGTAGCACAACTAGTTCGAAATCCGTAGTACGCCCAACAGGATCAGCTGTGAAGCGTCGAAGGTAGTCAGCGCGTCCCTTTTAAACGCTGACTGGTGATCACATGACTCCGTTAACCGTCACGTGATCGAGCATGTTGAGGAGGAGCTTTTAGTTGCCGGCAACGGAGACGCTGTAGAATGCTCGTAGCGCGTCTCCATGGCAACTGCCATCGATTGAATGGAAACCAGTGTTGAGATGGCAAAACTCTGCGTCGTTGACCTTGTCCCAATCCTTGCTGGCAAGTCTTCAGGGGAGAGTGTGTTTTGTGAGGTGTGTTCAAAATACATCGGGGCGTGACAGTATGTTGATGAGAGTCTGAATCCATGAGTCGAGAGTAGGTACTGGAGTGGGATGTGGAATAACAGAAGGTAAAACGGACGGGTGAAAACCTTGACTGCAATAGAAAGGGCTGACTTTGAGTGCTGAGTGATCGGAATTGTTGTAGGCAAACTCAGCCAGGGGTATAAGGAGAGACCAGTCATCCTGAAGCTTTGTGGCAAAACAATGAAGATATTGCTCCAGAGTTTGATTTACACGTTCCGTGGCTCCGTTGGTTTGTGGGTGATAACCTGATGAGAGAGCGCGTTGGATCCCTAGAATACGACACAGATGTTTCCAGAATTGTGAGACGTATTGAGGTCCTCAGTCCGATATGAGCTTGGAAGGAAGTCCATGAAGACGGAAAATGTGTTCCAGGAAGATTCCAGCAAGTTCTGAGGAGGATGGTAGTTTATACAAAGGTGTAAAATGAGCCATATGAGTGAACAAGTCTATGGTTACCATGATGGTCGTATATCCTCGGGAAGGTGGTAATTCCACAATGAAGTCTGTAGCAATAATTTCCCATGGTCTTGTTGGCAGCGATGGTTGCAGTAGAAGACTCGCCGGTCTCTTGTTATCATTTTTGTTTTGACCGCAGATACCACAAGCCTTGATGTACTGTTGTACATCGGTCTTCATTCCAGGCCACCAAAACTGTCTTTGTATAAGACGGAGGGTGTTAGTTATACCACGATGACCGGAGTGAAGGGTATCATGGCAGAGTTTTATTATCCTTTGTTGTAATTTCTGCGTAGGAATGACCAGTGCATTGTCCTTGAATAAATATCCTTCCTTAACTCTTAGATTCCATGGATTCTTCCTTGAAATATCCTTCCAGAGGTCAGAGGACTGGGTTTGCACTTGTGTTTCTTCCAGGAGGTTGACTGCTTGAGCTACAAAGATAGTGTGGGGAAACATCTTAGGATTGGCATTGTCTTCAATGGCTACGTAGTCAGGACGTCGAAATAAGGCGTCAGCAATCATGTTTTGTGATCCGGGAACATGAGTGATTTGGAATTGGTACTGGGCAAAGAAGTAGGCCCAACGCGCCTGACGACTGTTCCTGCACCCCAACGACTGTAGTATTTGGAGATTCCGATGGGCTGTGCAGACCTGAACTGGATATTTAGCACCCAGAAGTAGGTGTCGCCATTCAGTGAAGGCTTGGCGGATGGCCAACAGTTCCTTCTCCAGGACGGAATAGTGTGTCTCGCTGGGAGTCAGGGTTCGTGAAAGGTAAGCAATGGGGTGTTCCAGTTTATCCTCAAGTTCCTGTTTCAAGACCGCTCCTATGGCGTAGTCAGAGGCATCCGTTTCCCCTAGGAATGGGCATTTTATGTCGGGTTGTGCCAGGATGGGGGCTTGCGTGAACTCTGTCTTCAATCGTTGGAATGCTTTATCTTGCGGTGTAGACCAGATAAAGGGGATGTCTTTCTTCAAAAGAGCAACGATCGGCTGAACGATCTCGGAAAAGGTAGAAATAAAATTCCGGTAAAAGTTGGCGAGCCCCAGGAAGGATTGAACTTGTTTCACAGATGTGGGAGTGGGCCAAGCCAGTATGGCCTTTACCTTTGAAGGGTCCATACCAATTCCTTCTGGGCTAAGGATGAATCCTAGGTAGTGAACAAAAGTAACGTGAAACAAGCATTTTTCAGGTTTGGCTAAAAGTTTGTGTTCACGAAGTCGTTGTAGTACTGCCTTTACATGTTCTTCATGCTTTAGAGGATCCTTGGAAAAAATCAATATGTCATCCAGATAGACAATGACAAAGAGGAACAACATGTCAGAGAACACCCTATCCATAAAACGCTGAAAGACTGCGGGAGCATTAGCTAGTCCAAAGGGCATGACTAGATATTCATAGTGACCAAAGGGTGTTCTAAAGGCTATTTTCCATTCGTCTCCTTCCCGGACACAGATTAAGTGGTAGGCACCCCGGATATCCAACTTCGTGAATATTACGGTGTCTCTCACAGCTTCCAGGATATCCGAGATCAGGGGCAGTGGGTACCGATCTTTGAGGGTGCATTGATTTAAGCCTCGATAGTCGAGGCAAGGTCTGAGTTCCTTGGTATCCTTCTTGGGAACGAAGAATAACAAAGCACCCGCTGGAGATTTCGAGGGTCTTATGGTGCCGTTTTCAAGATTGGTGTCTAGGTATTCCCGAAGAGCCTTTTTCTCAGGTTCGGAAAGAATGAACATTCTGCCGAACGGAATTACTGCTGAGGGATCTGTATCTATGGCACAGTCTTCGGGCCTTTGAGGGGGTAAGGCTTGGACTATGGCAGTAGAAAATACATTAGCTTATCCCTGATAGGCCTCTGGAACTTGTATGATATTGGAAACCATGAGTGGTGTTTTTAGGTCTCTTGACGGTTCTTTAGGGGGTGTCGAGGAGGGATCCAGGGATAGACAGTGGGACATACAGAACTCTGAGCCCAGGAATAATGATCGTGCTGTCCAATTGATATACGGATTGTGCTTTTGTAACCAGGGCATACCCAAAACCATGGGGTAATGAGCTGACTTAATGATGTCGAATGTAATCCGCTCTTGATGATGGTTTATGGAAAGTTGGATCTCTTTAGTCTGCAGGCTTATGGGTCCTGAAGAGAGGGGTCTTCCGTCAATTGCTTCCACCGGCTGCATGGTGTTTCGCTTCTTGTACGGAAGATGATGACTAACAACCCAGTCTTGATCAATGAAAATTCCCATAGCTCTGCAGTCCACCAAGGCCAGAATGGGATAGGTCTTGTTCTTGGAGGGCGACAGGAAGGCCTGTAGTATCACAAAATTGTTTTGTCCAGGAGAGTTCAAGGATGGAATTGATGTGGAGCAAACATCTCTCTCTCCCGACACCTCGCTCCATCTAGGATCGGGAGCTGGCATTTCCCGAACACCGAGGAGGGGCTATAGGGGATTCTCTAACAAGGTGTTTATCTGAGGCACAATACATGCACAGGCCTGTGTGGATCCTTCTCATCCTTTCTTGTGGGGAAATAGGCCCACGGAAGGCTCCTATTTGCATGGGTTCCGGATCTATGTCAGGGGTTGGAGCAGGATCGGCCTTCACAGAAGTCTCAAGGGAATTCTTTTGAAAGGGTATCTTGGTCTTTCTTCTTTCAGCCTTTCTTTCCTGGATTCGGAAGTCTATTTGCATGGCTAGATCCATAAGAGCCTGGAATGAGCTAGGACAAGCCACCCTGGCTAATTCGTCCTTAATATCCTTGTTTAGACCCCTGCGGAATAGAGTGAAACTTGCTTCTGAGGACCAATCCGCTTCCTTGGCCAGTTGTTTGAATCTAGTAACATACGTTAGCATATCCTGAGATCCCTGTCGGAAATCAAGTAACCGTTCCTGAGCACTAAAAACCTGTTCTGGGCGGTCGAACATAGTCTTGAGTGCCTGAATGAATCCATCATAATCATCCAGGAGGGCATCTCCTGACTTGACTAAGGGAGTGGTTCAGGTCAACGCGTTCCCTGTGAGATGCGAGATTATGAAGCCCACCTTCGCCCTGGAAGTTGAAAAATAATAGGGCTTAAAAGTAAAATGCACCAAGCAGGAATCCAGGAATCCACGTACGGATTTTGCCGAGCCATCATATTTGTCGACCACTCCACCCAGTAACACGCTGTCCTTGTTAGCGGGGTCGCGAGACAAGACAAGCTGTTTTAACGGAGCATTCTCAGCTTTTAAGTTCTGTGCTTCAGTGTGAGTTCTTGCATGCCACACATAAGGCCCTGGACTGCTTTCTCCATGGCAGTATCAGTGTCGGTCGTTTGGCGTCTCAATCTGTCGTAAATCTCCCCCATCTCACCTGGGATCGCTTCTTGCTCTGTTCCGCGGGAGGATTCCTCTTGTGGACGGATCTGGTCTTGTATAGGCTCGCTCGAGTCTCGTCCGGCTGCAGAGCACGTTCAGAGTTCTGGGAAGGTCGCAGTTTCAGGATGTCCAGGAAAAAGGTAGCGTTCGCTAGGGATGAGGATTCCGAGAGCAGAATTAGATGGAAGGGGTAAAAGGAAGGAAGAAGCAACCAGGAAACTAGGAATACTTGATTCGCCGAACAGCACACACACGTCAAGTCACTACCTAATGATAGCGTTGAGACGCGTGGGGCCTCGGGGGCGTGGCCAATTTATAGAACGTGCCGCGTGCGACGTGAAGGCTGGTGCGAGGCAAGTCACTTGGCACGGCCATGTTGGGAGTAACAAGGAATACAACCCCCGTCGCGATAAGGACCAGGAAGTGCAGAAGGGGCAAGTTCTATGGGTCATGACAATGTGTGCACGACAAGTGACAAACAATTACACACTAGGCAGGCACCTCTGGTGAACATTGATATTCCAGAATAAGTGTGGAAAAATGGTGGAATCAAAATACATCGGTCTCCTAAAGAAGAATAGATTACAGCAAATACGGCATTGTAGCAGTGGACTACATGTCTAAATGGCTTGAACTAAAGTACAATTGAGACATCACCACGAAGTGCACAGTCGAGTTCTTAGGCAAACTGTCGGGGAAAGAGAGATGTCCGTCCAAGTTCGTCACCGACAATGGAGTAAAAATCACCCCACACTACATGCAAACATTCCTGCAATGCAATTACTCCAGAAGTTGAAGAGCAGTGTTATACCACCCTCAGGCCAATGTCCAAGTGGAGAGGGTGAACTAATACATTAAGGAGCACTTACAGCTGCCCGCTGCCTCAGGGATGGAATGAAAGAAAACAGTCATGGAAGCTTTAGAAGTATATAGAGCCACCCCAAAAAAGTATCACACACATATCTCTATTTGAAGTACTGAGAGTGAGAAAGGTGAGCAACAGACTCATGCCAAGACATCAAAGATAGCCCACATGTTGTGTACCAGGAGATTTGCTACACAGCTGCTAAGAAACAGTCAAAGAGAAAGGTTAGATACAATGCCCGCAATGCCAGGGTTGCTCCAGCCATAGAGCTGGAAGATATGTTCAAGATAAAGCTAAACAACAAAAAGTAACAGACTCTCTCCAACTACAGTAGGACAGTGTGAGTGGAAAGAGAAGGCCCTGACTATGTAGTAACTGAAGATGGAAAGAGGTGGACCATTGAAAGAGTGACTATATTGAAGCGTAATGAAGAGCAGGAAACTAACAACAGATGGGGAAGTAAATCCAATGAGGAACACAACCTGGAAATTATAGATCTGGCAGACAGAACACATTAATGCCCCAACGCTGAGCTCTAAAAACCAATGCAGAACAATGAGAACCACGTAACAAGTTAAGAAGGATGTCTAGGCAGAAAGAATGAGGATATCACAAGCAAAGCTGCAGGTGGGACTAAAGACCATCAATGACCTCAAAGTAATAGAAGGACCCCCTAATAAATAGAGTGACTATGAACTTTTTAATTTCATATCTTACTCAAGGGGATGAGTGGAGGTCAGTATTTTCTCTCCCTCCACTTCCAACTTTCGCGTACTGTTCACTCAATGTGAGAAGCGAGAGGAGAAAGGCAGGCAACACAAACAAGAGTGTGCAAAGCACAGAAAGCAGGGACAAGGATGACTGATGGCACTTTTCACAACATTTGCTCATTTGACATCCACATAGTTACTTTGTTGTATTTGTACAGAAAATATTTCAAATTGCCAAGTGATCTCTAGTTCTGTGTGTGCTACTAGAATTTGAGGAGTTATCCATGCCCCTCCCTGCAAAAAAGCTCTGCCCGTGGCAATCACTTTGTAAGCAAAGTTGACGTGCCCCAAGAGCTTCAGCAGTTGACTGAGCTGTATATTCTGTGCCCCCAGAAACTCACACACCAACCTCTTTAACTTGCCCAGTTTGTCTGCTGGCAGGCAAATACCACTTTTACCGAGTCAAGTTCCATACTCAGAAATGTTAAGTATTTGTTTGACCTTTCTGTGTATTCTGGCACCAAGAGAACTCCAAAAACCTCAGCCAGCCTTTGAAATTCCTCCAATACCCGTGTGCATTTGCCCTGCTCTTCTCCCCTCCCCACAACGAGAAATTAGTCCAGGTTGTGCTTTCCCTGACCTCTTAGTGAAAGCACATTCCGAAAATGTGTTAAAAGCTCCAAACAAGGCACAAGAAATTTAACCCCATCAGGATTTTTGTCAAAGAATACCTGTGATTCCCAGCAAATAGATATCATGAAGTGTAGGCTTAAAATCACATGTCTGCATTTCAGCCCCCTTTCCACATTGCCTGACTGTTGTAGCTTGGTTGCTTGACAATTACATATCTGCTGATGACAGGGGACTTAGAATGCAGAGTCCTCTCCTGAGTCATCTTAATATCACCTTTGTCCCAAAAGCATTTAGTGAGAGCTGATGGAGGAAGCTTGAGTGGGGTTCTCTCATAACGGCTGAATAAATGAACTTACTCACTTTCTCCTGTGCTTTCTACAATGGGAACGAATAAGCAACATGAAAGTTGTTTGCGTGATCCTTCTACCATGCTCCCCCCCTCCAGCCTACTTCTGCAGGAGTCTGTCCTGATACATTCTGGTTTCACCATCACCGTCTTGTGGCCAATGCTGGATTCGACTTTTATGAACTTCATTGATTCACAGTGTGTCACCCTTTCTCAACTCTCATGCTGGACTTCCTTTGCTTCTTGTACTCGTGGTGGCCCTGAATCATGCTGTTCCCATCTTCATCTTGTATCCTGGCTTGCAACATTATGTGTTACTACTGACTTCTGCAATTGTATTTGCTCTTCGCTCTTGCTTCTCCACTCTTTTTGACTGCTTACTCTCTGTTCTCTCCTCCTCTCCCTTTCTCACTTTTCCTATCTCCTCCCCACCTCCCCTTACTTTCTTCTGTGCACTTACTCTATCAGAATTGTACCTGGACCTAGTATGATAGCAACCTCGCCTGTCTCCTATCCCTACCCCTATCTTGTTCCACCACCCCCTTCCAGCACTATCTGAAATGTCGTCAGACCTAGTACGATGGTCGCTTGTTTTGTTCCCCCCCTCCCTTTGTGCACCCCTCTCCCTCAACGTTTGTTTTTCTTCGGCTCTACCAGAAATTTCATCAGGCCTATTACGGTAGTCGCAACCCACAAACCGCCAGACTCCCTGATGGCATAGAAAACAAAAATACTAAAAGAAACTATCCAAAGGAAAAAACACAGCCCAAGTCCCTATGTTCCAAGTACAGCAAGTCATCCTCAAAGTAAAAAAAAAAGCCAAAACCAAAGTCCCAGAAAATCTGAGCACAGAAGCTCAACGAACTTTGTGGTTCAGAAAAGCCAAAGAAAATCAAGAAACGATTTGAGTCACCCGCTCAACGAGAACAATTGCACAGGAAATCGTTGAGGAGTACCATGCCCCTGTTGCGGCATTGTTTTATTCTGGTCAGCCATCTGAAAGTGACGCTACGTAGTGGCTTCACTCTCTGGGAATTGTAGTGCTTTCCATAGCCTTAGCCACGTGCAGGCGTCCCATTCATAATCAGCCACTGGCTTCCGGGTAGATAGCGTGCCATAGGCCGTATGGCAGGACCTACCATGACCTGACAGCCGTGGCACTCTGACAGCTCCCCCCTGCAAAGCCAATGAAGGGCACAGGCGATCGGGATAACATTTATGGAGTATAGCCACCAAAATAGGGGCATGCACGATCCTAGATGGTTCCCAAGAGCAATCATCTAAGCCATAACACTTCCAGTCTGGTTCCTGTATACCCGAGAATCCAGGATCTGTGCCCCTTTGTATTCCTGTTTGGTACAGACCCCATAGTCAACAGAAACACAGAGCATGTTGGTACCTTGTCTGTACCATTTCAAGAGTGAGATATGGAAAACGGGATGTATCTTCCTACATTTTGGCAGTTGCAAGGCATATGGTAGAGGATTAATCACTCTGTCATTTACGTATGGTCCTATGTATTTGGAGTTCAATGTCTTAGCTCCATGCAAATGGAGATGTTTGGTAGAAAGCCAAACTGTATCCCCAAATGCATACAGGACTTTATCTGCCTGATACTTGTAGGCTTCTTGTGTCATTTGTGTGTTTTTTTTACTCTTTTATGTACTGAAGTTAGGTGTTCCACAGTGGCATACGCTTCTAGTACATTCTGAAGTTTTGGTAGCATGTCTGGGAATACCTTGGGATTCTTCACGTAGAGACCAAAACTGGGCACATACCCATAAATGTGTGAGGGGCATTATTGTAGTCATACTCGGGGCAACAGCAGTAAAGAATAACAATGATGATGTTCTTGGAGACAGTAACACTGCAAGTATTGTTCTAAAGTGCAGTTTAACCTCTTTGTTAATCCATCTGTTTGTGGATGGTATGCAGATGACAAACAGAGCTCACCATCTAACAGAGTCATAAAGTCTTACCAAAACGGTGCTGTAAATTCCTGTTCTCGGTTGGACACGATAGCGGATGGCAAGACATGTAACCGAAAGACATGTCGTACCATAGGGGCAGCTTTTTGTGCGACTGTTGGTACTACTACACATGGAATTAAATGTTTCATCTGTGTGAAATAGTCAATGACCTTTCAGATAGTAGTACAAGCATGGTTGTTTGGTAGGTCGGCATGAAATCGAAATGCAGAATATTCCAGGGTTTAGAGGGTACAGACGATGGACGTAGCAAACCAGGGGCTCCCCTATGTATGGCTTTGCCTGTATGCATGTGGGACAAGCAAATACATAGTCCTTAGTTTGTTTATTGAGTCCCAGCCACCAACACCATTGTTGCAATATCTGTGTGGTTTTGGTAATACCTGGGTGACCAACAGTCTTAACTTCATGGCATAGATACATAGCTTTCCTTACATAGCTTTTGGTACGGAAGTACAACATGCCCTTGAAAATACAGAAGACACTACTTGGCCTGAACACCTATCCATGTAGGTCTGTTGCTGTGATCTTTGGCCCACTTCCTTAATTCAAGGATGTCTGATGTGGAAATACTACAAAGGCATACAACTTGATCAGGGAGCAGGACAGTTACTGTGTCTTCCTTAAGATTGATGGCACCAGAGAGACACAAAGACATCCGAGACACAGCATCTGCCTTCAAATGTTTAGGTCCTGGACGGTAAGTCAAAACATAATCAAATTCCATAAAGAACAAATGCCATTGAGATAGCTGAGCATTGCTACAACAAACCCCACTTAGAGCAAGCAAATTCTTGTGGTCAGTTTAAATCAATATCTGGTGTCGTGCGCCAGATAACAGATGTCACTATTCGCCTAAGCCGTCCTTAATCGCCAGGATTTCAATCTCTGTGATGGTGGACTTTAGTTGTGTTGAACATAATTTCCCGAAGAAGTATGCAATTGAATGCAACCTATTAGTGGCCTTACACCTTTTAGTTAACACTGTGCTGATAGCAAAAGACGAGGCATAGGTCTCCGTTACATATGGCTTTTCGGGGTCTTTGTATTGTAAGACCACAGCCGTAGCAAACATTTGTTTCAGAGACTCAAATGTCTCTTGGGCTTCTGGGTTCGAAAGAAGAGTATTTTTATGCCGGTCAAATTGATTAATGGAAGGGCTATCTCTGAGAATTCATGGATAAACCGATGATAAAAATTGGCGAACCCCAGAAAGCTCTGAAGAGCTTTTACATTTTGAGGTGCTGGCCATTCCAAAACAGCTTTCAACTATTATCCATGCTGACACCACTGGGAGAAATAACAAATCCCAGAAATGTGACGGTGGTCTGTTGGAATTCACATTTTCCGAGTTTAGCACAGAAATTGTTTTTTTGGAGAGTTTACAAAACCCAGGTCATGTGTCTTTCATATTCTGGGAGGGAACTGGAGTACACTAAAATGTCATCTAGATAGATCATTACAAACCTATATAATACCTAAAAAAAATCACCGTTAACAAAGTGTTGGAAAGTTGCTAGCACATTATACAACCCGAACAGCATTACTTGATATGCAAACAAGCAATATTGGGTGCAGAATGCTGTTCTTCACTTATCCCGTTTCGATTCGTACCAAACTGCATGCCCCTTGTAAGTGCAGTTTGGTATACACACATGTGTTTCTAACCTGTTCCAATAGAACTGAGTCGAGTGGAAGGGGGTATTGCTGTTTTACCGTAATGGTATTTAAAGCACAGAAATCTATGCAGGGTCTGAGCTCCTATCTATCCTCCTTTGAAACAAAAAACAAAGGAGAAGCCGCAGGGGAAGAGGAGTGACGGATGAAACCGTTCTTTAGACATTCATTCAGAAAACGATGCATAGAAGTGTCCTCCTTCTCAGAAAGGGCATATATCCGACCACAAGATATTTTAGTCCCGGGCAACACATTTATGGGACAATCATACTCTTTGTGTGGGGATGGGACTGTTACCTATTTTTGGAAAAATACTTGCTGGAATCCTTCATTGCACAAAGGGATCATTGTTGTTACTACCGCTATATGTTGAATAAGGTGTGAAGAAGTGTGATAAAAGGGAGCATCTTTGGCCTTTCTTCTATATCCACGTGAATACCCCTACAACCAGAGTCAAAAGAAATGTTTGTATGTGCCCAATTAGTGGTGGGATTGTGAAAAAGTCTCAAGCATGGGGTTCCAAGCACACAGGTGCCACCAAGTGGTGGCCAATGGGGGCCACGGCCACCCTTATAAAATTGCTTCCCCCCTCCAGCCCATTCAGTTATGTGTTTATTCTGGTGTGCCACCCCAAGATTTCCAGTGTGGCCACCCCTATGAAACATTTCTGGGCGGCACTGTCCAAGCATAGCCTCAAAAAGGGGTGCATCAATGAGGTCAAAGGCAATATTCTCGTAGTCACTCCCCGTACAAAACATGCTGAGTTCAATAGTGTATTCTATAGTGGGCCCTGAGGAAAGATTTGTACCAGCAATGCTTGTATAGGTTCTGGGGTCTCTTTTGGGATGGTAGGAACATGCAGGGCTCTATCGTACACAATTTCCATGTAATTCCTTGTTGCACCCAAATCGATAACAGCAGCGGTTTCAATAGGGGGAGATCCAAGACAATGTCATTTGTAGATTCACATGCAATATGGTAGCCTGAAGGGTATTACCAATGAGTCAGGACCCATAATCTGACACGCTCACTTGCCTGGTTTCCTTCAAGGGTGAGCACATGCGTTTCCCAACCTCTTCTGGGATCGGTTCAGGCTTTCATGAATAAAATGCACAGATGTGCTGCAATATAGGCATAACCCTGAGCAAAGACCTCTCTCCTGCATGGGTTCTTCAAAGTCCTGTTTCAATGGACCCTCTCCTCCAGAAACATGGGTGCAAGTGGCAGTGGGGGGCTTTTAAGCAGGAGTGTGACATTCCCCTTGTCTTCCTGCCATGCGTTTATCCATTTGGATTACCAGATCCAGGAACTGAAGAAAATCCATTGGCATGAATGGAACTGTATTCAAAGTGTCTTTCATTCTTCCTTTAGGCTTCGGTAAAGGACAATGGTCTTCTTATTTTCAGGCCAGCCAGTAGCTGCTGTTAGGTGATTGAAACATGCTATATACTGATATAGATCCTGTTCTTTTTGTTTAAAGTCCAACAGCTCCATGTCGCCAGTTTGATGTAGACTGTGTGTATCAAACACTCAATGTTTTGGTGAGAGTATCGAAATCATACAGAACTGGATCGCTTCCTTCTAGTAAGGGATTTTTCCAAGTTACCGCTACTCCTCCCAAATAAGACAACAAGAGTGCAGCCTTTGAGGCAGTGCAATTTTCACTGATTCAGAAATGCCCAGAATAACTTCGGATGACCCAAAAACCATTCGAGGGGCGAGAGGAAATGGGGAGAAGGTACTGTGTCCTTTTCCCAAAGAACCCAGCACTGGTGCATGTACAGCAGCCCGAGATGCTGCTTCCTCCTCCAATTCAGGGGCGTCATCCGGTAAGGGGTTCCAGTTAGGCCGGATTTGCTCCAAGTCTATGTTCAAGGCATGTATGTCCAGTGATACCAGTGATGCATTACTAAAACTCAAAAAGAAACAATTCAGGGTATTGATGCACAACCACCTTTTAAAAGAATATGTCTGTGACAACATAATTCCCTCAGGACTACAAGTGAGAAATTCCTCTTGTTTTAATTCTGGATGATGAATAATACAAACTCAATTTTTCACATTTCTGTACTAAATACAGGAGGGACTGGATGCTTTTGACTATTCACACAGTGATAAAAACCAGTGACAAAATGAAGGAAGAACTAGATAGCAGAACTTTCATTCTTGAATGATAACACAATTCAAAATTCAAAAAATAAACTGGAAGTCATCCAGAAACAACAAGATGAATTCACTAAATCTCTCACAACTAGAAAAATGGAAAAGGTTCAAAAGGATCTGGCCTCCTTTGCTGAGGAAAGATTATATCCATATTTAGCAAACAGCATTCACAACATTTTGATCACACCATTGGGCCAGGCTCACAAAGGAACAAATGGGTGACCTTTTGTGACTCATCCTCCGGTTCGGAGCAGGAACCAGATCAATACTGGGGAGGAGGACGATATAGAAGAAAAGGACATAGATATCCTTTTTTAGGATGAGGCAAGTACAGACACATGGGGAGAGAGGAACATGCCTCCACAACAACAACCCCCCACATCAGACATCCCAGAACCTTCAACACTTGGAGAATAACATACAAAAGATAACTGATATCTCATCAGTCTTTAACATTTCTAACTGGATTGTCACCAAGGAGGAACTAGAGGTATTAGAACTGGAACTGTCCTTTGTCCCCATTGAACAAACCTCTAAAATGATGGTTGAAATTGAAATTTGACAGTTCCTCAGAAAGGTGAGGTAAAACACATTTTTGAAGATATTAATTGAAGGGCCTTTACAAACAGGATTCACGCCCTTTCATATCCATCTACATGCACTCCCAATGCCAGTATGGTGTCTAAGGAAGTGCTCACATTAAAAAAGAAATCCTTAAAGGATTAGGTTCTCTATTTGACAGGGACACACAGAAGAATCACTACACCTTTGGAAAAAAGAAAATATCAATTTTGAAGTCCCTCCAGGATGACTGAGGGCTAATGATAAAGGGGGCAGAATTGTGGTGATTAATGCAGTAAAGTATGATATGGAAGTACTTCAAATTCTCATATTGTTACTCAAAACCTGCAGAGGACCCGTCAGAGGCCTTTGCTTTAGAGATTCTAGAGGTATCCACAGCCAGCAAAGAGGAAGGTTTTCTGACACAAATGGATGTGTATTTCCTTAACCCCACTCATCCAAGAACTCCCCTATTCTGCTTATTGCATAAGATTCATAAGGACCCCATTAGCCCACCAGGACAGCCTATAGTTTCTTTATGTGGTTCACTGTTAGAACCCAGAGGTAAATATGTGTATTTGTTTTTAAAACCACTAGTTATGGTCACCCACCTTTCTGGCAGATACCAGATATGTGATCAATGCCATAAATGGGTTTTCTTTCAATTCAGATGACCATATATTGATAACCCTGGACGTGATCGCACTGTACTCAAATATTCCCCTGGGAGAGGTAATCAGAGCCTGTCAATACTATATGGAATCCAGAGTGACCCCACATGATGTTCCTAACAGCTTTATTTTGGCACTATTGGAAATTGCTTTGAGGAAAAACATTTCCAGTTTTAAAAATCTATTTATTTTACAAACTAAAGGAATGGCAATGGGGCAGCTTTCGCCAACAGTCTGGTCATTGCATACATGGCTACATTTGAAGAACTCAATATCTTCTCAGCCAATAATGCATTTTTCAAGGCCATAATCTGGTACAAGAAATATATAGTTGACATACTGTTCATCTGAGACAACAGAGAGCGGGACATAGATCAGTTTTTTACCTGGATGTATCAACTCAATACTAATTTGGTACTGCATTAAAAGTGGGGTTGTTTGTAGTGCTCTGCACCCTAATTAAGTAGGATTGATCCGGTGTCGCAGATAAGTAAGGACAGAAAAAAGAGGTCAAGCCCCAAACTCTTATGTAGAAGCAAAGAAGATGTATAGTCCTCACACAAAAGTGCCTGCACCACACATTATACTCGACATCAAGTTGTCAATTTATTGGTTCAGAATGTGACATTATTTGATTGACTTTTGACCTATAGGATGACACGTGTTTCGACACTGCATGTGTCCTTTTCAAATCAGCGCTGATATAGTACTAAAACCCAT
Organism: Ambystoma mexicanum; assembly: GCF_040938575.1. Classification (NCBI taxonomy): domain Eukaryota; kingdom Metazoa; phylum Chordata; class Amphibia; order Caudata; family Ambystomatidae; genus Ambystoma; species Ambystoma mexicanum. The sequence goes on along the minus strand of NC_090928.1, from coordinate 82,415,407 downwards.
TGTAACACAAAGTACATGTCATAGAGAGTCAGTTTAAAACATGGCAATTCATTCAAATAATATGAAATCCAACAAAAATAAATGCCAGATAAGAAAGGAGGGGTGAAGGGAGAACGAGTGGGCAAGGAAGGTTGTGGAGATAAGGAGAGAAATAAACAACTAGAATTATCAATTTACATATATCTTGTAAAGTGATTCTCCAAAATAGCAAACCCTTAAGGCAATCAAGTACTGATTTAGCGTTAGTCATATCTCATTACCATAGTGTTTGAAAATATTCCCTTAGAACTTATTCATACTATTCAGTAGTGTGTTGTATAGTGTTCTATGGTATCCACTCATTGGTTAATTCACAGTTAATTGCTCATTGCCAATATTTGTATGGCACTAAAAACTGTGGCAGGGCATGAGACCTTTGGATATAATGTTTTTTTCTTACCTATTGCAGATTAGCTTGCGTGGTCAGTTCAGTAGGCTTGTTAGTCATATGGGATAAATCCCTTCTGTAAAAGGAGAGGATTTCTTTTTAGGTCCTTAAAGCAGCCTGAATGTGGTGATCATGGTTATCTCACCCCCGATTTCATGCTTATTATTGTTATATAGGCAAAAAGGAAAATAGGTTCTGTCTACATGAGCTTGAATTGAATAGATGCTTATTGGTACACGATCCTTCATATATAATAGTGGTTCAATACCAGTTTCAGGTTTGTGAGCTCCCTATTAAAAAATACTCTATCCATATTAGTTTCCGAATAGAAGCATTACAAATTTTATGCCGACTCAGAACGTGTTTTAAATGGATTCTTATCGTTGGGGTTTCCCCTTAGGTACGGACATTGCAAATATTACGAACGGCGCATAATGGGCATTTCATCATAGATTACATTTTCTTTTGCCGGCTGATCAATTTCACATGTGTTATTTAAATGCCATCAATATACCCATCAATGGCTGGAGGTATTGCCAGATGTGGTGAAGACCCAAGCTCCACATGTCTTGATTATCACTAAATATACACTTGCCCGAACTCAATTCAGGGTTAAATGATGTTAGAGAAAGTGTATCATTTCATTGTCTTCATTAAGTCCAAAGTCAATTGAGCGAAATTGACAAATTAGTTGTGCTTCCGCTTGTCGGAGCAACATTTCTTTATTGCCCCCTCTTCTTCCGAATGTGATTTTCTTCAAGCCAATGAATTGAAGGTTGTTTTTCTCTTCAAGTTGATGGTGAGTTTGCCAATGTTGAGCAAGAGACAAGGATACATCCTGGCTGCCAATACCTGAAAGGTGTGCTCGAATTCTTGTTCTCAATTCTCTTATAGTGCTGCCAACGTAAATGCATTGGCATGTACAAATAATTGCATAAACGACATACTTGGTTCTACAGTTAATGTAACTAGTGATTTTCATTGATGTGCCACGTGCGTCCGGAAATACTTGTGTATAAGAATGTGCAAACTTGCATATACCACATGTTCCACATTTTTTAAAGCCTGTTGGCATTGATGTGAGCCATGTTTGTGTATTATCTGTTCCCGTTTGTGGGAGCAGGGATGGACTCAGTGTCATTTTCAAAGTTTTCACTTTCCTATAGATAATTTTTGGTTCATCATCAATAAAAGGTTCAAGGTGTTGATCCAATTTGGGCAAATGCCAATTTTTGGACAGAATTTTGTGAATTGCATAGTTCTTATCACAAAATTAGTGATAAATCGTACCATTTCCATGTCGTCTTTCGATTGTCCTTTGTTGGTCATAAATGTTTGTTCCCTGTGTATTTGCTGAGCTTAATTGTGTGCTTCTCGTATACATTTCATATTGTATCCTCTTTGTCTGAACCTGCTTGTGAGCAAGTCACATTCCTGGTGAAAAGTTTTGGTATTGGCACAGTTTCTCCTAGCCCGTATGAATTCTCCTTTGGGTATGTTGTTTTTAACTGTGTTTTGATGGCAACTAGATGCATGTAGCGTGGAGTTAGCTTCTGTTGGTTTACGAAAAGTTTTGGTCATCAAATGGTTTCCTTCGACATATATCGTGAGGTCCAGAAAGTTGATAGAAGTGTTGTTCGCATTCCCTGTGAACTGGATGCCTTGGTCATTGGAGTACATTTTTTTCTTGGAAGTTCTGAAGGTCTTGGTAAATTCCATCCCAAATAAACAGCACATCATCAATAAATCTGACCCATAGTGCAACATGTTCCTGGTAGAGTTCATCCTCGTAAATTCTTGTTTCCTCAAACATGTCCATAAAAATGTTTGCCAGAGCAGGGGCTTATTTCACCCCCATTGCAACACACCTTTTTTGTTGGTAGTAGGTATTATCAAATAGAAAGATGTTGAATTCCAGACTTTCAGTCAGCATTTCTTTGATCATTGTTATGTACTGATAGTGTGAGGATGATTCCTCCTTGAAGGTGTAGTTCAATGTTTGGATGGCTGAATCATATTTGATTGAGGTATAGAGCGCTTGAACATCCCAGGTTAACAATTTATAGTTGGTTTTCCATTGTACTTTGTCAAGAATCTGTATTACATGGGTTGTGTCCCTAATGAATGCTTTAGTTTTAGGCACCCTAGGGCGAAGAGCTTTGTCGATGAATTTGCATATTTGCTCAGTAAGCCAACCTATCCCACTTACAATGAGTCTTCCTTGCTTCCTTTCATGTCGAAAGACTTATGCACTTTTGGCAAAAAATAGATGGTAGGTACTGTGGGATGTCGGACTGTTAAGAAAGCTTTCTCTTCTGCAGTTATTAGACCTTTGCGTTCCCATTCATTAATTTGTTCTTAAATTCCAAAGTAGGGTTGGATTGGAGTTCTTGGTAGCATGAAGGTGTTGTAAGATTTGTATTTGTATTTGTGTTTATTGATTTATAAAGCGCCTTAATCCAAAGCGCTGTACATGGAACAACATAATACATAAAACATAAACGATATAACAGTTGAAGCAATTACAATATGAATCAATCAAACAGCAAAACAATGAGAAGAGCAATTAACTGAAGGGGATAGGGAGGAAAATGGGAGATGGGACAGAATAGGGGGGAGTGGAGGAAAAGAGTAGGAGGAGGTAAGGGGGAGAGTGGAAGAGGGGAGGCAGGAGTGGGGAGAGGAGAAAGTTGGGGAAAAGAGAGAGGGGGAGCAGAAGGGGGAAGGGATTCAAGGAGGAGAATGGAGAAGGAGAGATTTAAGGGAAGTGCGGAATGAAGTGAAGGTGGAGGAAGAACGGATTACAAGAGGAAGGGAGTTCCAGTGTAGAGGAGCTAGGAGTTGGAAGGAGTGGAAACAGGAGGAGGCACAGGGGGTGGGGGTAAAGTGAGAAGGAAATGGTCAACGGACCAAAGGAGAGAAGGGAGGGGAGATAAGGGGGGGCAAGACCATGGAGAGATTTGAAGACAAGGCAGAGAAATTGAAATGTAAGTTGGGAGTGAAAAGGAATCCAACCAAGGTAGGAGAGAGAGGTAGAGATGAAGTCACGGGAGGTGAGGAGACAGAGAGTGTGAACCGCAGAGTGGTAGATGGATGTAAGAGGGGCAAGGTGAGAAGTAGGAAGTCCAAAGAGTAAGGAAGAGCAGCAAAAGAGGCAGGAGAAGATGAGGGAGGAGATTAAGAGTTTGGTAGCTTGGAAAGTGAGAGAGGGACGGATTTTGCAAATGTTGAAGAAGTGGAAGCGACAGGTACGAGAAGTGAGGGAGATGTGTTGGGAGAAGGAGAGAGAGGAGTCAAAAAGAACACCTAGATTACGAGCTTGAAGAGAGATAGGAAGGTTGGAGGGAGGAAAGTGAATGAAAGGGGGAGGACAGGGAGGGGGAAGAGAGTTAGAGGGAAAGATTACGACTTCCGTCTTGTCGGTGTTGAGAGAGAGAAAGCGGGAAGATATCCAGTTCTTAATGGCTGTAAGGCAGGAAGAGAGTTGTAGGTGGAAGTCACATGAGAAGGAGGAGAAAGAGAGTTGATCAAGGGAGCATGAAATAGCAGAGGAAAGGGAGGAAAGAGCCTCATTCGCTGATAATGAGGAGAGAAGAGCAATTGTCAATAAAGACGGAGGGGTCAAAGTTGCGGAAGTCACGTTGAGAGTAAATTGGAGGGGAGGGGTTAGGAGAGGAGAAGTGAGGGAGAGGAGAAAGGGAAAAAGAGACTAATGCATGGTCAGAGAGATAGACAGGAAGGGTAGAGACAGGGGAAGGACGGTAGGAAGAGTTGAAGATGAGGTCAAGGGTGGAGCCAGAGGAATGTGTTGGAGAGGAGGGGAGAGAGGAAAGGAGGTAGGAATCAGTGATGGAGAAGAGGGGGGAGGATTGAGGGGGAGAAGGGAGATGGAGATTAAAAACGCCAAGCACTGACAGAGGAGAGGGGGAGGGAGAGATAAGCAAGAGGAGGTGATCCAGGTCATCATAGAAGGAAGAAAGAGGGCCAGGGGGTCGATAGATGATCAGGAGAGAGATAGGATGAGGAGAGGAGAAAGATTTATAAAGGAATTCAAAGGAAGGGAAAGAAGGGTGAGATGGAGAGGAGGGGGAGGAGATGAACTTGGGATGGTAGAGGAGGCCAACACCTCCACCACGGCCTGTAGAGTGAGGGGTGTGAGAAAAGGAAGAGGAGGAGGTGGTTAAGGACGCTAGGACAGAAGTGTTATGGGGGGAATCCAGGTTTCAGTTAAGCATAGAAAGTGGAGGTTGAGGCGAAAGAAAAGGTCAAGAACTGCTGCGGTTTTGTTGCAGATGGATCTGGCATTCCAGAGTGCCATGTTCATGTGACTGGAGTGGTGGGTGGTAGGGGGGTAGAGAAGATTAGGGCAGTTAGAGAGGGTTGGAGTGGGGCAGGATGAGTAGTAGGGGGATGTGGAGTGGGCAGGGCATTAGGAGGGAAAAGGAGAGAAGGAGGGAGAGGAGAAGGTAGGAGTGGTGAAAGAGGGGGGGAGGGGAGAAAGGGTGGCGAAAAGGAGATTTGGAGTATTGCAGAACAGGGCACTCAGAAATAGGAGGAGGCAGGAGGGGCCGTAGCTGAAGAGTCTTGTGATGGAGAGGACAGAGACCACTGTGGCAGTATCGAGACGGGACAGTAAACAGCGGACTAGGCAGAGGTGTTAGGAGCAGTGTAGAGGCGTAAAGGAAGGACGGGGCAATTAAGGAGAATGGGCAGGTGCGGCAATCTTGGACAGCTGCTCTCCCTTTGAGAGGGGAGGTTCACAGGAGGGGGAGGCAGGCGTGAAATGGAGGAGCTAGTAGTACACCAGTTAATGAGGTGGATGAGACGGGGTTGAAAACCTGATCAGTTGTACCCACACGAGAGGAGGGAGGTAGTAGTAGGAGGTAGCAGGAGGATGAAGAGGGGTAATGGGGTAATGGTAGGAGATCTTAGGCAGCCCGGGTGGTCATATTGGTGCAGTGAATCTTATGTATTGGGGGGGAGGTTGCAGGTGGAATCAGAAGCGGCAGGAAAGTGCCAGCGGAGGAATTCAGACAGTGAAGTAAATGGTGGAGAGCAGGGATCTAGCATGAATAGATTCACTTTTTAGTGGGGAGGGCCCCTGGTGGTGGGTCAAGGAGTGGGGTGTGGACACCAGGTGAGTAACAAGGACAGTCAAGAAATGTAGACTGAGCCCGTAATGTTCCGCAGGTGGACCGCAGGAAGTGGGTTGAATCCGCAATGTTCTGTGGAAGGTCAGGTGCTGGAGGGGGAGGGTTGCAGGCTGTGGGTAGGGGCTGCAGCTGGGATCTTGAGCAGGAACACTGGCAGGACTTCAGTCAGCAGAGGCGGTAGGGTTCCAGATGAGCATCCACAGTGAACTGTGAGAGGTCCAGTCTAGAGCGGGGAGGGTTGCAAGCAGTGGAAAGGGGCTGAGGCTGGGGGCTAGAGGTGGCGGGGGGTAGGGCTGGGTTGGGATTCAGAGCGGTCAGCCAGGGGGGTCCGGGCTGGTGAAGGCGATCCCACGCTGTTGTGATCAGTCATAGGCAGGGTGGTCCGGTGGTAGTGGGACAAGGGCTGCAATGAGGCACTCTGAGCAGCCGTGGCCCTGCCAGAACCCAGAGAGCCAGTGAGGAGAGATGATGGACCAGGGATGGAGCGGAGGCAATCCAGGCAAACCACCCCGTAGGGACCCAGAGCAGCCATGCTCGTCTCCAACTGAGGACCGCAATCAAGATACCAAGGCTGGACTCTGAGACAAATATGTGGCAGAACTCACATCAGAGTGAATGGGGACCACTGACAGTGGGGGGATGGTAAGGCAGGCACCAGGATAGTGCTCAGGCATTGGGGAGAGCTCACCGCTGATCGGAGGAGCTGGGCAGATGTCGCCCGAAGACGGCTGATAACGGCCAAAGTCAGGATGGTGAACCCACAAGCAGGCGCAATCCTGCGGCAGGGCAGTCAGCAGGGTAGAACTCGGGCATCAGGGCGAACTCACCACAGATGATTGAGGGCCATTGTTATATAGTCATCCCTGTTCATGATTACGATCTTGCCCCCTTTGTCAGCTTCTTTTATAACTATAGTGTTGTCCAAGTATTTACGGACGCATTTGGCACATCATTGAAAATCACTAGTTACATTAACTGTAGAATCAAGTATGTCGTTTATGCAATTATCTGTGCATGCCAACGCATTTACATTGGCAGCAATATAAGAGAATTGAGAACAAGAATTCGAGAACACCTTTCAGGTATTGACAGCCAGGATGTATCCTTGCCTCTTGCCCAACATTGGCAAACTCACCATCAACTTGAAGAGAAACGCAACCTTCAATTCATTGGCTTGAAGAAAATCACATTGGGAAAAAGAGGGGGAAATGAAGAAATGTTGCTCCTACAAGCGGAAGCACAACTAATTTGTCAATTTTGCTCAATTGACTTTGGACTTAATAAAGACAATGAAATGATACCCTTTCTCTAACATCGTTTAACTGTCATGATGCCTATTTCCAAGGAGCCAGGTCCGACCCAGCGACCCCAGAGACAGGCATCATTTCCCCCAGGGGAGTGCCAGCGGGCCCAAGCTGGGGCCCTTTGGACGCAGTCCTGGCACCTTAGGCGCCAGGCTCATGTTGGACCTCTGTCCTGGCGCCTTAGGCGCCAGGCTCATAAAGCTAGACATGTGTTCAAGTGTTTTCATGTGCACTTACCTGATGCAGACCATGCTGCCACATCCAGGCCCTCTTGAGGCCTGAATGGAACTACTTTACCTGTGGGACTACTTTCCACCCGGGTGTGGTCAGGGAAGGATACATACCTGATCGGAGGAAGGATACACACTTGGGACTTCTTCCAAAGCTATTTAAACCACACCCGATCAGCAACTCACGCTTCGCGTTGTTCTGCTCCTCGCAGCTGGACGCTCACCGTGTCAGCACCTGCATCTGGACTTCAGCCACGCCTGTCAGCATCCTGGGTCACCTGCAAAGGGAGAAAAGAGACCTTACCAGCTAAATCTGCACCACGGAGACATCACCGACGATCCTGAAAGGGAAGACATTATTTTTAAAAGCATTTTGTTACGATCGCTGCAGCGCTGCATTTCACTCACCTTTCCTGGGTTCCTCCATCTTCAGCAGCGATCATCCGGATACACAGCCACTTCCCAGAGTCTAGAGAAAAAGACAAGAATAAGAGGTGAGAGAAGGAAGGGAATAAGACTTACCTCATTTCATTTTGGGTCTTGCCACTTCCAGGCATTTTCCGGACCCCGGCCCCTATGGGGAAAAAAGACAAAGACATTGAATGAGCGTATGCAAAGTCAGTTCCCGAGCGCTCATCGAGAACTAACCTGCCATTTACTGGAACTGGAACTGCACGTTTCACTTCGGGTAGGTGCCATATCTCCGGCATTCCGAACCCCGGCCCCTAAGGGGAAAAAAGACATAAACATTAGCGCTTGCTGCAAAAAGACAATGAACATTATTATTAAGCTTGGACTTTTGAACTTGCAACAGAACTTTTACAGAGCCTTACCTGAATAGTCAAGCTTACCTGAACTCCCATCAATCCTCAATCCAGTGAAGTAACTGGGTTTCAACGCGCCCCTGCATCAGAAGCAGGATGGAGAGCTCATCCTTCCTGACCCTAAGGTGAGACTTCACGGGGAATCGTGGAAGGGTATCGTGGAGGGTTGGAAGAGAGTGGGAGGCTTGATCATAACTCAGTCAGTAGGTAATACTCCCTTTTCACGCACAGGGGAATATTCCTGCGAGCCGGAGAAGCCAGAGTAGAGGGCCCTCCCTGTCCATCTTCAGAGTACTGCGTTTCACCATTGAAGAAGCATCAGCACTCGAAGCCAGACCTGCACCTCCGTGGGAATCAGGTGAGCGTTACAGAACGCGAAGCCTACCCACAATTTCCCACCCGGGCGCTATGGAGACTTCTGAGACTGACCAGCTGGCCCAGCTTTTGGGGGAATTACGGGCAGAGGTGCACTCAGCCCGCCAGGAGACTAACGCTCTCAAAAGAGAACCGATCTTATCCAAGGAAAGAACAGATGACCTAGCCAAAAGGTTATTACAGGCCCAGGCAGGGCACACTCCTTTACCTAATTCCGGAGACATTTCCACATCAATGGGTTTGAGTAACCCGGTACAAATTAATCTAACTGGACACATGCCTTTGGCCCCGCCTGAACGTTTTGCGGGGGATCCCAAGAAATATGCCGTCTTTATGAACCAATGTCGTTTACACTTTCTATGCAGACCCGGAGCCTTTCCCTAACGACCAGACCAAGGTAGCCTTTATACTATCTTACCTCAGTGGCAGTGCTGCCGATTGGTCTATTCCATTGGTAAATCAGGATGATCCCATTCTCCAGAATTTTCAGGGCTTCCAGGCCAGCATGGAAAGGTTGTTCGCTCGACACTCTCAAGGACAGGCCCTTGATAACGAATTGCTATCCTTACGACAAGGTAATCAGGATCTTCTGTCCTACATAGCCACCTTTAACAGACTGGTTGTGGAAACTGGATGGCCAGAAAGCAAAAGGATCACATTGTTTCATTGAGGCCTGCGCGGAGAGCTTAAGGATGTTCTAGCTCAGATAGTAAACCCACCCCAGGTCTGCGCAGACTACATTGACTTGGTGGTTCAACTTGATCACAGACTTCAAAATAGAAAAGCAGATCGGTTCAAGTATGAAAACCGAGCACCGATCAAAACATGCTAACTCCAGGAGTACCGACGTATCTGAACCTATGCAAATCGGTGGGGTTAAAGGACCATTAACGCAGAAAGAACGAGAGAGAAGGCGGCAAATGCAACTTTGTCTGTATTGCGGGACTTCCGGTCACTATCTTCGAAATTGTCCAGTTAAACCACTTAAGAAGGTAGTTGGAGCTACTGATAACGAATTAGTGACACCTGATTCGGGAAACGACCTAGCCCGGCAAGCGTAGGGGTCCGCTTGCCGAGCTTGAAAACTAACTCTTTGACCTCGCATTTTGTCATGCCAATGGTGCTCGTGGACCCAAAACAGCCTCAGCAGTTGCATGCTATAAAAGCATACATCGACAGTGGAGCTATTGGAAATTACATAGACCGTGAATTGGCTTTCAGGATTAAGCTTCCTCTCCGCCCGAAAGTAACCCAAGATGTCATTACTACAGTAGATGGAACCGAAATAGCCTCAGGGCCTGTAACGCATTCCACTGTTGAAGTGACACTGGTGGGTCAGGATGGACATCGGGAAGCAATCGTGTTTGATGTGATCAAGGCCCCACAATTTCAAGTAATTCTTGGAATTCCTTTGTTAGAAACACATAATCCCAGAATTGACTGGCGAGCAAAGAAGATAAGTTTTCCTGATTGTGAACCAACTTTTTATCTAAGAAATCCAGCTATGGGTCTAGCCTCAGCAACTTCCACCCCTGTACAGCTACCGTCAGAATACCAAGAATTCCAAGACGTTTTTCAGAAAGAACAGGCTAACACGTTACCTCCCCATCGGTCTTATGATTGCCAAATCGATCTGGTACCCAATGCTCAATTACCTTGTAGTAGGATTTATGCTCTTACGGAACCTGAGAACCTGCATTTGCGTCAGTATTTAGATCAGTACCTAGCCAATGGTTTTATTCGCCCGTCCAAGTCTCCTGTCTCTTCAGCTCTGTTCTTCGTGCCGAAAAAAGAAGGCGACCTTAGAACGTGTATAGACTATCGCGCCCTAAATCAAATAACGATTAAGAATCGTTATCCTCTGCCCTTGATCCCTGAGCTTATCGACCAGGTGAAAGACGCTTGTGTGTATACCAAGTTAGATCTCCGAGGAGCTTATCACCTGGTGCGCATAAAAGAAGGCGACGAATGGAAGACTGCATTCCGCACCAAGTTTGGGCTCTTCGAATATCAGGTGATGCCCTTCGGTTTGTGCAATGCACCTGCCGCCTTTCAGTACTTTATGAATGATGTTCTTCGGGAACTTATCGATGTCTGTGTCATTGTTTACATTGACGACATCCTGGTGTACTCTTCTTCAGAATCTGATCACAGAAAACATGTTAGGGCAGTTCTTGAGAAACTGCGCCAGCACAGATTATTTGCAAAACTCGAAAAATGCGTTTTTCTTACCACAGAAGTTGAGTTTCTCGGATTCATCCTGACACCTCAAGGAGTCCGAATGGACTCGCGAAAGGTGGACGCCATCCTCAAATGGCCATCTCCAAGCTCGGTGAAGGGAGTTCAGAGCATGCTCGGCTTTGCCAATTTCTATTGAAGATTCATCCCGGAATTTCCCCGAACAGTCCAACCCATCACCGCTCTCCTAAAGAAAAACAAATGCTTCAAATGGAATCCTGGAAGGCCGAACAAGCCTTCCAGGACCTGAAAACCAAATTCACCTCTGCACCTGTATTGAAGCACCCGCACCCAGATCTCCCGTACATAGTGGAAACCGATGCATCCAGTTCGGCCATGGGAGCTGTCCTGTCGCAAAGAGACCCAAAAACTAACCAACTACACCCAGTGGCCTTTTGGTCGAGAAAATTTTCTCCTCCTGAAATCAACTACGGAATCACCGATAAAGAGTTACTGGCCATCAAATCTGCTTTCAAGGCTTGGCGTCACTACCTTCTCGGGGCAAGACACACCATTACCGTAATTACGGACCACAGAAACTTACAGTATTTAAAGACGGCCAAAGCTCAATCTTCACGACAACTCCGATGGGCTCTATTCTTTGCGGAATTTGATTTTGTAATTACCTATCGCCCTGGCTGCAAGAATGGAAAAGCGGACGCCTTATCCCGGATTGGCATGGAAGAACCTAATTCGAGCTTAGAACCTGTGCCCATCATACCTGAGCAAAGAATCTTAGGCTTAACTTCATTGCAAACTATTGAGGATATCCAAACGCAAGTAAAACAACTTCTAGACTCTTTAACCTTACTGGAATGGAGTCAAAAGGGTCCTCATTACACTGTTAAAGATGTCTTACCCTACTTCCAGGAGCGGTTGTTTCTGCCAAGTAAAGAATTGCAAGAACTTGTTATTGCCCATCATCATGAATCTTTAATGGAAGGACACCCTGGTATCGCTAAAACAGAGGAAAAAATCAAACGCCACTTCTGGTGGCCTTCTTGGAGAAAAGACATAAAGTCTTTTGTACTGTCTTGTGGAATTTGCGCCCAAAACAAGGCTCAAAAGTAAAGGCCAGCCGGCCTACTTCAACCCTTGGATATTCCACCGGCACCATGGCACACCCTGTCAATGGACTTTATAACAGATCTGCCTCCTTGTGCTGGTTACAACACAATCCTTTTAATTGTGGACCTATTCTCCAAAATGGCCCACTTTATCCCTTTAAAGGGTTTGCCTTCAGCTTCCACCTTGGCCAAGGAATTCCTGGAGAATATAGTTCGCATACATGGTTTCCCTTCCATATTAGTCTCGGATCGTGGAAGTCAATTTATCTCACATTTTTGGAAGAAGTGTTGCCAACTAGCACAAATAGATGTGCAGTTATCCACCAGCCACCACCCCCAGACCGACGGACAAACCGAGAGAACCAATCAGACTCTCGAGCAATATCTTCGGTGCATGTTACACCAATCCAAGTTAAATTGGAAAGACATCCTTTGGATCGCAGAATATGCATACAACAATTCAGTGCATTCTGGAACCGGACAAACCCCCTTTTATACTTTGTATGGACACCATCCTCGGACCTCTGACCTAGATCCACCTCTGACCCTGGAAATGCCCGCAGTAGATCATCTGCATTCCACAATAACCCGAGCCTTCAAAGAAGCTGCAACTCATTTACAGCAAGCCAAGAAAAAGTATAAAGAAAACGCTGATTTGCACCGAAGTAAAACTCCTCCTTACCAAGTAGGAGACCAGGTATGGCTAGCAACTAAACATTTACCCCTCAAGGGCCCGCGAACCTTCAATCCCAGATTCATAGGACCTTATCCCATCAAAGCTATAATCAACCCAGTGGCCTTTAAATTGGACCTACCGTCCAACATGCGTATTCATCCAGTTTTTCATGCATCACTTTTGAAGCCAGTACAACCAGGAACCCGATTGTCCAAGCCTCCAGATCCAGTTCAAATTGAAGGGGAATTAGAATTCGAAGTTAAAGACATTTTAGACTCCAAGGTGGTAAAGTCGAAACTCTTCTATCTTGTAGACTGGAAGGGATATGGACCTCAAGAGAGATCGTGGGAGCCTAGTAACCATGTCCACGCACCTCGATTAGTACAAAGGTTTCACCGGAGATTTCCGAACAAGCCCAAATCCCCGGAGGGAAGAACCTTGGGAGGGGCCTTGAGGGGGGGTGCTGTCATGATGCCTACCTCCAAGGAGCCAGGTCCGACCCAGCGACCCCAGAGGCAGGCATCATTTCCCCCAGGGGAGTGCCAGCGGGCCCAAGCTGGGGCCCTTTGGACGCAGTCCTGGTGCCTTAGGCGCCAGGCTCATGTTGGACCTCTGTCCTGGCCCCTTAGGCACCAGGCTCATAAAGCTAGACATGTGTTCAAGTGTTTTCATGTGCACTTACCTGATGCAGACCATGCTGCCACATCCAGGCCCTCTTGAGGCCTGAATGGAACTACTTTACCTGTGGGACTACTTTCCACCCGGGTGTGGTCGGGGAAGGATACATACCTGATCGGAGGAAGGATACACACTTGGGACTTCTTCCAAAGCTATTTAAACCACACCCGATCAGCAACTCACGCTTCGCGTTGTTCTGCTCCTCGCAGCTGGACGCTCACCGTGTCAGCTCCTGCATCTGGACTTCAGCCACGCCTGTCAGCATCCTGGGTCACCTGCAAAGGGAGAAAAGAGACCTTACCAGCTAAATCTGCACCACGGAGACATCACCGACGATCCTGAAAGGGAAGACATTATTTTTAAAAGCATTTCGTTACGATCGCTGCAGCGCTGCATTTCACTCACCTTTCCTGGGTTCCTCCATCTTCAGCAGCGATCATCCGGATACACAGCCACTTCCCAGAGTCTAGAGAAAAAGACAAGAATAAGAGGTGAGAGAAGGAAGGGAATAAGACTTACCTCATTTCATTTTGGGTCTTGCCGCTTCCAGGCATTTTCCGGACCATATGGGGAAAAAAGACAAAGACATTGAATGAGCGTATGCAAAGTCAGTTCCCGAGCGCTCATCCAGAACTAACCTGCCATTTACTGGAACTGGAACTGCACGTTTCACTTCGGGTAGGTGCCATATCTCCGGCATTCCGAACCCCGGCCCCTAAGGGGAAAAAAGACATAAACATTAGCGCTTGCTGCAAAAAGACAATGAACATTATTATTAAGCTTGGACTTTTGAACTTGCAACAGAACTTTTACAGAGCCTTACCTGAATAGTCAAGCTTACCTGAACTCCCATCAATCCTCAATCCAGTGAAGTAACTGGGTTTCAACGCGCCCCTGCATCAGAAGCAGGATGGAGAGCTCATCCTTCCTGACCCTAAGGTGAGACTTCACGGGGAATCGTGGAAGGGTATCGTGGAGGGTTGGAAGAGAGTGGGAGGCTTGATCATAACTCAGTCAGTAGGTAATACTCCCTTTTCACGCACAGGGGAATATTCCTGCGAGCCGGAGAAGCCAGAGTAGAGGGCCCTCCCTGTCCATCTTCAGAGTCCTGCGCTTCACCATTGAAGAAGCATCAGCACTCGAAGCCAGACCTGCACCTCCGTGGGAATCAGGTGAGCGTTACAGAACGCGAAGCCTACCCACAATTTCCCACCCGGGCGCTATGGAGACTTCCGAGACTGACCAGCTGGCCCAGCTTTTGGGGGAATTACGGGCAGAGGTGCACTCAGCCCGCCAGGAGACTAACGCTCTCAAAAGAGAACTGATCTTATCCAAGGAAAGAACAGATGACCCAGCCAAAAGGTTATTACAGGCCCAGTCAGGGCACACTTCTTTACCTAATTCCGGAGACATTTCCACATCAATGGGTTTGAGTAACCCGGTACAAATTAATCTAACTGGACACATGCCTTTGGCCCCGCCTGAACGTTTTGCGGGGGATCCCAAGAAATATGCCGTCTTTATGAACCAATGTCGTTTACACTTTCTATGCAGACCCGGAGCCTTCCCTAACGACCAGACCAAGGTAGCCTTTATACTATCTTACCTCAGTGGCAGTGCTGCCGATTGGTCTATTCCATTGGTAAATCAGGATGATCCCATTCTCCAGAATTTTCAGGGCTTCCAGGCCAGCATGGAAAGGTTGTTCGCTCGACACTCTCAAGGACAGGCCCTTGATAACGAACTGCTATCCTTACGACAAGGTAATCAGGATCTTCTGTCCTACATAGCCACCTTTAACAGACTGGTTGTGGAAACTGGATGGCCAGAAAGCAAAAGGATCACATTGTTTCATTGAGGCCTGCGCGGAGAGCTTAAGGATGTTCTAGCTCAGATAGTAAACCCACCCCAGGTCTGCGCAGACTACATTGACTTGGTGGTTCAACTTGATCAGACTTCAAAATAGAAAAGCAGATCGGTTCAAGTATGAAAACCGAGCACCGATCAAAACCCACGCTAACTCCAGGAGTACCGACGTATCTGAACCTATGCAAATCGGTGGGGTTAAAGGACCATTAACGCAGAAAGAACGAGAGAGAAGGCGGCAAATGCAACTTTGTCTGTATTGCGGGACTTCCGGTCACTTTCTTTGAAATTGTCCAGTTAAACCACTTAAGAAGGTAGTTGGAGCTACTGATAACGAATTAGTGACACCTGATTCGGGAAACGACCTAGCCCGGCAAGCGTAGGGGTCCGCTTGCCGAGCTTGAAAACTAACTCTTTGACCTCGCATTTTGTCATGCCAATGGTGCTCGTGGACCCAAAACAGCCTCAGCAGTTGCATGCTATAAAAGCATACATCGACAGTGGAGCTATTGGAAATTACATAGACCGTGAATTGGCTTTCAGGATTAAGCTTCCTCTCCGCCCGAAAGTAACCCAAGATGTCATTACTACAGTAGATGGAACCGAAATAGCCTCAGGGCCTGTAACGCATTCCACTGTTGAAGTGACACTGGTGGGTCAGGATGGACATCGGGAAGCAATCGTGTTTGATGTGATCAAGGCCCCACAATTTCAAGTAATTCTTGGAATTCCTTGGTTAGAAACACATAATCCCAGAATTGACTGGCGAGCAAAGAAGATAAGTTTTCCTGATTGTGAACCAACTTGTTATCTAAGAAATCCAGCTATGGGTCTAGCCTCAGCAACTTCCACCCCTGTACAGCTACCGTCAGAATACCAAGAATTCCAAGACGTTTTTCAGAAAGAACAGGCTAACACGTTACCTCCCCATCGGTCTTATGATTGCCAAATCGATCTGGTACCCAATGCTCAACTACCTTGTAGTAGGATTTATGCTCTTACGGAACCTGAGAACCTGCATTTGCGTCAGTATTTAGAAAAGTACCTAGCCAATGGTTTTATTCGCCCGTCCAAGTCTCCTGTCTCTTCAGCTCTGTTCTTCGTGCCGAAAAAAGAAGGCGACCTTAGAACGTGTATAGACTATCGCGCCCTAAATCAAATAACGATTAAGAATCGTTATCCTCTGCCCTTGATCCCTGAGCTTATCGACCAGGTGAAAGACGCTTGTGTGTATACCAAGTTAGATCTCCGAGGAGCTTATCACCTGGTGCGCATAAAAGAAGGCGACGAATGGAAGACTGCATTCCGCACCAAGTTTGGGCTCTTCGAATATCAGGTGATGCCCTTCGGTTTGTGCAATGCACCTGCCGCCTTTCAGTACTTTATGAATGATGTTCTTCGGGAACTTATCGATGTCTGTGTCATTGTTTACATTGACGACATCCTGGTGTACTCTTCTTCAGAATCTGATCACAGAAAACATGTTAGGGCAGTTCTTGAGAAACTGCGCCAGCACAGATTATTTGCAAAACTCGAAAAATGCGTTTTTCATACCACAGAAGTTGAGTTTCTCAGATTCATCCTGACACCTCAAGGAGTCCGAATGGACTCGCGAAAGGTGGACGCCATCCTCAAATGGCCATCTCCAAGCTCGGTGAAGGGAGTTCAGAGCATGCTCGGCTTTGCCAATTTCTATCGAAGATTCATCCCGGAATTTTCCCGAACAGTCCAACCCATCACCGCTCTCCTAAAGAAAAACAAACGCTTCAAATGGACTCTTGAGGCCGAACAAGCCTTCCAGGACCTGAAAACCAAATTCACCTCTGCACCTGTATTGAAGCACCCGCACCCAGATCTCCCGTACATAGTGGAAACCGATGCATCCAGTTCGGCCATGGGAGCTGTCCTGTCGCAAAGAGACCCAAAAACTAACCAACTACACCCAGTGGCCTTTTGGTCCAGAAAATGTTCTCCTCCTGAAATCAACTACGCAATCACTGATAAAGAGTTACTGGCCATCAAATCTGCTTTCAAGGCTTGGCGTCACTACCTTCTCGGGGCAAGACACACCATCACCGTAATTACGGACCACAGAAACTTACAGTATTTAAAGACGGCCAAAGCTCAATCTTCACGACAACTCCGATGGGCTCTATTCTTTGCGGAATTTGATTTTGTAATTACCTATCGCCCTGGCTGCAAGAATGGAAAAGCGGACGCCTTATCCCGGATTGGCATGGAAGAACCTAATTCGAGCTTAGAACCTGTGCCCATCATACCTGATCAAAGAATCTTGGGCTTAACTTCATTGCAAACTATTGAGGATATCCAAACGCAAGTAAAACAACTTCTAGACTCTTCAACCTTACTGGAATGGAGTCAAAAGGGTCCTCATTACACTGTTAAAGATGACTTACCCTACTTCCAGGAGCGGTTGTTTCTGCCAAGTAAAGAATTGCAAGAACTTGTTATTGCCCATCATCATGAATCTTTAATGGAAGGACACCCTGGTATCGCTAAAACAGAGGAAAAAATCAAACGCCACTTCTGGTGGCCTTCTTGGAGAAAAGACATAAAGAGCCTCATTAGGACCCAGGCGGTAAGGGGTTTACGCCAGCGTAAACAGCGCCGACCCTTACCGCCTGAGTACGAGATCCCTTAGCGCCATGGCGGATTTAACACCTGCTTTTAGCAGGTGTTAAAATCCATGGCGCTAAGGGACCTTGTTGTTAATTACGCCACCGTAATTTACGGTGGCGTAATTAACGCCTTCTCCACTCCCATTATGCCCTATGGGGCAAAAATGGGAATGGGGAAGGGTAAATGGGGATTGGGGACTTACCGCCCCGCCAAGGTCGGAATGGGGCGGTAAGTCCGCCAACCACCATGGCGGAGTTGGCAACTTAGCGCCATGGACCATGGTGCTAATAGCGCCATGGTCCTCCGCCAAGGTCCTAATGAGGACCAAAGTCTTTTGTACTGTCTTGTGGAATTTGCGCCCAAAACAAGGCTCAAAAGTAAAGGCCAGCCGGCCTACTTCAACCCTTGGATATTCCACCGGCGCCATGGCACACCCTGTCAATGGACTTTATAACAGATCTGCCTCCTTGTGCTGGTTATAACACAATCCTTGTAATTGTGGACCTATTCTCCAAAATGGCCCACTTTATCCCTTTAAAGGGTTTGCCTTCAGCTTCCACCTTGGCGAAGGAATTCCTGGAGAATATAGTTCGCATACATGGTTTCCCTTCCATATTAGTCTCGGATCGTGGAAGTCAATTTATCTCACATTTTTGGAAGAAGTGTTGCCAACTAGCACAAATAGATGTGCGGTTATCCACCAGCCACCACCCCCAGACCGACGGACAAACCGAGAGAACCAATCAGACTCTCGAGCAATATCTTCGGTGCATGTTACACCAATCCAAGTTAAATTGGAAAGACATCCTTTGGATCGCAGAATATGCATACAACAATTCAGTGCATTCTGGAACCGGACAAACCCCTTTTTATACTTTGTATGGTCACCATCCTCGGACCTCTGACCTAGATCCACCTCTGACCCTGGAAATGCCCGCAGTAGATCATCTGCATTCCACAATAACCCGAGCCTTCAAAGAAGCTGCAACTCATTTACAGCAAGCCAAGAAAAAGTATAAAGAAAACTCTGATTTGCACTGAAGTAAAACTCCTCCTTACCAAGTAGGAGACCAGGTATGGCTAGCAACTAAACATTTACCCCTCAAGGGCCCGCGAACCTTCAATCCCAGATTCATAGGACCTTATCCCATCAAAGCTATAATCAACCCAGTGGCCTTTAAACTGGACCTACCGTCCAACATGCGTATTCATCCAGTTTTTCATGCATCACTTTTGAAGCCAGTGCAACCAGGAACCCGATTGTCCAAGCCTCCAGATCCAGTTCAAATTGAAGGGGAATTAGAATTCGAAGTTAAAGACATTTTAGACTCCAAGGTGGTAAAGTCGAAACTCTTCTATCTTGTAGACTGGAAGGGATATGGACCTCAAGAGAGATCGTGGGAGCCTAGTAACCATGTCCACGCACCTCGGTTAGTACAAAGGTTTCACCGGAGATTTCCGAACAAGCCCAAACCCCCGGAGGGAAGAACCTTGGGAGGGGCCTTGAGGGGGGGTGCTGTCATGATGCCTACCTCCAAGGAGCCAGGTCCGACCCAGCGACCCCAGAGGCAGGCATCATTTCCCCCAGGGGAGTGCCAGCGGGCCCAAGCTGGGGCCCTTTGGATGCAGTCTTGGCGCCTTAGGCGCCAGGCTCATCTTGGACCTCTGTCCTGGCGCCTTAGGCACCAGGCTCATAAAGCTAGACATGTGTTCAAGTGTTTTCATGTGCACTTACCTGATGCAGACCATGCTGCCACATCCAGGCCCTCTTGAGGCCTGAATGGAACTACTTTACCTGTGGGACTACTTTCCACCCGGGTGTGGTCGGGGAAGGATACATACCTGATCGGAGGAAGGATACACACTTGGGACTTCTTCCAAAGCTATTTAAACCACACCCGATCAGCAACTCACGCTTCGCGTTGTTCTGCTCCTCGCAGCTGGACGCTCACCGTGTCAGCTCCTGCATCTGGACTTCAGCCACGCCTGTCAGCATCCTGCGTCACCTGCAAAGGGAGAAAAGAGACCTTACCAGCTAAATCTGCACCACGGAGACATCACCGACGATCCTGAAAGGGAAGACATTATTTTTAAAAGCATTTCGTTACGATCGCTGCAGCGCTGCATTTCACTCACCTTTCCTGGGATCCTCCATCTTCAGCAGCGATCATCCGGATACACAGCCACTTCCCAGAGTCTAGAGAAAAAGACAAGAATAAGAGGTGAGAGAAGGAAGGGAATAAGACTTACCTCATTTCATTTCGGGTCTTGCCGCTTCCAGGCATTTTCCGGACCCCGGCCCCTATGGGGAAAAAAGACAAAGACATTGAATGAGCGTATGCAAAGTCAGTTCCCGAGCGCTCATCCAGAACTAACCTGCCATTTACTGGAACTGGAACTGCACGTTTCACTTCGGGTAGGTGCCATATCTCCGGCATTCCGAACCCCGGCCCCTAAGGGGAAAAAAGACATAAACATTAGCGCTTGCTGCAAAAAGACAATGAACATTATTATTAAGCTTGGACTTTTGAACTTGCAACAGAACTTTTACAGAGCCTTACCTGAATAGTCAAGCTTACCTGAACTCCCATCAATCCTCAATCCAGTAAAGTAACTGGGTTTCAACGCGCCCCTGCATCAGAAGCAGGATGGAGAGCTCATCCTTCCTGACCCTAAGGTGAGACTTCACGGGGAATCGTGGAAGGGTATCGTGGAGGGTTGGAAGAGAGTGGGAGGCTTGATCATAACTCAGTCAGTAGGTAATACTCCCTTTTCACGCACAGGGGAATATTCCTGCGAGCCGGAGAAGCCAGAGTAGAGGGCCCTCCCTGTCCATCTTCAGAGTCCTGCGCTTCACCATTGAAGAAGCATCAGCACTCGAAGCCAGACCTGCGCCTCCGTGGGAATCAGGTGAGCGTTACATTAACCCTGAATTGAATTTGGACAAGTGTATATTTAGCGATAATCAAGACGTGTGGAGCTACAGCCTTCGCCACATCTGGCAGTACCTCCAGCCATTGATGGGTATATTGATGGCATTTAAATAATACATGTAAAATTGATCAGCCGACAGGAAAAAATGTAATTCTATTCCCTATTATTATTGTCTAATTTCTAATACAGTATGTATATTTAGGATATGTGGAGCCGTGGTTCTCACCACATTGACAATATCCCCAGCAAACTGACGAGTCCTTTGGCGATCCCTACAAACACAAACAAAATGGATTAGCCGGCATGACCATTTAAAATTCTCCCTGTCATTACCTTTTATACTTTTTCGATAGTGAGGACACATTTACAGTGTTAGACACATTATGGGCATCAGTGTGGACGCAGGTAGCAGCGCTTTTTCTTTCATTCAGCATCATTGAATCGATCAAATTTAGTAAGCATCAATGCCTCATTCTATAATTCTATATGGTAATGTAATTTGAATTCCTAACAAGGGGGGGGGGGTTAATTTTCACAAAAATATATTTTCTCATTTTTGAAATACGATAAGAAGGAACATTAGACTGCAGTTTCCATTTCAGCAATACCACGGACAGTGGGGGAGTTTGGGTGACATTACAAAATATATTCCAATACAAACGCAATGTCAACCCAAAAGATGGCTCTCATGGCAAGGGAGATGTGCTGGGCCATGAACATAGCAATAGGACTACATTTGTCACTATAGTTACGAACAACACACATTGCGGACCTTGTGATTTTGGAAGCCGACGCAGAGAGACTGAACACGTCTTTTTGAGGTAAGCCCTTAGTGAGTTGATTTTCCCACGGAATACTGCTAATTGGGATGAAATGCCCATTATGCGCCATTCGTAATATTTGCAATGTCCGTACCTAAGGGGAAACCACAATGATAAGAATCCATTTAAACCACGTTATGAGACAGCATAAAATTTGTAATGCTTCTACTCGGAAACTAATATGGATAGAGTATTTTTGAATGGGGAGCTCACAAACCTGAAACTGGTATTGTACCAGCATTATGTATGAAGGATCGTGTACCAATAAGCATCTTTTCAATTCAAGCTCATGTAGACAGAACCTATTTTCCTTTTTGCCTATATAAGACTAATAAGCATGAAACCGGGGGTGAGATGACCATGATCACCACATTCTGACTGCATTAAGGCCCTAAAAAGAAATCCTCTCCCTTTACAGAAGGGATTTATCACATATGACTAACAAGCCTACTGAACTGACCACGCAAGCTAATCTGCAGTCGGTAAGAATAAAACATTATATCCAAAGGTCTCATGCCCTGCCACAGTTTTTAATGCCATAAAAATATTGGCAATGAGCCATTAACTGTGAATTAACCAATGAGTGGATACCATAGAACACTATACAACACACTACTGAATAGTATGAATAAGTCCTAAGGGAATATTGTCAAACACTATGGTAATGAGATATGACTAACGCTAAATCAGTACTTGATTGCCTTAAGGATTTGCTGTTTTGGAAAATCACTTTACAAATGATATATGTAAATTGATCATTCTGCTTGTTTATTTCTCTCCTTATCGCCACAACCTTCCTTGCCCACTTGTTCTCCCTTCACCCCTCCTTTCTTATCTGGCATTTATTTTTGTTGGATTTCATATTATTTGAATGAATTGCCATGTTTTAAACTGACTCACTATGATATGTGCTTTGTGTTACAATGGGTTTTAGTACTATATCAGCCCTGATTTGAAAAGGACACATGCAGTGTCGAAACACGTGTCATCCTATAGGGCAAATGTCAATCAAATAATGTCAAATTCTGAACCAATAAATTGACAACTTGATGTTGACTATAATGTGTGGCGTAGGCACTTTTGTGTGAGGACTATACATGTTCTTTGCCACTACTAATTTGGGTTTCATGTTGAGCAAGGACAACATTTCCATTCCCTTCCTTGATCGTATGATAGCAGCTACAGAGTGTAAGTTACCACTAAGTCTATATTAGAAAGGTTGTATACGAATTGTTTGTTTTACAACTTTTCGAATTACAATTGACCTTTTCACAATTGACCGAATTGTGAAGGTCAATTGTAACATATGTGGGGGGAAACCCCCCACAACCCCCCACCCAATGCCAAACCCCCCAAAACCCTATATATATATATATATATATATATATATATATATATATTACCAAACCTATATATATATATATATATATATATATACGGTCAATTGTGAAAAGGTCAATTGTGACCCTTTAAATTCGGTAAATTGTTAATTCGAACAATTGTAAACGAACAATTTGGGTAATACCATAAAATTCGAACAATTGTAAACAAACAATTTGGGTAATACGAAATAAGAAATAAGAAACCCACAGACAGAAACACCATATTGCATATCAAAAGCTTTCATCCCAAAGCCCTGAGGGAAAATATACCATTTGGTCAGCTTTTGTGAATTCGCAGAAATTGCACCACCTTGGAAACCTCCAATGCTGAAGCCATCTTGGCATCCCAGAAATTCATTGAAAGAGGGAAATCCCAAACATATGGTGAGACTGGCAAAAAGAGAGCAGCAAAAAAACAAAATTGAGACAATGGGCCTCATTACGAGTCCAGCAGTAACCCTGCCAGTGCTGCTGGACTTGCAATATTTTACCAGAATCTGACTTCCTGGTGCCACCGGCTGAATAGGAGTCCAGCGACCTGGGAAGTCAGGTGGCAGTAAATTGTAAGTCCCCATTCCCATAGGACTCTATGGGAGTGGAGACACAGAAGCACTGCCACTGTTGCTAATGGTGCCGGTGCTTCTGTGATGGGTCTGCCTACCGTGGCCGCTGAGCTCGACTGAGTCAGACCTGTCAGGCACAGCGGCCACGGCAGGCAGACTCAGAGTTTGTCGATCTGGAAACAAGGGTGCTGGTGAGCTTACTGGAACCCTTATTTCTAGACCGGTAAACTCCTAATGAGGCCCAATCTGTTAGACAAAACAATGGTCAAACAACCGAATACCAATATGGTTTGTGTTACTTACTTCTGCAAACGGAGCAATGCCATCAAAAAGACTTATAAAAAGATACGTTTTGCTTTTAAAAGGGGTGGCAACATTAAACAACATCTGGTCAAAGCAGATAGAAAGGAAAGAAACCAAGGCACCAACTTGAGATCATACTTTGGCTTACCTAGAATCACAGGACAATATGCCTGCGATAATTGTTCAGTGTGTAAATTTATAGAACAAAATACAACCTTCGAGTTGAACGGAAAAGATTGAAAGTTTACATTCCACAGTACCTGCAAAAGCTCAGATGCTATTTAAACAAATCAATACCGATACAAAACGTTTTATGTGGGAAAAACCTCTAGACAGGTTAGAACTAGGATTGTGGCACATAGCTCTAAAATCCGGACTAAGATCCTCACAGCCCCACTGGTGGAACGCTTTGTGGCCCACGGCCACACCCAGGATGATCTAAAGTGGTGGATCATTGGTAACATTCAAATGAGTGACCGGCATATGTGGGAGAGACAGTTGGCCAGAAAGGAATTCTATTGGCTCTACACTTTACAGAGCCATCACCATGGCCTCAATGACAGGGACGTGTGGCACGCCATTGGATGTATTTAACTAATTTAGGAGATTAAGCATTACAGCTGTTTTAGCTTTTGGCCATTGGGACCCCATAGATTGGAACTTCATCCCATATACAGGGATTCCCTAAAAATAGAGGCATTCTGCCTCCCTTCTGACAACATTGACTTCAAAGTGTTCTCCCAATTTCCATGTTTGGGCGTTGGGGGGACATACTATTGTTTACACTCCTTTGGACCATTCTACTAGGTACTAGCAGCCCCACATCATGCCTACTGAAATATGGGGGGGGTCTCTTTGCCTTAACTGCATCCTCACTATACTCCATACTCCTTTCTACTACCGCATTATGCACTAGCATGGAATATACAAGCATTTAACTTGGCTAAAGCAGCATCAGATGCAGAGCACTTGCAGCTGGATGTGGGCCTATCTAGCATGCCCCCAGTGCTTTCAATTCAAGAGATGCCAGGCAACATATAGGAAAAGGTTGAAGCACACCTGGTATTAGTCCATCCTCACTTTCCTTTGTGATTGAGGGACAGATGTTCCGAACTGCCAAGCCTATTCTCTTATAAATACATGCATCCGTGTTCCACAACAACCAGGACATAGCGCACGTTGCTGGTGGGGGCCACCATCAATAATAATACAAAATAAAAAACAACCTATATACATAGGTCAGGCAAGAAACATAAACAGGATTAGGACACTGACACAGTCTGTCGACTATTCCCATTACACTTTGCGGCCTTTTGCATGGTTACATTATCAGTGCAACATGGAACGGCATAGTACTTCGGAAGCATTTCTCATAAGAGGGCTTGGGGCAATGTGAAGCTTGGCAGCCATTGATTTTGCTTGCAGATAAGTGGCTACATTGCAATTAAAGATATACCATTTCCGCTTTAACGTGATATTCCCATGCAACACACCATTACTCCACAGTCTGACAATGTTTCTTTTATCAGCAGATTGGGGCTAATGTGAACTTTACACCCCACTTTCTCTCCATATAGACACCATTAGGAGACCCACAGGAGTGGCATACATAAGTATCCGGCGTTGACGTATATGGGCGCAGGTGAATGCTCTGCACACCTTTGTAAGTTTGTTTGGTTTTAATATCTCTCACAGAGGCAGCTTTGGGCAAAAAACAGGGATACACAAATACCAGGCTTTAAAACAAACATATTTATTTTCTCTTTTTTCTTAAGGCTGCGTAATACATTTGTGTTTTGATACGATCTCCATTTCAATCCTAACGGCCCGATATTGACCGGATAGCCTTGACATACGTATGCTATTTAATTATTATATAAGGGCAATTACATTAGTACATTTATGTATTTTTATTGTAGGTTAAAGGGGGATTACCTTTGAAAAATTAACACAATGAAGAAATCCCTAGGATAAAGAGCAAGTCCTGAAGAAAACAAGTCCAAGAATGAGGACATGGTTTTTGTTGAAACTAGACTAGCGATGTCAATGCGACGGCCCTAGATGAGCTCAATATAGGGACAATTATCATTAGGTCCATAAGTGATATCTTCTAGCAGACTAATTGGGATTTAAATTTGATTGACTTTGGGATTTTAAGTCAAAATTAATGAATTGTAAACTGAATTGGATTCATCTTTTTTAATCCCATGTTCACATGACTGGTCCCAGATTTTGATTAGGATTCAGCACAGTGCACTTTATACCTGATGCAATCTATTATGCACTTTTTTCATCTTTGGTTAACACCCTTTGGGATTATTGTATGTAGGTTAGTGACTTTTTATACTAAATCGTTGTTCATTCATTGTTTTATACGTTCTGTATTGTTTGTTTCTACAAATATGATCAATCATATTTTATGTTTATGTTTATGTGGATTCTGTTCTGCATATTATTGGATAAACATTTTTTTCCAACCACCTTTGGTTTGTAGAAAAAGGATTTTGAAGCTTTTGCACACTCCTTGTTGAATGATATTGTTCGCCCCGGTGCTCAAGGTTCTAAATGGGGCATACCTACCTTGGTAATGTAATGACAGCAGCAACTGCCATCCATGTGGGTGAAGCAATAAGGCTCCTCAAGCTGTCGTGATTATAGCATTTGGCCGCTGATCGTCCCCACAAATTGCAGTAGGTCACAAAAGATTGCAGCACTGATAAAGTCACACTACTCTGTATTATGGAGTTCCTAAGGTGGGGAGGATCAAAAGGCCCCTGTACCGTTCCAGAGAAGCTGCAAAATAAGTAAGAATACTGAATAGCAAAATGTTCATCACAGAAAACCCCACACCTACCAGCACCCAGAACTTATTATCTGAATGCCAGAGGTTCCAGCAAAGTCCACTATGGGTCATCAGAATGTGCTATAGGGAAGTAGAGGAACTCAAAAACCACCAGACTGCCTGGCGGCATAGAAAATAAAACTACCAACAGAAACAACCCAAAGGACAAACCACAGTCCAGGTCCCAAAGTTCCAAGTAAGCAATCCTCAAAGGTCAAACAAACAGGCAAAAGTAAAGTCCCAAAATATCTGAGCGCAGAAACGCCCCGAAGTCCATGGTGCATAAAAGCCAAATAAAATCCAGAAGGGCGATGAGTCACCGGCTCAACGAGAACAAATCCACAGAAAATCGTTGAGGAGCTATTGTGTTGTTTATTCTGGTCCGAGGTGTGAACGTGACGCCAGATAGCGGCTTGGCTCTGGGAATTCTAGTTCTTTCCAAAGCCATAGCCACGTGAAGGCGTCCCATTCATAATTGCACACTGTTTCCCGGGTAGAAGGTGCGCCGAAGGCCGTACAGTGTGATCCTCGGCACTCTAATAAATTCAGGTGGAAGACAATAGAGAATACAAAAGAGCTCCTTATAAACCAAGACAAAAGGGATCTCAGAATCTATGAAAGTCTTCTTCCTTCAGATTCCAGCTATACTCCGGAAGAGTCATGGAAGATCATCTTGTTGGATTCTTGGGCAGAATATACATTTCATTCCATCCATGCCTTCAAGGACCATCTCTGGCTCGCTTTCCAGATTGAAAACCAAGAATTCAGCAATGAGTCACAGTGTCAGAGGATTGCTGATGAAAAGAGCACTCAAGAAAGCCTCAAGATGCAAAGAGGTCAAGAGATCTATTCTATCATCTTTTTGGTTCCTAAGCCATCAGGTAAATTCAGGCTGGCAGTGGACTTAAATCGCTTGAACCATCATATATCTACAAAGCACTTTAAGATGGATAGTTTTCAAAGGATTATTCCTCTGATCAGGAAAGTGTGTTTCTTGGCCCATTTAGATTCTTTGCAAGACACATTCTCCCATCTGCCAATCAGGAAGGAACGCCAGAGGTTCTTAGATCCACAGTGCATGTCAGCACTTTCAGTTAGGGCTCTCCCCTTTAGGCTTAAAGCAGCTTGTCAAGTTTCCATGAAAGTGAAGGACCCTGTGGTAGCTCTTCTACACACACGAGGGACCCAAGTACTCTGTCATGTGGACGACTGGTGTTTCAGGGCAGTATCAAAGATACAGCTGTCCAGCCAGGTAGAGGAGGCATGCAGCGCTCTGAAAAAGAGGTGCCTACTTCAGAAACAGGGGTAAACATATCTTTCCCCATCGCAAAACATCAAATTCATTGGGGCACACTTTTGAATGTCAAGTGGGGGTAGTGATACTTCCAGAGGACAGAGTGTGGAGGTTGATATCAGTCCTAAAGGAGCTCCTAGGAAAGGAGGTGCAAGGCTGTTTTTACAAATGCTGGGGCACATGGCAGCATGCACATTTGTAATGCCTTGAGCGAGACTCTACTTGAGGCCTCTTACGTCCAACCTTCATGATCACTGGGATTTGAAAAGCCAGAACCTGTATGCCCTCATCCCTGTATCTGTGGATCTGAGAGCAAACATGGATTGGTGGCCGAAATTGGACAACTTGCTAAAGGGATTTCCAATAAATCAGCTCTGTCAGACCATTATCAGTAGAGACGCTAGCAGCATAGGATGAATACGACAGCATCAAGACAGGTGGAACGTGATGGAGCCAGCTTGTTCTTGCAATTGGAGCAAGCTAACAGCTCAGCTGACATCAGGGTATTTATGTGTTTCATCCAATAATTCTGGGAAGGGCATTACATCTTTCAAAAGGGCAACACCCGTAGCCTACCCCATATCTACAGACAGGCAGGAACATGGTCCAAGGAATTTGTGCCATTGGAACAGGATCTGGGAAGTTGGGCAAAGCAGAATCTCCTGCTTTTAAAAGAGGTTTAAATCAAGGAGTCAGAAAACAAGATAGCAGATACCTTAAGCAGGATATTCCATAACAATATTGTGGGAGGTTCAGGGTCCATATACTAAATATTTTGCTTCTAATCAGAATGTGCAAGCTTCTCTCTTCGGCATGAGGTTTCCTTGTCAGGAGGTGGATTCAAAGGAAATCCGAAGGCTGGAGGGACTTTTATAAGTCTTTCTCTCTGTTTCCCTTATTCCCCAAATATTGATCAGAATCAGAGACTTTATCTCCTGGTATCACACTGATCCCAAACAATATGGTTTGCTCTCCTGTTATAGCTGGCTGCTGTAGATGCGGTCTTCATGGTTCCCATCTCCCCATGTCCTCTGAGGGATTTCCCAGGGTTGCAGAATTCACAAAATGCTCTGCTTGCAGGCCTCGAAACTGAGAGGCATGGCTTGCAAGATTAGGCCTTACTCAGCAATTTGCTTTAGCAGTTCAAAACGACAAAATGACAGGCACGCTCAAGGTGTTTAACAGGCCCTGGAACAATTCAACAAAGGTAGCAGGCGCCCCTTTCTCGGAAGAACAAGGCATGATAACCTGTTCAGTGGTTGTTAACCACATTGAGAGTTTGCAGCCATCTGCTTTTTGCTCACTGTACCTTTCACAGATGGGAAATATCCATCTGCATATCAGCCTTTGTCCCGCCCACATGGGCAGTCCAGCACTGACTATGCTATGGCAATTCCTCTCTGAACAAGAGTACCAAGAGTAGCAAAGACTGATACGCAAATGGATATTTCCCAACTGTGAAAGGTACAGTGAGCAAAGAGTGTGTGCTGCAAACTGTCATCTCAGATCTTCTGTGTGTCTATTCTTGTCCTGTTTTTGTAATCACTGTCCTATCTTTTTGGAATGCGCTCTGATGCCTGCGGGCTTTAGCGCTATATAAATAAAAAAAAAAAAAATAAATAAATAAATACCTAAATAAATAAATAGAACAGTTTATCATACCATGTTCTTTCTGGAGAGGAGCGCCTGCTACCTTTTTTGAAATATTTGCAAGGAACTTGGGGTTGGTCACCCTGAGTTACCTGGGGCAACCAGACGTGGACTCCCTGCTCACTGTGCTCAGAGAGACACTGCTTCACCTCACTGATGAGGCCCAACAAGGCTGAAACACGTGTATGGGGTTACTGTTGGTACTCTTGTTCAGAGAGGAATTGCCATAGCATTTCGTTGCTGGACTGCCCATGTGGGCGGGACAAAGACTGACATGCAAATGGATATTTCCCATCTGTGAAAGGTACAGTGAGCAAAGAGTGTGTGCTGCAAACTCTCATCTCAGAACAGGTTATCATGCCATGTTCTTTCTGGAGAGGAGCGCCTGCTACCTTTTTTGAAATATTTGCAAGGAACTTGGGGTTGGTCACCCTGAGTTACCTGGGGGCAACCAGACGTGGACTCCCTGCTCACTGTGCTCAGAGAGACACAGCTTCACCTCACTGATGAGGCCCAACAAGGCTGAAACACGTGTATGGGGTTGCTGTTGGTACTCTTGTTCAGAGAGGAATTGCCATAGCATTTTGGTGCTGGACTGCCCATGTGGGCGGGACAAAGACTGATATGCAAATGGATATTTCCCATCTGTGAAAAGTACAGTGAGCAATGAGTGTGTGCGCCAAACTCTCATCTCAGAACAGGTTATCATGCCATGTTCTTTCTGGAGATGAGTGCCTGCTACCTTTTTTGAAATATTTGCAAGGAACTCGGGGTTGGTCACCCTGAGTTACCTGGGGGAAACCAGACGTGGACTCCCTGCTCACTGTGCTCCGAGAGACACAGCTTCACCTCACTGATGAGGCCCAACAAGGCTGAACCACGTGTATGGGGTTGCTGTTGGTACTCTTGTTCAGAGAGGAATTGCCATAGCGTTTTGGTGCTGGACTGCCCATGTGGGCGGGACAAAGACTGATATGCAAATGGGTATTTCCCATCTGTGAAAGGTACAGTGAGCAAAGAGTGTGTGCTCCAAACTCTCATCTCAGAACAGGTTATCATGCCATGTTCTTTCTGGAGCAGAGCGCCTGCTACCTTTTTTGAAATATAGGCCCTGGAACAACTTTATCAGGTGGTATGAGAAGAAGGAACTTCAGACACTGAGTTGTTCAGCAGCGGCTATCTTGAAATTCCTAAAATAGGTCTGTGATGTTGGTATGGGTGTGTCTTCTTGGAGATCTCTAGAGGTGGCCATGCAAGAATTTGGGAAGACTAGGGTACTGAATGTGGAGAGAGAAACATTGGTGGCCCTTTTGTTAAAGTGTTTCTACATAGCTAAACCACTAGCAGTAACAAGAGTACCTCCTTGGGACCTCCCCCTGCAACTAAGGGATTTGAAGCAACCTCCCATTAAGCACATTGACATAACTGATGTGCAAAACTATCTTTGAAAATAGTCTTCTTGGTGGCGTTCATGTCAGCAAATATTGGGGCATTCTTATACAAGCATCCATCTCCAGTAGTAGTGTCAGGTGCATTCTTCTTAAAGCACAACCGGGACTTTATCCCTAGGGTTAAATCGCAATTTTACTAATCTCAGAAGAGTGTGTTGCCTTCATTTTTTCCAGATCCCTTCCTCTCCACATTTAAAAAATCTGATAGTTTGTTAGTCATCTTTGGATGTCCACTTTCAGGTCAGAAGGCTTCAGACATGGCCATCAATTCGAGAATATTTCTATACCATATGAATCGCCTGGGGTTCCCCTACCTTCTTCCCTTAAGGGCAGAACGAAGTGAGGAATGTCGACCTCATGGTGTGAAGCCCAACGAGTACCTATACAGGACATTTGTAGGGCTGCAACTTGGCTGGACCCTTTAAATTGGACGAGGAAGGGTCAGGCACTTTTGCCACAAGTGCTGTTACGGCAGGCAAACAATAAGAAGTAAACAAACGGTGTAATGATGGAAAACATGTATGAAAGGAAATATGTACGGAATACGTACTGGTCTGTGTCTGATTTTGTTTTTGGCCACAGGCACATTTCACCTCAAGGTTTGGTATGTCGCACAAGCCTGGTGGTGGCACTTCAAATGCTCTGTGGGACGCATCCTCATCCTCAAAAACACGGAAAAGGGTGTTTTTTTAAAGTGTAAACACTGAGGTCTGCCTCCTTAAAAATTGAATAAAAGAATGTATTTTTTTTTTTAATACTGCAGCTTAGCACTTACCAGGGCATTGAAGCACCATGATGGTAAAACCCATAGCTGGGCTTCACAGGCCACAGGTCATTCCCCAGGTCTGTTTCTTTGATGTCTTATTTTATATTACTGGGCTGGGGCAGAAATGGAGAGTGGTAATGGCCCCTTTCCCTGGCAAGGCACAGCTCACTGGGAAGGGTCCATTAGCGCCACAAAGTCCCTCATTCTCGGTATACTCCACAGTAAATGCCCGCACCACGTAAGCCTGACACAGCATAATGCACGCACACTTGCACATTCTACTCAGACGGTGCTTGGGCGAAACAATTCTGTGATGTGAAGACAAGTAGGGCAATACACAGAGATGTCGAGTTGTCTTGTGCAGGTTAGAAAATGTCAAGCATTAGGGTGCTGTATTTGTTTACGGACTCCTTGATTTCGGGAATAAGGGGTGTTTCAAATGAATGTTGAAACAAGGAAAGGGGGTGTTTTATAAAACGGGGACGAACATGAGCACAACTTTAAACTGAGATTGCCCCCACTGGGCGCATATTTTAGCAATGAGACGAGAAAGAGGGACATGGAGGTAATGCTCACAGTACTTACCAGTAACGGAGATTACCAGTAAGTAATCGGAGCAATCGCTGCAGAATGCTGCTGTTTTTCAATATGGCGACCTTGAAATGGTGTTGAGGCGTTGTGGCCACGGAGTGACGTCTCTGGAATATTGATAGAAGTGTTTTAGGTGCTGCTGTCTACTTGTGTAGAGTGCACGCATCCAGACTTTTCAAAGCGGGCTTTGCACGAAAGTTTGACGGATGATTGACACTGAGCAAAAACGTTCACAAGTCCCTACCTTCACTGAGGGGGTTGAAGCTTCTTAACAATTGTGTGGAACAATGATGGGATGTGTGTTCTGATTTTGCACATTTTAATTGTATAAAAAACTGTGTGACACCATTGGTGACTGAACAGAGCTCTGCTGTACTTGTACCAGTGGCGTGTCTATTTTCCTGCCACTTAAGAGAAGGTCATAAGGGGGACTATCTACTTCCATTTAGGTGGCGAGAGGGCACTACAAGCATAGGTTTCACAGAGGTATCCAAGCAACGGGTGGAAGATAAAGAAATCTGGATTCCGTGAAAAGGAAAATCTAATGCATTAGACAAATATGATTATGATTGGTTATTTATAACGCGCTTAATGCCCAAAGGTAGCGCGACCCCAGGGATCGAACTCTGTGTTGCTGCGCGGCTCTGCCGGGTCTTGCGTCCAAGGCGAGCGCATTACCCCTGGGCTATACTCCCGAGATATGTACAGTACCCTGTCACAACAAAGCTCTTTGTCCGTAAACATTGTACACATTGCATTTTGGAATAGCATTTGAGAAGATTTTCGTTTTTTCACATATTAAAAGAAACATTGAACGTTTGAAAAGAACTGGTATTAATCTAAAGAGCCGTGCACAGGGCAGTTCTAAAATAAAGCCACTACAACAGATGACTAAAACACAACCAGCAGAGGGGCGCATGCAATGTCTCCACATTGCAAAGAGGGCGCTCCCAATAAAGCACTTTCGCTTGGAGCGGCATAAATCATTGCACTATTTCTGGCCTTGTGCGAAAGTCTCCTATGGAAGCAATCATCCTGGAAGCGCCACCGAGGCACGCGCTCATCCAGGCCACTGTACCGGGGATAACCGGCCACGAAGCGAGGACAGACTGCATCCTATTCCTGAATCGCGGCCTAACCAAAAACAGGAAGCCCGCAGACTCAAGCGACCAGGCCACGAAGAAAACATAGTACGCAATCATAGTTTTCCGTAAATGAATGGTTAACTAAACAGCCATTTTGAATATTTTTTTTTAGCTGTTTATCTTTTAAACCGATCAATGCGCCCTGTTTTCCGTCAGTGCTGCGCAGCCTTCCATTGTATTATTAAATGCTGATCAATAATACAGATTCGTGGAAACAATGGGGCGCCATGGGAGCGCGGGCAGTGTTTGACTGCCATGTCTGCGAATTGCTCAATGCGTGAATGTGAGAAACTACGCATCATTTTAGGGGGCCAGAATTGTTCTTTAAAAAATACGCTTGACTTGAAAGCTTCCACATGCTTATTTGGTAACAGATTAACATTGCATGGCTAGTATTCTAATTGTTTGCTTAAAAGTGCACCTACGTAACTAAAAACGAACTTTGGCACACATGTAAATATACTTGCAATTATGTATAGCTTGTCAATGTTTGCTCATGAGGTTCTGGTATGGCTAGAGACAGGGGCCTCATTACGAGTTAGGCGGACATTTTGCGGTAAATCTGCCAAAGAATTGCCCTAAGGAATTACCGTTACCGCCACTTGACCAGGCGGAAAGTCCGCCTGATTACAAGTAGTGGTCGCAGTGTAATTCCCCATTTATTTTGGGTCCATTGCACCCAATGGGGCTTTTTTTGCAGAATTACTACGGCGGGATGTTGCATGGTGTTTGCTCCTTATAACATTCCAGGAAGTGATATAGTTGGCATAGAAAAGACGTTCACGATTACTAAATAAATTATCTGCGCCCTGATACCGTCCGGTCTGGTGGTGCGCATTATAAATGAAAAATAATTTTTTAAAAAATTTAAAAAATGAATAAACAAAACAAAACAAAAAAAACAAACAATAAAAGTCCTTAATATTTACTAGAGCAGAGAAATGCTGTTTTATTTATTATCCATGTTTAAAATAAATTGCTGCCTTCCATCATTGATGGGTTCAGGATATGACAGTGGTTCAAACAGATCCAACATACCCCCGGAGTACTGCTTTCAAATTTCAGTACAGCCCCAAATAGCCAGCTATTACAAGGTACGGCATTGAATTGCTAATAACGTTTGACTTGCATGATGTATTTGGCTGATATTTTGCAAAGAAAATGTTTGTCACAGCGGCCTCTCCCCCCTCCCTCCCAGACTGGACACTTTGGCAAAGATTCATTAAAAAATGAAAAATATATTAAGAAACAAAAAAAACACTGTTTTTCAGCCTACTCCTATTCATGTCCTCATAGAGAAAAAGTACACATTTCTGTGTAGCGCACAGCAAATACAGCTAGAACAGAATTGGACCAGGTATGAAACAATTTGGGCACGAAGCATTGACTCAATTTTTGGGAGGGATCTGTGGTTACTCCATGCAGTAGTTGTTAAAATATTTGGAGAGAAGTGGGTGCCCCTTTCTCCCAAAACGATAGCTATATCTCCCATGGTGCATTTCAGCAGAGAGGCTGAGAGTCTTTTCAGAATTGAAAAAGCAGCCATGTTTGCCCAAAATCCTTTTGCTATTAATGTTTGGCTTGCTGGATGGATTTGGATGAAACTTTCAAAACAAAATGTTTTCCAATGGCCCCCCAAACTGTACATTTTGCAAACAATACGTTATGAAAAACAAAACAACACAGTTTCACAGGTTTCAGGCCAGTCATTTTCCAATAGCGTGAAGTTTGAACCAAATAAGAAACAACTTGGGCACAAAGAGTTGACTTACATTTCCTTGACTGGTTTGGGGTAAATCCATCCAGTAGTTTTAAGATATTTGACAGAGAAGGCGGTGCCTTGCTGCTCCTTAAAACCTTTACATCAGCCTTGGTGCTTTTTACAGCAGAGAGGTGAGCAAGGCTAATAACCTTCGACTTGCTGGCAGGGTAGGATTGGCCCCTCGGCCTTCTGGCCCGTGGCCGGGCCGAAATTGTCCCTGGGCCGTGGGGGCCAGTTTCTGGCCATGCTTGGGCCGGTTTGGTTGAAAGAAAAGAAAATTGAAGAAAAAAATCCTCTCATCCTTCTTAGGTTGATAAATGAGTACCAACAAAGGTTGGGTGATATTGTATGCATATTTATTCTATAAAAAAAGAGCTTAAGTGTAAGTGCTATACAATAATATTATCATTTGGCCTTGGATTCACAGTAATTTAGTGTACTTATCGATAATGCTATTTGATGCCACTTCCTGTTTTGTCAAGGGGTGAAAGGTCGCGTTTCATCGCTTCCCGGGATGTCACTTTGGGGTGGGGTCAAATGACATCACTTCCGGTGATGTCATCACAGGTCAAGGGTCGTGAGGCGAGGGGTGGGCCACTTTTTTTTGGGTGACCGGGCCTATTTCTTTACGCAGTCCGACCCTGCTTGCTGACACTGAATGGATTTGGATAACATTTTCAAAGCAAACAGTTTGCTCAGAGCCGGAACTGCAACTATTGGGAACAATTTGTTAAACATGTAAATTGTAGTTTTCAGCCTACTCCCATTAGTTTTCCCATAGATAAAAAGAGATGTTTTTGAACAGCCATAGCACGAATACCGGTAGGCAGATTTGGACCACACTTTGGAATGAATTCCCCCATGACCTTACAGAGTCTAATAACGTTCTCAACATCAGAAAGATACTCAAAACTCTTCTGTTTATGTGGTCACTCCGAAGGGAACAATGATTGTTTTGAAAGACAGCGCTAAGGGGTTGCAAAGGCAGTGCCAGGGGTGCCAATGAAGTTGCCAGGGGTACCCTTGGTGGTCCCAAATGATGCTGCTGACTAGACAGTACTGCATTGTTGTGGGGTCCAGTAGTGTAGTTTCAGCTAGACTTTTACAATGTCACCCGTGAAAGCAGTGGCAATTTGCTGAGTAAGTGGGTTACACTGATTCGCTCATAATTTAAGTTCCTGCACAATTGTATTGTATAGCACACCTTATACTGAGCTAATTCACAATTGGCAACTGGCAACAGTGCAGCTTACTGGAAACCATGCAGTGCCCAGCACAAAATGTTGAAATACACGTGTCTTGTAAATAGAAAACAACGTAAAACTTTGATATCATGATGTTCACCACACACAAGGCAAAGTTGTCATTGTAATGTAATGAACTGTGAGTGGGAGAGATTGGGCAAACTACTGTGTGACATGTCAGAAATTGGATCCAGGGGAAACATTTGAAAATGGCTTCTACTGAGTCGAGTTACTGACATAAAGATTTGTATTTGACACTCAGGGAAACTGCACAAATGTAAGAAAACAAATGTGAACCTTTCAATACACAACATTCATGCTTTTTTCATGGAACACAGTTCCTAAACATGGTCAACAAGCTTTGTGTGGCAGCCTACATGAAGCATACATACATGTACTTGTTTTTCAGTAAACCCAAGAAACAATATATAGAGCGAAATGGTCATTTCTTTCTATACACTTTTTACACAGAAGCCTTTACTGACAAGTCGGGACAGTTATTTTTCCATGCAAGCTTCCGTGTCAATGTAAACCCAGCGGGTATTCTGTTAAAGTGCCAAGACAGACAATATCACATAAAAAATGTCCCTACAAGTTTAAATGGTAGATTAGCCAAAAACATAAGGAAGACCAAACAAGGGAATCATCTACAGACAAAAAAGCATATTTGTTTCTTCCAAGAGCTGTTAAATGACCCAGAAAAATGAGCCGCAATCCATTAGATTGAAATAAGTAGGTTGACTGCATGAAGGTAGTGGAATAAGAGAAGCTGCCTTCAACAGCATACCCTTGAAAATAAAATCTGAAGACAGCAGCAAAGGCCCAATGGCAGATGCTCCCCTTTTTGTCACAATTTTCAATGCAAGAACCATACAAAGGGAGCACCCAAAAATACAGCCACTATAGATGTTGTGTATTCATACACACCTGCTACCTACTGCTATCTGTTCCAATAGATTTTGCTCAAATCAAACCCTAAAAAGAAGCAGGGGCACTAATTACTAATTGGAATGCACAGCACACCTTATGATTTGATATGAGACAACGAATGTAACAGCAAGGCAATGCCAGCTCCTTTTATTATTCAGGGATGTACATAGACCCTTGGTGAGCTTCACTTGATTGGCAGAAGTGCATGAACAACAACTACTGGGCATGAGATGCTCAAGCCAATTAAAGCTTGCAATATTCACAACTACTTCCCTCTTTCCTCACCAATCATCCCTCCTAAACATTAACACTTATTTTAAAAATCAGAGCATGCTCACAATTGATATTCTATGCGGCCTTGCTTTTAGCTCAGCTTATATTACATTCCTGTAGTGCAATTCTAGTGTTGTGCTCCCTTTACAATTGTAGGATGTTATATGAGGACTGTCTTACACCTAACATGGCAGATTTTAAGATTTGTATAAACCCTCCTACTACAATAAAGAGACACTCTAAAAGAGCCTGTCTTAAAGTCACTTGCAAAAAGATTGACATCCACTCTACTGAGAACTAACATGGAAAACTTATATTTTCTGTGAATGATGCCCACTCAGGAGTGGGCTCCATACCCATGCTTTAAGTCTATGCTGTACTAGAGAATACACATTCCTTTGAATAACAGTCTGATCTCTTCTCAAAGGTCAGCCCAGTACAAAATGACATGAAATTCTTCTCTGCACAAAAGTAACAACAGCATTCCCCAAAACATGTTTCTGACAGTCGTGCGCCATTGTTGAGGTGTCACTGAGTTCCAGCATCCCTATAAGCCAGATGTCTACAGCTTGTGGTTTTTGAGATTACAACTCCCATGATCCCTCACCACTGACTATGATGGCTATGGTGGATCGAATAGGTGGTCCAAATCATCTGGCGAGCCAAAGGTTGAAGACCTCTGCTCTAAACACAGTGATCAAGGGGTTCACGTGTGGATTACCTTTACTTATTTAGGGTGGAACCGCTTGTGTTTCATTTAACAAAAGGGTTGGAGGCCCTTTAATGAGAATGTACAAACCCCAATAACCTATTACATGACATGGTGTCTACCCATTAGGGTCTACCATCATGATTTAGCTTTATCCTATGTCAGAGGAAAAATATGCATTTGCATATTCAACCCACAAGGACAGCATAGAACATAAATGTTAGGCTAGTGTCCTACAAACAAGAGTACCAAGACCAGGCAAGAGCAGAAAATTCCATATTCTTACAAAGAAAATATGTCTAGAATATCACACATTTGCACTCATGAAGACATATTCTTGTGCAGAAAAGTCAGAGCAGAAGAACTGGACTCTCTCTCTTTAATGATTAGATTAAATCTGTAGTCCAACAGAGCAAATATGCCTTCACCTGTCAAGCAAGAAGACACTGTGGACATGGATAATCACTTTTTGAAAAGCTTGCTATTTTTATCCAAATCAATCAGGCGCCGTCTAATCAGGGAAGTTTAACAACACTCCCAAACAAAAATGCACTCGGTCAACATATTTGGTTTGGTTCATTTCAATCCCAGAGAAAAACCCTTGTCGAATGGCCCATTAACAATACATTATAATACAGCATGTTTGGTATGCAGCATCTTTACTGTCAAATATGAAGATGGTATTATACATATAAGTATGCTGTGCCAAAAATTTATATTTTTCTCAATTTATCAAATGAAATGGCTTCAAGAACTATTTGCATAAAGCTCAACTTAGTAGCCTCTCACTGATAAAACAATCCTGAAATATACTCAGATGTGTATGGTTACATATAATGTTCAGAACACAGTTTTAGAAAAGTCATTGAATTGCGTTTAGGGCATTTATTTTAAAATGCAAGTTTCAGTTCTACCAATAGCAAGGGAACCACAACATTTGACCTAAAAGCCTTTGTTAGCACCTGATACTATTCCGTATAAACAATGACTTGATTAAACCTCCTTTTTTTGTGTTGCCGAAAGTGCATAAGGATAGAAATAATCCCTGACACAGAACACAAAATCTGTGTTGGAGCCATTGTTCATGACTTTTTCAATCAACTGATGGTAATAACTTTAGGAATCACATTAGGGGTTCACCACAAATAATTATTACAGTGCAAGGGGTCCTTTTTAACAGTATGGAGTAATTGCTTGTGGCACTAGATATAGAACGTTTTTAGACAAGTATTTCTCAACTAAATCATTAGAGGTAATTTTGGAAATTGTACATCAATAGACTGATCAGCAAAGAATACAGAGCAGCTACTTTGCCAAGCTTGGCGAATTGGTCATGAGTTGGAATTGTTTCATTTTAAGAACAGATTAAAGGCACTTACATAGGACAACCTTTTCCGCTAGTTTAACCTTGATTCTAGACGGGAGGATTAAAAAAACAAAAGTATTTCCAAAGGTGACAACCCCTTCAATGTTAATATTCATTCCTGGTCCGACATAGTGATGGCATTGTTTTCCTTTAGTACACTCCTATAGAGGATCTGATGTCACAATCAAATTCTAATAACATTACACAGCCCGCGGTAGCGGGCGTGTAGTTATGGTTAAGTTGCTAAACTCATAGGAAGAGAAAAAAATTTTCGGTGGCTTATAACTTCGCTCCCTGTGGACGAATCCTCACCAAACTTTGCAAAAACAGTATATGGCCGGCTCTGAATTTCTTCGGCAAGTTGGATGAGGTTTTGTGCGGGAGGTAGGGGGAATTATAGGGCGGTCCCACATTTTTTTCCCCATACATTGTATAGGGAAAAACTTTGCACACAGCTACAGCCTGAACAGAATAGCTGGATGGATTTTCACCAAATTTGCAGCAGGAGCAGGGGCTTGGGCCAGAAAGCGTGCTTTTGTGTGTTTGGTGGAAATCCGACAAGTAATTTCTTTGTAAAATACTGAAATGTACGTCCCAAAATATTTGTGATATCTTCATCTGCACTGCGGACCCATTTCCCTGTTCACTCCGTGGACAGAACTGTCATTAGGTTGCGGTACGACGTGATGTCAGAGAAGTTTAGATGCGGCCGGTCGTTGGCTGGAGGTAAGCATGCTGTGCGTCAACATTTTTGGGGAATGCCGTCATGGTGTATCGGAGGACAGTGCGGTGGTGGAATGGTCTGGAAAATGTACCGTACTGTCATGCCTGTGCCACTGGCGCACACATTGGCAACCATCATGGACTATTTTGAACTCATTTATCTTCATAATACTCTTTGAACCACCCCTATTCACACTATGGTCCCTAATTTCCATTTGCACGACTTTGGTACTTTCTTATTTAATTCAGCTAACTACATGTACCATAATGCACCTTGCTACAGTTATCAATTCCTGGCAATTCCCTTTCATCAGTATTGGAACCACAATCCCAAGAAGCCCTAGCAAAGAATGTCAGTCTATCTATGCAATAGCACTCACCATGTTTGCATTATCCTTGATGCCCAGTAAAAAATACCGTGCCACTGTAAGAATGTATAGATAGACTGGCTGCACCAAAGTATGCTACTCTAGCTCTGTAATAGCACCCATTATGTTTCCTTTACCCTTGATGCCCAGTATAAATGCCATGCCACAGTGAAAGAGTATAGCTAGACTGGCTGCACCAAAGCATGCCAATCTAGCTATGTACTAGCACCCATGTTTGCTTTACTCTTAATGCCTAGTATAAATGCCATGCTTCCAGTGACCCACCAAAAACATTAGAGGCACCTCCCTGTCACACATGCAGCAGAAGCACACAAAGCACACACACTCTCATTCATCCAACATACTCTCTGCCATTCACCTGAGCATTCACACATCCACACCACATACGCTCTCTCATTCACCCGCACATTCATTCATTCCCACAACATTCACTCTCTGATTCACCCGCGCATTCATACAGCATTCAGGCAACTCCTTCCTTGCACGCAAACATAAAAACAAACAAGCACAAATTCACTTTCCCGCAATTGTACAAGCCCACTTGCATGCATGCACACATAGAAAAACATTAACAATATACAAATTTACATTATGCTTACCACCTGCCCACACCTTCAGTATACCAAATCCCTGGCCCTGAGACCAGACCAGATGACCAGCCCCATGCAAAGAGCTCTGACTGACAGAAGAGGAGAGGCCTCCTCCACTGTCAAGCAGTCCTGCCTACACTAGCAGCGTAGTAATAAGATGTGGCAGGTCTAGGCATCCAAGGCCCTGCCAGCCTCTTATTATTCCGCACTACACATCTGGCAGAGCTCCATAATGGAAAGAAAGCATAGATCAGAGGCAGGCAGCACAGTCTTGCTGCAAATAATTGACTATGCTGGATGCTACTCCCGTGAGCATGCAGCACCCCCACCCATACACATGAAGCCACCATTGGTGGTCTCACAAACAGCTCAGTGATTTTGACTTTGCATGCACTTACATACATGATCTATGGACAAATGGTAGAGTTCCAAAAAGTTAGGAACTAGAGGGTGCCTTGTTGTTGAAAGGTAATGTGTTGTCCACATTTTACGCACCTAGAATTTATTTTTTCCGGGGCTTGGAAGAATTGTCACTGTAATGATCTTTTCACTACCCATTCCAAACTATGCACCACTCCCTTGTGTACAATGATGCAATGATGAGTTATTCTTTCCAACCCCTCTTGTTCTCTAAAAATATTTGTTTTATTGAATTTGGTATAGATTGATTGATAGTTTTAAGCTTTTTTCGGCTTTTGTACCATCAAAGCACATTGCATAAAACATACGAAAACCAACCATGCAGAAACATTGATAATACAAATATAAAATGAAGATAATAGCAAGTCTTATATCATTGATTATAAGCATAAGACCATGCAAAAGCTAAAATGGTTACTAAAATAATACTAAGACTAGAGCATTTAAAATACAGTTAAACAGTATTGAACCCTGAATTGTGAATTAATTTTGATCTCCGTAGCCATTCCCTGTGCAAGTATTTGGTAACGAAAAAGGACAGATTTTGCTCTTCATTGTTTCTACAAAGGTCCACTGCATCTGTAACCCTAGAAATGTATTTTTATCGAAAAATAGGGGTTACATACTTTGCTCTGAGGTCCTTATATCCAGGGCATATCAGCAGAAAATGAAAGACAGATTCAAGACATTCACAGGCCGATTCATGGAATAATTAGCGCGGCGCAAGTGGCCAAAAACGTGCGATTCGCAGTGGAATAGCGAAAATCGCAGTGGAATAGCGAAAATCGCACGAAAAGCAGCGCACATCGATTCATGGAAGGCCGTGCGCGAGAAAACCATCGGACGTGCGATAAGAAAGTGCGCGGCGCACGTTGGCGTACAGGCCATCTAACGGCATGCGCCAGGTCACAGCGAAAATCGCACAGACCACAGCGAAAATCGCACATAGCGCGGCGCACGCAACAAAAGTAGGCGGAACACGGGGCGTAACACTCGGAATGGGGAACAACTTGGCAAAATGTGGGCGTCACGGGGGAAGCACAGGGTAAAAGTGCGCAGAACGCCCACACGCTCGCCTACAACACGTATTCATGGAATAGAATAGGTCAAAAAAGCGCACGCTCAAACCAGCGCACAGGCACAAACACGACCGCCACAAGAAAGCAGGCGGTAGCGTCTCAGCGGCTGTAAGAAATGTGCGCCAAAAGGTGCGGCAACAAATAGCACCCATATACTGCCATGATGAATGTCCTATACTGTGGCCCTCCAGGACAAATGACGTGCAAAGGGGTACCCACAAACACGGACACGCTGAAAAAAAATACGTGTGCACGGGAAGTCTCACACGCGATTTGGCCGTGTACGTGGATTTCAGGGGTGCGCGGGAAGGTCCACACGCGATTACAGCAGGGTACGTGCATTTCAGGGGTGCGCGGGAATTTCCACACGCGAATAGCCTGGCCGCGTGTATTTCAGGGGTGCGCGGGAAGTCCCACACGCGATTACAGCAGGGTACGTGTATTTCAGGGGTGCGCGGGAAGTTCCACACGCGAATAGCCTGGCCGCGTGTATTTCAGGGGTGCGCGGGAAGTCCCACACGCGATTACAGCAGGGTACGTGTATTTCAGGGGTGCGCGGGAAGTTCCACACGCGAATAGCCTGGCCGCGTGTATTTCAGGGGTGCGCGGGAAGTTCCACACGCGAATAGCCTGGACGCGTGTATTTCAGGGGTGCGCGGGAATTTCCACACGCGAATAGGCTGGGCGCGTGTATTACAGGGGTGCGCGGGAAGTCCCACACGCGATTACAGCAGGGTACGTGTATTTCAGGGGTGCGCGGGAATTTCCACACGCGAATAGCCTGGGCGCGTGTATTTCAGGGGTGCGCGGGAATTATCACACGCGATTTGGCTTGGTACGTGTATTACAGGGGTGCGCGCGAAGTTCCACACGCGAATAGCCTGGCCGCGTGTATTTCAGGGGTGCGCGGGAAGTCCCACACGCGATTACAGCAGGGTACGTGTATTTCAGGGGTGCGCGGGAAGTTCCACACACGAATAGCCTGGCCGTGTGTATTTCAGGGGTGCGCGGGAAGTTCCACACGCGAATAGGCTGGGCGCGTGTATTTCAGGGGTGCGCGGGAAGTTCCACACGCGAATAGCCTGGGCGCGTGTATTTCAGGGGTGCGCGGGAATTTCCACACGCGAATAGGCTGGGCGCGTGTATTACAGGGGTGCGCGGGAAGTCCCACACGCGATTACAGCAGGGTACGTGTATTTCAGGGGTGCGCGGGAATTTCCACACGCGAATAGCCTGTGCGCGTGTATTTCAGGGGTGCGTGGGAATTATCACACGCGATTTGGCTTGGTACGTGTATTACAGGGGTGCGT
Source organism: Ambystoma mexicanum (assembly GCF_040938575.1). Classification (NCBI taxonomy): domain Eukaryota; kingdom Metazoa; phylum Chordata; class Amphibia; order Caudata; family Ambystomatidae; genus Ambystoma; species Ambystoma mexicanum. The sequence goes on along the minus strand of NC_090928.1, from coordinate 82,371,392 downwards.
GCGAAGTTACACACGCGATTAGGCTGGTTGGGTCCTGTCACCCTCGACGGCCCCTGCAGGCAGCCCACAAAACAGGGGACTACCCTGCACACCTGCTCATGTCTCCCACCACCCCCACCCCCCCAGTCACCAGGGGTACCCTCCACCAGGCCCCCACTCATGTCTCCCACCACCCCCACCCCCCCAGTCACCAGGGGCACCCTCCACCAGGCCCCCAACCATGTCTCCCACCACCCCCACCCCCCACCATCCAGGGGCACCCTCCACCAGGCCCCCAACCATGTCTCCCACCACCCCCACCCCCCACCATCCAGGGGCACCCTCCACCAGGCCCCCACTCATGTCTCCCACCACCCCCACCCCCCACCATCCAGGGGCACCCTCCACCAGGCCCCCACTCATGTCACCCACCACCCCCACCCCCCCGCCATCAGAGGCACCCTCCACCAGGCCCCCAATCATGTCACCCACCACCCCCACCCCCCAGCAGTGCAGGGGCAGCCTCCACCAGGCCCCCACCCATGCCTCCCACCACCCCCACCCCCCGCCACCAGGGGCACCCTCCACCAGGCCCCCACTCATGTCACCCACCACCCCCACCCCCCCGCCACCAGGGGCACCCTCCACCAGGCCCCCACTCATGTCACCCACCACCCCCACCCCCCAGTCACCAGGGGCAGCCTCCACCAGGCCCCCACTCATGTCCCCTATCACCCCTACCCCCCCGCCACCAGGGGCACCCTCCACCAGGCCCCCACTCATGTCACCCACCACCCCCACCCCCCCGCCATCAGGGGCACCCTCCACCAGGCCCCCACTCATGTCACCCACCACCCCCACCCCCCGTCACCAGGGGCACCCTCCACCAGGCCCCCACTCATGTCACCCACCACCCCCACCTCCCCAGTCACCAGGGGCAGCCTCCACCAGGCCCCCACCCATGCCTCCCACCACCCCCACCCCCCCGCCACCAGGGGCACCCTCCACCAGGCCCCCACTCATGTCACCCACCACCCCCACCCCCCACCATCCAGGGGCAGCCTCCACCAGGCCCCCACTCATGTCCCCTATCACCCCCACCCCCCCGCCACCAGGGGCACCCTCCACCAGGCCCCCACTCATGTCTCCCACCACCCCCACCCCCCAGCAGTGCAGGGGCAGCCTCCACCAGGCCCCCACCCATGCCTCCCACCACCCCCACCCCCCCGCCACCAGGGGCACCCTCCTCCAGGCCCCCACTCATGTCACCCACCACCCCCACCCCCCCAGTCACCAGGGGCACCCTCCACCAGGCCCCCAACCATGTCTCCCACCACCCCCACCCCCCACCATCCAGGGGCACCCTCCACCAGGCCCCCAACCATGTCTCCCACCACCCCCACCCCCCACCATCCAGGGGCACCCTCCACCAGGCCCCCACTCATGTCACCCACCACCCCCACCCCCCCGCCATCAGGGGCAGCCTCCACCAGGCCCCCACTCATGTCACCCACCACCCCCACCCCCCCAGTCACCAGGGGCACCCTCCACCAGGCCCCCAACCATGTCTCCCACCACCCCCACCCCCCACCATCCAGGGGCACCCTCCACCAGGCCCCCACTCATGTCACCCACCACCCCCATCCCCTCGCCATCAGGGGCACCCTCCACCAGGCCCCCACTCATGTCACCCACCACCCCCCAGCAGTGCAGGGGCAGCCTCCACCAGGCCCCCACCCATGCCTCCCACCACCCCCACCCCCCGCCACCAGGGGCACCCTCCACCAGGCCCCCACTCATGTCAACCACCACCCCCACCCCCCCAGTCACCAGGGGCAGCCTCCACCAGGCCCCCACTCATGTCACCCACCACCCCCCACCCCCCCGCCATCAGGGGCACCCTCCACCAGGCCCCCACTCATGTCACCCACCACCCCCACCCCCCCAGTCACCAGGGGCACCCTCCACCAGGCCCCCACTCATGTCACCCACCACCCCCACCCCCCAGTCACCAGGGGCACCCTCCACCAGGCCCCCACTCATGTCTCCCACCACCCCCACCCCCCAGCAGTGCAGGGGCAGCCTCCACCAGGCCCCCACCCATGTCTCCCACCACCCCCACCCCCCAGCACTGTGGTGAACCTGCCAGCAGGCCCCCACACATGTCCCCCTGGCCCCAGGTCCTGACGATACACAATCATGGCAGTAATGGCCAGCATACCCAGCACAAACACCCAGGCAAGGATTGCATCCACCCACATAGTGAATGCAATCACATGACACAACCCCAATGCCAAGTATGCAAAAGAACACATGTCCGTCACACACACATACACAATGGGTGCAAGTGAATGTCAAAACCCATATCATGACATGTAACAAACCAATGAGAAAATAACACAAGTGTAAGAAAATATAAAAAATGTATTAAATACCAAAAATAAGTGAACTTTTCAAACATACAACGATGTGGCTAAGTAAATAAATGGTCCATGTCCGAGAACAAAAGTGATAAACAAAAAAACAAAGGAATAAAAAATTAAAAAGAATTTGTCCAAAGCAATATCATGTCATAGGAAATTAATGAAAAACCATTACGTCATGGTGAAAACAATAAGAAATTAAAAAAATGTATCTCCCAAAAAAACAAACTATATACAGGAATGTTCCAGGGTCCATGAGCCCAACACCAAAAATGAAACCTACCACTAACTAATGAAAAATATATGTACAAAAAAGTGGCCATTGTCCGAGCGGTCCAAAATAATAAAAATAAATAAAGGAAACCTAGCACTAACTAACTAAATAACTATATACAAAGGCAGCGGGCAAGTCCTGCGGCTCACTTGGTGATGTTGCTGGCCAGGGCATCATCGAACTCCATGTCGATGTCCTGGAGGCGGGACTCTGTCCTGGCCCCGAGGTCTCGCAGGGACAACCACATGTCCACCTCAAACTCCCTGCGAGCTTCCTCGAGGCACTCAGCCCGCCTCAATGCCCGACGCATGGAGAACTCCGCCCTGACCATGGCGAGCCGCTCCTCTTCCGCCCGCTGCCGCTCCGCACCTATCCGCTGGCCAAACTCCTCCCACACGGAACACACCACCATCCCAGGGTTGCCCTGCCCTCCGGCCGATGCCTGCCCCTCTGATCTTGATGGCCCCGAGCCATGATGCCTCCCACGTCGAGCCCGCTGCTGCCTCCGACGCCACTGCCTCTGCCAGCACGACGGCATCCAGGCTGATGGAAACCACCGACGCCGTCGTGCACGTGCCCTGCCCGATGATGCCGTCACATCTTCCATCTGCTGGGGTCCACTTGCTGTGTTGTCCACCCCTGCTGGACCTCCGACTCCCAACTGTGGCAGGGATGGGATCCCCACCGAGCTGGCTGCATTGGTCGGGGCAGGTCCACAGGGGGCCCTGGTGGCATCTGGGCCGGAAGACGGCAAGGAGAACGACCGGTGGATAGCCTGCACAGAGGAGGAGAGGGCCGTCAGATTGGCCAACACATGCAGGAAACCCCCGAACATGGCCGATCCCAATTGGGCCACGTCGGCACGGTGCACTTCGTGATGACGTGCGTGCTCCTCCCGGGAAGTACGCACGTCATCACGAATCACAGCCGTGCGCATCGCGACCCCAATCAGGACCTTCTCCACGCGGCCAGGGGTTACCACGTCCGCAGGTGGAGGGGAGTCAGGTGACATGGACATCCCCTCTACCTGCAGACGGGCCTGGGACGGGGCATCCCTGCTGGTGCATGGTGGTGCACTCACAGGGTCAGGGACAGTGACATGCACAGGCCCCTCCATGGTGACCTGTGCTGCCTCCTGCCCCTGGCCCTGGACTGCACCACTTGCACCAGCAGGGATGCTCCCACCAGGCCCCATGTGTGCACCAGTGTCGGCCTCCTCCTCCTCTGTGCAAACCACCAACCTGGATGGCTCCTCACCGTCTCCCGCCGTAGCAGGCCCCTGTGGGGGCTCACCCACCCCTTCCGCTGCAGCCGTGGGGGCATCCCCGCCGCCTTGCTCCACAGCGCCGTCTCCGCCCTCTTCTTCACTAGCCGCTGCATAGAGGGAGACAAAGGACACAAGCATCAGGCTACTGTACAATGGTCCCCTAGACAGGAAGCAATAGCAGATGAGCACCACTGTCAAAGTACACTTCCATCATGTCCCTCCACAACACATGGGTCAGTCCAGGCAAAACACACACAGTAACAGGCACGGTGCATGCCATGGACATTTCCATGCATGTCCAATGGACTCTAGAAACATTCAATGATATGTAACTCACATGCATCATGGCTCATGCATATCACATGCACACACTTCACCTCAGTCACATCCATCTGGCCCCAAACACACCGAACACAGGTGAAACAAGGGTAAGTTGGGTGCGTCACTGAATCTGTGCATTGTCACACACATGTGTCATGCATCCATGGCATGCACAAGTCACAGACACGCAGGTCAGGCACACAGACATGGCTACCATATATGTACCTGGCATCAGCACCCATCCTTCACCCCCATCCATGTCCAGGTACAGAGACTGGCATGCTCTCATGTCCAAAATCTGCATAGGGCTCCCCATGCCGCATTTCAACACATGCAACAACCATGTGGGTCACACATCACTGGTCGCACATGCATTACCATGATGTCCCTGCACACATACATGCATACATGGCCCATGGCACACATACAGGCAAGTATCATAGAACCAGCACACCGCAACATGCCCTGTCTCACACAGTAATGCTTGGACACATACCGCTCAACTCCAGACGGGCCTCCCTCTCAAGGACCTGGGCGTGGAGCGCTGGGCGTACGCGTTCCAGGACCCTCTTCTGGATGGAACTCATGCGGCCCCGGCCCCCCTCCACGAGGCGCCGGGCCTTCACAAGGGTCCTGGACCTCAAGTCCTCCCAGCGCTTCTTGATCTTCTGGACGTTGCGGGTTGCCACCCCCTCCGCGTTGATGGCAACCACACAGTCGGCCCAGATCCTCTCCCGTCCTTCCTTGCTGGCGCGGGACGATCCAAAGAGGGCATCATACTGCCCCAGGACATGCTCCACCAGGGCACCAACTTCGGTGGCAGTGAAGCTGGTGCCCCTCTGCCCCTCTGGCCTGGGGTTGCCACTGGTGCCAGATGTGGAAGTGCCCGACATGGCAACCCCAGAGGCAGGTGTGGGTGGGCAACTGGGTCCTGGGGCTGGGCTGTGGAGCGATGTAATCCCAGTTGGGAGTCTTCAGTTCCAGCAGGGGTGGACACAGCAACTGGACCCCTGCAGATGGCTGATGTGCAGGCACCAAATGGCAGGGCACGGTGGAAGCAGGCAGGCAGGCAGGCAGGCAGCAGCAGATAGCACGTGGGAGGCTGCTCGGGGCACTGGGGGGCAGTAACTCGGCCTTCTGGGCAGGAGCGTGGTGTTCCGTGTGTTTTCGGGTGGCCAGCTTAATACGGAGTGATTTGGCACGTGAAAATCCTGCACGTCAGCGTGAAATCCGAGGAAAGGCCCTTAGCGCATAAGCGCGTCAGCACGCATACGCGATTCTATTGGACCAGAGTCCCTCAGCGCGTAAGCGAGTCTGACGTGACCCGCACGGGCGTTCCCCACTCAGCACGTGATGACGGAACACACGTGGAAATACTGCACGTCAGAGTGTCATCGCGCGATTGGCCTATGTACGTGTATTTAATGGGTGCGCGGCCACTTACACACGCAAGTACGTCAGCGAACCTGTATCCCGTGGTGCGTGTGAATTTCCACACGCTATTGGACTGGGAACTGGATTCCAGGGGTGCGCGGGTCACACGCTGTATCCCGTGGTGCATGTGAATTTCCACACGCTATTGGACTGGGAACTGGATTCCAGGGGTGCGCGGGTCACACGCTGTATCCCGTGGTGCGTGTGAATTTCCACACGCTATTGGACTGGGAACTGGATTCCAGGGGTGCGCGGGTCACACGCTGTATCCCGTGGTGCGTGTGAATTTCCACACGCTATTGGACTGGGAACTGGATTCCAGGGGTGCGCGGGTCACACGCTCGCCTAGAACACGCGCAAAGCATAAAATTGCGGACTTTAACAATAACAAGCTCAGACGCCAGGATGAACATACCGTTCCTAGCAGCAGTGGCAGTGGGCTACCAAAGGAGGAGGAGGAGGATAGTCAGGGCCAGAATATTCACACCCAGAACCAGCCTTTTCGGGATGCCTGATGACCAGGTGTATGGGAGGTACAGGTTTCCACCACACATCATACTGGACCTGGTGAGTGAGTAGGAGGATGACCTCACATCACCCACCCTGTGCTCCCAAGCACTCAGCCCCCTGGAGAAGGTCCTCAATGTACTGCACTTCTTAGCCACTGGATCATTTCAGCGGACAAGTGCCATAGTGGGTGGGGTGTCACAGGCCACCCAGTCACGCTGCCTACACCAGGTCTTGAACATCATGACTGCACGCCCATCAGTCCGCAGGCACATATACCTGCCCAGAACACCTGCAGAAAGGCATGCTGCCGCCCTGGATTTTTACGGAGTGGCACGATTCCCCAAAGTGCTAGGTGCCATCGACTGCACCCATGTGGCTCTACGTCCCCCCAGGGCATCAGAGCACATCTATAGGAACCGCAAGCACTGGCATTCCCTCAACGTGCAGGTAGTATGTAATGCCAAGGGAATCATCACCTCAGTATATGCCAACTATCCCGGGTCCACCCACGACAGCTTCATTTACCGAATGTCCACCCTATGCCGGGACATAGATGCTGGGCGGCATGGCGATACATGGCTGCTTGGTGAGTATGTATGCCACTGCACATGCATGCATGTTGGATACTGAGCAAGGTCACAACCCCACCAATGATACCAATCACCACCTCCACAGGGGACAGTGCCTACCCTCTCAGCCCCCACATGATGACGCCAATTCGGAACCCCACCACGCCACCCCAGGTAAGATATAACACAGCCCACATTACAACCAGGGGCATAGTGGAGCGCACATTCAGAGTGCTAAAGTCACGCTTTCGCTCCCTTGACCGTTCTGGCGGGCAGCTGTTATACGCTCCCCCAGTAGTGTGCAGGATCATAGTGGCAGCATGTGTCCTGCACAACGTTGCAACACGCCGGGGCCTGGCCGTGGACATGGTGGTGGCCCCACATCCCCAACCACATGCACAGCCGCTGCGCATGGGAGGGGAAAGGGCACGGGGGGAGGCAGCCCGTACACAGCTAGTGGCTAATTACTTCACATAGAAATCACACCCCTGTGGAGTGCACACTGCCCTGGCACATTCCATCTGACAATCAATGATGACTCAACCTGACACTGATCCTGAATGTCTGGAGAATGAACCGGGAATACCATGTCAGCCTGAGATTGTTCACCTGGAAGTGTCACAATGTGTGCATCCCTACCCACACAGACACCACCAATGCAGTTTTGTGAAGTTACACATTGAAGCAGCTAAAATGAATACCCACTTGCAAAATGCAACAAGAGGACAGTGCCATGTCAGCCAACCCAACCCCAGCACCGCCACACGACACACCGTGCCATGTCATGCTAATTGCAGGTAAACAAAGTAATCCCCACAACATGACATCAGTCTCACTATGTACAGTGGCACTATTAGAAACCTGCAACACCTGAAATGCTCACAGCAATGCCGGACCAACAACATACTTGAGCACGTAGTACCATTAACATTACATCACAAATGTTACATATTAGTAGTCTCACCACCTGGAAATGCCTGCACTCCCACCACTACCAACTGTGCAGTGTTGTCGCCATGTAGAGTTGTAGGTGCACTGCTGCCAACATGGTCCCCATCTCCAGACTAGAGGTCCTTGTGTGGACATGAGGAAGGGACCTGCAAATTGGGAGGTAGACACAGAAGAAGAGTTACACATCAATGCAACATGCAGTGTACAACACAACAGCAATATGCACTATGAATGTATACACAGTATTGACTACAGACTGGCCACACAGCTCATGGGAGTCCAACGTCACTGTGTAATTCACTGTCACTTGGGCACACCCTTTGCAAGCCCATGGAAACGGGAAGCAGGAGGGGTGTGTGTGACTCAAACCCAAGCATCTGAACCAAATACATTACAAGCCTGCATGTGCCCAGCCACAATGCAGCGTATGCCCACAGGAACCACGGAAGCCAACAGATCGAAGCCAACAGATCGAAGCCAACAGATCGAAGCCAACAGATCGTCCCAAAAAAATTGGGAATAAAAGAAATCAAAATAAAAATAAAAATAAGAAACAATCAAAAATGGCCATTGATGGGCCCGGGGGGGTTGGGGAGGCCACCCAGGAGGTCCGAGGACAGGATGCACACCAGAACCCACCTGCGTGGATCCTGGGAAGATAAAACACCTCCATGGGCTCATGGCCCACACGGCTACCCTATTGTGGGAGTATCACTGCTGTCGCTATTATCACCCTGTGCAGCTGCATCCGGAGGTGGTTGCACTATGGGAGGCAGCCCACGCAAGGCCCTAGTCTGCTCCTCCATGGCTGCAAGCATGCGGGTGTGGTAGGTCTGGTTCTGGAGGATGAGTGTGCGGAGGTCCCCATGCAACAACTCACGGGATGCCCAGACCTCCGCCCTCGTTGCCTGCATCTCAGCTGAGAGCGTACGGGTGAGACGCTCCAGCTGCTGTTCTGTCCTTTGGTGTGTTGAAGCCTCAAGCTCAACAAGAGTCGTCCTGAGGTGTAGGAGCTCCTGCCTCAGGGCTTCCCTGTGGCCCTGGGACTCAATGGAGATGGCCTCCTGCAGAGTCGCCAGTGCCGCCCGCCTGTCCCTGTTGGACCCCAACATGTCCTCCCTGTGTGACTGGCAGATGGAGTCGGTTGCCTGCTCTAGTCGCTCCATCAGCCTTTCTGGGGGGACAATGGAAGTGGCCACCCTATCCATGGCCTGAGCCATCATCTCGGATGATGCAGCCTGTTGGGTAGCCATACCGTAAATGGATTGCTCCCATGCGGTATTGCCGGGTGGCGTACGGCCACCACGTCGGCGGGCACCACACCTGTCTGGGGCAAGGCGAACTGCGCCTTGCTGTGCCGGCACTGCCTGAGGCTGCAGGACTGCATTCCCCCTCTGATCTGCTGGCCCAGGAACAGGATCAGATGTCGCGGAGTGTGACCCTGCATCCGTAACCACCGAAGGCGTAGCTGCCAACACTGACATCCCCATGGAGGGTACTGACCCTGGTGCAGGTGGGTGAGACAGAACAGAATCCCTCCCTGGAACACTCACCTGCGACGGCACGTAGGTCTCATCCGAATCAACACCTGAGTACAGCTCGGGGGAGGTGCAGCCAGAGACACCCCTTGAGAGCACGACCTGCAGCACTTGTGGGTTCTCCCCCACCACCACACCACGTCCCTCACTGGTGGTTGGTCGGCCCTGGGACACCTCCTGGGTCTGCACCATCTCCACAACCCCAGCAGTATCAGGTGCGTCTTCCCCTGCAAAGACATGTAAACAAAGAAATGGAAACAGGCATTAGCACCATGGCACACATTGAGGGCTGAGAAGCAAGAGAACCAGTACTTGATTGACACATGTCCCACATGACTAAAACCCTCCCATGCATGCACCTTCACTGCGTATGAAGTGCAGGCAAATGGCACACACTGATGACACCAAGATGGAAGATGAACACATTTTCTGCATGCTGCCTGGCAGTGGCATCACACATTGGCCTGTGATTGGCAGGTGAAACACACATGCCATCACACAGATGGCATGTACCATTGCTATTGAGTGAAGATGGAGAGGAGGGCAGCACCTATTCATTCAGTCCAGTTCCCGTAAGTAATAGCTTTTCTAATTCTAACAGGTCAGATTTTTCACCTGGAGCTGCCAGTCTGAAATGGTCAAATTGCACAGGGACATGTGTGTACAAATGATATCCAGGTAACAAAGTCACTCCACTTTACCATACCCATGTCAGACATGTGACTAGTGGACAGCGACAAGCCTAGTGAAAGTGGTGGAATGCAAACAAACTGACTGAATGAACAGTGAAAAAGAAGCAAATATGTTGTGTCAAGGTGACACTTCAAGGGCAACTGGCGTGCAGTTGTGCTAGATGTCTACTGTTGGCAGAAGGGATACTGCTATGGCCAAATGCAGCTGCGCAGGAAGGATTGCATGAAGCACATGGCTGACCCATATGACTCAGGCGCACACACTCTCACCTGGCACCCGAACAGAAGCCCTCACACACACACCATGCACATGGATGACACACACATGCATGTGCACTCACCGGACAATGCCTCGTAATCAGCCAGATCTCCCACGCCTTGGATCTGTTCCTCCGTGACGTAGGTCCCAGCGACTGACTCATGTGGAGTGAGTTCCATGTCTACTACTGGAGACCCACCTCCAGTCACTAGAGTTGCGGCATGACTTGAGGCCAGCTTACTCTTTGCCCTGCGCTTTAGGTCATTCCAGCGCTTATAGCAATCATTGGCTGTGCGCCTCACGATTCCAAGGGCACTTACGATGTCCGCAACGGTCTGCCAGTGTGCCTGGCGTTGTGCAGGTGTGGTCTTGGATCCTGCAACAATGACCATCTCGTTGTCATGTCCGGACACATACTCGACAAGTGCATTCAGTTCGTCATCCGTGAAGCTGGGCTTCCTGGACGGGCCGGACTGTGTAGCCGTGTCTGGGGCATCAGCCTGTGCCGGACGAGCACTCTTCCTCTTCCGCTTGGAAGGTGGTGGTGATCCTGAGTGTCCTGCGCCGCTCTGGACACTAGGGGCAGGAGCCCTGGTGGACTCTGTATCAGGAGTGTGGGATTGCACACTCAGCATGGGAGTTGGTGCAGGCATTGGCTCTAGTGTGATGGTGTCAGGGGGAATGTCAGCAGCATGGACTAGGACCGACACTGTCCTGGCTGGGTGTGTGAGGGCTGGGGTGGATGGAGCCGCAGCTGCCCCTGCAGCCTCTCCGCCCTGCCTCCTTGGTGCAGCAGATGACCTTGCTGCCCCAGATCCACGTGGCATGATGGCATCAACGTGCACCAGCGCACGTGTCGTAGCCCTGCTGACCTGGAAGTCAGCCATGGAGTCAGCCAGGTCTGGTGCCACAATGGGCTGGTCCAACAAGGGCTGAGCATGGATGGTGTCAGCCACTTCAGCCTCAACGGGAGGGGGGGAGGGGGGGAGGGGGGGAGGGGGGGGATGATGGGTGCCCTTGACTGGTCCTCCACACATGGGGGGACAGGCTCACCCTGCAAGTTACGACCACGTCCCCTACCGGATCCACCACGGCCACCACTTGTGGCTCTTCCACCTTTGCCACCCTTACGGAATCCTCGCCTCCCAGCCATGGCACTGATATTAATGTGCGTATGGGAGTGGCTGTAGACAATTGTCCTGGGCAATTGGGGGTCAAAGGGGTTGGGTACCAGATGGTAATTGTACCCTAGTGCTCTAGCACGGCTGATTGTAACCCCTGGGGAAAGATGACGGGTCACGCAACGCACAGGAGGCCCAAAAAAGGGAGATGACGTGCACGCAACCCCTCCTAGACCACGTGTGCAGAAAGAAAAACCTGCACTACGCTGTGGCACCCAGTAACACAAGAATGAACATATGCGTGTCACACGCAGCCTAGAATGACCTCTGAAGGGGTAGGCTACACACGGGGCAAGCACAGAAGTTGGATACGTGCGTGACTCACCGTCTGCCAGGTAAAAGAGCATGAAAAATGAGCGCGTTTGGCTGGCTAAACCCCCGCCAAAAGAAGATGTGTACGCTGTCTGAGAAGACAGGACAACAGTAGAAGGGGACACTGTTTGAGGGAACAGGCCCAGGTAAACCAGTAAAAGAGAAAAAAGAGAAAAAGCTGTCAGAGGTAACAGGGAATACGAACTGGAAACTCCGTGAAGTAAATCGCGTGTGAAACGACAAGAAGTACAGAATTCACGCACTCGCTCTCCACGAAAAGCACGTACAAGGAAATGGTGTTCTACATGTACCTTATATACTGGCCCACACGTACAGCGTCACTTACGCGGCGTGTACGTTCACCAATCACACGCTTTGTCACTCCTGCGTGTAGATCCATTTTCACCAATCACATGCTTTGTCACTTCTGCGTGTAGATCCATTTTCACCAATCACACGCTTTGTCACTTCTGCGTGTAGATCCATTTTCACCAATCACACGCTTTGACACTGGGACGTGTCACGCAACAATTTCCTGCACGTGCAGGTGACTATAGGCGCGCATATGCTGTTGACGGGTTTACGCGCTAAGGGCCTTTGCTGACGTGTGGGATTTCACTCCCTATCAGGCTGTCCACGCGTTCACACACGAGAGACCACGCTCCTGGCCAGGAGGCCAAATTACTGCCCCCCAGAGCCCTGAGCACGCTCCCACCTGCTGCTGCCTGACTGCCTGCTGGCCACGTGCCCCACAGTGCTGGTGGGTGGGGGTGTTGGGAGACATGGGTGGGGGCCTGGTGGAGGGTGCCCCTGCACTGGTGGGGGTGGTGGGAGACATGGGTGGGGGCCTGGTGGAGGCTGCCCCTGGTGGCGGGGGGGGGGGGTGGGGGTGGTGGGAGACATGGGTGGGGGCCTGGTGGAGGGTGCCCCTGGTGGCGGGGGGGTGGGGGTGGTGGGAGACATGGGTGGGGGCCTGGTGGAGGCTGCCCCTGCACTGCTGGGGTTTGGGGGTGGTGGGAGGCATGGGTGGGGGCCTGGTGGAGGCTGCCCCTGGTGGCGGGAGGGTGGGGGTGGTGGGAGACATGGGTGGGGGCCTGGTGGAGGCTGCCCTTGCACTGCTGGGGGTTGGGGGTGGTGGGAGGCATGGGTGGGGGCCTGGTGGAGGCTGCCCCTGGTGGCGGGAGGGTGGGGGTGGTGGGAGACATGGGTGGGGGCCTGGTGGAGGCTGCCCCTGCACTGCTGGGGGTTGGGGGTGGTGGGAGGCATGGGTGGGGGCCTGGTGGAGGCTGCCCCTGGTGGCGGGGGGGTGGGGGTGGTGGGAGACATGGGTGGGGGCCTGGTGGAGGCTGCCCCTGGTGGCGGGAGGGTGGGGGTGGTGGGAGACATGGGTGGGGGCCTGGTGGAGGCTGCCCCTGCACTGCTGGGGGGTGGGGGTGGTGGGAGGCATGGGTGGGGGCCTGGTGGAGGCTGCCCCTGCACTGCTGGGGGTTGGGGGTGGTGGGAGGCATGGGTGGGGGCCTGGTGGAGGCTGCCCCTGGTGGCGGGGGGTGGGGGTGGTGGGAGAAATGGGTGGGGGCCTGGTGGAGGCTGCCCCTGGTGGCGGGAGGGTGGGGGTGGTGGGAGACATGAGTGGGGGCCTGGTGGAGGCTGCCCCTGGTGGCGGGGGGGTGGGGGTGGTGGGAGGCATGGGTGGGGGCCTGGTGGAGGCTGCCCCTGGTGGCGGGAGGGTGGGGGTGGTGGGAGACATGAGTGGGGGCCTGGTGGAGGGTGCCCCTGGATGGTGGGGGCTGGGGGTGGTGGGAGACATGAGTGGGGGCCTGGTGGAGGCTGCCCCTGGTGGCAGGGGGGGTGGGGGTGGTGGGAGACATGGGTGGGGGCCTGGTGGAGGGTGCCCCTGGTGGCGGGGGGGTGGGGGTGGTGGGAGACATGGGTGGAGGCCTGGTGGAGGCTGCCCCTGCACTGCTGGGGGTTGGGGGTGGTGGGAGGCATGGGTGGGGGCCTGGTGGAGGCTGCCCCTGCACTGCTGGGGGGTGGGGGTGCAGGGGGACATGAGCAGGTGTGCAGGGTAGTCCCCTGTTTTGTAGGCTGCCTGCAGGGGCCGTGGAAGGTGTACAGGGAACACCTGTGAGGACCCACCCAGCCTAATCGCGTGTGACTTCCCACGCACCCCTGTAATACACGTACCCAGCCAAATCGCGTGTGATGATTCCCACGCACCCCTGTAATACACGTACCCAGCCAAATCGCGTGTGATAATTCCTGTGCACCCCTGTAATACACGTACCTGGCCAAATCGCATCCCTGTAATACACGTACCCAGCCGAATCGCGTGTAAAACTTCCCGTGTACCCCTGTAATACACGTACACAGCCAAATCGCATGTGATAATTCCCGCGTACCCCTGTGATACACGTGCCCTGGCTAATCGCGTGTGAAACTTCCCGCCTACCCCTGTAATACACGTACCCTGGGCAATCTCGTGTTCAACTTCCCGCGTACCCCTGTAATACACGTACCCTGGCTAATCGCATGTAAAACTTCCCACATACCCCTGTAATACACGTACCCTGGCCAATCGCGTGTTAAACTTCCCGCGTACCCCTGTAATACACTTACCCTGGCTAATCGCGTGTTAAACTTCCCGCGTACCCCTGTAATACACGTACCCTGGCTAATCGCATGTTAAACTTCCCGCATACCCCTGTAATACACGTACCCTGGCCAATCGCGTGTTAAACTTCCCGCGTACCCCTGTAATACACGTACCCTGGCTAATCGCGTGTATAACTTCACGCGTACCCCTGATATGCACGTTACCCGCTTTGCGTTCCTTGTTTGGCAGCCCTGTAAACTGGTCCAGGGTTAGCGCAGCCCTTTGCGATGATTTTGCGATTTTGATGGCTTTTCCTTGCGCGAGGGCGTTCTTGGGGGCGTTACTGGCGCTGCTGCAGGGTCGCTGGAATACTCTGCGCCACGGCTGGTTTGGGAGCCTAAAATCCATGAATACGCTGTGCGCGGAAATCGGTTTTAGCGCACGTGCCTGGCGCAGTCAATCGCACGCGGACACTCTGCGCCAGCCGCTTGCAACACTTTTCTGCGAAATTCTATGAATTACCCTGTCAGTGTTATTGTACTTTCACCCATACCCATAGAATTATTTTTAAATGCAGCTACTCGCAATGCACCTGCTCTTAAATCATAGAAGAGTGACCAGGCATAGCTCGGAGATATGAAATCCAGATAGTGTTCATTGCCAAATTCATGCTTGATTTTCAAATACTGCTGGCCAAAGGAGAGCTTATAGCAAGCAGCCTCCATAAATCTACTGCTTTCATGTATGCCAGTTAGTTTTACAAGTTCCTAAGTGTCTGTCCTAGGTTGGTCCCTTAAAATACCTGAAAATGAAGTGAATTATTTAATCTTTGCTACATAGTATCCAACATTCACTTTACACGCTCCTCAATTAACAGTATAATTACCTAGGTTAAGCTGGTGATATTCCCCGACTCAGCTTGACAGTGACTCAGGGTCATTCACAGATAAGGTCGCTCGAGACGGCAGCTTTCCTAATGACTGCCATCCCATGAGAGAGAGAGCCACAGTCCACCAGACAGTCAGCTTGAAAGCACTGGAGACTCAGTCTGCCCAGGAACGAGCACGTCTTCCTCCTTCGTCAGTGAGTGGAAGATTGAAAAGCCAGCCCTCTCTCTTCAAACCTTTTTCACAAAACCCTCTGTCACTCAAAAGCACCTCCCCTTGACAAGATCATCCCACTAAAATATCACGTGATTTCCTCTGTGCCTTTACCCGAAACACAAACTGCATTGCTGAATAGAACTTGTTACGCCTCTTCCTGACCCATGACAATGCCATGTTTTTAATAGAACGGATCTTCACATTCCTCATCTTACAACACAGCCCAAAAACAGCCTACATGTTTAAAGTTTATTTTTCTTACCAGACCACCATGCAGTATCTGCAATCTGCATCCAGTTTATATAATGGATTGATTTGCACCACACATTATTATAGGAATTATATGTTAAATGGACAGGGGTAAATTAGTATATTAGTTTTATGTTAGTATTTTTTTTAATACAACTCAGCCCATTAAAATAGCAACATGGAGCAAATTTATCCTTTTCTAGCATGTGCTGTGTGTATTGGCATCTATTTAGATTCAGCCTGAGACTCATACCGTTGAGTCCAACTATGAGTCTCACACCCTTGGCCCTAGTTAAAATTCAAACCTTAGTTGTGAATGATGAAATGCAGGGTCTAAATGTTGAAATGCAGAGCCTACATTCCTAAACCAGTAAGCAGCCCAAAGGTCAGGCACGTGGGCAGGTGCTGTTGGTAGTTTAAGAGAGAGTGCTAGTGCTGGAGATTCAATGAGTGCCCAGCTAGACCGAAATATTTAGCAGAATGTCACTGTATACTGATGGCAGAGGTGTTGAGGTACATTAGGGTTTTCAGTGTGGACAGCTATACGAGCTGCTAGACTGGAATTTCATAGCCATAGCTGCATTCTAAAGTGCACGGAGGGGTGGCCGAGCCTGCAACCTCTGTTCACAGACATGGTGCTAGGTATGCATGCGGACGAAGTTCATCTTCAATGTCGTTTTTCTAGGTCTAACGCGATTGGCTGGGCTCGCCAGTTGTGGCTTCCCTAGATTGGGAACCTGTGCAGTGGGAGAGTGACCCGGAGGGATGGGGGAGTGATGTACGATCGTCTGTCGATGAGGGTTGAATTTATCACATAGATTTGGGATACTTGGATAGAGGGAGAAAAGCCTAAAATCAGGGCACAACAGTAAATGCAGAAACACCTAGATTTGGGATAGCTCGGTAGAGGGATAAACTCCTAAAATCGGGGTGTAGAAACACCTAGATTTGGGATACCTTGCTAGAGGGAGAAATGCCTAAAAGGGGGGCATATTAGTAAATGCAGAAACTCCTAGATTTGGGATACCTCGGTAGAGGGTGAAATGCCTAAAATGGGGGGCACAACAGTAAATGTGGCAACACCTAGATTTGGGATACCTGTTTGCTTTGTTTGTTTGTTTATTTGTTTATTTATTTGTATGGCACACCTGACCCAGAGGTATTTTGGCGCCTTTCACATTAGAGCTTACATGTATACTTTCAGCTTAGTTACAGTATATACAAAAAAATACAATATATACAGTAGATAGTTACAGTAGATACAAAAATGCAATGGACACAGTGCGTAATGCGGACTGAGTATATACACAAAGTTCTATAGAAACTAGATTGGTAGTCAGGAATAAGATCCTTGGCGGAGTCAAAGAAGTCAAGTCAGATATCCTCCTAGGTGCAGGACTAGAACTAACCATTTGTGTCATTTGTAACAAGCCACTTTATGGCATTACGCCTGAACATGAAGAAAGGTTGGTTAGCTCTCAGTGAGGGAGGTAGGGAGTTCCAGGCTTGTGCTGCCAAAACCAGGAAGCTACTACCCGTGCTTTTTTTTATCTGAATCTAGGCACGACTAGACATGCTGAGTTGGATGTCCTTGTGGGGCGTGTAGTGGATTTTGTGGTGATTCTCTCAGAAAGGTAGTTGGGGGCTTCTTGGTTAAGGCATTTATGCATTAGTGATAGAGTTTTGAGCACAATTTTGTTTTGGTAGAGAGCCATTTGTTCTGTCTCCTCAGGTGCGAGATGTGTTCTCTTTTTGGAATGCCACGAGCTGCTCTAAGAGCATTGTTTTGTAGTATTTGGATTTTTTTGTTGATGTTTTTGATAGCCCCCAAGTACAGAGCATTACAATAATTCCGCTTGGAGAGGATAAGTGTTCTAGCTAGAGTTGTGCAATTTTCTTTGGAAAGAAATGGTTTGCCGGCACTAATCGGCTTACAAGTGTAAATGAGGATAGAGTGAGAAATGCCTTATATGGGTTACTGGATAGTGGGAGAAATGCCTTATATGAGGTCCAGCAGTAAATGCAGAAACACCTAGGTTTGGGATACCTCGATAGAGGGAGAAATGCCTAAAATGGGTACACAACAGTAAATGCAGTAACACCTAGGTTTGGGATACCTTGGTAGAGGGAGAAATGCTTAAAATGGGTGCACAACAGTAAATGCAGAAACACAGAGATTTCGGATACCTCGGTAGAGGGAGAAATGCCTAAAATGGGGGCACAACAGTAAATTCTGAAACACCTAGATTTGGGAAAACTCGGTAGAGGGAGAAATGCCTAAAATGGGGTCACAACACTAAATGAGAAACACCTAGATTTGCCAAGAGCACTTAAGGTGAGGACCCAAGAGTTAATGAAATGGTACTTAATGGTTGGAGTGCAGCAGTGATAGGACTTACTATGTAGCCAACCTTGGTAAGCTATGTTTTGAAGCTGAGAGGGGCGGTAGGGCGTTTGGGAATACAGTAATTGCTGTATTCCACATCCAGACCGCTCTTACCTTGTCAGTTGCTGCTGGTTTACGGCTGCAGGCTTCACAGGAGAGCACAGGCAAACATGCAGTGGAGCTGCTTCTGCTATCTATCTAGCTATCTATGTTAGTTTTCGTATAGCACAAAATCACCCATAGGCCTTAGAGCGCTCACATGAAGCAACAAACAATCACAAAGAAACAAAACACAGAAAGCAGACAGTACAACAACAGTCCATAAAATAATGATTACTCGGTGCCACCATCCAACAACCACGTCTTGAGTTGTTTTTTGAATTTGCTGATGGATCCACAGTTTTTTATAGACAGAGGCAGTGAATTCTAGTTCTTAGGGGCCCAAAAACTAAAGTTCATATTACCAACTCTTTTAAGGATTTGGCGAGGTTGGAGCAAATCTAAATTGCAGTTGGAGCGCACGTGTCTCCTGATGAGTGCTTTCTGTATTTTAGCCGAGAGATATTTAGGAGCCATCCCAGATAGGCATTTAAAAACCATAACAGCACTTTTGAATTTAATTCGTTGCCTGACTGGGAGCCTGTGCAGACTCCTTCTCTTAGCCGAGATCTTTGAATGTTTGCTTAAACCATTTACTGCTCTAACAGCTCCATTTTGGATGGTTTGCAGCTTGCTTATGTTTGACTTAGAAGTGCCCATCAACAAGCTGTTGCAATAGTCGAGATTAGAGTTAACAATGGCGCCAGCTATTATAGCGAGATTAGGCTTGGATAAATATGGGCGAATTTGCCAAAGAAGATTAGAAAAAAAGCACAGGTAGATTTGATATAGGATACGTGTCTTTTGAAGGAAAGATGAGAATCCATAAAAACACCTAGGGCCTCATTATAAGGGACCGGCCCCCTTCATTATGGGAGCGCTGATTACGAGCTTCCCTTTGCGGGACCCGGATCAGATGTCTGGAAAAAACCAGGCGTCCTTTCCGGGTCCCGCGAGGGGAAGAGGGAGGTAATAACGGGCCAGATGTAATCTGCCTGTTATTACCTCCCTCCCCATTCCCATTGAGCCCTGTGGGGGCTCAAATGGGAATGGGGATGGGTTCCTGCAAGGAGGAATTACCGGCTCCTCCTATATCGGAATGACCCGGTTATTCCTCATTGTAGGAACCCGGTAAAGGAGCCTGGTTTGGAGGCAGCCATGGAGCTAATAGCTAATGTAATGAGGCCCCTAGTGTCTTTACGTGGTCAGAAACCTTAATATTACTATTGTATTTTTTAAAACTTAATATACTTGTCCTCGAGATTTTTAAATCTCTGTGGGGTTCCAATTATCTTTAGCTCAGTTTTAGCTTCGTTAAGAGCTAGTGAGTTTGAAGCCATCCAGATTTGTATGGCTGAAAAGACTTCTCTTACTCTACAAGCTTCTTGTTCATAGTCTCCGAATAGCGTGAACACCAAGTGGGTGTCATCGGCATAGTTTGTGAACCTGACACCCATGGATCGTAACATATCACAGAGGAGTTTTGACAAGATATTCAATAGGAGCGGCGACAGGCATAAATCCTGCTGAACACCACTTAATAGTGAGATTATTAAGGATGAGAAATTCTCCTTAACAACTGCTGCAGATCTGGGGCCTGAAAATGACTTAAACCAGTCTGCTGCAGACTGGAAGCATCTTCCAACTGTAATGAATCTTTCAGCAAGAAGTTCATGATTGATCAAATCAAATGCCGAGGAAAGATCCAGCAGAAGAAGAAGTGCAGGATTTCCTCTTTCAACAATGGACGCAATATTATTCTGAAGATCCAAAAGAGCTGTCTCAGTGCCATGCTTAGCTCAAAAGCCAGATTGTTCCTCAGCAAGGATATTGTTATTCTCTACAAAATTCTGATATTGTACATAAGCAATCTTGTCTATAATCTTTAATAAAAATGGTGCACTGGTAATAGGTCTGAAATTACCGGGTATTGAGGGATCAAGATTCTCTTTATTTAATAGAGGGGTGATCCAGGCCTCTTTGATGTTATTAGGTATGTACGATTCATCAAAAGATTAATTGACAAAGTGAGTGCTGGAGCTGCCCTTTGCTTTGGGGCTCTTAGCCGAGGGCTTGCCAGGAAGGGGCTGCCCTGGGAGAGAGTCCCAAAGGAAGTCTGGGACCAATCACGGGGCAGTGGGCAGGATGGGAGTGAGAGGGGAAAATGAGGAAATGGGTGGGTAAGGACACAGAACAGTTGAAATGGTTCTGAGAAACACCAAAAAAAACAGAAAATGAGGAAGTGGAGGTAACGGGCAATGGGCTACTCACCGGCCGAGCTCACGAGCTAATGGGGAGCTCAAGAAGGCTGCACAGGGCTAGACCCTTGCAAGGAGTACAACAGAGGGTCTGGGATCAATCATGGGGTGTGGGTGAGAAGGGAAGCGGAAGGAGGGGAAAATGTGGAAATGGGTAGGAAAGGACCCAGAACAGCTGAAAAGGTGCTGAGAAGTGCCAAAAAACAAACAGAAAATTGGGAAAGGGAGGCAACAGGCAATGGGCTACTCAACAGCCAAGCTCACGATCTCAGGAGGGCTGCACAGGGCTAGACCCTCACAAGGAATACAACAGAGGGTCTGGGACCAAATACACGGTTGTGGGCGGGAAGAGAGTTGGGAGGAGAGGAAAATGAGGAAATGGGTGGAAAGGACGACCCAGAACAGCTTAAAAGGTGCTGAGAAGCGCCAAAAAAGCAAACAGAAAATGGGGAAAGGGAGGCAAGAGGCGATACGCTTCTCATCGGCTGAGCTCAGGAGCTAAAGAGGAGCTCAAGAGGGTTGCACAGGGCTAGACCCTCACAAGGCATACAACAGAGAGCCTGGGACCAATCACCGGGCGGTGGGCAGGAAGGGAGGCAGGAGGAGGGGAGAAATTAGAAATGGTCGTAAAAGGACCCAGAACAGCTGAAAAGGTGCTGAGAAGTGCCATCAAACAAACAGAAAATGGAGAAAGGGAGGCAACGGGCAATGGGCTACTCACAGTCTGAGTTCACAAGCTAAAGAGAAGCTCAAGATAGCTGCACCGGGATAGACCCTCACAAGGAGTACATCAGATGGCCTGGGACCAATCAATCTGGACCAATTTCATATTGTAAATCATGCCAACACAAAAGAAAATGCTAGAATGGTGCTAAGAAATAATGTCGGTGTAGACACTGAATGAAATCAATTTTATGAGCTAATGTGGTCAAATCTACTGTGCAAAAGAGTCAATTCCAGGAGGTTACACTTGGATCTCTTTTATCCTACAGCTCTAATCAGAACAGCAAACCCGAGCAAAACAAAAGGCATGATGGCTGGAAGGTTTTGAATTAACTTTAACCTTTGGCCTTCGTTCTTAAGCCTGCCATTCCATTACAGAAAGGGAAAGGTTCTTATGCAAATCAGGCACCGTCCCATCGGCCCACTGTCCCACCATCTCACCTCAAAAGGGGTAGACATGCTTGAACTGCTTGGTCACGTCCCTTTTGCACGAGACCAATACCAACCCTAGACATGTTTTGACCTTGTTGGGTGGCATCAGTGAAATACTTTACTCTCCAGGCACGGCAATCTTGGGAAGGTTGCCCAGAGCAATGACACCAGAAACATTTATGGTATTGCGTGTGCTTCCATGCAAAGGGGACATTTGGGCTGGGCTGCTCCCATTGGTGGCTGAACCAAGACTGATCTGCATATCACTGGCACTTCTGAAATGGTGCAGGAGTTTTCCCAGAGCAATGCCATTGTTTTAGATTAGTTCATAATGTTCCACCTATCACATCTTTTGATTATAGTGTGCCTCCCTATGTTATAGATAGGGCACACCCTGGTGTTGGTCCCTTGTTCACTTCCCCAAAGAAAATCAAGTTGCACCTCACTAATGAGGCCCAACAAGGTCGAAACAAGTCTGGGATTGTTTGTGTTTCTATGCAGAGTGAACATGGCTTGCTGTCATGATCCATCGATCACGCCCCTTCTGGTCTTCCTGGTCCCTGGCACATCGGGGGTTACTCGCTGTAGTACACCCAACATGGCCATATACACGGAACACGGTCTATCAACCTTTACGTCCTATGCAGCACGTTCTATAAATTAGCCTCTCCCCTGCGGTTCTGCGCGTCTCAACGCTACCGATAGCTGTGGCCTGACCTGCTCCGTAGTTCATTCTCCTGAACTGTGTTGCTTCCTGGTTCCCGGACCTTCCTCTTCTCCCTTCCTACTGCCTTCCTTGACCCTGTCTCTTCCGCGTTCCGCGCAGACTGCCTCCGTGTGCTGCCTCCATTCCAAGCTTTCTGGAGTTTCCTAGAACCCGGACGAAGAAGTTGAACGAATCCTGGAATCCGAAGACAGCCGAGCGGGCTTGTACAAGACCCAAACTGCTCGAAAGAAAACCCCGACAAAGGACTCCGCAAAACAGAGAAAACAGGTGAGAAAAGGGGAAACCTGTGACAGATTGAGACGCCACCTGACCGATCTCGATACAGACATGGAAGCGGCCGTCCAGGATCTTATGTGTGGCATGCAAGAGCTGACGACTGAAAGTGCAAAACTTAAAGGCGGAAAACGCTGCGTTAAAACAATTGGTGTTATCCCGTGATTCCTCCATGAAGGAGAGTGTAATTCTGGGCGGCGTCGTTGATAAGTTTGACGGTTCAGTAAAGAGCCTTCGTGGATTCCTAGATTCTTGTTTGGTCCACTTTACATTTAAGCCTTATTATTTTTCTACGCCCAGGGCTAAAGTGGGCTTTATAATCTCGCATCTATCCGGGAATGCCTTGACCTGGGCCACCTCATTAGTTAACTCTGGTGATGCTCTCCTGGATGACTACGACGGCTTTATAGAGGCCCTCAAGACCATGTTCGAACGCCCGGAACAAGTTTACAGTGCCCAGGAACGTCTACTCGACTATCATCAGGGTACCCAGGACTTGCTCACGATGTCACACGCTTCAAACAGCTGGCTAAGGAAGCGGATTGGTCCTCTGAAGCTTATTTTACTTTATTTTGAAGCGGGCTAAACGAAGAGATCAAAGACGAACTAGCCAGAGTGGCTCGCCCGGGTTCCTTTCAAGCCCTAATGGATCTCGCTCTACAGATTGACTTTCGCATTCAGGAGAGAAAGGCAGAAAAGAAGAAAACCAAGTTACCACTCCAGAAAAACCCCATTGGAACCCCTTCGAGCTCAGAAGGCATTTCTACTCCAAGCAATGAGCCTGAACCTATGCAATTAGGGACCTTCCGTGGACCCATTACACCACAAGAGAGGATGCGAAGGATTCATACTGGATTATGTATGTATTGTGCATCTGACAAACATTTAGTAAGAGAATGTCCGATTGCTCCCCCATAGCGCTCGGGAAACGCCAGCTCCCGATCCTAAACGGAGCACAGGTTCGGGAGAGAGATGTCTGCTCCACCTCTATTCCATCCTTGAACTCTCCTGGACAAAATTCCTTGGTAATCGTACAGGCCTTCTTGACAACATCCAAGAAAGAAATATATCCCATCCTGGCACTGGTCGACTGTGGAGCTATGGGGGTATTCATAGATCATGAATGGGTCTTAAAACACCATATTCCTTACGAATCCCGGACTATCATGCAACCTGTGGAAGCAATTGATGGAAGACTCCTTTCTTCCGGACCTATAACCCTGCAGACCAAGGAGATTGAGATTGCTATTAATCAACATCGAGAAAGGATAAGATTTGACATCATCAAGTCCGCCCATTACCCCATGGTTTTGGGAATGCCCTGGCTTCAAAGACACAACCCCTATATCAATTGGGCAGTGGGATCCTTGTTCCTGGGTTCTGAGTTTTGTATGTCCCACTGCTTACATCCAGACCTTGATCCTACACCATCTAAGGAGTTTCCTACAACTCATCAGAACACAATCGCAGTTTCAAACATCATCCGGGTCCCGGAGGCTTACCAGGAATATTCCTATATTTTCTCCTCCGCCATTGTTCAGGTCCTACCTCCCCACAGACCTAAAGATTGTGCTATTGGGACGGAACCTTCCGCGGTGATTCCATTTGGAAGGATGTTCATCCTATCAGAACCTGAAAAGAAAACCCTTCGTGAATACCTGGATACTAATCTCGCAAATGGCACCATACGACCATCTAAATCTCCATCAGGGGCCTCCCTGTTTTTTGTTCCTAAAAAAGACACTAAAGAACTCAGACCATGTCTGGATTATCGAGGTCTAAATCAATGTACTCTCAAGGACCTGCTATCCGTTGCCCTTGATCTCAGACACCCTGGAGGCAGTAAGAGGCGCAGTTGTGTTTACCAAGCTGGATCTCAGGGGCGCCTATCATTTGATTCGTATCAGGGCAGGTGACTAGTGGAAGACAGCCTTTAGAACACCCTTTGGGCATTTTGAATACTTGGTCATGCCCTTTGGACTTGCTAATGCCGCAGCGGTGTTCCAGCGTTTCATTGATCGAGTGTTCTCGGACATGCTGTTCCTTTTTGTGATTGTCTATCTGGATGATATTCTAATATTTTCGAAGGACCTTCTCAAGCACGAAGAACATGTGAAAGCAGTTTTACAACGCTTACGCGAAAATAAACTCCTGGCGAAGCCCGAGAAATGCATCTTCTATACTTCTACTGTTCACTACCTAGGGTTTGTCCTTACTCCCGATGGTATCGGTATGGATCAGTCCAAGGTCAAGGCTATTTTATCCTGGCCTAGCCCCGCCTCAGTGAAACAGATACAATCCTTCCTGGGCTTGGCTAATTTTTATAGGAAATTCATACCTTCCTTTTCCGAGATTGTCCAACCAATAATTGCCTTATTGAAAAAAGATGGTCCCTTTCATTGGACCATGGCCCAAGAGAAAGCCTTCCAACAGTTAAAGTCTGAATTTACACAAGCTCCCATTCTTGCTCAGCCTGATGTTAATCGACCATTCATAGTGGAGACAGATGTCTCCAATTACGCCATTGGAGCCGTTCTAAAACAGCAATTCGAGGATAGCTTGGAACATCCCATCGCCTACCTTTCTCAGACATTAACTCCTAGTGAAACCCATTACTCTGTCCTAGAGAACGAGCTGCTAGCCATCCGTCAAGCCTTCACAGAGTGGCGTCATTTACTTGTAGGAGCCAAATTTCCGGTCCATGTCCGCACGGATCATCAAACCCTACAAGTATTACAAGCCCTGGAATGTAGGAATAATCGCCAAGCTCGGTGGGCCTTCTTTTTTGCCCAATATCAGTTTCAGATTCACCATGTCCCTGGAACCCAAAATGTAATAGCTGATGCACTTTCTCGTCGTCCAGACTATGAACCTCCGGAGGTTCGGACGTATCCCAAGAGGTTTCCTCATACCATATTTGTAGCTCAAGCAAACAACCTCCTGGAAGAGATTTGCGTGCAAACTCAGACTTCAGAACTTTGGAAATGACTTTCAGAGAAGAATCAATGGGGTTTAAGAATCAAGGACGGATACTTGTTCAAGGATAATAACCTGGTCATCCCCACACAGAAACTACAACAAAGGATAATACATCACTGCCATGATACTCTTCACTCCGGCCATCATAGTATTTCCAACACCCTCCGTCTAATACAAAGACAATTTTGGTGGCCCAAGATGAAGACAGACGTACAACTGTACATTCAATCTTGTTCCGTCTGTAATCAGAACAAACATGATACCCAGAAGCCAACAAGTCTTTTATTACAGCCAACTCCACCAACAAGACCTTGGGAAAGCATAGCTACAGACTTCATTGTGGAATTGCCGCCTTCCAGAGGTTATACCACTATCATGGTCACCATTGACCTATTCACTGATATGGCTCACTTTACTCCTCTGTATAAATTACCACCCTCATCAGACCTTGCTGGTATTTTCCTGGAACACATCTTCCGACTGCATGGACTTCCTTCCAAGATCATATCGGACAGAGGACCACTGTATATCTCTCAGTTTTGGAAACACCTCTGCAGGATATTAGGGATCCAACGAGCTCTTTCCTCGGATATCATCCCCAAACCAATGGTATCACAGAACGAGTGAATCAAACCCTTGAACAATATCTTTGTTGCTTCTCTACCAAAGTCCAGGATGATTGGTCTCTTTTAATACCAGTGGCCGAATACGCCTACAATAATTCGGATCATTCGGCTGTTAAGACCAACCCTTTTTTCTGCAGCCAAGGATTCCACCCTTCGGTCTTACCTTCTGCTCTTCCACACCCAACACCTGTTCCAACTGTCGATTCCTGGATCAAAACACTCATCAATGTACAGAAAGACGCCAAGGAACATCTTGAAAGTGCGCAAATCCAAACCAAGCACTATGCAGATTCAAAGAGAAGACCAAGACCTTCTTACTCTATTGGGGATAAAGTATGGCTATCCTCGAAACATCTGCCCCGACATCTCAGACCGAATAAGTTGGCTCCCCGGTATCATGGGCCCTTCTCTATGAAAGAAATCATTAATCCTGTGGCCTTTCGACTCCAACTCCCGGACTCCTGGAAGAAGATACATCCAGTTTTCCACATATCGCTGTTGAAGCCATTCATCCAAACCACCCGGACTACTCTTAGACCTAGTCCTGTGATTGTCGATGACCAGCTGGAATATGAAGTTTCTCGTATTTGTGACTCCCAACATAGACGAGGCCGACTTCAATACCTGGTGGAATGGAAGGGCTATCCACCCAGTGAACGTACCTGGGAACCAGTCTCAAATTTAAACTCCCCCAGATTGCTCAGAAGGTTCCACCGAATACATCCAGGTAAACCCGGGGGAACTGGTTTTAGAAGGGGGCATGCTGTCATGATCCATCGATCACGCCCCTTCTGGTCTTCCTGGTCCCTGGCACGTTGGGGGTTACTCCCTGTAGTACACCCAACATGGCCGTATACACGGAACGCGGTCTATTGACCTTTACGTCCTATGCAGCACGTTCTATAAATTAGCCACTCCCCTGCAGTTCCATGCGTCTCAACGCTACCGATAGCTGTGGCCTGACGTGCTCCGTAATTCGTTCTCCTGAACTGTGTTGCTTCCTGGTTCCCGGACCTTCCTCCTTCTCCCTTCCTACTACCTTCCTTGACTCTGTCTCTTCCGCGTTCCACGCAGACCGCCTCCGTGTGCTGCCTCCATTCCAAGCTTCCTGGAGTTTCCTAGATCCCGGACGAAGAAGCTGAACGAATCCTGGAATCCGAAGACGGCCGAGCGGGCTTGTACAAGACCCGAACTGCTTGAAAGAAAAAACCAACAAAGGACTCCGCAAAGCAGAGAAAACAGATGAGAAAAGGTGAAACCTGTGACACTTGCAGCATATAGTAGGCACAGCTTCTATTAAGTTCTCTAGTGTTTTAGTTATACTTGGGTTCTACTAATTTTCAAATAGTTATTTGGTCCTGTAGCCAGAATAACCCCATTTGCATAGTGGAGTGAAAATGTGTCTAGAAAAATTGGTTTGAGTTAGATGACCAAATGTCTGGAAGGACCTGTGTGAAAAAATACACTTTATCATTCACATTTGTGCATATATTGCGTCAACAATCATTTAGCATAGGTTGTTCATAATTCTTCCCTTAATCAAAACCTTTGCAATATTGTGCATTTTTATATAAACAGAAGTATTTATTCATCAGAGATATAGGCTATTTTCAGATGTCCAATGTATTTTGGTCCATAGAACCATGTTCAGGGACCACGTTCAGCCGATTCTGTTTTCACCTCTTCACTTCTGTAGGAATTTCTGTTCTTCCTGCAAGCTTCTGGGCAATAGTTTCTCTCTATAACCCTGGATGCTATTCTAGGATCTGTTCTTGGATTTTGTCCTGGTTTTCTTTACATTCGGATCTAGAGGTGATACAATAGATGCACAAATGTCAATGATAAAGTGATTTTTTCGCACCGGTCCTTCCAGACGTTTGGGTCATCTAACTCAAACCAATTTTTCTATGTTAGTTAAGATTGATCCATAACCTTCCACCCATCACATCTTTTCGTTACAGAGCAGGAAACTTCATTTTAATTTAAAGGCTATGGTTGGCAATAGATATAATTTACACATGCATAAAATGACAATTAGCAATCACACAGTAATTCAGGCATGCCTTTACGTTTCTGTACTGTAAAATGATAAAAAAGGCCCTTTTTTAATGACCTAGACATTTGCTTCATGTGTGAAATGACAATACCTAGATGCACTACTATGACCTTTGAATAACTACAGGAGTAGAAAAGCTGCCGTATGTTCTATGTGTATGATTTAATTCCCTGTTTCAAATTCCACTATTATTAGCAGTTGTGCAGCAAGTATAACTGCATCATACTTTGAACCAGGAGGAAAATATCTGGTAAAGATATTACCAGCAAGATGCTTAACATAGCTAATAGGAAAACTACCCATACTTTAACCTTGTTGGTCTCACAAACACTCCTTGCACATCATTCTTTTAAATGTTAGGTCTTTTAATGATAAAACATATCACTTCCAGAATCAGGCAGAAACATTTGCCAATTCATTTTATACACATTGGTTGATCAGCCTCATGTGATGACCCACAGAACGCGCCCCTTCTGGACTTCCTGGCCCTTATCGCGACGGGGCTTGTATTCATTGTTTCTTCCAGCATGGCCGTATCACTTGCCAGGCCTCGCATCAGCCTTCACGGCGGACGTTGTATGTCTCATAAATGTGCCACGCCCCTGCGGCCCCGCGCGTCTCAATGCTATTGCGAAGTAAAGACCAGACGTGTTCTCTGTAGCTCGCGGTATTGTATCCTTTGCTTCTTCCAGCTTACCCCATCCTAGTCCCTTTCCTTCCTTTCTTGGTTACTGGTCTCATATGCTTGTTGCGCACCCTGTTACTTTCCCGGACTCCTGGATTCCTGCATCCCGGAACCTTGAATGCACGCTGGAGTCGGAAGAGATTCGTGCAGCTTTATTCAAGACTCGATCAGTTCGCAAGAAGGCATCGACCAAGAAATCCAGCAAAGATCGAACTCAGGTGAGAAGGGGGGAACTCCTTGACAGTTTGAGACGCCACCCGACCGAACTCGATATGGGCATGAAAGCAGCTGTCCAGGATTTGATGCGTGGCATGCAAGAGCTATCAACCAAGGTGCAGAATCTAAAGGCGGAAAACGCCGCTCTCAAACAATTAGTTCTATCCCGTGATTCTGCCACAAAAGAAAGTGTATTGCTGGGTGGCATAGTGGACAAATACGATGTCTCAGCAAAAACCCTTCGTGGATTCCTGGATTTATGTTTGGTCCACTTTACTTTTAAGCCCTATTACTTTTCAACTCCCAGGGCTAAGGTGGGGTTCATAATTTCCCACCTTTCAGGAAATGCCTTGACCTGGGCTACGCCCCTCGTTAATTCCGGCGATACTCTTCTGGATGACTATGATGGCTTCATACAAGCCCTTAAGACTATGTTTGACCGTCCAGAGCAGGTCCATTGTGCCCAGGAATGCCTGTTAGACTTCCAGCAAGGATCCCAGGATATGCTCACCTATGTTACCCGAATCAAGCAATTAGTCAAGGAAGCTGATTTGTGCCCGGAGGCTAGTTTTACCCTTTTCAGGAGAGGACTGAATGAGGAGATTAAGGATGAGTTGGCCAGAGTGGCTCACCCAAACTCATTTCAGGGACTAATGGACCTTGCCTTGCAAATAGATTTCCGTATCCAGGAAAGGAAGGCAGAGAAGAAGAAATCCAGAGCTAATCCTCCGAAGCTGTCTTTCGAGAATACCACCAAGACAGACACAAACCCAGGCTCAGTCTCTGAACCTGAACCCATGCAGATAGGAGCCTTCCGTGGACCTATATCCCCGCAAGAAAGAATCAGAAGGATTCATACGGGGTTGTGCATGTATTGTGCCTCAGACAAACACTTGGTTAGGGAGTGTCCTCTAGCCCCTCCTCGGCGTTCGAGAAACGCCAGCTCCCGATACTAGATGGAGCAGAGCTTTGGGAGAGAGATGTTTGCTCCACATCAATTCCATCCTTGAACTCTCCTGGACAAAACAATTTGGTTATACTACAAGCCTTCCTGTCGCCTTCCAAGATTAAGACCTATCCCATTCTGGCCTTGGTGGACTGCGGAGCTATGGGAATCTTCATTGATCAAGACTGGGTTGTTAGTCATCATGTGCCGTACAAGACACGAAGCACCATGCAGCCGATGGAAGCAATCAATGGAAGACCCCTCTCTTCAGGACCCATAAGCCTGCAGACAAAAGAGATCCAACCTTCCATAAACCATCACCAAGAGCGGATTACATTCGACATCCTTAAGTCAGCCCATTACCCCATGGTATTGGGTATGCCCTGGTCACAAAATCACTATCCGTTTAACAATTGGACAGCAGGATCACTATTCCTGGGCTCAGAGTTTTGTATGTCCCACTGTCTATCCCTGGATCCCTCCTCGACACCTCCTAAAGAACCACTAAGAGACCAGAAAACACCACTCATGGTTTCCAATATCATACAAGTCCCAGAGGCCTATCAGGGATATGCTGATGTATTTTCAACTGCCATAGTCCAGGCCTTACACCCTCACAGACCTGAAGACTGTTCCATAGATACAGATCCCTCAGCAGTGATTCCCTTCGGCAAAATGTTCATTCTTTCTGAAGCTCAGAAAAAGGCCCTCCGAGAATACCTGGACACCAATCTTGAAAACGGCACCATAAGACCCTCAAAATCTCCAGCGGGTGCTTTGTTGTTCTTCGTTCCCAAGAAGGACCCCAAGGAACTCAGACCTTGCCTCGACTATCGTGGCTTAAATCAATGCACCCTCAAAGATCGGTACCCACTGCCCCTGATCTCGGATATCCTGGAAGCTGTGAGAGGCGCCGTAATATTCACAAAGTTAGATCTCCGGGGTGCCTACCATTTAATCCGTGTCCGGGAAGGAGACAAATGGAAAACAGCCTTTAGAACACCCTTTGGTCACTATGAATATCTAGTCATGCCCTTTGGACTAGCTAATGCCCCAGCAGTTTTTCAACGTTTTATGGATAGGGTGTTTTCTGACATGTTAGTCCTCTTCGTCATTGTCTATCTGGATGACATATTGATCTTTTCCAAGGATCCTCTAAAGCATGAAGAACATGTAAAGGCAGTATTACAACGACTCAGTGAACACAAACTTTTAGCCAAACCCGAAAAATGCCTGTTTCACGTTACTTCTGTTCACTACCTAGGATTCATCCTTAGCCCAGAAGGAATTGTATGGACCCTTCAAAGGTAAAAGCCATACTGGCTTGGGCCGCTCCCACATCTGTGAAACAAGTTCAATCCTTCCTGGGGCTTGCCAACTTCTACCGGAAGTTCATTTCTACCTTTTCCGAGATCGTTCAGCCGATCGTTGCTCTCTTGAAGAAAGACACCCCCTTTATCTGGTCTACACCGCAAGATAAAGCATTCCAACGATTGAAGACAGAGTTCAGGCAAGCCCCCATCCTGGCCCAACCTGACATAAATCGCCCATTCCTAGTGGAAACGGATGCCTCTAACTACGCCATAGGAGCGGTCTTGAAACAGGTACTTGAGGATAAACTGGAACACCCCATTGCTTACCTCTCACGAACCCTGACTCCCAGTGAGACACACTATTCCGTCCTGGAAAAGGAACTGTTAGCCATCCGCCAAGCCTTCACTGAATGGCGACATCTACTTCTGGGTGCTAGATATCAAGTTCAGGTCTGCACGGACCACCGGCATCTTCAAATTCTAGTCGTTGGAGTGCAGGAACAGTCGTCAGGCGCGTTGGGCCTACTTCTTTGCCCAGTACCAATACCAAATCACTCATGTTCCCGGATCACAAAACATGATTGCTGATGCCTTATCTCGACGTCCTGACTATGTAACCACTGAAGACAAGGTCTATCCTAAGATGTTTCCCCACACGATCTTTGTAGCTCAAGCAGTCAACCTCCTGGAAGAAATCCGAGTGCAAACCCAGTCCTCTGACCTCTGGAAGGATATTTCAAGGAAGAATCCATGGAACCTAAGAGTTAAGGAAGGATATTTATTCAAGGACAATGCACTGGTCATTCCTACACAGAAATTACAACAAAGAATGATAAACCTCTGCCATGATACCCTTCACTCCGGACATCGTGGCATAACTAACACCCTCCGGCTTATACAAAGACAGTTTTGGTGGCCTGGAATGAAGACCGACGTATAACAGTACATCAAAGCTTGTGCTGTCTGCAGTCAAAACAAAAATGATAACAAGATTCTGGCGGGTCTTCTACTGCAACCATCGCTGCCAACATGGGAATTCATTGCTACAGACTTCATTGTGGAATTACCACCTTCCCGAGGATACACGACCATCATGGTAACCATAGACTTGTTCACTCATATGGCTCATTTTACACCCCTGTGTAAGCTGCCATCCTCGTCCGAGCTTGCTGGAATCTTCCTGGAACACATATTTCGTTTACATGGACTTCCTTCCAAGATCATATCTGATCGAGGACCTCAATACGTCTCTCAATTCTGGAAACATCTCTGTCGCATTTTGGGAATCCAACGCGCCCTTTCGTCTGATATCATCCCCAAACCAATGGGGCCACAGAACGTGCTAATCAGGTCCTGCAACAGTATCTTCGATGTTTCACCACCAAGGTTCAAGATGACTGGTCGCTCCTAATACCCATGGCGGAATTCGCCTACAACAATTCTGACCATTCAGCACTTAAGACCAGTCCTTGTAGCCAAGGTTTCCATCCATCGGTTCTACCCTCTGTTCTCCCTCATCCGACACAAGTACCTACTGTCGACTCCTGGATAGAAACCCTCATCAATGTTCACCAGGAGGCCAAAGAAAACTTAGACAGGGCCAGAACACAGACTAAGAGGTATGCGGATTTAAAAAGGAGACCCGGTCCTTCTTATGCTATCGTTAATCAAGTCTAGTTGTCTTCGAAATTACTACCCCGGCATCTATGGCCAAACAAGTTGGCCCCTCGTTACTATGGTCCATTTCCCATCAAGGAAATTATCAATCCAGTTTCATACCGGATTAGACTACCAGACTCTTGGAAGAGAATTCGCCCAATATTCCACAGATCCTTATTAAAACCCTACAATCAATCCTCCCAGAAATCCTGCCGACCTCCTCCTCTACTGGTCGACAACCAATTGGAGTATGAAGTATCCCGAATATGTGATTCCAGGTATAAACGGGGTCAGCTTCAATACCTGGTTAAATGGAAAGGATATCCTCCTAGTGAAAGAACCTGGGAGCCACTTTCTAATCTCAAGGCCCCTCGACTGCTCAGAAGATTTCACCTTATACACCCGGGCAAACCTGGTGGAACATGCTGTCATGACCCACAGAATGCGCCCCTTCTGGACTTCCTGGTCCTTATCGCGACGGGGCTTGTATTCATTGTTTCTTCCAACATGGCCGTATCACATGACACGCCTCGCACCAGCCTTCACGACGGACGTTGTACGTCCCATAAATGTGCCACGGCTCCACGGCCCTGCGCATCTCAATGCTAATGCGAAGTAGCGACCAGATGTGTGCTCTGTAGCTCGCGGTATTGTATCCTTTGCTTCTTCCTGCTTACCCCATCCTAGTCCCTTTCCTTCCTTTCTTGGTTACTGGACTCGTGTGCTTGTTGCGCACCCTGTTACATTCCCGGACTCCTGGATTCCTGCATCCGGGAACCTTGAACGCACGCTGGAGTCAGAAGAGACTCCTGCAGCTTTATTCAAGACTCGATCAGTTCGCAAGAAGGCATCGACCAAGAAATCCAGCAAAGATCGAACTCAGATGAGAAGGGGGGAACTCCTTGACATCCCGCCCACGCAAAAATACAGCACAGTCTATACTTAAACAATAGCTTCAGGAATTATTTGATCTATTTAGCCTTGCAAAAGCTGTACCTTCTAGATGTCTGAAGGTTGCACTAGTCAATCAGGAAGCTCGGAAGCAAACCTATTCTACGGTATAAGCCTGTGTTCTGAGCAGCCTGGGTGCTGCTTCTCCCCCTACCCTGCTCCCCCCTCACCGTATAGTTCCTACATGGGTGCTAAAAGTGTTTAATTTAAAAAATAAAGAAACTTACTTTGATGTGCGTGCAGTGCAGCACTGTAATCTCCCAAGTCTGTTTCCTTGTTGATGACCTCACGGTCATCGACATAGAAAAGGGACTTCAGAAACTACAGCATGCCGCCGTACAACAAGGTAACTTTCTTTTTCTTTTAAATGAGTCACCCATAGCACCCATGTAGGAAACTGCACAGGTGTTAATGGCAATATGACCCTCGGCAGACCGCTGCCCACATGAAGATAACCTTACTTTGCACGGGCCCTTGCCTTGGGTGGTGGCCTCTTAACGACAGGGTCAGCCCGCCGCCTTTGTTCATATTGCCTCAATTTAAATGACCACTCAAGGAGGTGGATAAGAAGAAAGGAACAGAGGAGGGGGGCTATTGAGAGAGAAAAGCACTGCAGCAGAAAATATAAAGAGACACCAAGATGTTGTTACAAAGAAAAGGGGAAGAATTTCAGGGAGTGGTATGAAGGCGGCAAGGTAGACATTTGTTTTTGCTTTTGTTGATTTTTACAACTTTGTTTTACTCTGTAGATCACCATCTTTTGTGGTACGCTCTTACATTTGCAGATGTGGATACAGTTTAATTAAATATCCTTTAATTCCTCCTTTACACATACTACAGGGTGCAGCGGAGGTATGCCTACATTGGAGAAGCTACTCCCTGGTTCCCTTTTCAGGCTTTGGTTCAGAAGGCCTTCAGAAAGGTCGTGTTTTGGCCCCATTTCTTTTTAATGTTTCTTTGAACACCTGGATAAAGGACTAAAGATGTCAATCTTGAGACATGAATAGAGCAAGGATAGGCGGTTCTTTGCCTATCTTCTCCTTTACGTTGATGATGCAGTCCTTCTGGCCCATACAGGCCTGGCTCAGCAATGCATGTTGGGGCATTGAATACAATATGTGAACTGTTCAATCTTACTATTAATGTCCTTCATTCAAAGAGAATGACATTGGGGGAAGTGGTGCTTTTTGAGGAATAACTGTAGGCGTAAAGGTGTGTGACTGCAGATTGTAACTTCTTAGCTTTGAATCTTCCCTCTCATGCGTCACACAGCTTGGAAAATCACAATTACATTAGTCCAGGAAGCTGGAGAGTTCATAGATTTAACAAACTGATGTGGAGCAGTGAGTTATTATCTTCAAATATCTAGGTCAAATAGTTGTGCTTCTTCCCTAAAAGAATCTGAAGTTTCATCTCTTAGCCACTGCTGTAAACAGTTCTTCCCAATTGCTGTTCAGGTGTCTCTAAGATAGCTTCTTTATTGGATACGCCTGTCAGTGACTCCTCGGGTAACCCAAAAGAGGTGATAACTGAATGGTTTGGAATTGATTCTAAACTCTGGCATAGCGTTGGGAAATCCTCCAGACCATGGTTCTTGTATCGCCATTACAGAAAGGCGAAATACCAAATGCAAATCAGGCTTGGTACCACCCCAAAGTAGGCAGTCCAGCTGAAAATGCTTGGTCACATCCGTTCAGCACGAGAGCACAAATAACCCCAGACATTACCTGGCCTCATTGGGTGTCATCACTGTCGTGTAGCTTGGACCCATGTCTGGGCATTCCCCTTGGGGGGACTTATGAAAAACAAAAGCGGTGATGGCTGGAAGGTTTAGAATTAATCCTAATCTGAACTCTGGGTAACCCTCCAGACCATTGTTCTTCAGCCTGACAAGCCAATCCAGAAAGGGGAAATACCATTTGCAAATCAGGCTTGGTCTTACCCTAAACAGGACAGTCCAGAACAAAATGCTTGGTCACATCCCTTCTGCAGGAGGACACCAGCAACCGCAGACATGTTTCGCCCCCATTGGGCATCATCAGTGAGGTGCATTTATGCAACTGATGAACAAATGTGCATCCCTAACTATTGCCATAATCCTGGATGCTGAGAAAGGGTGTAATTGCACTGTTGAACCTTTTCCAAATTCTTCAAATGTTCCACTTTCTAGAGTGTGTGTACCGATGGTTCCATTCCATTGCTGGACAGCGGCTTCACCATAAGGGTTACTGTAAACAACATGCTCTCTAAACAGGGATACCCTCTGGCACTTGCACTGTTTCACCTGTCAACTGAGATTTTAGCCTGTGCATTTAGAATAAAGGCAAAGGGGAAAGAGATAAATGTAGGATAGCACGGGTAAGATGATAATATTTGTGAATTACCTTTTTCCCTCCTGGCTGATCCACAGAACTCGAGCATAGAAGTCTTCAAATACTTGACAGGCTAGAAGGTGAATTGGGGGTCAATCAAAAAGTATGGCAAACTTCAAAACTTCAATTTGTGAGACTATGCAGGTTTGGGATCGAGTGGCAGGAAGTGTGTCTGGAATATCGGAGATAAGGTTCCCAGAGAAGACCTCTGTCAATGTGAAGTACCACTTGCATCTACTGACCCTTCCCCATAAAGGAGAACATAGCAAGGGGAACGACCTTCATATAAATACTGAGATTAGTTGAATGTGATAAAAATGGACATCCTGGCAAATGGGCTGTACTGTCACAAGTCTCTCCCCGTCTCACCTGTTTTTGTTGAGTACTTGCAACCTTCTGGGATTTCTTCTTTTTTACGGTCCAGGAGTTGTATAGACCCGAACGCTGATCTTCGGCTTCCAGCGTGAGGATAGCAGTTCAGTTTCCAGGAGCGTTCAGAAAGTCCAGGGTAACACCAGGAAGCAAACAAGTTACGCTTGGATGCAGGGAGGACCGTGACTTGAGCACAGTAGGTTTTCCAGGAGATTGGAGAGGGTAGGAATAGGACGGAGAATCAAGGAGCTGGGAACAAGGAATCAAGCGAGAGCCCGATCGAACTCCGGCAAAGCACGTCCGACTACAGGTAGCGGTAGCGTTGAGACGCGCAGAGCCGCGGGGGCGTGTCTCTCTGGTAGGATGAGCAGCGTGGAACGCATAGACTGATCTGGAGCGTTCCTTTCCAAGCGGCCATGTTGGAAGGAATACTGCATGCAATCCTCTGCGAGTCAGGGACCAGGAGGACCAGAAAGGACGTAGACGACATTTTATGACAGTATGCCTCCTCTGAAAACCAGCTCCTCCGGGTTTGCCCGGATGGATCAGATGAAATTGTCGAACCAATCTGGGCGCATTCATGTTTGACACTGGTTCCCACGTACGCTCACTGGAAGGGTAACCTTTCCACTCAACCAGATATTGTAGTTGACCTCGTCGATATCTTCAGTCACAAATCCTGGAAACCTCATATTCCAGTTGATCATTTACAATAACAGGGGTAGATCTAGGAGCTGTTCGGGATGACTGAATGTATGGTTTTAGCAGAGAAGTGTGAAAGACTGGAGGAATCCTTTTCCAAGATTCAGGTAACCGAAGTCGAAAGGCCACTGGGTTGATGATTTCTTGTATGGAAAAGGGACCATAGTATCTGGGAGCCAGTTTATTAGGGCGCAGGTGTCTAGGAAGGAGCTTCGAGGATAACCAAACCTTATCTCCTACTGAATAGCGAGGTCCAGGTCTTCTCTTAGAGTCAGCATAAAGTTTGACATCTTTTCGGGCCCTTTCTAGGTTTTCTTTAACCTCCTTATGAACTGTGATGACGTTTTGAATCCCGGAGTCTGCTGCAGGTACTGGGGTAGGATGTGGGAGTACGGAGGGTAGGACAGATGGATGGAATCCTTGACTACAGAAGAAGGGACTGGTCTTGATAGCTGAGTGATCTGAATTTTTATAAGCAAACTCGGCCATAGGTATTAGGAGTGACCAATCGTCCTGAACTTTGGTGGCAAAACAACGTAGGTATTGTTCGAGAGTCTGGTTGACACGCTCTGTGGCTCCGTTGGTTTGTGGGTGGTAGCCAGAGGATAAGGCACGTTGGATTCCTAGAATACGACACACTTGCTTCCAAAACTAAGATATGTACTGGGGTCCTCGGTCTGAAATGATTTTGGAAGGCAGCCCATGAAGTCGGAATATGTGTTCCAGGAAAGTTCCAGCAAGATCTGATGAGGAAGGTAGTTTGGATAAGGGTGTTAAATGAGCCAGATGAGTAAACAAGTCAATAGTCACCATGATTGTTGTGTAGCCTCTAGAGGGTGGTAATTCCACGATAAAGTCAGTGGCGATGAATTCCCAGGGCACTGTTGGTATTGCTGGTTGGAGTAGGAGTCTGGCCGGCTTCTTATTATCATGTTTGTTCTGATTGCAAACGGTGCATGTTTGGACATGGCTCCTAATGTCATCTTTCATCTTCGGCCACCAAAACTGATTTGTACTAAATGGAGAGTGTTGGTAATTCCACGATGTCCTGAATGTAAGGTATCATGACATAGCCTTGTGATTCTTTGTCTCAGTCTAGGAGTGGGAATAACTAGACGATTGTCCTTGAATAAATAGCCGTCCTTTGCTGTGAGATTCCATCTGTTATTTCTCTTGTGCTCCTTCCAGAGGTCCGAAAGTCGAGTTTGGCCTTGGATATTCTCCAGGAGGGTGATGTAACGCTCACCTGGTTCCCACGGAGGCGCATATCCTGGCTGGACAGTTACCGTGTCTTCAATTGAGAAGCGCAGGACTCGGATGGTTCTCTGGACCGGACCTCCTCTTATGGAATGTCTGACTTGTAGATTAAGGTGTCTGCAGGCGGAAGAAAAAGGGATTAATGGCTGGTTGTTGGTTGAGCTTCTCCTCCTTATTCGTTCTTTTCCCTGAGGCCCAAAGTCTGAATGAGCTCTCACCTTAGATATGTAAATGCTGGGCTCTCCATCCTGCGACTGATGCAGGGGCGCTGGGTTCCAGTTACTTCACTGGGACTGCTTTAAGTCTCTTGTAGCCTCAGAGGTTTAAAGCTGCTGAAGAAGCGATGCCGTCGTTTCTGCACGAGCGGATGCTGGTCGGTTTGAAAGTTCGAGAGCACCTTTTAATGAAGTCTTTGCCTTTATTTCTTAGGTGCCGAAATGCTATATGCTGAGCATACGGAAGCACGTAAGTATGAAGGTCCGTGCACGTGGAGGAGCACGTAAGTAATGTGCTTGTTGACAAGTTTATTCGCACCTCTTAATGTCTTTTTCTTAATTTGCAGGTGCAGAGATGCAGCAGAAGAGGAGATGGCGAGGAGCGCACAGCTCCGGTAAGTGAAAATATAATTGCGTCCAATTCCCCCCTTTTCTGCACTAACCGGAGTTCTTTGTCTTGCAGGTAAAGGCCGCGGGATTCGGAAAATGCTGTGGTTTCAGGTAGGTAAGCGCGGCTGCTAAAGCGTTGCCTTTTGCTAACCTGATGTTCCTTTGCTGACAGGTGCAGCCGGAGACTGGATCCCTGGATGGTAAGTGAAGATCTGACTTGTTTTCACAGGCTGGAGCAGAAGATATCACTAGAAGACTGGAGCTGACTCGGTGAGCGTCCTGCTGCAGATGCAGAATAACGCGAAGCACATTCTTCCAATCGGGTGTGGTTTAAATAGTGTTGAGGTGATTAGGTGTCTTCCTCCTCAGCCTCGCCAAAGAGAAAAAGAGTTCCTGTGTTCCAGAGTCAAGGAGTGATGCCAGCCCCACCCAGGTAAGAAAGTAGTTCCAGATTCGGAAAAATAGTCCCACCCAGCAGAAGGCTGGGGCTTCATTTTGCCAGGACTTGTGAAGGTGAGTATGCAGCATGGTCTGCTACAGGTAAGTCCACCCAAGCACCTTTATCCAAAGTATGAGCCCGGCACCTCTGGCGCCGGGACTGGTGATTCTTATGAGCCTGGCGCCAACGGCGCCAGGACATGGTCCAGAGGGCCCCGATAGGGGTCGGTTGGGACCAGGGGCGGGGGTTGTGAGCCTGTTTCCGGGGATGTTGGGCTTGTCCTGACTCCTTGGAAACAGTGCTCATGACAGCACCCCCCCTCAAGGCCCCTCCCAAAATTGTCTCCCCCGGGGGTTTTGGTTTGTCGGGAAAAGTTTGGTGGAATCTTTTGATTAGGCGAGGTGCATGGACGTATTCAGAGGGTTCCCATGATCGTTCTTGAGGCCCGTAGCCCTTCCAGTCAATCAGATAGTATAGCTTGGATTTAATGATCTTGGAGTCCAGGATGTTTTTAACCTCAAATTCGAGTTCTCCATTAACTTGAATAGGTTCTGGAGCTTTAGTCAATCGGGTTCGAGGCTGCATTGGTTTTAGTAGAGATACGTGGAAAACTGGATGTATTTTCATGTGGGACGGCAAGCCCAATTTAACAGCCACTGGATTTATTATGGCAGTGACAGGATATGGTCCCAGATATTTTGGATTGAAGGTGCGAGGCCCTTTAAGAGTTAAATGTTTAGTGGATAACCAAACTAGGTCTCCAACCCGGTATTGGGGGGCCTCCCTTCGATGTCGGTCTGCTCCCTTTTTATACTGTTCTTTGGCTAGTTGAAGATGGGTCGTGGCTTCCTTGAAAGCTTGAGTGATAGCAGTGTGTAGATGATCTACGGCAGGTGTTCCGAGATCCTGAGGTAGATCAAGATTGGAGGTTCGAGGGGGAATCCCGTATAAGAGGTAAAAGGGACTTTTTCAGGTTCCTGAATGGATCGAATTGTTGTAGGCATATTCGGCGATCCAAAGGATGTCTTTCCAATTACTTTCCGACTGTTGCAGCATGCAACGTAAATATTGTTCCAGAGTTTGATTTGTCCTCTCGGTTTGCCCATCGGTCTGGGGGTGATGGCTGGTTGAAAGTCTCACATCGATTTGAGCTAGACGACAGCAATTTCGCCAAAAGTGCGATATAAACTGGCTTCCCCTATCTGAGATCAAAATTGAAGGGAAACCATGTAACCGAACAATGTTTTCGAGGAATTCTCGGGCCAGGACTGAAGCTGAGGGTAAGCCCTTCAGTGGGATGAAGTGGGCCATTTTAGAAAACAAATCCACGATTACTAAAATGGTGTTGTATCCGGAGCATGAGGGTAAATCAGTAATGAAGTCCATGGAAAGGGTATGCCAGGGGTGTGGCGGGGTGTCTAGTGGGTGTAATAGGCCTGCTGTTTTTTCTTTCTGACTTTTGTTTTGGGCGCACACCCCACAAGACATTACAAAGTCCTTGATATCCTTTCTCCATGACGGCCACCAGAAGTGTCTCTTGATCTTTTCTGAGGTTTTGGCAATGCCAGGATGTCCTTCCATTAAAGAATCATGGTAGCAAGAGATTACCTGTCTTGGTAAATCAGTACCAGGTAAGTATAGTCGTCCTTGACAATAAAGCAAATCCTTAGACACGGTGAAGTCCTTTCCTTTCTGTTGCCAGTTCTGTAGATCTGAAGGAGTCACAAGTTGTTTGGCCTTTGCTTCGATATCTTCGATGGATTGCGAGGAGACCAGGCCCAGGATTCTTTGTTCGGGAATTATAGGTACGGGTTCAGGATTGACCATGTGTTCCTCCATTCCAATCCGGGAAAGGGCATCTGCTTTGCCATTCTTGTTGTCTGGACGATAAGTGAGTACAAAGTCAAATTCGGCAAAAAACAGAGCCCAGCGAAGTTGTCTGGAGGATTGAGCTTTAGCAGTCTTCAAATACTGTAAGTTGCGATGATCGGTGATTACTGTGACTGTGTGTTTGGCTCCAAGGAGGTAGTGCCGCCAGGCCTTGAAGGCGGACTTAATAGCTAGAAGTTCTTTATCAGTGATGGTGTAGTTGATTTCGGGCGCCGAGAACTTGCGGGACCAGAATGCCACAGGGTGTAACTGGTTAGTTTCTGGATCCCTCTGTGATAAAACCGCCCCCATTGCCAAGCTGGAGGCTTCGGTCTCAACGATATAAGGAAGGTCCGGGTGCGGGTGTTTTAATATAGGTGCTGAGATAAACGATTTGCCTGTTCTGCCTCTGCTGTCCACTCGAAACGTTTATTCTTTTTTAAAAGAGCCGTAATGGGCTGAACTATTCGTGAAAATTCCGGGATAAACCTGCGGTAAAAGTTGGCGAAACCTAACATGCTTTGTACTCCCTTCACGGAAGTTGGTGATGGCCACTTGATGATAGCGTCAACTTTCCTCGAGTCCATGTGGACCCCGTTGGGTGTCAAAATGAAACCTAAAAATTCGACCTCGGTGACATGAAAAACACACTTTTCAAGCTTGGCAAAAAGTTTATGTTGGCGAAGCCTTTCAAGAACAGCTCTGACGTGTTTCTGATGATCTGCTTCAGAAGATGAGTACACAAGGATGTCATCAATGTAGACGACTACACAAACGTCTATAAGTTCTCTAAGAACGTCATTCATGAAGTACTGGAAGGCGGCCGGAGCATTGCAAAGACCAAAGAGCATCACTTGGTATTCAAATAGTCCATACTTGGTGCGAAAGGCCGTCTTCCATTCGTCGCCTTCTTTGATCTGTACCAAGTGGTACGCTCCCCGAAGATCTAGCTTGGTGTATATACAGGCCCTTTTAACTTGGTCAAGGAGTTCCGGAATTAGAGGTAAGGGATACCTATTCTTTACCGTGATTTGGTTCAGGGCACGATAATCTATACAGGTCCTAAGGTCACCTTCTTTTTTCGGCACGAAGAACAGAGCTGAGGATACTGGAGACTTTGAAGGACGGATGAATCCGTTGGCTAGGTACTGGTCCAGATACTGTCGCAAATGAAGATTTTCAGGCTCGGTAAGGGCATAAATTCTACTACAGGGGGGAGTGGATCCGGATATCAGGTCTATCTGACAGTCGTACGACCTGTGGGGAGGTAGAGTATTCGCCTGCTCCTTCTGAAAAACGTCTTGGAATTCCTGATACTCTATAGGCAGTTGCGGACTTTCGGATGTTGTCGCTGCTAGTCCAATACTGGGTCGAGGATAACAAGTGGGGGCACACTCTGGAAACCGTATTGTCCTTGCTCGCCAATCAATTTGAGGATTGTGTTTCTCCCACCAGGGAATCCCCAATATTACTTGGAATTGAGGAGCCTTGATCACATCGAACATGATCACCTCACAATGTCCATCTTGACTTAATAACGTCACTTCCGAGGTGGTATGGGTCACTGGTCCAGAAGCTATTTCCGTACCATCCACTGTGGTAATAACGTCTTTAATTGCCTTAGGACAGAGGGGTAGGTTCATCCTGGAAGCCATTTCGTGGTCTACATAATTACCAATTGCTCCGCTATCAATGTATGCTTTAATAGCATGCAAACGATCCGGTTGCTCTGGATTCATGAGGACCATTGAAACTATGAAATGCGAGGTCAAAGAACTGGTTTTAACGCTCGGCAAGCGGACCTCTACACTTGTCAGACGAGGTCGTTTCCCGGCTCCGGCCTTTCGGTATTTTTATCAGAAGCTCCCACTGTCTTCTTTGAAGGTTTCACTGGGCATTCTCGAAGGAAATGTCCTGAATTTCCACAATAGAGGCATAACTGCAACTGTCTTCTCCTGTCGCGTTCTTTCTGGGTTAAAGGGCCCTTCATGACCCCTATTTGCATAGGTTCTACGGCTTCAGCTCCCTTGGTGGAATTCTGTGGTTTGGAGAACACTCGAGTTTCGAACCTGGAGCGGTCTGCATTCCTGTTTTGCAATCTGTGATCCAATTGGACCACTAAATCTATGTATTCAGAACAATCCTGAGGAGGATTCACTACCTGAGCTAGAACATCTTTGAGTTCTCCCCGCAGACCTCTGCGGAACAGCGTGAACCTCTTGTCCTCGGGCCATCTGGTTTCAACTACTAGCCTATTAAATGACGCAATATAAGCCAGGAGATCCTGATTGCCTTGCCGTAGGGAAAGGAGTTCGTTATCCAAGGCCTGGCCCTGGGAATGTCTTGCAAACAGTCTTTCCATGCTGGTCTGGAATGCTTGGAAATCGTGAAGAATCGGATCAT
This sequence comes from Ambystoma mexicanum, assembly GCF_040938575.1. Taxonomy (NCBI): domain Eukaryota; kingdom Metazoa; phylum Chordata; class Amphibia; order Caudata; family Ambystomatidae; genus Ambystoma; species Ambystoma mexicanum. Next base: position 82,327,389 of record NC_090928.1, on the reverse strand, counting down.
CCTGTGCAACTAGAGGAACCGACCAATCAGCAGCACTGCCGCTAAGATATGAAAGCACAAAGGCTACCTTAGTCTGGTCTGTCGGAAAAGCAGCTGGTCTACACAGAAAGTGCAATCGGCACTGGTTGATGAAAACCGCAAACCTTTTAGGATCACCGGAGAAGCGTTCGGGCGGAGCCAAAGGCACGTTTCCGGGTAGGTTGATTTGTACCGGACTGGCCGAGGCTGCAGGAATGTAGCTCCCTCCCGTAGGCAAAGGGGTTTGCCCCGCTTGTGATTGTAACTGTCTGGCAAGATCAACAGTTCGTTCTTTTGACACAATCAATTCTCTCCTCAGGGCATTCGTTTCCTGGCGGGCTGCATGTACCTCTGCTCTTAATTCCCCTAATAGCTGGGCTAGTTGGTCAGTGTCTGAGGTTTCCATTGCGCCTGGGTAGGAAGTTATTGGAGGGCTTTGCGTTCTGTAACGCTCACCTGGTTCCCACGGAGGCGCAGATCCTGGCTGGACAGTTACCGTGTCTTCAATTGAGAAGCGCAGGACTCGGATGGTTCTCTGGACCGGACCTCCTCTTATGGAATGACTGACTTGTAGAGTAAGGTGTCTGCAGGCGGAAGAAAAAGGGATTAATGGCTGGTTGTTGGTTGAGCTTCTCCTCCTTATTCGTTCTTTTCCCTGAGGCCCAAAGTCTGAATGAGCTCTCACCTTAGATATGTAAATGCTGGGCTCTCCATCCTGCGACTGATGCAGGGGCGCTGGGTTCCAGTTACTTCACTGGGACTGCTTTAAGTCTCTTGTAGCCTCAGAGGTTTAAAGCTGCTGAAGAAGCGATGCCATCGTTTCTGCACGAGCGGATGCTGGTCGGTTTGAAAGTTCGATAGCACCTTTTAATGAAGTCTTTGCCTTTATTTCTTAGGTGCCGAAATGCTATATGCTGAGCATACGGAAGCACGTAAGTATGAAGGTCCGTGCACGTGGAGGAGCACGTAAGTAATGTGCTTGCTGACAAGTTTATTCGCACCTCTTAATGTCTTTTTCTTGATTTGCAGGTGCGGAGATGCAGCAGAAGAGGAGATGGCGAGGAGCGCACAGCTCCGGTAAGTGAAAATATAATTGCGTCCAATTCCCCCCTTTTCTTGTAAGGATATTTGGCGTGTTACAGTACAGAGTACAGCACTACTGCACAGGTAGCAAACAGCACAGAGTACAGCACTACTGCACAGGTAGCAATTTTTTTCGCAGCACCACCACAAGGGTGCGGTACATTGCTATATGGGTTACCAGATTAACAAGGAAAGACAGGCTATTCAGTCAAAAACGATTTTAACATATAAGATGCAAATCTATTTTTACAGTTAAAAGCACACGTGCTCATTTAAAAATGCACACTATTTTTCACCTGAAATGCCTATGGTGTGAGAGACACATTTGAAAATTAACAGCTAACCTATTAACCATTAACATGACTAATAAAACCTTATTTAACATAACCCACTAATAAAATGTGTTCTCCACTGCAGAATTAGGCATACTCTGAAAACCATTTAAATGTGTGTGCAGATTTTTTTTTCTTCTCTTCTCTGCCTGATTCTCCGTGTTTTTGTGCACAGTAACTGCAGGAAGAAGGAAGTCAGATTTGCAACAATTGCAAATGTATAAGCGAAGCTATTGTTGAAGAGTAGGAGGATGAGAGATGATGGATTTCATTGGGACACGTCATACAGAGGGCTGAGAGGAAAGTTCTAGTGGGCAGTAACGGGGAAAAAGACAGGAGACATTTTTCTGCACTACTGGGGAGAAGACCTGGCTGTGGGGCTCCTGACTGAATGCAGATTCCTGTGTCCTGCGGCAGTCGAGATTGGGGAGAGCTGAAAGAAGGACCTTTCCACTGGCTAAGGCATTCCTATCTGCAAAAGCTGAGAATTCCAGGCAATGACCCCGGTTTGAGAAGGCAAGCGTTCCTTTTTGCTGGAGTTAATCTTCAAGGGAGTCACATTCACAAAGAGAACAGCCAAAGAGAACAACTAAAAAGATAAGGTAATGAGAAGTGTGGGAGCTGAGTGTGTACGGTAATATGCAGTCAGTGTAGGATTCCTGTGCGTGTCTTAATCAAGTGCTAATGTTGCAATTTGAGTTCTGTTCTCCGCCACTCTCTTTGCAGTGTGTCACAGACAATGCTTTGACTGTACCATTTTATTTCTGTAAAGAATGAGATCGTGTTTAAATGCAACTTTTATAATACAGAAAAATATTTGAAAACAGACGGGTGATGTTTATTGTTTACCATTACAATGCTGATGATGTGGGGAGATTTTTAAACAGTGCAATGGTCATTTTAAGACAGATGTGTGCATGTCAGAATCAGTATGAATAATTGTGAGTGACTGTAGCATAGCTCGTTGGAGGTACATGAGCCAACGGGAAGAGAGACTCTCTGAACATAGCTCCCTACCGTATATAAGGTAGTGGAAATTACCACAAGACTACCACATATAGCTCTCTGTCGTAAATAAGTCAGTGAGTTCGCCCATGGTGGCACACCAACACTACCACTGGAAAATGTGGTATTCCTAGAATGCAGGTCTGAGGTCTCTCTAGTGATCACACGAAAAATCTAAGCAAAGATAAGGGATTCTGGACATTGGGGCCACAAATAAAACAAGGGAATTATGCTCACCAAAATACCACCAACCACGCCTACCAACCGCGCATACCAAATATGTATGCCTGGGTGCTGAAATAATGCATGTTCATTGTATTATTGTTGTACATGGCCCAATATGAATACAAGGAGTGATTGTTGCTAAGTTATATTTCGGCGGTAAGAAAATACCGTCAGGCCCCAAATATCCACAAAAATACCCTACATATTTATGGTGCGTTGCAGGCCGGGAAAGTGATCATAGAGTACCTACTGGGCGTGGCAAGCGTGTCTCACACTGCCATTTGCACATTAAAGGGAACCCATTTTATAATAGCAGTTTGCCACTAAAAACGAATTTCAGAATGTCACAAAGGGAAACCACATTCTCAGATCTAGTGCAATATTTAGAGGCAAAGTTATTTGCACATGGGAATTGGTCTTCGAATAGCACGTTAGAATGGAGTAACCGCATTCAGGGTGAGGTGCAGAAAGAAAAACTAGACAGTATTTTTGCAGAAGGCAGCATAATTCAGGTCTGCCTTACAAGATTATTGAATGCAGCCGATAAAAGTGCAGAGAAAGACTGTTTAATACGGCTATGCGGCAAAATATGGTTTATTTTAAACAAGTCCCTGCGAATGCAAGAGAATGATACTCAGCTAATTAACAGGTTAAAGACTGAATTAGAGGGGGCAAGTAAAAATCAGGAAATGTTGAGAGCAGAATTGGATGTATGCCAAAAAGACATGCAATTAAAATGCAGAGACTTTGATACTCAGTTATCCAAAAGCAAGAAACAATTTGAAGATAGTGAGCAAGAATTGGCACACTTAAAAGCCTTAGTGGATCACATTAGGCAGGATAAAGATGAGGTTGTTTCAGAAATGCAGATTTTACAAAAAGAACATTGTGAAAAAGAAGGTGATCTCCAGAGTGCAGAACAAGAAATGATTAAAATGATCCAAGAAAGAGACAAGAGAAATAAAGAGTTCAATGAATGCCAAATGCAAATGTGCGAAATGCAGGAGGTGATTAATAAAATGAGTGATGAAAATAATTATTTGCATGATGAAGCCAACAGACTCCTTAAAAAGTGTAAGGACTTAGAACAGCAAATGTGCATTCCCAGGTCCCAGGAGAGGCGGCAGGGTACCACATTCAATGGAGTGGAGGTGAATTCTAGCTCTGCCCAAAGAGCTAGTGCCCCAGTGACTGGGCCGGTGACTGAACTTGGTTGCAGCGCCCTTGGGGGATTTGATACTCCCATTGGGGGCAGTCACCAATCTCATACACCTGAAAACAGGATTGACTCACAAAATAGTGCAATTCCATGCATTGCAACAAGTAGCCCCATAAAAATAATGAAATCCATTAAAGCCCTGATCAAACCATTTAAAAAGGGAGGTGAATGCTGCATTGAGGATCACTTAGAAGCGGTGCATGACATTTTTAAAGCACTCCAGATACCTAGGGAACAGTACAGACAATATTTTCATTTAACTTTAGATGCCCCGACGGCCAGCATCATAAGGGGATTAAATGAACAGCAGAATATGACATGGCTGGAGTTTGAAAAAGAAATTAGGCGTCATTTTTCTCCTTTTCAGTCATTGCAGGAGGCAAAGGAAGTCGCGTACACAATTACTGCTGGACCTAATACATCCCCTCGCCAATTTTTACAAGACTTAAAAAGAGCATTCTCTCGCTTTGATGTATCTTTTGACTCAAATTCCAATGAGTTTAAAACCGCATACTTCTATGGGCTACAGAAAGACATCATATCCCAATTGGTCCGTGAATTTGACCGTGACAAGTCCCTTGAATGGATTGTACATCAAAGCACAAAGCTATATGAGGTACTCTATTGTCAGGGTAGAGAAAGTGATAAAATGAAAGATACCAGGCCTAAATCTAAAGAACCCTCAGCCACAGTAATGGAAATCAGGTCAGCCAAAATGTCCCTTGAGTCTGCTCAAAGCCAAGGTAAAAATAATGTGACACCTGAACAAAGGGGTAATCAACAAAGATCGCCATTTCCTGTACCAATGTTCCAATCACATGATCCTAGTAATAGAGAGAGCTACATCAGCCCTAGGTATCAAGGGGACAGACCCCGGGTAGGATATCGGCCTGAAATGGCAGGTATGAACAATAACCAGAGACAAAATCAAGATCAAAGAAATGATGGTCCCTACCAGTCATTGGGGACACAGAGTAGGTTTGATCCCAACACCATGATATATGGTAATCAGGATAGGCCCCGATATGTGGATCGATTTACTGATAATGGAAATCAACATAGGGGCCAGTACCCACAATCTGAGAGACAGGACATGAGGCAAAACGTGAACTACAATCCACGCCAGTACAATGATTCCCCACCAGGGGACTATAATCAAAGGATGGGTGCAACCCGCTCCCCTCCACAAATGAATCAAGAGTTCAGAAACCATCCCAACCGACATCAATCACCTGAGAGGTATCAGAATAGATCCAATCAAGGGGAAAACAACCAATATCGACCTAGCCCACAGAAAGAGGATCCTAGAGAGATGGAAAGGTTCCAGTGCCTTGAGGCCCAAGTGAAAATGTTAGCTGAGCAAATAGGAAAGCTCTATACAGCGCAAAAACAACCTTCCAAAGAGGGGGCTGATGGCCATAGCAATGACCGGGGGGCTTCCGAAAAGTGACTAAGTACTCATGATAACTGCAGTGCCAAAATGACAGATTGCTCTGATATAATTTTGCATAACAACTCTGAGATGACTAATGGATTAAAAATGAAAGTACCAGTAAATGAAATTGTGATAGAAAGTGCAAATACTTCTAAAAAAGAGGTACGGTTTAACTTAGAGCTAAATAAAACAGTAAAGATTTGCACAAATGAAAAAGAAACATTAGGAATTCCAAAAGAACAAAGGGACAGATTTAAGAAAAATGACTCATGCATGGGGAATACCAGTGAACAGGGAGTAAGTGGGGATGCCATAGCTCCTTCCCTGGGCAAGCAAAACAATGACCAAACACAGACAGAAAAAGGAAATACTCACAAGGAGGGTACAAGTCAATCACCTGAAGAATTCTTTGAGCCACATATTTTTGAAGAGGCTGAAAGGGCTGGTATTACACTAAATGATCACAAATGCACAGAATTAAAAAATGACAAATTGCTGAATGATGTTGTTACACATGTTCAGTTGGAAGGTTGTAATGTGGTCTCTGATGTTACCCAGATGGATGGGCGAACAGTGGCCACACTCCAAAAAACCTCTGAACATGGAGAAATGAATAAAGTCTCTCGCGCAGAAATGGGTAAAAAGGAGGGAAAAATGTCTTTTCATTTACCAATGTGCTTAGCCAAAAGTGAGAAAGATCTGAGAAAGGTGAGCCCTGAACTCAGTAAGAATTCACACTTCTTATGTGTATTAGAGGAAGTTGAGGACAGATATTATGCACCCATCACTGTAGAAGAAAAATGCCACACCTTCGCTATGATTGACACTGGCGCACAGGCCACAATTATGTCCAAGGAGCTGGTAAAGAGTATCAATGAAGGGAGGCCTCCACAGAGTCAGATCACAGTGAAGGCAAATCAAGGCCCAGTGCATAACTTTAATGGGGAGGAGGTGCCCATCATAGGTGTAACTGAGGTTGACATAAAAATAGGAAAGCACAGAATGAAACAAGAGGTATTGATCACATCTATTTGTGAAATTCCATTTCTGATGGGGACAGATTGCCTGAAAAGATTGTCTCCTCTCATAGATGGGGTGAATGGAGTGCTGTGGTCCTTAACCAAAAAACCATTGAGGCCTAAGAAACTAAAATCACAAAACAGCAATATAAAAGAATGTCACACTGTTGCCAAAACAAATGATGCTGTGGAGGTATATCTCCAGAATAGTTGCATACCTAGTGTCACTGTTATATTAATGTGTCAAGACAAAGATCAGAGCGACAATGAAAAACTACCTGTACAAAATGAAGGGAGGCCTCCACAGAGTCAGATCACAGTGAAGGAAAATCAAGGCCCAGTGCATAACTTTAATGGGGAGGAGGTGCCCATCATAGGTGTAACTGAGGTTGACATAAAAATAGGAAAGCACAGAATGAAACAAGAGGTATTGATCACATCTATTTGTGAAATTCCATTTCTGATGGGGACAGATTGCCTGAAAAGATTGTCTCCTCTCATAGATGGGGTGAATGGAGTGCTGTGGTCCTTAACCAAAAAACCATTGAGGCCTAAGAAACTAAAATCACAAAACAGCAATATAAAAGAATGTCACACCGTTGCCAAAACAAATGATGCTGTGGAGGTATATCTCCAGAATAGCTGCATACCTAGTGTCACTGTTATATTAATGTGTCAAGACAAAGATCAGAGCGACAATGAAAAACTACCTGTACAAATATACTTGGACCCAAGGAAAGATTGGCAGACTGCCATAGATGAGCACACATTACGTTTCTATTTAAAAGAGAAAACATGCAAACAGAATATTGTTACTAAAACAGATTCAGAAAAACACATTACCACTCTGGCAGAAATACACATGGAAGATGAGCAACCATGGGTTCATGTTGGTATAAATGATTATCTTAAAACAATAAAAGCCACTTTAGCGCTTGGAAATGAAAGGAGTTTCATTAATGAGAAATTGTTGCAAAAAATTATGGAGAGGGAAGAAATCCCGAAATTTAGGATTAAAAACCAATATGTTTCTGGGTTGGACAATCCAGACTTTGAAAACCGAATTGCAGGCAGATGCATGCTTAAAATTAGCATTGGGCAGAAAACAATTTACCATAATGTATGGATAGTGAATGGAGCACAAAATGAATTTTACATGGGCAATGACATCATGCACAGAATGTGTATGGTGTTAGATTTCCTTAATCAAAAAATATGGTCACGCCTAGGTGGGCCGGCACCTGAATTTGAAGACAAAAGAAGGGCTTATCATTGTGCACAACTGGTTCCTTATGCCATCGAATTACAAATAAGGAAAGATACTATTATTCCTGCATTTACAAAACAGTTTGCAATAACACTGAAATGCAAAAATGGGCAGCAGATGAAAGGCTCTGATGCATTTGTATGCCTGAATGAATCCATAAAACAGCAAGGCCTGGATTATGAATACATTCCATTGGTAGACATTGGTGAGGGATCTGTACAAATCATGGTAAATAATAAAGGTTATCAGGATATTCATTTAGAGGAAAACTCCCCATTAGGAATGGCCATACAAAAATCACATTATACGGCAGATTTAAATAACATGGTGATTGGGAATATTCCTGAAAAATATGTAGATGCCAAGGGCGAGTTGCCAGAACACCTGGACTCTCAGCCCAAAGGAATATTTAAAATTCATTCTGTGTATCCTTATGATTCAAATGAGACAGTGTGCTGCCATCAAGAGGATTGCATAATATTTAATTTAAATGAAAATGAAACAGGAAATCAGCCCATTGAAGTGGAAGCTGATATGCCAAAATATTTAAAAGTGGCAGCTCTACAAAAAGACACAGCCACACAGTTAGAGGAAAGCGCTGAGATTCCTTTACCAGAAGAGTTTCCAGAATTTTCCAGAATGGTAGAAGAGCAGATCTCCTTAGCGGATGCATGTGGCAGCGATGAGGATCGACGCAATCTGAGGGAAATATTTATGGAGTTTAAGGATGTATTTGCAAAAGATGCTTATGATTGTGGTTTAACTGATTTACATGTGGCCACACTACCAGAAGGTTGTAGTAGAAATCCAGTGTTTGTACGCCAGTATAGACTACCGCTGGCATGTTTAGAATCATTGGCAGAGATTATTAAAAATTTGGAATCACGGGGAATAATCAGGCCCATTCATAGCACATCCAATACGCCTATTTTAGGTGTGTTAAAGCCAAATGGTCAATGGCGGCTGTGTGCAGACTTAAGAGAGTTAAATAAAAGAGTACCAGTATCTAGATGGCCACTACCATTCATTGATCAGGGCCTAGCTCAGATACATGGTTCAAATGTATTTAGCACGTTAGATCTCACATCTGGATATTGGTGTGTGCCATTGGCAGAGGAGATACAACACTTATTTTCCTTTACATTTGACAGGACTCAATATGCCTGGCTTAGAGCTCCGTTCGGGTACATCAATAGTGGGAGTGAATTTGGCATATTTTTGAGAAAGGCCATGCCGGATGCAGCGGAAAGAGGAACAATAGTTTATGTGGATGATGTCCTGATAAAAAATGAAAGCCTAAAAAGCCATTTTGATGAAATAAGACATGTACTTGGCCAATTGCAGAAAGCAGGCGCCAAAGTATCTTTGCAAAAAGCACAATGGTGCAAGAAAAAAGTGAACTTTCTAGGGCATGAAGTGACTGAACATGGGCTAAATCCACAAAGGAAGAAAATAGAGGCCATACAAAGATTAAAAGATCCTAAAAATGTGAAAGGAGTAAAACGTTTATTAGGGATGACAGGCTATAACAGAAAGTTAATTGAGAATTATGCAGAAATCACTCAACCATTGACTAAACTGCTTAAACTAAATACTCCCTGGAGATGGGAAAGAGAGCAGTCTGATGCAGTGGCTAGATTGAAGGAATGTCTTGTAAAGGCACCATGTTTAGCATACCCCATACAGGACAGGGATTTCTTTATAGAAATAGGTTTTTCTGAACATTGTATGTCAGCAGTGTTATCACAAAAACACGATTTGAATCACAAAACCATTGCATATGCAAGTAAGGCATTTTCCCAAGTTGAAATGAAATTTAATGAATGTGAAAAGGCCCTATTAACCACTGTGTGGGCGCTACAACATTTCCGCCCCATTGTTCAGGGAGAAAAGGTGATTATTGAAACAAATCATCAATCTTTGCAATTTTTAGAGAGTAAAAGAATTAGATCAGGCAATCTAGCGCAATCCAGAATCACTTCATGGACGCTGGCATTACAAGGTTTTCCCGTAGAAGTGAGATATGGACAAAATAAAAAGAGCCCAATTGCTCAAGGGTTAGCTGACTTACATGACTGTGCAGCTGAACAAATACCAAATGAAATGGAAGTGGAAACTAGTTTGCAGGAATTTGAACAATCATCACACAAAGCTTTTGATGAAAAAACATGCAAGGATTTGCCAACTGTATATGTGGATGGTTGTGCTTTTCACATTGAAAATGACAATAATAAACAATTAGTGGCAGGAATAGGAAATGTCTGGTTGAAATGTGAAGGCGTTCCTAGTATAGGGATGAGGATTGGAGATAGGAGCAGTCAGGTGGCGGAATTGGCAGCCATCTATAAAGCAATTGCTACTGCAGTTGATAAAAAGTTCAGTGAAATTGTCCTGGTGACTGATTCTGACTATGCACGGAATAGCTTTGTGGAGTATTTGCCTGGTTGGAAAGCAAGAGGCATGGTTACATACAACAAAAAGCCACTTAAACATGGAAAAATGATACAAGCCATAGACAAATTGGTGTCAGAAAATAATTTAACAATATACTGGAGAAAAATTTGTGGGCATTTAAAAACACCAGGAGAGGATAAGGAGGGAAATGATAAGGCAGACCATCTGGCTAAGATTGGGGCTGTGATGGGAGAATTGCTACCTATTGATTATTTAATGGGTGAAATACAAATTGATGCAGTCACACGTTCTAAAGCACCAAAGGAGGTAGATCAACCGGTGGTGCAGTGGAGTCATGACACGCCAGACCAAGATTTGTTTGAGGCACAAAAGAATGATCAAATTTTGGGAATCTATTATAATCATTTGATAGATCCTGAACAAAATCCTGTAACAGAAAAAGATTGTATGGGAAAAGAAGAGTTGAGGGTGTTATTAAAGAACAAAACACGAATTAGATTACAGGATGGGCTCATGATTAGAGAGTCCATAACAGGGCAAATACAGTGAGTAGTACCCCTTTCATTCAGAGGACTAATGCTACACCATGCACATGATGCCATAACTGCAGGCCATAGAGGTTCACAAAAGACATTAGAAATACTAAAAGATTATGCTTACTGGCCACATATGTCCCAAGATGTGGAATTATATACTAGAGGATGTCTAGTATGCGCCCAATTTAAACCTGCTTCACCAATGCATAGAGCACCATTGATGAAAAGAGGCCTAACTCTCCCATGGTCAGATTTGCAAATAGACTATGTAGGTCCTTTAAAAAGGTCGAGCAGGGGACACCGTTATATTTTGAGTGTGGTATGTTTGATGTCGAAGTGGATTGAGTGCATTCCTGCACCAGATTGTAGTGCGCAAACAGCAGCCACATTACTGGTGAAACATGTGTTCTCAAGGTTTGGGTTGCCACAAAGAATTGAGTCAGACAGAGGAAGTCATTTCACAAGTACTCTAATGAGTAAGGTATGGCAAATACTAGGTGTGAAAAGGAAACTACATATCGCATATCGGGCGGCGTCCTCAGGTACAGTTGAAAGAAGCAATAGGTCTGTTGTGGATATTTTAAAGAAATTTGTGGCAGAAGCAGGTTCCAGCTGGGATTTGCGTTTACCATTAGTTTTGATGGCAATCAGGTCGACTCCTGCCAAAGCAACAGGTGTTAGCCCCCATGAGGTCTTAACAGGTAGGAAAATGGTGTTACCACAACACCTACTATACAGAACACATGAGCAAACCCTTGTGAGTGCATCCACAGTTCATGAATATATTGATGAACTGAGGAGACATTTGCAACATGCATTTGCTTTTGTGCAGAGAAATCTGGAAAGAGCTGCTGACAGTGCAAAGTCATATTATGATAAAAAGACATCAGTAAAGGAATACAGTGTAGGGGATCAGGTGTACAAGTTTAATTTTGGAAAAAGTAAACAGAAAAATTCTAAATTTCTAGCAGCCTGGCAGGGGCCATTTCGAATTATAGATAAGGTCTCTCCTGTAGTGTATAAAATTTTGAAAAATGAAGGTGAAACAGCAATAGAGCAGTTTGTCCATGTAAATCAAATCAAACCATGCCATCCCAGGCATGAGATCAGGCAGCTTGAGCATGTAGAAACAGATAGAGTCCCTTGAGAAAATAAATGGGTGTAATCAGGAGGCAGTGACAAAGAAGTTAAAAAAAAAGTTGATTGTTATGATGGCACATAAACACTGTAATATATGTAAAAATATATAATATAAATAAATAAATAAATGCACATATAACGGAAGCTCGTGGTTGGTGTGCAGAGAGAAAGTGTATTAAATATTGAATGCTGTTTTATATATGCTTGTTTTCTTTTAACTTGTATTTGATTTCAGAAAAAAAAACAGAAAAAAATATAAACCAAATATTTTTACCAAGCATGTTTTATTTTTGGCAAAAGGATGAAGTTAGTATTATGCTATGTACTTAATTTGTTTATTTTCTATTTTGATTTAGACAATAAACATTATTTGATCGGAGGTTCCGAGATCAGAGCCCACGGGAGAGACGATGGAGTCCTGGAGTCCCCTGGATGAAGACCAAAAGATGCCTGCCTCCAGGTGGAGGTGAAGACAAAATAACCGGAATGCCAAAAGAGATGACTGCTGTGGATTCAAGATTGCCAAGATGAAAGAATACTCGAATGAACCGAATAACATCGCTGGTCGGGACATACCAAAAGAGACAAAACAGAAGTTCCGGCATATGAAGTTTCACGTATTTATTATTTTAATTATTTATTTTAATTTGTTATATTAATTATTTGTTTTAGTTAGTTGTTTTATTTCGTTGTTTTTAATTGACTTGGAAAATTTAAACTTAAAGTAATGCCACTTCCACTGAGAAGACAAATGTGGAACATTTTATGAACTGATGAACTCAGATGAAATGTTGATTGCAAATTTTCATTGATGCACATGAATATTCATTTTGTTGGATTGCTATATTGTAAAAAAAAAAAAAGAACAAGTTGTTTTTAGGAATTGGCTTGGATTATAGCCAAGTTCTAAAAACAAAAGGAGGGTATATGTAAGGCTATTTGGCGTGTTACAGTACAGAGTACAGCACTACTGCACAGGTAGCAAACAGCACAGAGTACAGCACTACTGCACAGGTAGCAATTTTTTTCGCAGCACCACCACAAGGGTGCGGTACATTGCTATATGGGTTACCAGATTAACAAGGAAAGACAGGCTATTCAGTCAAAAACGATTTTAACATATAAGATGCAAATCTATTTTTACAGTTAAAAGCACACATGCTCATTTAAAAATGCACACTATTTTTCACCTGAAATGCCTATGGTGCGAGAGACACATTTGAAAATTAACAGCTAACCTATTAACCATTAACCTGACTAATAAAACCTTATTTAACATAACCCACTAATAAAATGTGTTCTCCACTGCAGAATTAGGCATACTCTGAAAACCATTTAAATGTGTGTGCAGATTTTTTTTTCTTCTCTTCTCTGCCTGATTCTCCGTGTTTTTGTGCACAGTAACTGCAGGAAGAAGGAAGTCAGATTTGCAACAATTGCAAATGTATAAGCGAAGCTATTGTTGAAGAGTAGGAGGATGAGAGATGATGGATTTCATTGGGACACGTCATACAGAGGGCTGAGAGGAAAGTTTTAGTGGGCAGTAACAGGGAAAAAGACAGGAGACATTTTTCTGCACTACTGGGGAGAAGACCTGGCTGTGGGGCTCCTGACTGAATGAAGATTCCTGTGTCCTGCGGCAGTCGAGATTGGGGAGAGCTGAAAGAAGGACCTTTCCACTGGCTGAGGCATTCCTATCTGCCAAAAGCTGAGAATTCCAGGCAATGACCCCGGTTTGAGAAGGCAAGCGTTCCTTTTTGCTGGAGTTAATCTTCAAGGGAGTCACATTCACAAAGAGAACAGCCAAAGAGAACAACTAAAAAGATAATGTAATGAGAAGTGTGGGAGCTGAGTGTGTACGGTAATATGCAGTCAGTGTAGGATTCCTGTGCGTGTCTTAATCAAGTGCTAATGTTGCAATTTGAGTTCTGTTCTCCGCCACTCTCTTTGCAGTGTGTCACAGACAATGCTTTGACTGTACCATTTTATTTCTGTAAAGAATGAGATCGTGTTTAAATGCAACTTTTATAATACAGAAAAATATTTGAAAACAGACGGGTGATGTTTATTGTTTACCATTACAATGCTGATGATGTGGGGAGATTTTTAAACAGTGCAATGGTCATTTTAAGACAGATGTGTGCATGTCAGAATCAGTATGAATAATTGTGAGTGACTGTAGCATAGCTCGTTGGAGGTACATGAGCCAACGGGAAGAGAGACTCTCTGAACATAGCTCCCTACCGTATATAAGGTAGTGGAAATTACCACAAGACTACCACATATAGCTCTCTGTCGTAAATAAGTCAGTGAGTTCGCCCATGGTGGCACACCAACACTATCACTGGAAAATGTGGTATTCCTAGAATGCAGGTCTGAGGTCTCTCTAGTGATCACACGAAAAATCTAAGCAAAGATAAGGGATTCTGGACATTGGGGCCACAAATAAAACAAGGGAATTATGCTCACCAAAATACCACCAACCACGCCTACCAACCGCGCATACCAAATATGTATGCCTGGGTGCTGAAATAATGCATGTTCATTGTATTATTGTTGTACATGGCCCAATATGAATACAAGGAGTGATTGTTGCTAAGTTATATTTCGGCGGTAAGAAAATACCGTCAGGCCCCAAATATCCACAAAAATACCCTACATTCTGCACTAACCAGAATTCTTTGTCTTGCAGGTAGAGGCCGCGGGATTCGGAAGATGCCGTGGGTTCAGGTAAGTAAGCGCGGCTGCTAAAACGTTGACCGGAGTTCTTTGTCTTGCAGATAAAGGCCGCGGGATTCGGAAAATGCCGTGGTTTCAGGTAAGTAAGCGCGGCTGCTAAAGCGTTGCCTTTTGCTAACCTGATGTTCCTTTGCTGACAGGTGCAGCCGGAGACTGGATCCCTGGATGGTAAGTGAAGATCTGACTTGTTTTCACAGGCTGGAGCAGAAGATATCACTAGAAGACTGGAGCTGACTCGGTGAGCGTCCTGCTGCAGATGCAGAATAACGCAAAGCACATTCTTCCAATCGGGTGAGGTTTAAATAGTGTTGAGGTGATTAGGTGTCTTCCTCCTCAGCCTCGCCCAAGAGAAAAAGAGTTCCTGTGTTCCAGAGTCAAGGAGTGATGCCAGCCCCACCCAGGTAAGAAAGTAGTTCCAGATTCGGAAAAATAGTCCCACCCAGCAGAAGGCTGGGGCTTCATTTTGCCAGGACTTGTGAAGGTGAGTATGCAGCATGGTCTGCTACAGGTAAGTCCACCCAAGCACCTTTATCCAAAGTATGAGCCCGGCACCTCTGGCGCCGGGACTGGTGATTCTTATGAGCCTGGCGCCAACGGTGCCAGGACATGGTCCAGAGGGCCCCGATAGGGGTCGGTTGGGACCAGGGGCGGGGGTTGTGAGCCTGTTTCGGGGATGTTGGGCTTGTCCTGACTCCTTGGAAACAGTGCTCATGACAGGTGAGTGCTTGGGCAACAAAGATTGTGTGGGGAAACATTTTTGGAAAGGTCCGATCCTCAGAGTTTTCATAGTCAGGACGTCTGGAAAGGGCATCAGCAATTATATTCTGTGATCCAGGGACATGATGGATGTGGAACTGATACTGGCAAAAAAAAAGGCCCAACAGGCCTGATGACTGTTCCTACACTCCAAGGATTGTAGAACTTGAAGATTTCGATGGTCCGTACGGACCCGGACTGGATGCCTAGCTCCCAGGAGTAGATGTCGCCACTCTGTAAAGGCTTGGCGGATGGCTAATAGCTCCTTTTCCAAGACGGAATAATGAGTCTCACTGGGAGTCAGAGTTTGTGAAAGGTAAGCAATGGGGTGCTCCAATTTGTCCTCAAATTCCTGTTTTAGGACTGCTCCTATGGCATAGTTAGAGGCATCCGTCTCCACTAGGAATGGCCGGTTAATGTCGGGTTGAGCTAGGATGGGGGCTTGAGTGAAATTGTCTTTGATCGTTGGAATGCCTTGTCTTGGGCTGCGGACCAGAGAAATGGGGTATCCTTCTTCAAGGGAGAAATGATTGGTTGAACAATTTCAGAAAAGGACGGTATGAACTTTCGGTAAAAATTAGCAAGTCCCAGGAATGATTGAATTTGTTTCACGGAAGTGGGAGCCGGCCAAGATAGTATGGCCTTTACTTTTGAAGGATCCATTCCAATTCCTTCTGGACTAAGGACAAAGCCTAGGTAATGAACAGAAGTGACGTGAAATAGGCATTTCTCGGGTTTAGCCAGGAGTTTGTTTTCACATAATCGTTGTAGGACTGCCTTAACATGCTCTTCATGCTTTAGAAGGTCCTTGGAGTAGATCAAGATATCATCCAGGAAGACGATGACAAAGAGGAATAGCATATCCGAGAACCCCCTATCCATGAAACGTTGAAAAACTGCTGGGGCATTAGCAAGTCCGAAGGGCATGACTAGGTATTCAAAATGGCCGAAGGGGGTACTAAAGGCTGTTTTCCATTCGTCACCTTCTTTTATACGAATGAGATGGTAAGCACCCCTTAGTTCTAATTTAGTAAAGATTACTGCACCTCTGACTGCTTCTAGGATATCCGAGATGAGGGGTAAGGGATAACGGTCCTTGAGAGTACACTGATTTACACCACGGTAGTCCAAACATGGTCTGAGTTCCTTGGTATCTTTCTTTGGAACGAAGAACAATGAAGCGCCCGCTGGAGATTTGGATGGGCGTATGGTACCATTTTCCAGGTTAGTATTCAGGTATTCTCGGAGAGCCCTCTTTTCAGGTTCAGATATTATAAACATTCTGCCGAAAGGAATCACTGCAGAGGGCTCGGTATCGATGGCACAATCCTCTGGTCTGTGAGGAGGTAGAGCTTGAACTGTAGCGGTCGAAAAGACATCAGAAAAGGCTTGGTAGGCTCTGGGAATCTGGATGATGTTAGAAACAGTGACTGGACTTTGTTGGTTCTCTTGAAAGTCTTCAGAAGGCTTCGGTACGGTATCCAGGGATAGGCAGTGAGCCATACAATATTCAGATACAAGAAACAGTGAGCCGGCTGCCCAATTGATGTAAGGATTGTGCCTTTGTAGCCAGGGCATGCCGAGAACCATATGATGATGGGCTAATTTAATGAGGTCAAATTTGATCCTCTCTTGATGGTGATTAATAGAAAGTAGAATCTCTTTAGTCTGAAGGGTAATGGGTCCTGAGGAAAGAGGCCTTCCATCAATGGCCTCTACTGATTGCATTGTTACTCGGCTTTCATGTGGAATGTTATGAGCAGTGACCCAATCTTGATCTAGAAATACGCCCATGGCTCCGCAGTCAACTAATGCCAGGATGGGGTAGGATTCTGTCTTGGAAGGCGATAGAAAGGACTGAAGAACCACAAGGTTATTTTGTCCAGGAGAGTTCAAGGATGGAATTGATGTGGTGCAAACACCTCTCTCCCGACACTTTGCTCCATCTAGGATCGGGAGCTGGCATTTCCTGAACGCTGTGGAGGAGCAAAGGACATTCTTTCACCAGATGTTTATCGGAGGCGCAATACATGCACAGACCAGTATGGATCTATCGCATCCTTTCTTGAGGGGTAATGGGTCCATGGAAGGATCCTAGTTGCATAGGTTTGGGGTCCTGGGTAGAAGGAACAGTAGGCTCTGCTCTAGGAGCATGTTCCGTGCTGGTCTTTTGGAAACTCGCCTTAGACTTCTTTTTCTCTGCTCTTCTTTCTTGGATTCGGAAATCTATCTGTAAGGATAGGTCCATAAGAGCCTGGAAGGAACTTGGGCGAGCCACCCTTGCTAGCTCATCTTTTATTTCTTCGTTCAGCCCCCTTCGGAAGAGAGTAAAACTAGCTTCTGGAGACCAGTCTGCTTCCATTACAAGTTGTTTGAAACGAGTAACATAGGTGAGCATATCCTGGGACCCTTGTTGAAACTCGAGTAGTCTCTCTTGAGCACTGTACACTTGTTCTAGGTAATAAAACATTTCCTTAAGGGCTCTCACAAAGCCATCATAGTCATCCAAGAGGGCATCGCCTGAATTGACCAGGGGGGTTGCCCAAGTCAATGCATTTCCAGTGAGGTGTGAGATCATAAAATCCACCTTTGCTCTAGGAGTGGAGAAATAGTAGGGTTTGAAGGTGAAGTGAACTAGACACGAATCAAGGAGGGCGCGGAGAGTCTTGGAAGAACCGGCATACTTGTCCACTATTCCTCTGAACTACACACTTTCTTTTGTCGCTGAATCACGTGATAGAACTAACTGCTTTAATGCAACGTTCTCTGCCTTGAGGTTCTGTACCTCTATTGTTAAGTCCTGCATGCCTCGCATGAGGTCTTGAATGGCGGCTTCCATCTCTGTATCTGTATCGTTTTTAAGGCGTCTCAATCTGTCACAAGTCTCTCCCCGTCTCACCTGTTTTTGTTGAGTACTTGTGACCTTCTGGGATTTCTTCTTTTTTACGTTCCGGGATTTGTATAGACCCGAACGCTGATCTTCGGCTTCCAGCGTGAGGATAGCAGTTCAGTTTCCAGGAGTGTTCAGAAAGTCCAGGGTAACACCAGGAAGCAAACAAGTTACGCTCGGAGGCACGGAGGACCGTGACTTGAGCGCAGAAGGTTTTCCAGGAGATTGGAGAGGGTAGGAATAGGACGGGGAATCAAGGAGCTGGGAACAGGGAATCAAGCGAGAGCCCGATCGAACTCCGGCAAAGCACGCCTGACTACAGGTAGCGGTAGCGTTGAGACGCGCAGAGCCGTGGGGGCGTGTCTCTCTTTTAGGATGAGCAGTGTGGAACAAATAGACTGATCCGGAGCATTACGTTCCGAGCAGCCATGTTGGAAGGAATACTGTATGCAATCCTCTGCGAGTCAGGGACCAGGAGGGCCGGAAAGGACGTAGACGATGGTTCATGACATGTACACACTAAATAACATCCAAGTGTTGATATTTCAGCACCTGGACCTCCTGCTAGCAGAGAAGAGTTCCTCTGAGAAAATAAAATAACTTGAAAGAGACTACAAATCCCAGTCCGGTTGGAAGAACTTCCAAACACTGAGCTCTAGTATATGAGTTTTGTCTTTACTCAAGCAATTATCTTCATATGAGCAGAGACACGCAAGACACTAACCTGGGTGCATGTAGAATCCACCAATGTACTAGGTGGAAATGTAGTAATGATCCTGGAAGGTTCTGATTTCAAGCATTTACACACTTATCTAGCTAGGGTGACAGGGCTGGTTACCAGCCCCTCTTAGGGGTCGGAGGGGACCCAACTCGTAACACCCCTCAGGGTGCCACATTGTCTGTTGGCAGAACCCTTCCTTACCTGATGCAACTGTGGGTCGGACTGACGCAGAAGCTATCGCAGCAGCCAGAGAAGGGCCACATGCAGTGGTATTGGCGGGCTGCCAGGAGAGAAGGAGGGTGGCACCAGAACAGAGAAGGACACTGTGGGCGAGTCAAGAGCAGGTGCACCATCTTGGAGAGGAGCACGGCCGCAGCTGGTAGCTTTAGCTGGAGCCCATGCACAAAGAAATAGAATCAACTAGCCCACCAGGGAAATTAACATTCAAATAGGCCCATGTGGAGGTAATCTCAATGGGGTACAAAAGTCCCCCATAGACTACTTCGGTTTTTGGACCCTGAATGCGGAA
This sequence comes from Ambystoma mexicanum, assembly GCF_040938575.1. NCBI lineage: Eukaryota > Metazoa > Chordata > Amphibia > Caudata > Ambystomatidae > Ambystoma > Ambystoma mexicanum. The sequence goes on along the minus strand of NC_090928.1, from coordinate 82,308,060 downwards.
AGCCATGTGGTTAGAAAAGGGAGCAGGGCTTAAAGCCCTTATCAAATCTTCCAAGCCCTTCCCTGTCACGCCCCCTGGAGTAAGGTAACTGATTGGCTAGGAAGGATGAGATGATTTAAAGAAGAAATAGAAAGTGTTTGTTGTGGGTTAGTAGTAGGGTGAGGCCACGAGGATGAAGGTGGATGACCCAGAGACCAGGGTAGGACAGAGAGAAGGAGTATGGAGGTGGTTGGAGAGAGTTTCTGTGGAGTGAATGTTGGTGAGTAAAGTAGTGCTAAAGTTATTGTAGAGCAGAGGTAGTAGGTGTTGTAAGTGGAAGTGGGTTAATAGTGGTAAAGGGGAGAGGTAGAAGTGAGAGGTAGTAGTGGTGAGAGGTAGTAATAGAGAGAGAGGCAACGGTGGTAGATGCAGAAAACTTGCAGCGGTAGGAGAAGAGAAGAGGTACTAGTAGTGAGAGTATAGTGGCAGTGTGATATGGTACAGACATGTAAAGGGAGTTAAAACCAGAAGGGTAGTTCCTCTCTCACCAGGCATCACAGCAAGCTAAGGGAAAAGGTATAGATGAATGTATGATGGGGAGGAGCTCAGCGAAGATGATTGACATTTACCTTCTCGAATGAAAACTCTAAGTACAGACTGGAAGGTGCTTTCTTCTAATAGTATGTTTTTATGTTTGCTTTTGGTGTGATCCAACGACGGTTGACAGGGATAAGCTTGTGTAGTGGAGGAGGCCTGCTACGAGTGGGCGTCCTAAACCACAGTGCGAAGAAACTCAATTAATGGTTAGAAGTTGGCCCGTTGGCCGTTTGAGCTGTTATTTTGGTGTGAAGAAGAGCGTCTTTGTTGTTTGTAATCCGCCGCCAGCCGAGTTGGAAATGCAACGGCTGCAGCTCCAGGCTCCTGTGTAGGTAGCGAGAGCCGGAGAACGTCCTCTTTGGCCCCCACCCTCAGGAAGGAGGAGCTCCAGCCGGAGAGAAGGTGTGACACGGCTTCGTCGGGCCGCGCTATCAGCTGATCAGATCGGCTTTCCGAAGCAGCTGATCCAAGCGAACTAGCGGCAGAAAATCAGAAGAAAGACAACGAACAGTGTTTTACGGAGAAGGTGTAAGCAAGGAAGGCCGACAGGAGAGAATAAGGTGAGGAACAGTGATGGAGAGGCCTGAATCCAGTTGTAATAGAAAGGGACAGCATCCAAATACTCGGAATGGAAACTCGTCCAAAGTTTCTATACGAACTTTAAATCCATAAAGAAAACCAAACGGATAATTTGCCCAATACTCGGAATGGAAACTTGTGTGAAGTTTCCATATGAACTTTAAATCCATAAAGAAAACCAAACGGATACGTTGCCCATAAAGATAAAATTCTGAGGAAAGTTCCAGCGCAGAAGAAATAGAGACCAGTGATAAGAAGGATACTCCTAAAAGAGTATGAAAGTGAAGTTGTCGCAAGTATCACTAAAAGAAAAGGCCCAAAAGGCGAACAGTCATTAGGAGAGAATAAAGAAAATCGAACTGATAGACATTGTACAGGGAGTGGAACAGCAAGGCCTTTTCTCCATTATAAAAGACATTATCCGAAGGAGAGACACCTGAGAAGAGAAGGAATGGCTACAGCCTACACCCTGAAAGAAGGACCTTGAAACGAAGAAAGGAATGAAGGATATTGTTGTTAAAACGTTATTTATGTTTCTTAAGAATTAAATAAACCTTACAGTTCAAACATCAAATTGGTGTAGTCGTCTGTCCCACCTAAAACAGAATCCCTTTGACAGGTAGTGAAAGAGTGGTAGTTGTGAAGAAGTGGTAGTAGAGGAGAGCTATTAGTAGTGGGGAGAAAGTAGTGGTTAAGACGCAAAGTAGTAGATAGTAGAAGTAGTACTGGTAAGAGGAAAGGAATAGTAGTGTGGGAAGTAGAAGGCTGGTAAAATGAGATAGTCATAGTAGTGAGTAGAGGAGTTGAGAAAGTAGGAAAGAGGAGGAAAAGGATTAACATCTAAGGGTCGAGGCAGGAAGGCGGAGTGCAAGATCAGTGGGACAGAAGTGTTCTGGAGAGGAGAATACAGGAGGAAACCAGAGTAGTAGGGTAAGGAGTGGCTGTGCAAGCATAGAGTGTGACTCCAATAGGGTGTATGAAAGGCACTGCTTCATAACCCCCTGTAGGACACTACGCGAGGAAAAGAGAGCTAGAAGATGACTAGGGAGTCAGATAACCAACAGCTTAGGGTTAACATCACAGTGCTAGCAAAGGTCAAAAGGAGAAGGGGTTACCAAGCCCTAGCATTGCCCAAGGGACATGAGAGACCGAGGGGCGGCCCTAGCTCCTAATTCCCCTACGTTTCTTTTTTCCTGAACGTTCAATGATTCCAGCTAAGTCATCTATTATTTCGGTAAGATCAAAAATAAACACCCTTGAAGTGTAGGCTCCGTGTCAGAGTGGTCTTTCCTGTGGCATCCCGTCACAATAGTCTCCAGAATTTGCAAGCTATGCTGCTGAATATTTGGGGGAAGGATAAGAGCGCATTCGAAAGATCTGGGCACACTCCATCTGGAGAAACCCCCAGTGAAAATCGAGGGGTAGATGCTCAGGTAAGAATGCTGTATTGACAGGAAAATTACAAGTTTAGGTCACATATAACTAATAGCAGGATATGATATGATATGATAAGTCAGTTATACGTGCCTGTACACAAGTGTTTCTAGGTGCGACAAGACAAGGGAGGGAAGACAGAGGGAGATCAAGACAAACGATATTACTAGGCCTTGTGTCATTCAGATCGTGCAAGTGCGAGAACAAGAAGTGCAAGGGGAAAGGGTGGGGGGATTATACGCGCAATGGATAAAAGTAATTAAGGCTAGTTCAGCAACACAACAAGTATGCTCCTATTTGCATCTGAGATTGCTTGCTAAAAGCTGGCAACTTGCCTTGGATAAGAAACTCAGATATATATAATGAGCGTGTTACTCTCGGCCAATAGGATAGAAGTGTCAAAATGCACTGATAAAGAAACTAAGGTCAAGTTAGTCCCAAGGTAATTGATGCATATCTTGAGGGGCATTCCCATAGCCCTTGGCAACATAGCTCAGACTGAGACAGCAGAAGCTTTCCTTCAGGGTACAGTGAGCACCTCCTAGATTGTACAGTGCAAAGGTTGCTGACTCGGGCAAGTGCTGAAAGTGTGGCAGACAGAACATTCAGGCGCCTCATTCTGAACTAAAAAGTAAACAAATAAATACAGTGTGAAGATTAGCCTTCACACTTGGATATTTTGTACCTCAGCGAAAACTGTGGGCTAAGAAGGAACTAGTCTTGAAAAAATATGAAATTTCCCCGGGTTGATAACTGGTTGTCATAAATGGGGATGTTGGCAGCCATGAAGAGAGTGACTTTCTCTACTAAGTGCGGTGAGGCCTTTTACCTGACTATCAGGGCAGTCGGCCTAATTTAAGTTCAGGGTATATGAGACTGTCTGCATTTCTATTTTGTGTGTTAGCACTACAAAATGGAGGGACCGCCTTGCTTTGTTTTTCTTCGCTAACCTCACAATAGAGCTTGAAAACACTGGATAGTTTGGATATAAGCTCCTAACAGGTGCTCAACCTTATGAGTTCCCTTGTATTGGAACATTTGAGGGTCTCTAAATACATTACATAGGGTTGGAGGAGGGTGGTTTGGCTAAGTCTGCCTAAAATTGTTATGCTACTATGTCGAATTGAATTGAATGTCTTTAGTGTGAGCCAAAGGAGATCAATTCCTAGTTGTTTGTAAATTCAGAAATATATATATATATATTTATATAGCTATGGTTAAGTTGCTAATCCCATAGGAAGAGCACTTTTTGAGTGGCTTATAACTTTGCTCCCCCTGGACGAATCCTCACCAAACTTTGCAAAAGAAGTATATGGCCCACTCAGAATTTTTTTCAAAGTTTGGTGAAGTTTGGTCCTGGGGGGACAAAGTTATAGGGAGGGGGGGCAAAATGTACTTTTTTCCAAACCGCTGGAGGGACTTTCACCAAATTAGCAGCAGGAGCAGCGGCTTGGTCCCGAAAGCGTGCTTTTGTAAATTAGGTGAAAATCCGTCCAGTAGTTTTTAAAAAAATGACCAAAAAGTAGGTCACAAAAAATATGTGATATCCCTGTTCGCTCCGCGGACAGGACACCGATTGGTTAATCAGCTTGCGTCATGTCTGCGAACATGCAACGTGTCCGCTGATTGGATGTGAAGAGTGTGAAGAGCGTCAGATTTTTGGAATCGCCCGCCAACTTGGATTTGCGGACATCTGCCGGTGTCCGCGAACATTGAGGTAAAAACATATTAAAAAACACAACATTGCACTTGTCAAACTTATCAAATAATCTCTGGGGAAGTGAGGGGTGATGAGGATGGGATGGGATATGGCTGCAAGAAGCAAAACAACAGGTGGTTTTTGCTACGAAAGTCCGTGACCAGTTTGGATGTTCGCGAACAGTCCTGTAAAGTTCACAAACACCTCAGCATTACAGGGTTGGTGAAATGCAGTTCTTGGATGGCTTATAACTTTGGTGCCACTTGACAGAATTGCATGAAATTTTACATGTATATTTCTGACCTGATTCCAAATGACTTTACAAAGTTTGGTGGGATTCTGTCATGAGGGGTCAAAATTAGAGGGGGGTCCCAAAATAATATAATGGATTATAAATGAGGTGTCATTAGACAAATCTACACTTAATTTAGGAAACTGATAATGGATCTAGATATAAATGTTTTTGCAAAGTTTGGTGGGATTCTGTCAATAGGGAGCAAAATTAGAGGGGTGGGGGTCCCAAACTATTGTAAAGGCTTATAAATGTGGTGCCATTTGACAAATCTACACAAAGGTTTGAAAAAAGATTATAGATCTAGATATAAATGTTTTCGTAAAGTCTGAATGGATTTTATCAAGTGGGGACTAGGTTATATGGTGATTGTATGTGCGTATACATTTGACACTTTTGAAAAAATAAAACATGGGTGGATTTCCAGCAAACTTGCGTAAGGAACATTGGCAAGGACTTACAAGCATGGTTTTGGAAATGTGCTAGTGTTTTATTTTTTGACAAGTGTCATCATGTAGCTACAAAAAATAGCAGTATACTATTTGCATACACACCAGGTGTCCGGGATGTCTGTAAATTAACAAAATGGGGGTGTCCTAAGGACACTATACCTGTCTGTAGAGTCCGCAGCCAAGATTGAACTGTCTGTAGAACAAGCATGGTGGCCGGCACGTCTGTAGTCAAACAAAATGTAGGTGTCCTAAGGAAACTGGACCTGTCCATACATTCAGCAGATCACATGCGCACAACACCCACAAGTACTGCGAACATCGTGCATGTCCGTAACTGTCCATGTCACTTGTGTCGCACTTTTAGTTAGTTTCAGGAGCCGAACACTGTCCGTAGAACACCCGCGCGCATGCGCACATCAGTTACTCTGCATTTGCTGTCCAGCGGGCACCCATTTCCCGCGTGGATGTGTTCACTACATCATCATGTGACCGCACCCACGCTGAGCGTGTGGACTAATTTGCGAAGTTTGTCTGCTTCCGCAACATTTCAAAAGAACTTATGCAAACATGGGAAATTATTTTACAGTATAAAATCACCATTTCACATGTCCCATAAAATTGGCCTACTTTTGAACGTATTGTTTAAATATTTTGCAACAATTTTGTGTGTTCGATGTGGTCACAAGCAGCACCCCTCCGCCCCTATAAATGGCCACACCCGTGAGCTCATCTTCATTGTCCTTCTGGCCATAGCAGATTGAGTTGTGCTGCCTTTACTGTTGTAGCGAACATTAGCCGACTACTCCTTATGGCATCCATGGCTACTGTGGCTTCATTAGCCTCAGCACCGCCCCCAAACTCTCCACCACCTCCCCAACGGCCTGCAGAGGGAAATACGGGTGAGGATGTAGATATCGAGGAAGAAGAGGAAGAAGAGAATGAGGTGGAGGAACTCTGCACTACAAGCACTCGCCGGGAGTCGTGGGTGTGGCGGTTGTTTACCGTTTTTGGGAACGTACCAAAAGCATGTGCAAACCTGGTCAGGTGTAACCAGTGCCAGTTGCTGCTGAGTCGCGGGAGACCTGACGTGTACAGCTTTGGTACGACAACCATGAAGCAACACCTAACTTCGTTCCACAGTGCGGACATTCGCAAGATGGTGCCATGTGAAGAACGTAGTAGATTGAGTTCCTCCACAGCATCCTCCGTGTCCGATCCTCTCATCACAAGAGACACTCCTGTGGAGGAGCGCATCCCTCCAGCTGCCTCACAAGCCATTCACAATGCTGTTGACCCTTACCTTTTGAGGGTCACAATATTGGGTATGTACTGCAACGCAGTACTCTGCAGGGGACAGAGTCTTCGAAGTGCTTTTGAACCTACGGTCACAGAGCACCAGACGAACTGCCCCCTACCTAAGTAAAGGCCACCCTTTCTTATCCCCGTGGCTGGTGTCCCTTCCTTACCCTCCTTTGGCCTCCTCACCTGGTGTGTCATGTGCTGAAAAGCAATAAACTTCAAAACAACAAAAATTATAAAAAAGGCTCTTTTCAGAGCCGCCTCTCTCAGTTTAATAATAGAACTATCAAGTGACCGTTGTAGGCCCCCGCGCATTTTTCAAAAAGTCTGCGGACAGTCGTAGGAGGCACAAAAATGGAGGGTGCAAGTGGGGCAAAACCAATGCACTTTTCGCTGGGAGTAGGTGGTGGCTCTGAAAAGAGCCTTTCGGTGGTATTTTATGTGTTTCAAAAACTGTGGATTCAAAAAAACGGATTGCCAAAGAGGTGACTATGAATTCAAAAAAGGTCGCAATGCATTTTGTACATTGCGAAGAAAAATCTGATTTCCAGCATATGTCAGATGGACTCCATCTCTGAGAAAAATGAAAGTGCTGCGAAACAAAATATTTTCATTGTGGTATGAGAACATGCCAACATCTCTTAGAAAGGCACAAACAGCCTTATTGACATTGTGCCTTGCTTTCTCCATTTGTTGACCAAATGCAGAAGAACGCAGCCATATTGGTCTTTGTACAATACGGGAAAACACTATTTGGCAATTTGGAAACATGTGCATGACCTTGGCAAGACCTTCCTTCATTGCAAATTGCAAAGAAATTCCAGAGACATGGCCTAAACTGTTTCCTCCGCAATGAATGATAAGTATATCAGGATACGCCCTGTCTGTAAATTAGCACAGAGAGGTACCAAGTCCAGCCACCTCATTCCACGCACACCATGCCAGTGCACTTCCACATGAGGAAATCCAGTATCTGCAGATAGACCACAACTTTCTGCATGCACCTTCAACCAATGTATCCATGAGTCTCCCAAAATCCAGATAATCTGTTTTCGAGCACAGAGAGCCATGGCTGTCTGTTCTCCTCTCAGGGAAAAGACCTTCTCACTAAATTACTCCATTCACAACACCAACTGAACTTTACTGACCAATCCCTACCTTCGCAGATTCTCATTTGCATGCATCTCCACCCCAGAATCCCTATTGTTAATACGCGCTGCCTGCAAACTACCGCCATGTCCGTGGACACGTAGAGGATCAGAGCGTGACGACTGTATATTTAAATATTATTCCCATTTTCCCCTTTAAGGTGGGCTCTGGAAAGAGCTGTTTTTGTTTTTTGGGCAGATGCCGTACAGACACCTGTTATTTTGTTTTTTTAAATATTTTTTCTTCTTACTTTACTCCTACAGCCATTACAGAACCTTCTCCAAACCAAGCCTTACATTCCAAAAGAACATGGTATTTCCCAAAGAAGATAACGCAACACCATCTGCTTCAAAATAAACTGCATTACTGGGAGCAATGTTCTCATGGCTGCAGAAAAACATACCAGTGCGTAACATGAAAGCATGCATGCCGCGATTGATGTTACACCTCCCCATACTTTGATCAGGACAGATCTCTGCAAACTTGGAGAATTGCTGCAACATTGCGATCAGTCTCAGCGCTCCACACCACCTCCACTCCTCTCACATTGAAATTGTGTGCCACATGCCTACTTTCGGAATAGTGCTGTAAACCATGGACAAAAATATCTCCAAGCACCAAATCCCTGACTCTCTCCACCCCTGCCATCTTCAGTATACGCACCGTCTTTCGACACAAAAGAGCAATGTGAACATCTGATTGGCTGATGCCTACAGTCCCCTTTCCATGCTGGATTTGCTGTTGAACCCCGTATGTGACACGCACTACCTGCGGACAAGCACTGTCTACGGGAGGCACGAAACTCTTAGCCAGTCCTTCTACCCTTTCCACATCACTCGCGAATCCATTCCCTCATTGGCCAGAGCTAAGCAGTCACACAACCATCCACCAATCACATTCAACATCTCTACATCCAATTCCGTCATCAAAATTTCACACTTCAAATGTACTATTGATCACTCTGAATGCAAGTTGCATATCATTGCAAAGCACCTACTTCAAAAACTACTGTGCAAGTGTCACAGATTTCTACATACAGCTCCATGCATGTGCACATGCATGAGTATAAAGTACAGGTATGCATATTTTATTCAGAGAACATGTGCAACCTTTATGATTTCATTTAAACAAATTAATGCCACTAAATCTGCATAGCCAATACATACCAACGCGCCCCCTTTATGTGCAAGACGTCCGATTTTTTATTGACAAGCCGCACTACTTCTTACTGTCTCCCGCATAACCTATACATATGTAACAACCTTCCCTATTTAGCGCGAAACTCGATTTTCCATTAGAAAATCTCACAATTGTTTACTGTGTACCACCTGCATTAAAGCTACTTCCAATGCGATTGTATGAGAAAAATAAACGCTCCCGATTGCTGTGGTGACATCTCCCTCTGAGGGTCTCCCAATTTTCAGATTCGTACTTATAATATGAAAGTAGTGAAATTTTTCCCATCTACTTTAATGACCTATCACTTACAAACCTCTCTGCTATGGATAACAGAGCTTAAAAAAAACAAGGCATTTTCGTAAACTAAAAATTGTACTCATTTCCGAATCACGTTCAACTAACATACTGCAAATAACATACAAAGGCAGCACATAGTCAAGTGAAATGCACACATGCACTGTATTGAGATATCAAAGGAGAATACTCAGACGAAAGATGCAATATTAACCTGTACAGTAGCATCACTGCTTTAAACACACAAAGTTACTAACTTCTTCTTTTTACATTCGCAATGAAGACTACTCTCCTGAAAATCAACAGCATCTACACTGCAAACGACATATCCGAAGAAACCTGGTCATTCTGCAAAAAAAAAGTAAGTACAGTACTGCCTTTATATTCTTACTGTTCCTCAAAGAGACTGTGTGGGTTATTTATTTAATTTGCGCACCAAAACAAACATTGATTTCTGAACCATTCTACGCACCAATCCTCATTTATTAAACAAAGAATAACACGCAGAATGGCTCACAAATCCCTGTGTTTTTGGAACTCAAATAACATACAGAAGCCCTAGAATGTTAGTACTAGAAAACAAATAGCTGTTTCAATTTTATACCAATACCTTTACTATTAATGCTTCTCCTCACCACTAGCTCACTTTGTACTCTCATCTGAAGCACAGTGTAGTAGTATAGAAAAAGAAAAATAGCCTTCCCAACTCATTGTAACAACCCAATGCACATTCACACACCACCACAAAGAGCTTCCCCATCAAACTCATGCACGCATGCACACAGGACACATACATTGTACAACAGATCAAACGATGCCTTCTTTTTTTCAACAGACCCCAAAGAATGCCTACCAAAACGCAAGTGTGTAGAAAGGAACGCAGAAATAGAGCAAATGAAAATAAAAGTGTCCAAAGTTAGCATCCTTCTGTAGCAGAGTTTGTAGAGAACGTTGTAACAAAACAGCTAATCCAGTCGTTTAGCGAAACAAAGCAATCTTCAACTACCGAAACTTTACCTCCTCTATCAAAATGTGGCACGAAACAAAAAAAGCTTCACAAAAAATCAGCTACCAGTACTGCTAACAATGCTCCTATTAATCCTTATATAGTAACAAGAACCCATAGTAAAAAAAAGTATTTTAGAAAAAATGTTTTGCCACAGAGTAATTCAGAATCTAATTAAAAGTGGACCAAAATCATCCTCAACCCTTAAAACCTACTGTAGAAAAGTAATCCTACAAGCTGTCGTAGACAGTGCAATCCTTCTCAAAAGGAAGTTGTTCATGTTAGTGTTAAATAGGATGAAACCACTAACAAAACTAAGTACTAAACTACAAAAGAAACTTCCCAAAAAACGGAATGTCAACAAAAATAACTTCTTAAATATTTGTGGAGGTGAATGGAGTCACACAACAATCACATAACCATATTTTAATGAAGAAGCATACAAACAAAATCAAACTAACACAATTGCCATCCGTAGCAGTGGACGAGGGTATGAACAAATCAATAATACCATCATGGAACAAGAAACACTGCTTAGAAAAGTATCCCCTGAAGACTAGGAATTACCTCTTCATTCAACTGAACCAGACCGTCCAGTATACAAATGGCCGTGCACGTCAATTCCTAACAAATCTTTCAAATCTTTACGTCATTTCCTCAATCAGTGTGTGAAAGGTAAAGACAAAATTAAAATGAAAGTGTTGCAAAATATGGATATCTGTCCAGTGTGCAAATACACAGGACTACAAGGACATTCATTAGCCTGTATTTCAGGACCTATTTGCAAAAGCACCTTCCATGATATCAAAAGGATATCAATACATCATTCAAATGTAAGAAATCTAGTGTATAAAATATAGTATGCTAAAAGTCGAGCTTTAGAATTAGCCAATTTAAATAACACTCTTCTGCACGGTACACCCAAATACCTACAAGAAGAAATCGAACGTATCCAGACAAAATATTTTGGAAGTGAAAGCCACTTACAAAATGCAATAGTTTTAGAACAGAGTAGCAATAATTCTGCACATAGCAACCTTCTATTACACACATACCAAAAAGAAATACTAAAATTTAAAAGTACATCGGCTGAAGTACCAAACCATGTGTGTGTGTGTTGCCGCAGAACGTTTTACAAAAGGAACACAAAAAATATAGACATAGCATACAAAATAGAAGACAATGAAGATTCCAAATGGTTTGAATTAGCTCTCTACCTTTTAGCAGAAAACAAATAGCAAATAAGTGAACCCCTAATATGTTGCAGTTACTGCACTACAAAACTGGACAACAACCAAACTCCTTCACGTGCTATCACAAACAATTTGGAATTGTTCTCACTACCAAAAACCCTGCAACAACTCAATTTGTATGAGAGCATCATAATTCAAACAGTTCACCCATTTCAAGCAATTATACGCCTACAACCAAAAACAGCAAAATTACCTCCCTCTGAATTGGTGAAAGGCATTTGTGGCAAAGTAGTTTATTTGCCATTAGATCTAACAGAAAATGTACACACTCTAGGAGTGAAAAGTTCAATAGAGCATTCTTTAATTGTCTTGGTAAATGGTGTACCAACAAAAGACAAAAGAATTTGGCAACAGCTGGTGGATTTACATAAAGTTAGACAAGCCTTGCAATATCTAAAAGATAATAACGAATACTACAAGGACAAAAATTTTGAAGAAAGCTTAAGGGAAACTGCTGAAATAATTCAAGAGTCATCAGAAACTGAACAATTTGAACTTCTGAAACCTGCTGCAGTATCCACTCTTTTGGACCATTACAGAATTCCTCCATTGCATTCCAATGAAAGCATAGATGATGCACTAGAAACTTACCAAATGCAACAAACCAAAGGGTCACCAATGAGCATATGGGAAAAAAGTATAGAAGCACATGCTTTTCCACTGCTATTTCCTACTGGCAAAGGCAGAAAATACGATGATAGACCCACTCAGATTACGGCATCCGAATACCGCTCATTACTAAAGTATTCGCAAGATCCCAGATTTAGACAAAATGTGGAATACATATTCCACCTACTCTTTGAAAGTGAACTAGCAACCCTATGTTATGGAGTTGCACACATTTTGAAATCTGGAACCCACTTTCGAAATATGTCAGCTATGCAATTAATACAAAAAGTACAAAATAAAGATGAGGTTTTACAATCAATTATAACAAATCTGTTTGCAAACATGCATGGTACAAAAGAATACTGGTACGTACGGAGACGTACGTTGTATGATCAGAAGCCTGGGACCACCGACTTGGTTTGTTACACTAAGTTGTGCAGAATATGCATGGGACGATTTACATGAGTTCCTATGCATATCAAACAACAACAAAACCAACATAGATATATTAACACCTGGAGAACTTTGCTCTCTAGATCCAGTTAATGTGTCAAGATATTTCCATCATCGTTTCATTGCTATGCTACACTTTATTTGCAATAAAACTGTTCCTCCCCTCGGAGAAGTGCAACACTTCTTTTGGTGAAAAGATTACCAAGCGAGAGGAGCACCACATATTCACATGCTTTTATGGATCAAAGGTGCACCTAAATTTGGTCACAACAGTGTTGCCACTGTTTTGCAGTTTATCCAAAAATATGTCACTTGTGAAATCCCTTCACAGCAGACACATAGTGACCTGCATGGGCAGATTTTACAATTTCAAAGACACAGATGTGGCAAATATTGTAGTTGCAAATACAAAAGCAAAGGGAAATACTACACCAAATGCTGCTTTGGTTTCCCTAGACCAGTTACAGAAACAGGTGAAGTGAACAACTTTATGTCTTCAGTTCGACATAGTATTAAAGGTAAATCACCTAAGAACACGTATTACATAAAAAGAACAGAAGAATCAAAATATATCAATGATTACAATGCAATCATTGCCCTCTTATGGAATGCAAACATAGATGTGCAGTACATTGCAGACAATTCCACTGCAGTTGCACGATATGTTACAGCCTACTTTACAAAAGCAGAAAAAACAGAGATTCAAGACCTCTGGAATGACCTATCATCAGACAAAAGACTATCTCAGAAATTGTACAGCCTAGGGATAAAAATGCTCTCTCATAGAGAATGTGGTGCCTATGAAACGGCAGATCGTTTAACCGGTACTGATTTGTATGGAAAATCAGACAACATAGTATGGCTAAGTCTTGGTCCTGCTAAATCTAGAAAAATATTCTGAAATCATATGAGGACATAGAAACAATTGCCAGAAATGATCTGAACAGCAAAGACATTTAAGAAAAATGTACTGGACACATACTATCCTAACAGGTGTAGCACTTTGGAAAGCATGTGTCTATACCACATAGCCCAAAACTTTTCATACAAAAATAATATAAAACCCGATGAAAGCAAAGGTAGATATAGAGTGACAGATTGTGAAGGCAGCTTAGTGAAACTTACCAAACAAAGCTTAATTAATCATGTCAAATTGTCATTAAAAACTCCTCAACAGAAAGAACTATATTACATGTCTCTGCTACAACCTTTTAAACAATGGAGAAAAGAGGAAGAGATACTAGATAACTATGACTGCTATGAAGGTGCTTTCAAAGCAAATGAAAGTGCTATCACCGATGTGAACTTTACGCAGTACAAAACAATGTTGCGCAATGAACAGCAACACAAAGAAGAACTTCAGGCCCAACTAGATAAGGACACGTCCGACAGTAGTCAACCTTCTGTAACAGGAAGCCAAGAACCCCTAGGACAGCTACTAAAAGTAAATGAGGCAGAATTAGCTATGACAGAAATAGAAAACACCATGTATCACTATCAAGAAGATATGGAAGGTTCAACTATACAACAAGCAAAACTTAACAAAGATCAGCGCACCATTTGTGAAGAAGTAACAAAACAAATTGCACATGGTGAACAACACGAAAATAAAGAATGTACCTGCCAAAATTACAAACCTATACTTCTGTACGTCAGTGGTGAAGCTGGATCAGGGAAAACATTCTTAATCAAAATCATCAGCAAGTTCCTTCAACAATTGACAAACAACAAACTGTCAGCTGTTGTAACGGCCACCACAGGTTTAGCTGCCTACAACATAGGAGGTGTCACTTTACACCGATTACTACTCCTTCCAGTAGAACATCAAAACAAATTAGACTATTAAAAACTTTCTGCAGAAGCTGCAATGGATCTACGCAGAGTATTAAAACAAATGAAAATGCTACTAATAGATGAAGTGAGCATGGTCTCCAACCTAATGTTGGCTTTGATTCACCTCAGATTGAAAGAAGTACTTAAAACAAACTACGAAGAACTCCTTGCAGGGAAACAAATTATCGTTTTCGGAGATCTTCTACAATTGACACCTATGAAAGGTGAACCTATTTTTAAAACCTTAGGAAACAAACTCTGCCGTAAAACTGTTGGCAGCATAGGAAATGTCAACCTTTGGCAACATTTCCAATACAGAGAATTAACAGAAAACATGCAACAATCTGCAGATCTCTATTTCGGCAACATTAAAAAAGTATTAGAGTTGGTGTACTATCTCAAGAAGCACAAGCAATATTGAAAAACCAGCACATTCATGCACTTTATGGTGATAAAGCATGTGCTACTGATGTTATGGAACAATTAGTGCACACAAATGTCAATTGTCTGGCCTTAATGGCAACTCTAGCAAGCTGTTTCAAATTCAATGAAACAATGTTAAAAAAAGAAATGCAACCAATAATGGAAATTTGCGCCACAGACAAACTAGACGTACATGGTATGACACTACCCATGTGTGAGCAAGCCACAACAAGACTAAATACCTTAGAACATTCAATTTCCAACACAGCTGGGTTGGAAAAAATATTAAAATTATTCTTAAATTGTAAAGTAATGCTTAAGCGAAACCTTGACGTGAAGCAAGGACTAGTTAATGGGGCACTGGGTACAGTTGTTGGCTTTCAAATATACCCATGTGACAACAACATTCAGTTTGCCAATATTTGCTTTGACAAACTTTCAGAAGTGAAAAGGATAGGGCGCTCAACTGCTCGATTCCTATTCTTCAAAGACATGTATGTACGTAGAGAACAATTTCCTTGCATATGCAGTCACCATTCATAAATCCCAAGGTCTTACCCTAGACAAAGCATTGATAGATATAGGAAACACAGTCTTTAAAGAAGGCATGAGCTACATAGCACTATCACGCTTACGTACACTTGACAGTCTATTTCTAATCAACTTTGATGCAAGTAAACTGAACGCTGATATTCCTTGCATTTTAGAATACAATAGACTGCGTTCACTGTACACCCCCATCTGAAACCATATCCTGTTCCAGAAAAAGTAAAACGTGGTAAAAGAAAACTAATTCAAACAGAAATGCAACAGATTCTGACGGCAAATCCTTCAAGGAAAACAAAAGAAGCTAAAACGTCATCAATTACCACAAGCAAAGAAGAACCTACTAGGGAAAGTAAATCAGGTACTTCTTCAAAGAAGTAACAGAAACTCTGAAAAAAGGACTCAGAGACAGAACTAGGTGGTCCATTCAAATTTTGAAATGAAAGTGGTGTAAGTTGCTATGCAAATGTAGCAATGAATATTCTATTTCAATTGCCACCAATTGTTAACAATATTTACTTACACAGTGCAGACCAATTGTGTTTGCTAATGTTAGTCCTTCATAGAAACGTAACAAACAATCCTGACAGCACGTACAGTGTTCACGGAATAAGACAAGAATTGGACTAATGTGCTGGAATGGTGATATTCACTATAAGCTCACAAGAAGAACCACAAGAATTTCTAATGTACTTACTACAAGTACTGAAAAACAAAAACATACCTATAAATATCTTCCAGATTTCATACATGTGGAAACATACATGTACTCTCTGTAACAATGTGATTCAGGAAGAAATCCCAAATGAGTGATTTGTGTATGTATCCATACCTAATTGTGAATCCATTCCATTTCAGCAACTTGTACAGAATGCAAACCATGGCAGATTATGTAACATGTGCAATTCAGACAATCGCTCCACCTTACTGATACAAACACATAGTAACTACATAATACTTATGCTTCTACGTTATAATGCAGATGATACCAAAAACAACTGCAAGCTGACTGGATTCACACACGGTCAAGTGTCACTTGGAAAGAAAACCTTTACAACAATAGGTATAATCTACCACGCAGGAGCTACAACCAATGCAGGTCACTACACTGCATACATTAAAAAGAAATGTGGATGGTTCAAATGTAATGATAGCACCATTACTCTAAGGCAGAGATTGCCAGCTAATCTTAAAAAAGCGTATTTAATCTTCTTAAAGCCAGAATTTACTAACTAATGTGTACTTCAACATAACCAAAAAGTCAAGTAAAAAACTATTTACAGTTAGAATACGCCAATAGGTATCTAACTGCCCAAAAGTGTATAACAACCACACAGATAAATGAATACCACAGATCCGTAACAACAAATGCACAGTTGGAATACGCCAACAGGTATCTAACTGTTTTTAAAAATCTGCAACAAGGCAACAGACATAACATTAATCAGAAAGAACAAGGAAACACTCAAAGGAAACAAAGAAATAGTTTGTAGCATAGCAAAGAAAGATTTGTTTTAATCCGACAAGTATTTTTTTCCCCCAGACCCAAGGATTTGAAAAACAAACACAGAAACTGAGCAAAATGCACAGTACACTTTTTTGTAAACTAAATACGAGGGTCAAAAAAAAGAAAGCTACAGTGTCTATTGTACAATGTAATATGTTTTCATAAAATACAAACACTAACATGCTCGTATCTTTTATCACAGAAATTGAAAAAGGATATTCCCGCCAACTACTAAAGTCATGTAAGAAATATATGGATTCTCAACAAAGTAAATAGTAAGTATAATTACAGTCATATCATACATATTCGAATCTACATATCTAATCTATGGCATTAATACGGTGCAGTGACTGTAGGCTGGGCCTAGCGTCTTGGATGTATAACCTACCACCTACACCCTGCGGCCAAGCAACCAAGACTATAGGTCCTACCCACAACCATCACAGCATATCAAAACCATGGTGCTTGTAATTTCACTACTTATAAATTTACTCTTGGGTACATGGTCTTCAGCCATGCACCTAAGACGCTAGGTTGTGCACACAACCACCGCACCAGAGCTTATAACCTCACTGCTTATGACTTCAGTCTTGGGTGCATGGGCTTTGGCCTTTGGCCATGCACCCAAGACTCTCAGTCCTGGCCAGAACCACCACAGCATATTGCACCCATTGTGGCTTCTAACTTCACTAGGTATAAAGTTGGGTTTGGGAGCATGGCCTTCGGCCATGCACCCAAAATGCTAGGCCCTCCCACAACCACCCGAATGATGTTTGATACTACAAGTGTACGTATACCTGTAATATGCTGCAGTAGTGTGGCTACAGGCTACAGTCTTGGGTGTAAGGCCATATATTTTTCAATGTATGGGTATGCAGTATATAAAACCCATGGTAGCTTATAACTCCAGTGCTTATAACTTTGTTCTTGGGTGCATGGCCTTGCACCAAAGACTCTTCGTCCTTGCCACAACTACCACACCATATCACACCCATGGTGGCTTGTAACTGCACTACGTATAAATGTGTTGTGGCCATGCACCCATGACTGCAGACCCTCCCTACAACCACCTGAGTGATGTTCAATACTACAGGTGTATCTATAGCTGTGATATGCTGCAGTGGTTGTGGCCAGGGCCTAGAGTCTTAGGTGTATGTTCATAGATATTTCAATGTATGGGTGTGAGGTGGCTTATAACTCCAGTGCTTATAACTTTGTTCTTGGGTGCATGGCCTTCGGCCTGCGGCCATGCACCCAAGACTCTAGGCCCTAGACACAACCACCGCAACATATTACACCCATGGTTGCTTATAATCATTAGCACACCCATAAAATGAAACATTATAACTGTAGCATGTACTCAATTTGTACCCAGGACTCTAGGCCCGGCCCACACCTACCAGATACATAATCGAATGTATGGGTGTGATGTATGAATGTGATATGCTGCGGTGGTTGTGGGCAGGGTCTATACTCTTGGGTGTATGGCCTACAGCCTGCAGCCATGCACCCAAAAGTCTACGTCCTGCCCACAACCGCTGCACTATATGAAACCCATGTTGGCTTATAAGTTCAGAGCTTATAACTTTGTTCTTGTAACTTTGACTGCAGGCCCTCCCCACAACCACCTGAGTGATGTGCGATACTACGGGTGTATCTATAGGTGTGGCATGCTGCAGTGGTTGTGGCCAGAGGCTAGACTCTTAGCTGTATGTCCATAGATATTGCAATGTATGGGTGTGCAGTGGCTTATAACTTCAGTGCTTATAACTTTGTTCTTGGGTGCATGGTCTTTGGCCATGCACCCAAGACTCTACACACTCCCCACAACCATCTGATCGATAAGCAATACTACAGGTGTATCCATTGCTGTGACATGCTGCGGTGGTTGTGGCCAGGGCCTAGAGTCTTGGAAGTATGGCTTACGGCCTACGGCCATGCATCCAAGACTTTAGGTCCTGGCCACAACCACCGCAGCATGTCACGCCCATGGCGCCGTATAAATCAATAGCACACCCATAGAAAAAAATAATGTAATTACTTCATGTACACAATTTCAATGTTTGCTAACACCACACGTGTCCTTAGCACAGTTTCAAGTTGCCTGCGCACAGCACGGACTGAAGTACTACCCTTATGAGACCCCTCATTTTCTGTACTTACAAACATCCCGAACAAGGCGGGCATAGGGAATATATCATTAACACCTACCGGCTGAACAAATACAGTTTTTCATCCATCTCTTACTGTCTGAACCTCCCCAAGCATTCTGACACAGCAAAACAGTTTCCGAAATAGCATTTTGCTGCTGGTCGCCGCTGCACTGTCGGCGGATCCAAGATGTCGGGAGCATCCAAACAATCTAACGCAGAACACGGCTCACTGCAGCCAATCGGCAGAGATGTCGCGTGTCTGCAATCATGACGCCAGC
Organism: Ambystoma mexicanum; assembly: GCF_040938575.1. Taxonomy (NCBI): domain Eukaryota; kingdom Metazoa; phylum Chordata; class Amphibia; order Caudata; family Ambystomatidae; genus Ambystoma; species Ambystoma mexicanum. Next base: position 82,289,046 of record NC_090928.1, on the reverse strand, counting down.
CCTTTAGCCAATCGGTATCTTGTCCGCGGAGCGAAGAGGGAAGTGTGACCGCGGAGCGGACATAGATATCACTAATTTTTTTAGACCAACTTTTTGGTCGTTCTAAAGAAAACTACTGTACGGATTGTCACCAAATTTACAAAAGCACGCTTTCGGGACCAAGCCCCTGCCGCAAATTTGGTGAAAATCGATCCAGCGGTTTGACCTGTAGGCGTACACAAAGTTTTTCCCCCATTCAGTCTATGGGAAAAAAGACGTTTTGGGACCCCCCTCTATAATTACCCCCCCCCTAGAGCAAACATCACCAAACTTTGCAAAATGTCCCATATACTTTTTTTGCAAAGTTTGGTGAGGATTTGTCCAGGGGGAGCGGAGTTATAGACCAAAAAGTGCTCTTCCTATGGAAACAGCAACTTAACCATAACTACACGTGGCTGTGTTATATATATATATATATATATATATATATATATATATATATATATATATATATATATATATATATATATATATATAGACATATATATATATATATATATATATATATATATATATATATATATATATATATATATATATATTCAGTGAACTAAACTTTGTTAAAGCGACGTTATGGTTAAGTTGCGCTACTAAAAACCTATGAAATTCAGTGAAAAAACGTTTTTAAAGGGACGTTATGGTTCCAAGTAAAACCGAAAAACCCCTGAAATTCGGCAGTTATGGTAAGCTAAGCAATCATAACTCGCGCCACTACTGTGCACTGCTAAGACTAACATCCACAAGATCAAAGATGACATCACAAATGTCATTGATGACATCACTGATGACATCACATGTGTATGTACTTTCCATGAAATATGTGTACAAGGGATTCTTATTATAATGTTGTGAAAAAAGTGTCAAGGATCATTGCAATAAATATCATACCCTAAGTAGTGCATTGAATGATGCATTGATATAAATAGAATTCTATTATGGGGTTCTATCTAGTATACTAAGATACTCATGCAGAAACATAGCATTGTGTGCAGCGTACAAGATGAAGGTATAATATTCGTAATGTTAATATGTTGAATAATGAAATGATAATTGTTTTCTTAATAGATTTTTGTGTACTGTGAAATATGTAATAAGTAGCTAATAAAACCCATGTATTACATAATTGCATTACTATAGACAAAACACAAAGAGACAAGAACACATACCAATATGGGTATATACAGGGAAAGTGAAGTTAGCAAAAAAGCACAAGTAGTAGCAGAAACAATTCATAACCTAACTGATTATTTTCATGCAAATAAATGATTGCTCTGTTTCAAAGCTACCATTTACTCTATGTATATGTATCACTTGATGTGATTGGACCCTAAGGAAAGTAGTGTGAGTACAATGTATACAAATATGACCATATACAGGGAAAGTACAGCCATAAAAAACAACAGAAATATCAGAAAGTGCTGATAACTCTATTGATTATCTTTATGCACAAAAAGGATTGCTGTCTTTCAAGCTTGTGTCTTCCCCTGTGTATATGTTTCATATGATGTGACTGGACTCTAAGGGAATTACTGTAAGAACCTACTTGAAGGATATGTCTACAAATAAAACACATTTTCTTAGTTTCTGACTGTTACTGAAGAAAACCATCTGGCCTAGATAAGTCAGCAAAAGAAAAAAGAGTGAGCCAGACATGTGATGTCATCAGCGAAGTCATCAATGACATTTGTGATGTCATCTTTGATGTCGTGGGTGTTAGTCTTGGCAGTGCACGTTGGTGACGCGAGTTATGGTTGCTTAGCTTACCATAACTGGTGAATTTCATAGGTTTTTAGTAGCGCAACTTAACCATAACTTCCCTTTAACAAAGTTTTTTCACTGAATTTCATAGGCTTTTAGTAGCACAACTTAACAATAATAAATTTGACTTTATGTACATGTAATATGGAACATACTGAACCCCTTCTACTGATTTTGATGTCCGCTAGTAACATTTGAAAAATTCACAAAGCAGCACACATACATATTATATGTAGTAATACATAAGAAATGTAACCCATATATTTAACACACTAACCATTCATTTAAATACAATATGTTCTAAAATGGAATATACCAAAAGAAGATAAATTGGCTTTCAACAAAATTACCTCACAGACACTCCACAACTAAGAGCAAGACCAGACCTACAGAGTACTCAGAACATATCTTACCTGAAATAGTAAGTGTACTTCATTTTACTCATATATTTATAAACTTTCTGTATTAGATTAAAAAAAATATATTATCTTTTTTTTCTCACAGAAATGTGTAGTATTCTGGAATGGATAGAGGAGCATTTCCCACATGAGGAAATTTCAGAAGATAGTGAAACTAAAGGTACACACTTTACAATATAAACCATTTAATTATTATTATTTTATATACATTTAACATATATATATTTTTTTGTACAGAGCATACCAAAATAGACAATACCTCTGAAGAAACTGTTACGGACAACACTCTTGACAGCATAAAAGAAAAAAGGGATATATTGTTGACCAATTTTAATAGTTTGAAAACTTTTGTTGAGGATCATTTTAAAACAAAAACCTCATACCATTTACCATTGTCCCACATGTACGTGTCCCCCCTCGCCATATCCCAGTCAATTATCCCCAAACCCTCTCCATAACCCAAAACATTTTGATGGGACTTCCATCCCTTCTTCACCTGATACCAATCATGTTGAAAACCCTAATTCTCCTGTTTTTGTTTCCGTTTCTGCCTCACCTTCTCTGTCATAAATTGTTAATATATGTTAAATAAAGTTACATTTTTATATTGTCTTGTAATTAGTTTCAGTTTAAAAAAAAACAATTTAGGTGTCTGCCGACAGCGCGGTTGTTCTGAAATGTTTGTAAATAAATGAAAATGGAGGTGTCCTGAAGAACACTATACCTGTCCGTACTGTTCGCTAGCAAGTTGAAACTGTTCTAGAACACACGCGGTGTCCTGAAATGTCCGTAAATAAATGAAAATGGAGGTATCCTGAAGAACACTATACCTGTCCGTAGTGTTCGCTAGCAAGTTGCAACTGTTCTAAGAACACAAGTCGTGTCCTGAAATATTGGTAAAAAAACAAAAATGGAGATGTCCTGAAGGACACTATACCTGTCCGTACTGTTCGCTAGCAAGTTGAAACTGTTTTGGAACACACGCTGTGTCCTGAAATGTTCGTAAAGAAATGAAAATGGAAGTGTCCTGAAGAACACTATACCTGTCCGTAGTGTTCGCTAGCAAGTTGAAACTGTTCTAAGAACACACGCGATGTTCTGAAATTTTCCTAAATAAACGACAATGGAGGTGTCCTGAAGAACACTATACATGTCCGTACTGTTCGCTAGCAAGTTGAAACTGTTCTAGAACACACGCAATGTCCTGAAATGTTCGTAAATAAACAAAATGGGGGTGTCCTGAAGAACACTATACCTGTCCGTATTGTTCGCTAGCAAGTTGAAACTGTTCTAAGAACACAACTGGTGTCCTGAAATGTTCGTAAATAAATGAAAATGGAGGTGTCCTGAAGAACACTATACCTGTCCATAATGTTCGCTACCAAGTTGAAACTGTTCTAAGAACACAAGCGGTGTCCTGAAATGTTCGTAAATAAATGAAAATGGAGGTGTCCTGAAGAACAGTATACCTGTGCGTACTGTTCGCTAGCAAGTTGAAACTGTTCTAAGAACACACCCAGTGTTCTGAAATATTCGTAAATAAACGAAAATGGAGGTGTTCTGAGGATGCTATGTCTGTCCGTATTGTTCGCAAGGAAGTTAAACTGGTATAAAAACAAACGGTTGTCCGTAACTGTACGTTTGATGTGTGACGCACTTTTAATTACTTCGGGACCCAAACATTGCAGGGACGTCATTTGGGGGTCGCCAGAGGTCGCAACTGCGACCTCTGAAGTCTCCCTTGCGACCTCTGTGGACTCCGTTGTGACCTCTAAAAATAAAGTAGAAAAAAAAGATTTCTTTTTTAAATTTTTTTTTTTAATGCAAGCCCGGGGCTGTGGCCAGCACCATATGGCTCTTTACTTCTGGAGTGGCTGGCCTTCTTGTTCAGGCCCCTTAAAAAAAAAGAAGAAACGTGGCACAACACTTTCAGCACTTACCCTAAATAAGTAAGAATAGGAATACCAAATAATGTGCCTTTCTGGAATTCTATGCAATAATTGCTAGACTCATTAAAGGTTTATTTCAGGCACACTTCAGGGGCAGAGTCACTGATTTAGTCTGTTCTTAAACACCTCAACTCAGCCTTTCATCCTTATAAGTTCGATTAATGAGTAACAACGCAGGTTGGTTGATATTGGGTGTACCTTTTTTCAATAGAAAGCGCTTAAGCGTTAGTGTTAGATAATAACACATCATTATCATTGGGTCATGGATATCTACTTGCATTCACAGTAATTAGGTAATATGGGCCCATACACACTGATCTTAATGATACACATGGCAATCCATTCTTGTATGAAATGTACATCACATTATAGTGATATCTTAACCATATTTTTCGTAGTGTACAATGCTATGTGATGCCACTTCCTGTTTTGTCAACGGGTGAAAGGTCGTGTTCCATCGCTTCACGCGACATCACTTCGGGGTGGGGTCAAATGACATCACTTCCTGTGATGTCATCAGCGGGTCAAGGGTCGTGTGATGTCACTTCCGCTACCCCCTGGCATTTTGGTAAAATGACGTCCCTGGAACAGTATCCATAGAACATCAACGCGCATGTGCAAACCAATGTCCGTGCATTTGGTGTCCTGCGAAGCGATCATGTGACCGCGCCCATGCTGATCGCGTGTTCTGAATGCGGACACTGTTCATGTCCACAAACAATTTAAAAGTTCATTTTCAAGTAATCCACACTATTTCTCAATAAAAACTCACCATAGCACAAGTCCCACATACTAATCCTGAGTTTCTACATACTTTTTGAAAGTTTTTGAACCTTTTTTTGTGTTCGATCTGTCCGCGGACAGTGCGCATGTCCGCGAACCGCTTATAAGCACCCCTATAAAAGACCACACCCTAGAGCTTATTCTCATTGTGTTTCTGGCTATTCTTCAGAGCACAGCTATTTTTCCTGCAACTTGCAGATTACACCATAATCGAGATAGCGTCCATGGCTGCACTACTGCCACCTGGTGCTGCACCTGCTTCAGCACCACCCCTACCCTCTCCACCACCACCACCTCCCCAAGGGCCTGAAGAGGGGAATAGGAGTGAGGATGCAGAGGAGGAAGAAGAGGATGACAAGAAAGAGGTAGTGGAAATCCCTACTACCCGCACTAGGCGTGAGTCTTGGGTGTGGCGGTTATTTACCATTCATGGGGATGGTCCTAAGGCTCGTGCGAACCGAATCACCTGCAATGAGTGCAAAATGGTACTCAGTCGCGGGAGGCATGGTTCGTACAGCTTTGGAACCACTACCATGAAGCGACACCTAAGGTCATTTCACTCTGGGGCCATTCGCAAGGTTGTACCTTGCGAGGAGCGTAGTAGGTTGATTTCCTCTACTTCATCCTCCGTTTCTGATACTGTCACCACAAGGAAGACCTCTGTGGGACAGCGTCTTCCTCAAGCTGCCTCACAGGCCATACATAATGCTGATGAGCCTTACCTTTCGAGGGTCACAGTTGTGTGTATGTACTGCGACACAGTACTCTGCAGGGGGGAGCGACTTCGTAGTGCTTTTGAGACTATCGTCTCAGAGCATGAGAAGACCTGCTCACTACCCAAATAAAACCCACTCTACATCTTCCTCTCTCAGCTCGCCCTTTCTTATCCCTGTGGTTGGTGACCCCCACTTTACCCTCCTTTCCCCTCCTCTCCTAGTGTGTCGTGTATAAAAAAACAAAAAATATATAAAATAGCAAAAATCAAAAAAAATAAGGCTCTTTTCAGAGCCGCCTTTCACAGTTAAAAAATAGAAGTGAAAATAAATGAAGCAGGGCCCTTTGTATTTTTTAGAAGTCCGCGGACAGTCCGCGGACATCGAAAATTTTGGGGTGCTACCCTATCATAACCATTGCAATTTTCTCTGGGAGGAAGTGGTGGCTCTGAAAAGAGCCTTTGGGAGGTGTTTGTGTTTCAAAAATTATAAATACTCAACACCTACTTCAAAATGGATGCTGTAATTCTAAAAAAGGTTGCAATGCATTTTGTATGTTTCTTAGAAAAATCTGATTGCCAGCATAAGTTAGTTGTACTCCATCTCTGTGAAAAATGTATGTATTACGAAACATAATATTTTCATTGTGAAAAGAGGACATGCCAAAATCTCTTAGAAAGGCACAAACAGCCTTATTGCGCCTTGCTTTCTCCATTTGTGGACCAAATGAAGAAGAACAAAGCCACATTTGTCTCTGCGCAATCTGTGAAAAAATTACTTGAGAATTTGGAAACATGTCCATGACCTTCCAAAGTCCTTCTTTCATTGCAAATTGCAAAGAAATTCCAGACACATATCCTAAACTGTTCCCTCCACAATGAATTATAATTATATCTGGATGTTGCTATGTCTCCAAAGTAGCACAGAGAGGTAACAAGTCCAACCACCTCATTCCACGTACTCCAGGCCAGTGTACTTCCAAATGTGGGAATCCAAGATCTACAGCTACTCCACAGGTTTCTGCATGCACTTTCAACCAATGTATCCACAAGTCTCCCAAAATCCAAACAATCTGTTTTCTGAAACACACAGCCATAGCTATCTGTTCTTCTCTCAGCAAAAAGAGTATCTGAGAAACTCTCTCCTGGCACAACCCACCCACTAAACTTTCCTGACCAATCGTCTTCAGTGCTCATTCTCATTTGCATGACTTCTGAACCCAAAAATCCCCGGATGTAACACCCGATGTCCGCGAACTACCGCCATGTCCGCGGACATATCATAACATGAACAGCCCTTCTACCATTTCCATTTCACTCTCTGTGCCATTCCCTCATTGGATGTAGCTAAGAAGTCACATTACCATCCACCAATCACATTTAAGACCTCTACATCTAACTGCATCATCATAGATCAGCACTGCAAATGTACTGTGAATCTCTCTGAGTACAAGTGTCATATCATTGGCAAGCCCATCTACAAGAAATACTGTACAAGTCTCCAAGATTTCTACTTGCAGCTCCATGCATTTCCATATGCATGAACACAAACTACAGGTATGCATATTTTCTGTACAGTACATGAACACATTTTCTAACTTACTTTTAAGCTTGTATAATCTGTAAAATTAATCTACTGTCTTTTTTTCAATCTCCTAAATTAAACTGTCACTTACAAATCTTTATACTATTTAATTTCTTTATACACACACACACTCAAATCATGTTAAACTAACATTTTTGAAATGAAATATATAGACTACACATAGTCAAACAAAATCGCATGCACACTCTATGTTCAAATCTCAAACAATAATACTTGTACAATTACATATTTTTTTTTATTTCTTTATTTATTTGATTACTTACATTTATATAGGACAAGCAGCCCATGACATTGAGGCACTATTACTTGGAAGAGCTTAGTTACAGGAATAATGGTATTCAGTGGTACATTATGAATTTCACAAGACATAGTAAAGATATTTTATTTGCTACGGTTAGTCATTGCAATACAATTTGTTCATTAAGAACATATCATATGTATTCAACTGGTGCGACGTATCTTATGTATATAAGATAGTTTTAATGGTTTTGAGGAAGGCGCTGAGGATTTCAATTAAAAAAATCAATGTCTAAATTAAAAACAGTGCTATATACAACCAAAATTACTAATTTGTTTCTTTTACAATTGCAGTGAAGACCATTCTCCTGAAAAGAAGCAACCGAAGTTGAAGTACAAAGAACAACTAAGAGGTAACCTGTTCATTTTAGAAAAAAAGTAAGTAGAATATCACCATAATATTTGTATTATTACTCAAACACACTGTAAGGTTAATTCATGCTATTTCTGTGCCTACAAATAGAGATTCTGCACCATTCTGTCCAAAAATCCCCATGTCTTAAGCAGCGATTTACAGCCAGAATGGCCCACAAATTCCTAGTTTTCGACAAACAAATTAACCAGCTCAACTGCTAGAATTTAGATGTTATGGAACAAACAACTGTTGTAATTGTATAGCATTAGATATACTATTTATACTTCTCCACACCAGTAGCTTACTTTTTTCTGTCATCTGAACCCCAGTTTAGTAACACATTAATTCAATAATACCCATCCCTACTAGTTGTAGTTCCCAATGCACAATCACACACCATTACATACATCTTTATCATCTTACTCAAACACTCATGCACACAGCACACATACATTGCAGAACACCCCAACCCATATCTTCTTTATTTTTTTCAGCAGACCTTAAAGAATGCCTACCAAAAATCAAGTCCGTAGAAAGCAACGCAGAAGTAGAGCAAATGAAAATAAAAGTGTCCACCATAAGCATCCATCTCTAGCACAATTTGTAAAAAAAGTTGAAACAAAACAGCTAATGCAGTCATTTAGTGAAACAAAAGAAGTTTCAAGTACAAAAACTTTGCCTCCTCTATCAAAATGTAAACCAAACCAGAAAACAATTAGCAGAAAATCAGCTATCACTACAGATAAAACTGCTTCTTTAAATCTTGATATAGTTCAAAGTAAGCATACCAAGAAAAGTATTTTAGCCAAAATGTTCCGTCTCAAAGTCCTTCAAAATCCTACAAAAACAGGAGAGAAACCAGGTTCAATGCTTAAAACCTATCGTAGGAAATCAATCTTAGAAGTGTTGATAGACAGTGCAATTCTTCTCAAAAGAAAGTTATTTATTTTAGTGTTAAACAAAATGAAACCACTAACAAAACTAATAACTAAATTACAAAATAGACTTCTCAATAAACAAAATGTCAACAGAAAGAACATAAGTATCTGCGGAGGTGAATGGAGTCACACTACGAGCACAGAACCATACTTTAATGAAGAAGCGTACAAACAAAAGAAAACAAATACAATTGCCATAAATAGCAGTGGTCGAGAGTATGAAAAAGTTAATAATACCATAATGGAACAAGAAGTACTCCTTACAAAAATATGTCCTGAAAACTTAGAATTACCCCTCCATTCAACTGAATCAGAACGTCTAGTGTACAAATGACCATGCACGTCAATGTGTAACATTCCCAAACAATATTTCAAGTCTTTACGCCAATTCCTCAATCAATATGTGAAAAGCAAAGACAAAATCAAAATTAAACTACTGCAAAATATGGATACCTGTCCAGTACGCAAGTACACAGGACTACAAGGACATTCATTGGCCTGCATTACAGGACCTACTTGCAAAACCACCTTCCATGATATCAAAAGGATATCAACACATCATTCAACTATAAGAAATCTAGTTTATAAACTGTACTATGCTAAAAGTCATGCTTTAGCATTAGCCAATTTAAATAACATTCTTTTACATGGTACAGCAAAAGACCTACTAGAATATATCGACTATATCCAGAAAAAAATATTTTGGAAGTGAAACCCACTTATAGAATGAAATAGCTGTAAACCAAATTAGTAACAATTCTACACATGGCAACCTTTTACTACACACATACAAAAAAGAAATACTAAAATTTAAAAGTACATCAGCTGAAGTACCAAACCATGTGTGTGTATGTTGCCGCAGAACTTTTTATAAAAGTAACACAAAAACTGTAGACCTATCATACAAAATAGAAGACAATGAAGATTCTAAATGGTTTGAATTAGCTCTCTACCTTATAGCAGAAAACAAATGCGAAATAACTGACCCCGTAATACTTTGTAGTTACTGCACTATAAAACTTGACAACAACCAAACTCCTTCACGTGCTATCACAAATAATTTGGAATTATATCCACTACCAAAACCCCTTCAACAACTTAATTTATATGAGAGCATTATAATTCAAACAGTGCACCCATTTCAAGCAATAATATGCCTTCAACCAAAAACTGCAAAATTACCTCCCTCTGAATTAGTGAAAGGTATTCGTGGAAAAGTAGTGTATTTACCATTAGATCTAAAAGAAAATGTGCACACTCTAGGAGTGCAACGTCCAATGCAACAATCTTTAATTATCTTGGTAAATGGAGTACCTACAAAAGACAAAAAAAATTGGCAACAGCTGGTAGATTTACACAATGTTAGAGAAGCCTTGCGATATCTTAAAGAGAATAATGAATATTACAAAGAAATTAATATTGAAGAAAACTTGAAGAATACAACTGAAATAATTCAAGAGACACAAGAAGCTGGTCAATTTGAGCTCCTAGCTCCTGCTACAATATCAAAAACTTTAGACCATTATACAATTCATCCATTGCACTCTAATGACACCATAGAAGATGCACTGGAAACGTACCAAATTGGTCAAACGAAAGGATCACCAATCAGCATATGGGAAAAAAGTATAGAAGCACGTGCTTTTCCTCTACTCTTTCCTACTGGCAAAGGAGAAAGGTACGATGATAGACCTATTCAAATATCAGCATCAGAATACCGCTCATTACGGATGTATTCTGAAGATCCCAGATTTAGACAAAATGTGGAATACATATTTCACCTACTCTTTGAAAGTGAACTAGCAACTTTATGTTACGGATTTGCACACATATTAAAATCAGGATCACACTTTTAAAATATGACAGCTACACAATTATTACAAAAAGTCCAACAAAAAGATGAGGTTTTACAATCAAATATTACAAATCTATTAGCAAATATGCGTGGTACTAAAGAGTACTGGTTTCAACGTCACAGAGATATCCGTTGTATGATCAGAAACCTTGGCCCACCCACTTGGTTTGTTACATTAAGTTGTGCAGAATATGCATGGGAAGATTTACATGATTTCCTACGCATATCAAACAAAAACAAAACAAACATAGATATACTAACACCTGGAGAACTTTGTTCTCTGGATCCTGTTAATGTTTCAAGATATTCTCACCATCGCTTCATTGCTATGCTAAATTTTATTTGTAATAAAGCTGTTCCTCCCTTTGGAGAAGTGCAACACTTCTTTTGGAGAAAAGAATAGCAAGCCAGAGGAGCACCACATATCCACATGCTTTTATGGATTAAAGATGCTCCTAAATTTGGTCAAGACAGTGATGCCACTGTTTTACAGTTCATTGAAAAATATGTCACTTGTGAAATTCCATCGGAATCCAAAAATAGTGATCTTCATGCACACATTTTACAATTTCAAAGATACAAATGTGGCAAATAGTGTCGTCGCAAATACAAAAACAAAGGGAAATACTACACCAAATTCCAATTTGGTTTCCCTAGACCAGTTACAAATACAGGTCAAGTGAACAACCTCATGTCTTCAGTTAGACATAGTGTTAAAGGTAAGTCACCTAAAAATACATATTAAATAAAAAGAAAAGAAGACGAAAAATATATCAATGATTACAATGCAATCATTACCCACTTATGGAATGCAAACATAGATGTGCAGTACATTGCAGACAATTCTACTGCAGTTGCACGATATGTCACAGCATACTTAACCAAAGCAGAAAAGACAGAGCTGCAAGACCTCTGGAATGACCTGTCATCAGATAAAACATTGTCTCAAAAATTATACAGCTTGTGCATAAAAATGCTGTCCCATAGAGAATGTGGATTCTATGAAGCAGCTGATCGTTTAACTGGTACTGCACTGTATGGTAAATCTGAAAATATAGTATGGCTAAGTCTTGGTCCAGCTAAATCTAGAAAAAGAGTTCTAAAATCATACAAAGATATAGAAAAAAATAGCCAAACATGATCCCAACAGTCAAGACATTTTAAAAAAATATTTATTGGACACATACTACCCAAACAGGAGTACCACTTTGGAAACCATGTGTCTATACCACATAGCCCAAAACTACACATACGAAAATAATATAAAACCTGATGGAAAAAAAACGGTAAATACAGAGTGACAAACTGTGAAGGAGGCTTAGTAAAACTCACCAAACCAAATTTAATTAATCACATCAAATTGTCATTAAAGACTCCTCAACATAAAGAAGTATATTACATGTCCCTGCTACAACTCTTTAAACCATGGAGAAAAGAAGAAAAAATACTAGATAACTATGACTCATATGAAGACGCTTTCAAAGCAAATGAAAGCACTATAACTGATGTAAACTTTACACAGTACAAACAATGTTGCACAATGAACAGCAACACGAAGAAGAACTCCAGGCCCAACTAGATAAGGACACTCCTGACAGTAGTCAACCTTCTGTAACAGGAAGCCAAGAACCACTGGGAGAGACAATAATAACAAATGAGGCAGAATTAGCTATGATAGAAGTAGAAAACACCATGTGTCAGTATGAAGATAAAGAAGACTTAACTACACTACAATCAAAACTAAACAATGCGCAACGTAGCATTTTTCAAGAAGTAACAAAAGAAATTGCACATGGTGTACAACATGAAAACAAAGAATGCACCTGCCAAAATAACAAATCTATACTATTGTACGTCAGTGGAGAAGCTGGTTCTGGCAAAACATTCCTAATCAAAATCATCAGTAAGTTCCTTCAACAATTGACAAACAACAAACTGTCAGCTGTTGTCACTGCCCCCACAGGTTTAGCTGCCTACAACATAGGTGGTATCACTTTACACCGATTACTACTCCCGCCAGTAGAACACCAAAACAAATTAGACTATTACAAACTTTCAACAGAAGCTGCAATGGAACTATGCAGAGTATTGAAACAAATGAAAATGCTTTTAATAAATGAAGTGAGCATGGTGTCCAACCTAATGTTGGCTTTGATTCCCCTCAGATTACAAGAAGTACTCAAAACAAACTATGAAGAGCTCTTTGCAAGAAAACACATTATTGTTTTCAGAGATCTTCTTCAATTGACACCAGTAAAAGGTGAGCCTATTTTTAAAACATTAGGACACAAACTCTGCTGTAAAACTGTTGGCAGCATTGGAAATGTCAACCTTTGGCAACATTTCCAATACAGAGAAATAACAGAAAACATGCAGCAATCTGCAGATCTCACTTATGCCAACATCTTAAAAAGTATCAGAGTTGGTATATCTTCTAAAGAAGCAGAAGCAATATTGAAAACCCGGCACATTCATGCACTTTATGGTGATAATGCATGTGCTACAGATGTTATGGAACAATTAGCCCACAAAAATGTCCATTGTATGGCCTTAATGCCAACTCTTGCAAGCTGTTTCAAATTCAATGAAATAATGTTAAGTAAAGAAATGCAACCAATAATGGAAATTAGCGCCACAGACAAACTAGATGTACATGGTATGACACTACCCATGTGTGACCAAGCCACAACAAGACTAAAAAGTTTAGAAAAATCAATCTCAAACACAGCAGGCTTGGAAAAGATATTAAAATTCTCCTTTAATTGCAGAGTAATGCTTAAACGTAACCTTGATGTGGACCAAGGACTAGTTAATGGACCACTGGGTACAGTTGTTGTCTTTCAAACATACCCACATGACAACAAAATTCAGTTTCTCAATATTCTCTTTGACAAACTTTCAGAAATAAAAAGGATAGGACGCTCAACAGCTTGATTCCTTCTCTTCAAAGACATGTATGTACACAGAGAACAATTTTCTCTAACTCTTGCATAAGCAGTCACCATTCATAAATCACAAGGTCTTACCCTAGACAAAGCAATGATAGACATTGGTAACACAGTCTTTAAAGAAGGCATGAGCTACGTAGCACTTTCACGCTTACGTACACTTGACGGTCTATTTCTAATCAACTTTGATGCAAGTAAAGTAAACGCTGGTATCCCTTGCATTTTAGAATACAATAGACTTTGCTCACTATACACCCCCCATCTAAACACATATTCTGTACCACAAAAAGTGTAAAAGAAAACTAAATCAAACAGAAATTCAACAGGAGGTCACTGCAAATCCTCCAAAGAGAGTAAAAGAAACAAACATTTCATCAAGTACCACAAACATAAAAGAGCCCATTAGGGAAAGTAAACCAGGTACTTCATCAAAGAAGGAAGACAAACTAAAAAAAAAATCAATCCGATACAGAACTACCTGGTCCATTTAAACTCTCAAATATAGTTGGAGTAAGTTGCTACGCAAATGTAGCAATGAATATTCTATTTCAATTGCCACCAATTGTTGACAACATTTACTTACACAGTACAAACCAATTGTGTTTGCAAATGTTAGTCCTTCACAGAAATGCAACAAACAATCCTGATAACACGTATAGTGTTTATGGAATAATACAACAATTGGACTACTGTGTTGGAATGGTTAAATTCACTATAAACTCACAGGAAGATCCACCAAGAATTTCTAATGTACTTACTACAAGTACTGGAAAATAAAAAAATACCTATAAATGAAATCTTTCAGATTTCATGCATGTGGAAACATACATGCACTCTCAGCAACAATGTGACACAAGAAGAAATCTCCAATGAACGCTTCATATATATATCAATACCTAATTGTGAATCCATTCCATTTCAGCAACGTGTAGAAAATGCACACCATTGTAGAATATGTACTACCTGCAATTCGGATAATCGCTCCACATTAGTAATACAAACACATAGTAAATACATAACATTAATGCTTCTATGTTACAATGCAGATGGTATCAAAAACAACTGCAAGCTGACTGGATTCACACATGGTCAAATATGACTTGGTAAGAAAACCTTCACAACAATAGGTATAATCTACGACGCAGGAGCCACAACCAATTCAGGGCACTAGACTGCATATATAAAAAAGAAATGTGGATGGTTTGAACGTAATGATAGTATACATTACTCTAAAGCAGAGATTACCAGCAAATTTTACAAACGCTTATTTAATGTTCTTAAAACCAAAATTTGATAACTAAACTGTACTTAAACCTTAAGTAAACATATAGTAAAAAAATATGAACTGTTAGAATATTCCAAAAGCTATCTAACTGCCAAAGATTCTATAACAACTAATCAGATAAATGAATACCACTAAATTAGAGCAAAAAATAGACAGTTAGAATACGCCAATTGGTATCTAACTGTCCCAAAATTTAACAATACCGAAACAGATAAATCAATACCACTAAAATATATAAAAAAATAGACAGTTAGAATATGCCTACTGGTATCTAAGTGCTCCAAAATTTTAGAATATCCAAACAAATAAATAATATGTTACTGCTCCAAAAAACTGCAACAACCCAATGTATAAGGCATTAGCCAGAAACAAGTGAACACTGAAAACAAACAAACAAATAAACTGTAGCATAACAGAAAAGGTTTTTTTTTTAATCCAACATGGATTTTTTTTTCTCCCACAGACCCAATGATTTTAGCAACAAACACAGAAACTGAGCAAATTGCACATTGCAAATTACTGGTTTGTAATCTACTAAATATGAGGGTCCAAAAAAAATAATTGTGTTGATTATACAATGTAATACGTCATTAAAAAATACTAATACTAACATGCTATTTTCTTTTATCACAGAAATGAACAAGAAATACATGTACTCCAGTTACTAAACCAAACAGTAAGTATATTATAATAAGTACAACCATCGCAGCATATCACACCCATAGTGGCTTATAACTTGGTTCCTTATAAATTTGTTTTTGACTCAAAGTTATAAGCAGCTATGAGTGGGATATGCTGTGGTGGTTGTGGCCAGGGCATAGAGTCTTGGGTGCATGGCCAAATGGCCATGCACCCAACACTCTATGTGTTAACAATATTTCATTTAAGTTCTTCAAAAAACAGTGGCAATGACCCGGAAAGATAACCTTAGAGCGAACTCACCAACAGAGCCGGCGTTAGGACCCACTTGTGACCCGGATTCTGGTAAGACGAAGCTGGTGTGGATTCCACTGAACCCTCCTTCCTCTTCCGTGGCCAAGCCCCGGGGGTGGATTGAGAATCCAGGGAAACCCTCGGGGGAATAAAACCCTGTGTGTCGGTCTATTCGTACGCTTCTGATGCCTTGTAGAAATGGATCCTGCGTGTCTACCGACTCGTCTGGTAGTGGTGTTTAGTAGACGTGGAACTCCCAGGACCGCTTACATCGTACGGTCGTCTAATAGGAAAGAGGATAATATACAGTAAGTAATGGCGGGTAATAGATTAGAGTCAAGAAAGATGTTAATGGTAACGTGTAAACACCTTATTGCAGATCAGGAGAATGGAGTACGAGCACCCTGGTTCTCTGCCTTTGGGAGATCTCGGGAGGCTGAACTGAGATAGAAGGCAAGAGTTAGTTTTGGGGCCAGAAGGAAGGGAGATGGTAGTATATTTCTTTAAACAAGACTACCTGTACTAGGAATGGGCTGACCGCTAATCTGTTGTTCAAATAGCCCTTCCGCGATGTGATGGAAGTGTAAGATTGGCTATTATGGAAAACAATGTTAGGATAATTCTACCATAGGAGGGAGAATAATAATTGTCAGCCCGACCTTCGTACCTCGGATGAGACCGAAGTCTGATCGTAGTAGAAGTGCCGAGGCAACCCGGAACTTTCCCCTGAGAAAGAGAGGGCTCGAACAAAGATTGGAATCACCGCAAAACAGGTTCTGCAATGGAGGTTACCACTAGGGAGTAATGGGAGCTGATACGGAAGACAGACAGACAGAAAAGGTTTTTAATCACTCAAAGCGTAGTAAGGATAGAGAAGATAAACCTAGATCCGAACTCACGTAGCATTGGTAATTAGGAGTAGCAACGCGCTTGTTCGTTGTGACGCGAGGTTGATATGCTGTGCTCGGAGGAGCCGTGTTGCCGTGTGGGAGCCAGGCAGCTAGACTGTCATGAGTAGTAACGGTCGTCATCTTGGGTAAGAAAATGGACGCCGCATGTCTCCGAAGCAAGCGGTGCCATAAGGACCAGCGTATTCTGAGAGGCGTGACACTATGCCCTGGCCACAACCACCGCAGCATATCACACCCATAGAGTCAAACATTTCAACTATGGCCTATGGAAACTTTTAATGGCCGTAGACATTATGAGTGTTCTTAGAACACTTTCAACTTGCCAGCGAACAATACGGACAGCGTCCTCAGAACACCCCCATTTTTCTATTTGCGAAAATATCAGGACACCGCGAGTGTTCTTAGAACACATTCAACTTGTCAGCGAACAATACGGACAGCGTCTTCAGGACACCCCCTACGAACATTTCAGGACACCGTGACAGTTCTTAGAACACTTTCAACTTGACAACGAACAATACGGACAGCGTCCTCAGAACACCCCCATTTTGTTTATTTGTGAACATTTCAGGACACCGCGAGTGTTCTTAGAACACTTTAAATTTGACAACGAACAATACGGACAGGGTCCTCAGGACAACCCCACCTTGTTTATTTACGAACATTTCAGGACACCATGAGTGTTCTTAGAACTCATTCAACTTGCCAGAGAACAATACGGACGGCGTCCTCAGGACACCCCCATTTTGTTTATTTACGAACATTTCAGAACACCGCGAGTGTTCTTAGAAGACATTGCAACTTCCCATCGAACAATACGGACAGCATCCTCAGGACACCCCCATTTTGTTTATTTACAAACATTTCAGGACACCACAAGTGTTCTTAGAACACATTCAACTTGCCAGAGAACAATACGGACAGCGTCCTCAGGACACCCCCATTTTGTTTATTTGCGAACATTTCAGGACACCACGAGTGTTCTTAGAACACATTCAACTTGCCAGCGAACAATACGGACAGCGTCTTCAGGACACCCCCTACAAACATTTCAGGACACCGCGAGTGTTCTTAGAACACTTTAAACTTGACAATGAACAATACAGACAGCGTCCTCAGGACACCCCCATTTTGTTTATTTACAAACATTTCAGTCACCACGAGTGTTCTTAGAAGACATTCAACTTGCCAGAGAACAATACGGACAGCGTCCTCAGGACACCCCCATTTTGTTTATTTACGAACATTTCAGGACACCACGAGTGTTCTTAGAACACATTCAACTTGCCAGAGAACAATACGGACAGCGTCTTCAGGACACCCCCTACGAACATTTCAGGACACCGCGAGTGTTCTTAGAACACTTTAAACTTGACAACGAACAAAACGGACAGAGTGCTGAGAACACCCTCATTTTGTTTATTTACGAACATTTCAGGACACCACAAGTGTTCTTAGAACACATTCAACTTGCAAGAGAACAATACGGACAGTGTCCTCAGAACACCCCCATTTCTTTATTTGCGAACATTTCAGGACACAGCGAGTCTTCTTAGAACACATTTAACTTGCCAGCGAACAATACGGACAGCGTCTTCAGGACACCCCCTACGAACATTTCAGGACACGGCAAGTGTTCTTAGAACACATTCAACTTGCAAGAGAACAATACGGACAGTGTCCTCAGAACACCCCCATTTCTTTATTTGCGAACATTTCAGGACACAGCGAGTCTTCTTAGAACACTTTCAACTTGACAACGAACAATACGGACAGCGTCCTCAGAACACCCCCATTTTGTTTATTTGCGAACATTTCAGGACACTGCAAGTGTTCTTAGAACACATTCAACTTGCCAGCGAACAATATGGACAGCGTCCTCAGGACACACCCATTTTGTTTATGTACGAACATTTCAGGACACCACAAGTGTTCTTAGAACACATTCAACTTGCCAGAGAACAATACAGACAGCGTCTTCAGGACACCCCCTACGAACATTTCAGGACACCGCGAGTGTTCTTAGAACACTTTAAACTTGACAACGAACAATACGGACAGGGTCCTCAGGACAACCCCATCTTGTTTATTTACGAACATTTCAGGACACCATGAGTGTTCTTAGAACACATTCAACTTGCCAGAGAACAATACGGACGGCGTCCTCAGGACACCCCCATTTTCTTTATTTACGAACATTTCAGAACACCGCGAGTGTTCTTAGAAGACATTGCAACTTCCCATCGAACAATACGGACAGCATCCTCAGGACACCCCCATTTTGTTTATTTTCAAACATTTCAGGACACCACAAGTGTTCTTAGAACACATTCAACTTGCCAGAGAACAATACGGACAGCGTCCTCAGGACACCCCCATTTTGTTTATTTGCGAACATTTCAGGACACCACGAGTGTTCTTAGAACACATTCAACTTGCCAGCGAACAATACGGACACCGTCTTCAGGACACCCCCTACAAACATTTCAGGACACCGCGAGTGTTCTTAGAAAACTTTAAACTTGACAATGAACAATACAGACAGCGTCCTCAGGACACCCCCATTTTGTTTATTTACGAACATTTCAGGACACCACGAGTGTTCTTAGAAGACATTCAACTTGCCAGAGAACAATACGGACAGCGTCCTCAGGACACCCCCATTTTGTTTATTTACGAACATTTCAGGACACCACGAGTGTTCTTAGAACACATTCAACTTGCCAGAGAACAATACGGACAGCGTCTTCAGGACACCCCCTATGAACATTTCAGGACACAGCGAGTGTTCTTAGAACACTTTAAACTTGACAACGAACAAAAGGGACAGAGTGCTGAGAACACCCTCATTTTGTTTATTTACGAACATTTCAGGACACCACAAGTGTTCTTAGAACACATTCAACTTGCAAGAGAACAATACGGACAGTGTCCTCAGAACACCCCCATTTCTTTATTTGCGAACATTTCAGGACACAGCGAGTCTTCTTAGAACACATTTAACTTGCCAGCGAACAATACGGACAGCGTCTTCAGGACACCCCCTACGAACATTTCAGGACACCGCAAGTGTTCTTAGAACACATTCAACTTGCAAGAGAACAATACGGACAGTGTCCTCAGAACACCCCCATTTCTTTATTTGCGAACATTTCAGGACACAGCGAGTCTTCTTAGAACACTTTCAACTTGACAACGAACAATACGGACAGCGTCCTCAGAACACCCCCATTTTGTTTATTTGCGAACATTTCAGGACACTGCAAGTGTTCTTAGAACACATTCAACTTGCCAGCGAACAATATGGACAGCGTCCTCAGGACACACCCATTTTGTTTATGTACGAACATTTCAGGACACCACAAGTGTTCTTAGAACACATTCAACTTGCCAGAGAACAATACAGACAGCGTCTTCAGGACACCCCCTACGAACATTTCAGGACACCGCGAGTGTTCTTAGAACACTTTAAACTTGACAACGAACAATACGGACAGGGTCCTCAGGACAACCCCATCTTGTTTATTTACGAACATTTCAGGACACCATGAGTGTTCTTAGAACACATTCAACTTGCCAGAGAACAATACGGACGGCGTCCTCAGGACACCCCCATTTTCTTTATTTACGAACATTTCAGAACACCGCGAGTGTTCTTAGAAGACATTGCAACTTCCCATCGAACAATACGGACAGCATCCTCAGGACACCCCCATTTTGTTTATTTTCAAACATTTCAGGACACCACAAGTGTTCTTAGAACACATTCAACTTGCCAGAGAACAATACGGACAGCGTCCTCAGGACACCCCCATTTTGTTTATTTGCGAACATTTCAGGACACCACGAGTGTTCTTAGAACACATTCAACTTGCCAGCGAACAATACGGACACCGTCTTCAGGACACCCCCTACAAACATTTCAGGACACCGCGAGTGTTCTTAGAAAACTTTAAACTTGACAATGAACAATACAGACAGCGTCCTCAGGACACCCCCATTTTGTTTATTTACGAACATTTCAGGACACCACGAGTGTTCTTAGAAGACATTCAACTTGCCAGAGAACAATACGGACAGCGTCCTCAGGACACCCCCATTTTGTTTATTTACGAACATTTCAGGACACCACGAGTGTTCTTAGAACACATTCAACTTGCCAGAGAACAATACGGACAGCGTCTTCAGGACACCCCCTATGAACATTTCAGGACACAGCGAGTGTTCTTAGAACACTTTAAACTTGACAACGAACAAAAGGGACAGAGTGCTGAGAACACCCTCATTTTGTTTATTTACGAACATTTCAGGACACCACAAGTGTTCTTAGAACACATTCAACTTGCAAGAGAACAATACGGACAGTGTCCTCAGAACACCCCCATTTCTTTATTTGCGAACATTTCAGGACACAGCGAGTCTTCTTAGAACACATTTAACTTGCCAGCGAACAATACGGACAGCGTCTTCAGGACACCCCCTACGAACATTTCAGGACACCGCAAGTGTTCTTAGAACACATTCAACTTGCAAGAGAACAATACGGACAGTGTCCTCAGAACACCCCCATTTCTTTATTTGCGAACATTTCAGGACACAGCGAGTCTTCTTAGAACACTTTGAACTTGACAACGAACAATACGGACAGCGTCCTCAGAACACCCCCATTTTGTTTATTTGCGAACATTTCAGGACACTGCAAGTGTTCTTAGAACACATTCAACTTGCCAGCGAACAATACGGACAGCGTCCTCAGGACACACCCATTTTGTTTATTTACGAACATTTCAGGACACCACAAGTGTTCTTAGAACACATTCAACTTGCCAGAGAACAATACAGACAGCGTCTTCAGGACACCCCCTACGAACATTTCAGGACACCGCGAGTGTTCTTAGAACACTTTAAACTTGACAACGAACAATACGGACAGGGTCCTCAGGACAACCCCATCTTGTTTATTTACGAACATTTCAGGACACCATGAGTGTTCTTAGAACACATTCAACTTGCCAGAGAACAATATGGACGGCGTCCTCAGGACACCCCCATTTTGTTTATTTACGAACATTTCAGAACACCGCGAGTGTTCTTAGAAGACATTGCAACTTCCCATCGAACAATACGGACAGCATCCTCAGGACACCCCCATTTTGTTTATTTTCAAACATTTCAGGACACCACAAGTGTTCTTAGAACACATTCAACTTGCCAGAGAACAATACGGACAGCGTCCTCAGGACACCCCAATTTTGTTTATTTGCGAACATTTCAGGACACCACGAGTGTTCTTAGAACACATTCAACTTGCCAGCGAACAATACGGACAGCGTCTTCAGGTCACCCCCTACAAACATTTCAGGACACCGCGAGTGTTCTTAGAACACTTTAAACTTGACAATGAACAATACAGACGGCGTCCTCAGGACACCCCCATTTTGTTTATTTACGAACATTTCAGGACACCACGAGTGTTCTTAGAAGACATTCAACTTGCCAGAGAACAATACGGACAGCGTCCTCAGGACACCCCCATTTTGTTTATTTACGAACATTTCAGGACACCACGAGTGTTCTTAGAACACATTCAACTTGCCAGAGAACAATACGGACAGCGTCTTCAGGACACCCCCTATGAACATTTCAGGACACAGCGAGTGTTATTAGAACACTTTAAACTTGACAACGAACAAAAGGGACAGAGTGCTGAGAACACCCTCATTTTGTTTATTTACGAACATTTCAGGACACCACAAGTGTTCTTAGAACACATTCAACTTGCAAGAGAACAATACGGACAGTGTCCTCAGAACACCCCCATTTCTTTATTTGCGAACATTTCAGGACACAGCGAGTCTTCTTAGAACACAGTTAACTTGCCAGCGAACAATACGGACAGCGTCTTCAGGACACCCCCTATGAACATTTCAGGACAACGCAAGTGTTATTAGAACACTTTCAACTTGACAACGAACAATACGGACAGCGTCCTCAGAACACCTCCAATTTATTTATTTACGAACATTTCAGGACACCACAAGTGTTCTTAGAACACTTTCAACTTTACAACGAACAATACGGACAGCGTCCTCAGGACATCCCCATTTTGTTTATTTGCGAACATTTCATGACACCGCGAGTGGTCTTAGAACACATTCAATTTACCAGAGAACAATACGGACAGCATCTTCAGGACACCCCCTACGAATATTTCAGGACACCGTGAGTGTTCTTAGAACACTTTAAACTTGACAACGAACAACACGGACAGTGTCCTCAGGACACCCCCATTTTGTTTATTTACGAACATTTCAGGACACCACGAGTGTTTTTAGAAAACATTCAACTTGCCAGAGACCTATATGGACAGCGTCCTCAGGTCACCCCCATTTTGTTTATTTACGAACATTTCAGAACACCGCGAGTGTTCTTAGAAGACATTCAACTTCCCACCGAACAATACGGACAGGGTCCTCAGGACACACCCATTTTTTTTATTTACGAACATTTCAGGGCACCACGAGGTTTCTTAGAACACATTCAACTTGCCAGAGAACAATACGGACAGCATCTTCAGGACACCCTCTACGAACATTTCAGGACACCGCGAGTGTTCTTAGAACACTTAAAACTTGACAACGAACAAACCGGACAGCGTGCTCAGAACACCCCCATTTTGTTTATTTACAAACATTTCAGGACACCACAAGTGTTCTTAGAACACATTCAACTTGCAAGAGAACAATACGGACAGTGTCCTAAGAACACCCCCATTTTTTTATTTGCGAACATTTCAGGACACCACGAGTGTTCTTAGACCACATTCAACTTGCCAGCGAACAATACGGACAGCGTCTTCAGGACACCCCCTACGAACATTTCAGGACACCGCGAGTGTTCTTAGAACACATTCAACTTGCCAGAGAACAATACGGACAGCGTCTTCAGGACACCCCCTACGAACATTTCAGGACACCGCGAGTGTTCTTAGAACACTTTAAACTTGACAACGAACAAAACGGACAGAGTGCTGAGAACACCCTCATTTTGTTTATTTACGAACATTTCAGGACACCACAAGTGTTCTTAGAACACATTCAACTTGCAAGAGAACAATACGGACAGTGTCCTCAGAACACCCCCATTTCTTTATTTGCGAACATTTCAGGACACAGCGAGTCTTCTTAGAACACATTTAACTTGCCAGCGAACAATACGGACAGCGTCTTCAGGACACCCCCTACGAACATTTCAGGACACCGCAAGTGTTCTTAGAACACATTCAACTTGCAAGAGAACAATACGGACAGTGTCCTCAGAACACCCCCATTTCTTTATTTGCGAACATTTCAGGACACAGCGAGTCTTCTTAGAACACTTTCAACTTGACAACGAACAATACGGACAGCGTCCTCAGAACACCCCCATTTTGTTTATTTGCGAACATTTCAGGACACTGCAAGTGTTCTTAGAACACATTCAACTTGCCAGCGAACAATACGGACAGCGTCCTCAGGACACACCCATTTTGTTTATTTACGAACATTTCAGGACACCACAAGTGTTCTTAGAACACATTCAACTTGCCAGAGAACAATACAGACAGCGTCTTCAGGACACCCCCTACGAACATTTCAGGACACCGCGAGTGTTCTTAGAACACTTTAAACTTGACAACGAACAATACGGACAGGGTCCTCAGGACAACCCCATCTTGTTTATTTACGAACATTTCAGGACACCATGAGTGTTCTTAGAACACATTCAACTTGCCAGAGAACAATACGGACGGCGTCCTCAGGACACCCCCATTTTGTTTATTTACGAACATTTCAGAACACCGCGAGTGTTCTTAGAAGACATTGCAACTTCCCATCGAACAATACGGACAGCATCCTCAGGACACCCCCATTTTGTTTATTTTCAAACATTTCAGGACACCACAAGTGTTCTTAGAACACATTCAACTTGCCAGAGAACAATACGGACAGCGTCCTCAGGACACCCCCATTTTGTTTATTTGCGAACATTTCAGGACACCACGAGTGTTCTTAGAACACATTCAACTTGCCAGCGAACAATACGGACACCGTCTTCAGGACACCCCCTACAAACATTTCAGGACACCGCGAGTGTTCTTAGAACACTTTAAACTTGACAATGAACAATACAGACAGCGTCCTCAGGACACCCCCATTTTGTTTATTTACGAACATTTCAGGACACCACGAGTGTTCTTAGAAGACATTCAACTTGCCAGAGAACAATACGGACAGCGTCGTCTGGACACCCCCATTTTGTTTATTTACGAACATTTCAGGACACCACGAGTGTTCTTAGAACACATTCAACTTGCCAGAGAACAATACGGACAGCGTCTTCAGGACACCCCCTATGAACATTTCAGGACACAGCGAGTGTTCTTAGAACACTTTAAACTTGACAACGAACAAAAGGGACAGAGTGCTGAGAACACCCTCATTTTGTTTATTTACGAACATTTCAGGACACCACAAGTGTTCTTAGAACACATTCAACTTGCAAGAGAACAATACGGACAGTGTCCTCAGAACACCCCCATTTCTTTATTTGCGAACATTTCAGGACACAGCGAGTCTTCTTAGAACACATTTAACTTGCCAGCGAACAATACGGACAGCGTCTTCAGGACACCCCCTACGAACATTTCAGGACACCGCAAGTGTTCTTAGAACACATTCAACTTGCAAGAGAACAATACGGACAGTGTCCTCAGAACACCCCCATTTCTTTATTTGCGAACATTTCAGGACACAGCGAGTCTTCTTAGAACACTTTCAACTTGACAACGAACAATACGGACAGCGTCCTCAGAACACCCCCATTTTGTTTATTTGCGAACATTTCAGGACACTGCAAGTGTTCTTAGAACACATTCAACTTGCCAGCGAACAATACGGACAGCGTCCTCAGGACACACCCATTTTGTTTATTTACGAACATTTCAGGACACCACAAGTGTTCTTAGAACACATTCAACTTGCCAGAGAACAATACAGACAGCGTCTTCAGGACACCCCCTACGAACATT
Organism: Ambystoma mexicanum; assembly: GCF_040938575.1. Classification (NCBI taxonomy): domain Eukaryota; kingdom Metazoa; phylum Chordata; class Amphibia; order Caudata; family Ambystomatidae; genus Ambystoma; species Ambystoma mexicanum. The sequence goes on along the minus strand of NC_090928.1, from coordinate 82,263,188 downwards.
TCAGGACACCGCGAGTGTTCTTAGAACACTTTAAACTTGACAACGAACAATACGGACAGGGTCCTCAGGACAACCCCATCTTGTTTATTTACGAACATTTCAGGACACCATGAGTGTTCTTAGAACACATTCAACTTGCCAGAGAACAATATGGACGGCGTCCTCAGGACACCCCCATCTTGTTTATTTACGAACATTTCAGGACACCATGAGTGTTCTTAGAACACATTCAACTTGCCAGAGAACAATACGGACAGCGTCTTCAGGACACCCCCTATGAACATTTCAGGACACAGCGAGTGTTATTAGAACACTTTAAACTTGACAACGAACAAAAGGGACAGAGTGCTGAGAACACCCTCATTTTGTTTATTTACGAACATTTCAGGACACCACAAGTGTTCTTAGAACACATTCAACTTGCAAGAGAACAATACGGACAGTGTCCTCAGAACACCCCCATTTCTTTATTTGCGAACATTTCAGGACACAGCGAGTCTTCTTAGAACACAGTTAACTTGCCAGCGAACAATACGGACAGCGTCTTCAGGACACCCCCTACGAACATTTCAGGACAACGCAAGTGTTATTAGAACACTTTCAACTTGACAACGAACAATACGGACAGCGTCCTCAGAACACCTCCAATTTATTTATTTACGAACATTTCAGGACACCACAAGTGTTCTTAGAACACTTTCAACTTGACAACGAACAATACGGACAGCTTCCTCAGGACATCCCCATTTTGTTTATTTGCGAACATTTCATGACACCGCGAGTGGTCTTAGAACACATTCAATTTACCAGAGAACAATACGGACAGCATCTTCAGGACACCCCCTACGAATATTTCAGGACACCGTGAGTGTTCTTAGAACACTTTAAACTTGACAACGAACAACACGGACAGTGTCCTCAGGACACCCCCATTTTGTTTATTTACGAACATTTCAGGACACCACGAGTGTTTTTAGAAAACATTCAACTTGCCAGAGACCTATATGGACAGCGTCCTCAGGTCACCCCCATTTTGTTTATTTACGAACATTTCAGAACACCGCGAGTGTTCTTAGAAGACATTCAACTTCCCACCGAACAATACGGACAGGGTCCTCAGGACACACCCATTTTTTTTATTTACGAACATTTGAGGGCACCACGAGGTTTCTTAGAACACATTCAACTTGCCAGAGAACAATACGGACAGCATCTTCAGGACACCCCCTACGAACATTTCAGGACACCGCGAGTGTTCTTAGAACACTTTAAACTTGACAACGAACAAACCGGACAGCGTGCTCAGAACACCCCCATTTTGTTTATTTACAAACATTTCAGGACACCACAAGTGTTCTTAGAACACATTCAACTTGCAAGAGAACAATACGGACAGTGTCCTAAGAACACCCCCATTTTTTTATTTGCGAACATTTCAGGACACCACGAGTGTTTTTAGACCACATTCAACTTGCCAGCGAACAATACGGACAGCGTCTTCAGGACACCCCCTACGAACATTTCAGGACACCGCGAGTGTTCTTAGAACACATTCAACTTGCCAGAGAACAATACAGACAGCGTCTTCAGGACCCCCCCTATGAACATTTCAGGACACCGCGAGTGTTCTTATAACACATTCAACTTGCAAGAGAACAATACGGACAGTGTCATCAGAACACCCCCATTTTTTTATTTGCGAACATTTTAGGGCACCGCAAGTGTTCTTAGAACACATTCAACTTGCCAGCGAACAATACGGACAGCGTCTTCAGGACACCCCCTACAAACATTTCAGGACACCGCAAGTGTTCTTAGAACACTTTAAACTTGACAATGAACAATACAGACAGCGTCCTCAGGACACCCCCATTTTGTTTATTTACAAACATTTCAGGACACCACGAGTGTTCTTAGAAGACATTCAACTTGCCAGAGAACAATATGGACAGCGTCCTCAGGACACCCCCATTTTGTTTATTTACGAACATTTCAGGACACCACGAGTGTTCTTAGAACACATTCAACTTGCCAGAGAACAATACGGACAGCGTCTTCAGGACACCCCCTACGAACATTTCAGGACACCGCGAGTGTTCTTAGAACACTTTAAACTTGACAACGAACAAAACGGACAGAGTGCTGAGAACACCCTCATTTTGTTTATTTACGAACATTTCAGGACACCACAAGTGTTCTTAGAACACATTCAACTTGCAAGAGAACAATACGGACAGTGTCCTCAGAACACCCCCATTTCTTTATTTGCGAACATTTCAGGACACAGCGAGTCTTCTTAGAACACATTTAACTTGCCAGCGAACAATACGGACAGCGTCTTCAGGACACCCCCTACGAACATTTCAGGACACCGCAAGTGTTCTTAGAACACATTCAACTTGCAAGAGAACAATACGGACAGTGTCCTCAGAACACCCCCATTTCTTTATTTGCGAACATTTCAGGACACAGCGAGTCTTCTTAGAACACTTTCAACTTGACAACAAACAATACGGACAGCGTCCTCAAAACACCCCCATTTTGTTTATTTGCGAACATTTCAGGACACTGCAAGTGTTCTTAGAACACATTCAACTTGCCATCGAACAATACGGACAGCGTCCTCAGGACACACCCATTTCGTTTATTTACGAACATTTCAGGACACCACAAGTGTTCTTAGAACACATTCAACTTGCCAGAGAACAATACAGACAGCGTCTTCAGGACACCCTCTACGAACATTTCAGGACACCGCGAGTGTTCTTAGAACACTTTAAACTTGACAACGAACAATACGGACAGGGTCCTCAGGACAACCCCATCTTGTTTATTTACGAACATTTCAGGACACCATGAGTGTTCTTAGAACACATTCAACTTGCCAGAGAACAATATGGACGGCGTCCTCAGGACACCCCCATTTTGTTTATTTACGAACATTTCAGAACACCGCGAGTGTTCTTAGAAGACATTGCAACTTCCCATCGAACAATACGGACAGCATCCTCAGGACACCCCCATTTTGTTTATTTTCAAACATTTCAGGACACCACAAGTGTTCTTAGAACACATTCAACTTGCCAGAGAACAATACGGACAGCGTCCTCAGGACACCCCCATTTTGTTTATTTGCGAACATTTCAGGACACCACAAGTGTTCTTAGAACACATTCAACTTGCCAGCGAACAATACGGACAGCGTCTTCAGGTCACCCCCTACAAACATTTCAGGACACCGCGAGTGTTCTTAGAACACTTTAAACTTGACAATGAACAATACAGACAGCGTCCTCAGGACACCCCCATTTTGTTTATTTACGAACATTTCAGGACACCACGAGTGTTCTTAGAAGACATTCAACTTGCCAGAGAACAATACGGACAGCGTCCTCAGGACACCCCCATTTTGTTTATTTATGAACATTTCAGGACACCACGAGTGTTCTTAGAACACATTCAACTTGCCAGAGAACAATACGGACAGCGTCTTCAGGACACCCCCTATGAACATTTCAGGACACAGCGAGTGTTCTTAGAACACTTTAAACTTGACAACGAACAAAAGGGACAGAGTGCTGAGAACACCCTCATTTTGTTTATTTACGAACATTTCAGGACACCACAAGTGTTCTTAGAACACATTCAACTTGCAAGAGAACAATACGGACAGTGTCCTCAGAACACCCCCATTTCTTTATTTGCGAACATTTCAGGACACAGCGAGTCTTCTTAGAACACAGTTAACTTGCCAGCGAACAATACGGGCAGCGTCTTCAGGACACCCCTTACGAACATTTCAGGACAACGCAAGTGTTCTTAGAACACTTTCAACTTGACCAACGAACAATATGGACAGCGTCCTCAGAAGACCCCCAATTTATTTATTTACGAACATTTCAGGACACCACAAGTGTTCTTAGAACACTTTCAACTTGACAACGAACAATACGGACAGCGTCCTCAGGACATCCCCATTTTGTTTATTTGCGAACATTTCATGACACCGCGAGTGGTCTTAGAACACATTCAATTTACCAGAGAACAATACGGGCAGCATCTTCAGGACACCCCCTACGAATATTTCAGGACACCGCGAGTGTTCTTAGAACACTTTAAACTTGACAACGAACAACACGGACAGTGTCCTCAGGACACCCCCATTTTGTTTATTTACGAACATTTCAGGACACAATGAGTGTTTTTAGAAAACATTCAACTTGCCAGAGACCAATATGGACAGCGTCCTCAGGTCACCCCCATTTTGTTTATTTACGAACATTTCAGAACACCGCGAGTGTTCTTAGAAGACATTCAACTTCCCACCGAACAATACGGACAGGGTCCTCAGGACACACCCATTTTTTTTATTTACGAACATTTCAGGGCACCACGAGGTTTCTTAGAACACATTCAACTTGCCAGAGAACAATACGGACAGCATCTTCAGGACACCCCCTACGAACATTTCAGGACACCGCGAGTGTTCTTAGAACACTTTAAACTTGACAACGAACAAAACGGACAGCGTGCTCAGAACACCCCCATTTTGTTTATTTACAAACATTTCAGGACACCACAAGTGTTCTTAGAACACATTCAACTTGCAAGAGAACAATACGGACAGTGTCCTCAGAACACCCCCATTTTTTTATTTGCGAACATTTCAGGACACCACGAGTGTTCTTAGACCACATTCAACTTGCCAGCGAACAATACGGACAGCGTCTTCAGGACACCCCCTACGAACATTTCAGGACACCGCGAGTGTTCTTAGAACACATTCAACTTGCCAGAGAACAATACAGACAGCGTCTTCAGGACCCCCCCTATGAACATTTCAGGACACCGCAAGTGTTCTTATAACACATTCAACTTGCAAGAGAACAATACGGACAGTGTCATCAGAACACCCCCATTTTTTTATTTGCGAACATTTTAGGGCACCGCAAGTGTTCTTAGAACACATTCAACTTGCCAGCGAACAATACGGACAGCGTCTTCAGGACACCCCCTACGAACATTTCAGGACACAGCGAGTGTTCTTAGAACACTTTAAACTTGAAAACGAACAATACGGACAGCGTCCTCAGGACACCCCAATTTTCTTTATTTACAAACGTTTCAGGACAGCACGAGTGTTCTTAGAACACATTCAACTTGCCAGAGAACAATACGGACAGCGTCTTCAGGACACCCCCTACGAACATTTCAGGACACTGCGAGTGTTCTTAAAACACTTTAAACTTGACAACGAACAATACGGACAGAGTCCTCAGGACACCCCCATTTTGTTTATTTACGAACATTTCAGGACACCACAAGTGATCTTAGAACACATTCAGCTTGCCAGAGAACAATACAGACAGCGTCTTCAGGACACCCCCTACGAACATTTCAGGACACCGCAAGTGTTCTTAGAACACTTTAAACTTGACAACGAACAAAACGGACAGCGTGCTCAGAACAACCCCATTTTGTTTATTTACGAACATTTCAGGACACCACAAGTGTTCTTAGAACACATTCAACTTGCAAGAGAACAATACGGACAGTGTCATCAGAACACCCCCATTTTTTTATTTGCAAACATTTTAGGGCACCGCAAGTGTTCTTAGAACACATTCAACTTGCCAGCGAACAATACGGACAGCGTCTTCAGGACACCCCCTACGAACATTTCAGGACACAGCGAGTGTTCTTAGAACACTTTAAACTTGAAAACGAACAATACGGACAGCGTCCTCAGGACACCCCAATTTTCTTTATTTACAAACGTTTCAGGACAGCACGAGTGTTCTTAGAACACATTCAACTTGCCAGAGAACAATACGGACAGCGTCTTCAGGACACCCCCTACGAACATTTCAGGACACTGCGAGTGTTCTTAAAACACTTTAAACTTGACAACGAACAAAACGGACAGAGTGCTGAGAACACCCCCATTTTGTTTATTTACGAACATTTCAGGACACCACAAGTGTTCTTAGAACACATTCAACTTGCAAGAGAACAATATGGACAGTGCCCTCAGAACACCCCCATTTTTTTATTTGCGACCATTTCAGGACACCGCGAGTGTTCTTAGAACACATTCAACTTGCCAGCGAACAATACGGACAGTGTCTTCAGGACACCCCCTACGAACATTTCAGGACACCGCGAGTGTTCTTAGAACACATTCAACTTGCCAGAGAACAATACAGACAGCGTCTTCAGGACACCCCTTACGAACATTTCAGGACACGGCGAGTGTTCTTAGAACACTTTAAACCTGACAACGAACAATACGGACAGCGTCCTCAGGACACACCCATTTTGTTTATTTTTGAACATTTCAGGACACCACAAGTGTTCTTAGAACACATTCAACTTGCCAGAGAACAATACGGACAGTGTCCTCAGGACACCCCCATTTTCTTTATTTACGAACATTTCAGAAAACCGCGAGTGTTCTTAGAACACATTCAACTTCCCATCGAACAATACGGACAGTGTCCTCAAGACACCCCCATTTTGTTTATTTACAAACATTTCAGGACACCACGAGTGTTCTTAGAACACATTCAACTTCCCAACGAACAATACAGACAGCGTCCTCAGGACACCCCCATTTTGTTTATTTACGAACATTTCAGGACACCACGAGTGTTCTTAGAACACATTCAACTTCCCATCGAACAGTACGGACAGCCTCCTCAGGACACCCCCATTTTGTTTATTTACGAACATTTCAGGACACCACGAGTGTTCTTAGACCAATTCAACTTGCCAGAGAAAAATACGGACAGCGTCTTCAGGACACCCCCTATGAACATTTCAGGACACCGCAAGTGTTCTTAGAACACTTTAAACTTGACAACAAACAATAAAGACAGCGTCCTCAGAACACCCCCATTTTATTTATTTACGAACATTTCAGGACACCACAAGTGTTCTTAGAACACATTCAACTTACCAGAGAACAATACGGACAGCGTCCTCAGGACACCCCAATTTTGTTTATTTACGAACATGTCAGGACACCACGAGTGTTCTTAGAACAGTTTCAGCTTGCTTGCGAACAAAACGGACACATATTGCATCCTCAGAACACCCCCCATTTAGTTTATTTAGAACATTTCAGAACAGCCATGTTGTCCACAGACAAATCAAACACAACAAGAGCATCTACCACATAAAAAACACATTTAACCTATCTCATACTCTCCCACCCTCCCCAAACACTTTAACACACCAACACACTCTACTAAATACAAATTGTAAACCAAGTTTCACCGCGCTGTCCGCGGACGTCCGCGAATCCAAGATGGCGGGCGCTACCGAAAATCTGACGCGCTTCACGCTCCACGCTCCATGCCGTCCAATCAGCAAACACGTTGCATGTCCGCAGACATCACGCAAGCCGATTGGCCAATCAGGACACTGTCCGCGGAGCGAACAGGGAAGTGTGTCCGCGGACCGAACACAGATATCACTAATTTTGTATGACCTACTTTTTGGTCATTTTTAAAAAAAACTACTGGACGGATTTTCACCAAATCTGCAATAACACGCTTTCGGGACCCAGCCGCTACTCCTGGTCCAAATTTGGTGAAAATCCGTCCAGCGGTTTGGGTTGTAGGCGCGAGTCTAGTGGGAGAAAAAAAAAGCTTTGGGATCCCCACTATAACTTTGCCCCCCCGGACAAATCCTCACCAAACTTTGCAAATATACTTTTTTTTGCAAAGTTTGGTGTGGATTCATATGGAAACAGCAACTTAACCATAACTACACAGCCACAACCGTGGCTGTGTAATATATATATACACTGAAAAAACTTTGTTAAAGGAACATTATGGTTAAATTGTACTAATAGAAACCTATGAAATTCAGCGAAAAAACATTGTTAAAGGGACATTATGGTTAAGTTGCACTAATAAAAAGCCACTACCACCAGCTGGAGAACCTACATAATAAAATAAGCTCAATACTTCAAAAGACAATAAAGAGGACCAAAATTATTCTCTGTTACTTCGGCAGACTTATGGACCCTTCATATGGTCTCTGTGCTCTCTCCTTTCACCTCCTCTCCCATTAATAGTGGCACCCATTGGGACGCCCTCCTGGCCTCCTTCCATTCCTCCAAGGTCATCATTAATGTTTACTCAAATGGGACAGTCTTGGTCCAAGGCCCTCAGACTAACCTTCACCTCTTTGATAGAGGCTTCCCGCGTCACATCAATTTCCTTTCCTCTCCTGCAGTCCCCTCTCCCCTTTCCTCAGCAACCTCCCCCCCCTTCTGTCTCCTCCTCCACTACCTTGCCTTCTCCTTCCCTCTCTGCTCCCTCTCGGGCTCCTTCTACATCTCTGAAGGGCGTACGTCTGACCTGTACCCCTCCCCGGAAGTCCTTCAAGGCTGACAATCTTCGCCATATTGCCACACTAAACTCTCGCTCTGCTGTCAAACACTCCTCTGATATCTGCCAGCTCCTGGAGGAACTCAACCTCGATGTCCTTGGTCTGACCGAGACATGGTTCGCTGCCAGCTCTGCCACCTGCTTTGACACGCTCCTACCAGACGGCTACAAGATCCTCTTCGCACCCAGGTCCAACCGTTCTGGAGGAGGTGTAGCCCTGATCTTCCCAGAGTGGATCCCCACCTCTGTCATTCGTATGCAGTCCTACTCCTCTTTCGAATGCCTCGTCTGCAGGCTCTCTCTCTCCCCCAGCCATTCCCTTACTGTGGCAACTATCTATCGGCCACCTGGTCAATTCTCCTCCTTCCTCTCTGAGTGGGCAGACCTCTCCTCCTCACTCCTGGCCTCAACCACTCAACTCCTCCTTCTTGGAGATTTCAACATCCACGTGGATGCCTCCTGTCCTCCCTCAGTACTTTTTTGTGACCTCTGCGACTCTCTCTCACTCACCATTCTCCCCTCTGGCCCAACTCACTCTGCAGAGCACACTCTGGATGCTCTGGTTTCATCAGACCTTCCCCTCTCTGTCCCTCTATCCACTCCTCTCTCCTGGAGTGATCACGTTCTCCTCTCCTCCCACCTCACCCTCCCTACCCCTCAGGCCAAGCCACTTCCATCACTGCCACCCACCTTCTCGGTCATCCGACCCATGAAGTGCGTGTCAGTTGAGGCTTTCGCCGCCACTTTCTCTCCCCCTCCTCCACCTTTGGCTGGCTCTCTCCCTGACACAGCCCTCTGTACGCTCCACTATGCTATATCTGATAACCTTGATATCCTTGCCCCTGTCATGAGAATCCACCTGAAGCCCAAGGCCAAGTGCAACTCCTGGTACGACTCAGACCTTGCCACCCTAAAACGCAAGTGCAGGGTGGCCGAGAGGAAATGGCTCGCTTCATGTACACCCTCTGACAAACTGGCCTGCCGTCTGCTCCAAAGGCAATACGGCTCTCTGTCCTAACCAAGAAGAGAGCCCATATCTAAGCCCACATCTCTGCGGCATCCAACAACTCGGCTGAACTCTGCAAGGAACTTGCCAATCCGGCTGCAGTCTCTACCTCTCCTGTCCCTTCCCAGGCCCTCTGCACGGCACTGGCTTCTCACTTCAGTTCTAAAACTCAGGACATCTTGTCCTCACTCTCCTCCTATCACCACCGTCCTTCCATTTCCTGCTCTTCCTATGGCCCTTCTGCAGCCACCCCCCTCCCTCCTTCTCTTCCTTTCCCCAGTTCTCTGCAGATGAGGTTTCTAGACAAGTCCGATCTATGAAAGTCTTGGCAAAACAGGTTCACCCCTGTTCCTCCAAAACTATCTAGGACCACATTGACTCCCTGGCTCCTGCCCTGGCTGATTTCTGCAATCACTCCTTCGCCACTGGAGTCTTCCCATCCCCCCTGAAGCACTCCCTTGTGCCCCCTCTTCTTAAGAAACCCTCTGCCGACCCCTCCTGCCCGGCTAGCTATCGCCCAATCTCCATCACTCCCTTCCTTGGTAAGCTCCTGGAGAAACTTGCCATCTCCCAGCATAATCTCCACACTGAATCTGTTGGCTGTCTTCATGACCATCAGTCTGGCTTCAGAGATGAAAGAAGCATGGAAACTGCTATCCTGAACATCCGTGAAGACGTGCTCTCCAACTTTGATTCCAACACCCCTTGCGTTCTCATCTTGCTTGATCTCTCTTCTGCCTTTGACACTGTCAACCATGCCATCCTGCTCAACCGTCTCTGTGATAACCTGGCTATCACTGGTCAGGCTCTGGCATGGCTGACTTCTTTCCTCTCCGACGACCCTCCCAGGTGTAACTTGGGTCCTTCCTCTCCGATATCTTTTTCTCTACCTGTGGTGTCCCCCAGGGGTCTAACCTCTCTCCCTGGCTGATCAACCAATACCTGGCACTCCTTGCCCACCGCATCACCTCTCTCTGCCCCAACTTTCAGTGCTATGCAGATGATACCCAGCTCATTTTCAGGCTGCCTTCTGCCTCTGCCTCTCCTTCCCTCATCTCTGACTGTCTGTCTGCCATCCAGGAGTGGTGTGCCGCCAATGACCTCTGCCTTAATGCCAGTAAAACTGAGATTCTACTCATCGGCACACCTATCCCCTCCTTCCCTGCATCTCTCTGGCCAGCCTCTCTTGGCCCTCTTCCTGCTCCCACCTGCAAGGCCAAAAACCTTGGGGTCATCTTCGACTCCACTCTCTCCTTCTCTCCTCACATCTCTGACGTCTCTAAGAAGTCAAACTACCAGTTGCACCTCCTCAAAGGTATTCCTCCTTTCCTCTCTTTCCCCCAGAAGCTCACTGTCTCCAGAGCCCTGGTTCTCTCTAGGCTGGACCATTGTAACATCCTCTATCTATGCCTGCCTCTACTCTCTGCCCTCAGCAACGTATCTAGAACAGAACTGCGAGACTTGTCCTTGGCCTCAAGTCCAGGGATCGTATCTCTCCAGGACTGAAATCTCTGCACTGGCTCCCAGTGGCTGTGAGGAGTAAGTTAAAAACCCTCTGCATTGTCCACAAGGCCTTCTGGGGCATGGGGCTGCCATACCTTCAACTCTCTCTTCCTAAATATCTTCCCTCCCGAGCGCTTCGCTCATCCGCCTATAACTCCCTCAGGGTCAGTCACTTCTCCAAGCAACGAGTTGGTGGTAGATCTCTCTCCTCGGCAGGGGCCTCTCTCTGGAACAGCCTTCCTGCCTCCCTGAAACATGAGGAGAACCATCTCTGGTTCCGGAAGCACTTCAAGACCTTCCTCTTTGCTTCTGCTTTCTCTCCCCCGCTCCCTTGCTGAATTCTTGACAGTAACTGCACTAGTTACCTGGTCACCCTTTCCATCCCGGGCCCTGGACCCACCAGTTGCCCACCTGCACTGCCTCCCTGGCAAACCCTGCACTTGGGGACTGTTTTCTGTATCCCTGCAGTCCTCCTACCAGCACCTATCTCTGCACTTACCTTGCACTTGCCACCTGCTGGCCGTTTTTATTATTTATTCCACGATCCCATGTTCTGCACTTTTCCCCTCTCCTTTACCCCTCGCACTTTTCCCTTTCTCCCTTCCCATGCACTTGCGCGTTCTGAACGGACCCTGGCGCCTAGTAAGATCGCTGTCTGTTTTCCCTTGTTCCCCCTCCCTTGCCTCGTCGCGCCTTGAAACACTTGTGTATAGGCGCATAATAACTGCCATATCATATCATATATCATATGCAGTTTCATTGAGCAGCGCCAAAAGTTACAAGCCATCCAAAAACTGCTTTTCACCAACCCTGTAATACAAAAGTATGCATGGATGTCCCCGAACATCTGACATGTTTGCAGACTTTGTAAAAGAAAAAACTCAGTTTTTTGGCTTTTTATGGCCATATCATCCTCATCACCCCTCACCTCCCCAGAGTTTGTTTCATTAGTTTGACAATTGCAATGTTGTGTTTTTCAATGTTTTTACTGAGATGTCTATGAACAACGACGGCTATCCATGGATCCAAAAGAGCCACCGTTTCAAAAATATGACGCACGTCATGTTTTTAATTGACCAATCAGTGGGCACGTACGTTGTCTGATGACATCACCCCATTCTCTAATCAGCCCTGGAGGGTTTCTGCGGACCGAAATTGGATGTGAGTCAGTGGACAGGACCCAGATATCACTCATTATGTTCACCTACTTTTTGGCCGTTTTTTAAAAAACTACTGGAAAGATTTACACCAAATTTCGGGACCAAGCCACCGGTCCTAGCACAAATTTGGAGAAAATCCATCCAGCAGTTTGGGCTGTATGCGTGAGCAGATTTTTCACACATTTGTGACTCTCCTATAACTTTGCCCCCTGGAAGAAACCTCACCATGCTTCAATCCGAGGGGACCATATACTTTTCTTGCAAAGTTTGGTGAAGATTTGTCCAGGGGGGGCAAAGTTATAAGCCACTCAAAAAGTTCTCTTCCTATGGGTTGATCAACTTAACCATAACTACAGAGCCGCTAGACCAAAAACTGGATTCCATCTTGAAGTGTTTACAATAAAGCCTAATAGTTGGGGCTCATGATTGCGGGATAAGGGTATCAGGTAATAAAATTGCGGCAAAAATGTCGCTGGTAAAACAAATTGTGGCAAAAATGCTGTGGTTTGACCCGGTAAAGGTGTACCCCATTACATCATTTAAGGGGAGTGGGGGGTGTGGGGGTGTCCCCCACTCCCCTTAAATGGGATAATGGGTGCAGGGGTGTCCCCCGCATCCTTTACATGATTGTGGCACAAAGAACCACAGCATTTTTGCCACGATATTTTGTATTCACAGCAATTTTTGCTGCGATTTTAAGACATGGAACCGGAATAAGGCCCAGCACCCATGTTAATATCTGAGGAGAAGCCTAGAGCAAAAATTTGAGAAAGGGAATTATCCTTTGGGATGATGAATCATTCCACCTCATGAAGTCTATGAGGCTTTTAGTGCACTGCTTTGGACCTCTTTTTGTTCCTTCGTGCACTGTGCACAAAGCAGAATAGAATAACCGGCCAAGATGGGCACTGAGTAAACAGTGTTCGACAGCTGCAGTGCAAAAAACCCTTCTTGCTTTTGACAGCCCAACGAAAGCAGTTCCAGTGAGGGATGTGGCAGAAAGAAGAAGACAAGGAGGGCAGAGCTACAAGAGGAGCAGTCATCATGAGAGCAGAAAAATACAGGCAGCAGGGCTGGGGTGAAGCATTCAGAGGCACTCAGACTCCTTCACAATGCTTGGGTTGGAGGCATATCAGTAGTTATATACCACATTCTGAGCGGCTATGGCATGGCCTATAACCACCACCCGTTGCCAATAGGTGTTATATGACCCAACTCAAAGGTACTCAATATACCCACCTCAGAAGGATGGATGGCTGAGTTGGCCCTTTGAACCTGTGACTGAGGTTTTACTTAAATGTAAAATGACAGCAATGAGCTTGCTGTCCTGGCTTGCCAACGTACATAAGCACTGGTTGTATGAATCAAGAGAGGATTGATAGCCTCAGAGAGTGGCCAGAATACAAGTGAGTACAAAAATGCAAGGGCTTTCAACTGGCTGGATGTCTTAAATGTCTTTAGTGCAACGGTAAAACATGCTGCGTGTTTAGAAACTAAGCCCTATTAAGGGTCTGGAAACCGATACATGAAAAATCCACCTACTTTTGCGTGAAGGTAATTGCCGCCACATAAATGCATTAACAGATGTGATATTCTGTAATTCCTCATGCCCCCAATGGCTCCAAATGATCTCCAAAATGGAGTATAACTACAGAGTCATCTGCTGGTACATACCAAGTGTGGCGTTACTACAGAAATAATGCTACGAAACTCGTAATAAGGCCATACAACTCTTACAATATTGAAAAGAAATCTCTTACAATATTGAAAACAATGAAGCTACCCTTGTAGAAAAAAATACGTTAATTTGAATTCTGCACAGCCAACAGGGCAGTGTTGTGTTTCAGTCAATAAAACAAAATGGTTGTTCCAACAAAAAAAAAACACCCGTGAGAATCCGTGAGAGCCTTGACGGCTTGCTTTCATCTCTTACATTCACAGCTGAAGACAGGCCACTCCAAAGTTCCTGTCACCTCTCAGCCCTCTCTTGACCCCATTGGCGGGACTCTGCAAACATGCCCATCTCTTATCACAGGCGCATTGTAGCTGGTGCGTATTTTTAAATCTATAACAGGAACCAATATTGATTACTTCATTCTTGAGATAATCCAACAGAGGAGCCGGGAATGTGTGGAAGACTGAGCTGGCAGGATCTCATTTTGCGCAATTGTTTCACGAATGTTCTTTGTAGTAGTGACATGATTATTATTATTATTTTGGTTTTATTTTGACAGATCTTCAATCAGGCTGGATTTCAAAGACTGTGAAGTTGGAATATCCAGGGTCTGCTGCAATATATGTTCGGACTTTGGAAACTTAAATCCCAAGCGTGATCGGGGTTATAAATCGGAGGAAAATAATAGTACAATATATTGTTGTTGATTGTTTTGCACATTTTTAGATTAAAAAATGCTCAGTGCTTTTCGTCAAAAACATCAGGAATTGGGGGATACTAAAAGGAGTTAATGTTGCAATACTGTATTACACTGAGGAGACGATGGGGCATGGGTCTGAGCGACAAGTCACCTACAAGCTCTGTAGCAGACCTCGGTGCACAATGCCTATTGGTAATGTACTTATCACTCAATGCAGAGGTAATGTTATTTCAGGCTAACCTCATGGACTACCGTATAGCTTAAAGGTCAGGATAGAAACAACAACTGTTGCTAGTTCCCTATGTAAATTCATGTATTTGAAACAAGCACATCTTGACTCAATTGCCGGTATCATGATCCTTGGCAAAGTCAATCAACTCACACTTGCTATCAAACAAATGAATTTGAAATGTATAGAAAGACTGATTGATTACAAAGTTTATTACAACGGAAATTAACAACACGTTAGTATATGTGGCATTTCCGTTAAGTCTATCTGTCTGGTTCACCAGGCGTACTTTGCCAAGGGAGCAAGGTATCTGCAACAGACATGTGTTCATAATGCCCCCGTCCGAGCACTGCAGTCGACTCACCTGTGCTTAGTTGTTGTCCCTCAGGCTCGGTATACTCGGATTGGAGGCTGGGACTTTTCCATCGCAACCACTAGATTGTGGAATTCTCTCCCTCCCTTTCTCCATGCTATTGAGGACCACCTTTACTTTAGGAGAACTTTGAAAACCTACTCGTTTTGACCCCGGCTGTTCTGTTTGTGGCTCCCAGTATTGTCTCTAGCGCCAAGCTGCCCGTGGGCGAACGCCATGCTCTATAAATGCTAAATTAAATCAAATCAATCAAATTACACAGGATATATACAACCATGATGAGTGTTACAACTTAAGGCATAGAATTCAGTGAACATCGATCAAAAAGAAACACAAAATAAAATTAATTATTTTGGGAGCATGTGACATGACCAAGGCCAAAATGACTTAAGAGTTCAAGTACTGATCCACACCCAGAAACGATAGGTCTCATGAGGGATCGGACCTGTTCATATGAATTTTAGGTAAGGCATATAAAAGGATATGCGTGACACACTTCACAAGTTTCTTTGTATTATTACCTGCCTTTAAAGGGGAGAAGTGTGTCGCCATGCATTAAGAAGAATAAAATACCTCTTAGCATATGTCAAAAGGTGCAAGTCACTTTGGAATTCTGTGACTAGCCCTACAGATAAGTGGTGTATCAGCCACTTTTACTCTCTAAAAATAGGCAAATACAACCAACAAATACAAACAGGGAGTAAAAATACTCCCAACAAAAAATAGGAAACAGACACATATGAGCGTGTCCCTTTGCCTTCACTCACACAGCTCTATGAATAATTTAGGACCAAGAGCACATACAGTACCACAGGAAGAAACTCTCATTATTACGGCCTGACCTGAAGAGGTACAAATGAATAATTTAATATACATGAATAACCTGGTGCAAAGAAATATAATTATTACAAACATATTTTTGTTTTGCAGTTAAAACATATTTTCACTCGCTTAAAAAATGCTACCATTTTAAAAGAGACTTCATTTTTTACTCCTTAAAAGATCATTTTACTCCCAACTTAAAAAAATGGGGAGTAAAATGCTCCCACTTCAAACTCTTATCTGGAGCATTGGCTGTGACCTTGTAAACTAACTCTGCCTTCGGTCACAGAACTTCTTGGTGACTTGCACAATGCTTATAACTCATATATTTGGTGAAGGTCAAATCCAGCGTCAGAGCATTGGGCAGTTTCTATGTGCAAGAAAGTACAATTATTTGTGGCATTAAGTTTTACATATGTACTAAGGTATTTAATATATTGGCCCGATGCAGCAGTTAATCATGTTTAATATCCCTTTCAGCAAAAAACGAGGATTTGAGTGCAATCAAGCTATTCAAATCGAATTGCGAGCTATACATTAATTAGCAATATTTATTCTTAAAAAACATTGAATTGAGCTTTTTAGTTTCAAGTGTCCATTCCTTAACATAAAGCCATAATAAGCAACATTTAAGCCTAACTGAATTACTACAGTTGCAGACATGTTTTGAGAGATTCGTGACCAACTTCTGTTTTGTAGTGGGCACAATGAAAACAAATGGTTGATGTCCTTGCCTTACATATAAACAATGAGGGTAAGCATAAGATCTATTAGGATACATTTTTGGTGTAGCCTATCTGGAGAAGAATATGGTCTCCAGCGTATTTTCTATTGTAAATTAAGGGATATATTAAGTGAGGGTATAGCCCAGGGCCCATGGGCTCATGGGAACAATTTTCCTACGTCAGACTCAGGAAAGAGAGCTGCCCATTTGAGGTCGAGCAATACATCTTAGTGCCCCTTGAATAGTTCTGAGATAGACGGGAGGGTATGCACAAAGAAACTTGTTGCTTCCAGTGAGGTCATTAGTACCTGCACAACTCCCAGATCCTTTCAATCCAGCCTCTGGTGTGGCACTCCTTTCTACGCTGTTCACAGAACATGCCCTAACCCCAATGGTGGACTGTGGTGGCCTGAAAACAGACATATTGAAGCCCTCTTGATCCCGCAAATAGGAGGCATTTTGTAGGGCCCCATATAACATAAGACACTTTTCTGCATATGCATCATATTGACATCCCCTGGACTAGGGCAGGGTTAAGAAGAAGGGCAGGAGTCTTGAGGCCCTGTCACAGAGCCCATCTTAGAACCTTCATCAAAAAAAGTAACACACTACTCCACCTCACGAACACGGTTGGGGGAGGAAAGGAGGAAAGGACTGCTGCAGTTCCAGTGACTCCACTTTAGCGAGGATAATTCTAAGTACCAATAGGCAATTTCCTCCATATTTCCATGATGGCTGTCCCTATAGACAACTGTGGAACCCTGCCACAAAATACATTGGCCAGCATTTCCATGCTGCTAGTGCCCAATGAAAACCATGAGGCGTATTCCAACAACATATGTCAGCATTGCAGCTCTAAAATATATGTTCATGCTGCTTGAACCCAAACAGAGAAATTCGTCAGGCCTGCTGCAAACTATATTTCAATGTATTTGTATCTGTACTGTATATTATTTCATGGTGTTTCTATCACAATTGCTTTCAGATATACTGACTTAGCCAGTCGATCCCTCAAGCAGTTTATAATGACTCATGAATAAGAGGGATAGGTGAAACATGGAAGATAAACTGTGGATGAACACAGATATGAAAGGAAGAAGATTATGTCATCATTGTAACTGTAAAACACATGTTCATGCTGCTTGTGCTCAAAGTAAGTCATGAGGTATGCTGAATGATATATTCCCGCATTGCCACTGTTAGACACATGTTCATGCTGCTTGTGCTCAAAGTAAGTCATGAGGTATGCTGAATGATATATTCCGCATTGCCACTGTTAGACACATGTTCATGCGGCTTGTGCTCAAAGTAAGTCATGAGGTATGCTGAATGATATATCCCCGCATTGCCACTGTTAGACACATGTTCATGCTGCTTGTGCTCAAAGTAAGTCATTAGGTATGCTGAATGATATATTCCCGCATTGCCACTGTTAGACACGTTTTCATGCTGTTTGCACTTAAAAGGAACCCATGAGGCCAGTCTCAATGATATAATAATAATTCGTTTTTTCTTATATATGGTAGCATTGCCAGTGTAAAGCACATGTGCATGCTGCTTGTGTGCAAAAAAGGTCACCAGTGGCCCCGCATAAAATGTGCCCCTCCCCCTGCGAGCCATTCTGAGGTGGACCCCAAGCTCATTAAAGCACAGGGTACACCACACACCGGCCTGGACCACCACGTGTGCACAATGTCCATGATGATTATGCCGATGTAGGGGCATGTACTACTCCAAATGAAAGAAGTTAATATGTTTTTAATCAAAGCTTAAATGTTTCACTTAGCGTAGAAAGAAGGGGGTGGTGCCTGGTCCCCAAATATAGCAGCCACCACTCAAGGCTGGTGAGTTGTTTTAATGGAGGGTGTAAATATTTGCCACCAGTATGAGTTTGCGACCGAGCATAGCGAGGGAGCCCGGACTAACGAAAACAGGTTTTGTGAGTTCAGGGGGATTTTACCCCCCCCCTGAGAAAATGGTTTTGAATGATGGGTTAAAATGGTGCATTACACGGCACACTTTCTGTGAAAATGTGAGTAAAAGCCCAGACAGTTTGCAATCGGTTTCGTAGGGTGATGGGTAACTAATGAAAAAAGTACAATAAATGCAAATCACCACAAGTGCACAGGCGCATTTCAGAATGCATTGTCATGCCGGTCCCTGTATCATATGCCAGTATAAAAAACGTTTACATTTCCATGGTGGCTCCACCAACATATGCTAGTGTTCCCATATAAGAACATACTCCTGTTCGCTTTGAGATGTTTTTTATAGTATCATTACGGACACAAGGCATAAAGCTGGCTCTGCCAATATATGCAAGTACTCCTATGTAAGAACATACTTCTGTTGGTTTGGCCATTAAAAGTGATATGTCACAACAAGAAAACATGTAAGCCAGTCTAGACCCAAAAGAACACTTATCATGCTTGCTTCATTATAGATGCTCAGTTAATAAAACAGTAAGAAATAAGAAATGTACAGGCCGTTACACCAAAACACCAGTCTAGCGAGATAACGCTACTTATCAAGCTTGATTTAGCAAAGATGGCGAGTAATAAATGTCATGCCACAGTGAGCTATGACTAGACTGCCTGCACCAAAATGCCTGTCTATCCAGGTAATGAAACATATATACTTGGATTTGCCCGAAAATACCAATAACACATGCAAAATCAATAAGGAAAGTGTCAAAAATGCTCTAGTGATCCCCAGTCTCCCAGGTCCTTGGACACACATGCATTCCCTTTCACCCACCGGTCACTCACCCATACATCTCCTTGAATATTCATTCATACTGCATTAACCACACAGGCATGCACTCACCGTCACAGAACATTCACACACACAATCACATTCATACCCATTCACCGACCATCCACTTACCCATAAACCTCTCACTTCCACTCACACTGCATTATCCACAGAGCCATGTACTCACCCAGAACATTCAAACACACACTATTAGATTCCTACTCATTCACCCACCAGTCACACTCATACAGCTTCTCTCGCATCCACGTACACTGCATTCTCCACACAGGAAAGCACCCAGCCAGAACATACACATACTTTCACATTCCTACACATTCACCCCCAGTCACTCACTCATACACCTTCTGTCGCATCCATTCACACTGCATTCTCCACACAGGCAAGCACCCACACTCCGTGAACATTCAAACACACACAATCACATTGCTACTTATTCACCCACCAGTCACTCACTCATGCACCTACTCTTACATCCACTCTTACTGCATTATCTACACAGCAACATACACATACACACCTATCCAGAACATAAAAAAACGAACTATTGCATTCTTACTCATTCACCCACCAATTACTCACTCATACACCTTCTCTTACATCCACTCACTGCATTCACTACACAGGGAGAGGACATTCAAACACACACTATAACAATCCTACTCATTCACCCACCAGTCATTCACTGGGGGGAAACCCCCTGCACCCACCTAATTCCCCCTATATTATTTATTACCCCAATCCACCCCCCCACATATATTTGCGGTCAAAACAGCCAGAAAAAATGCAGCCAAATCGGTCACGGCTGTTCGGCCCTGGTCAACTTGGGTAATACCTTCTCTTACATCCACTCTCACTGCATTCTCTACACAGGCACACACCCACCCACCCAGAACATTCAAAAACACACTATCGCATTCCTAGTCATTCACCCACCAGTCATTCACTCATACACCTCCTCTTGCATCCACTCTCACTGCATTCTCTACACAGGCACACACCCACCCACCCAGAACATTCAAAAACACACTATCGCATTCCTAGTCATTCACCCACCAGTCATTCACTCATACACCTCCTCTTGCATCCACTCTCACTGCATTCTCCACACAGGCACCCACCCACCCAGAACATTCAAACATGCACGCACTATCACATTTATTTTCATTCACCCACCACTCACTGACTCATAGCACATACATACATCTGACATGCACTTCACACATGCAAAATAAATATCACATTAAAAAAGAAACTTCTTACCTCTTTTTTCAGCTTCGTCCGTCACTCCAGGCCACCTTCGGCTCCTCAGTGCTGCTCACAAACAGGAACCAGGAAGCTCATAGAGGTTCCTGGTTCCGGTAAATGAGCCGTGAGAAAGAAGGTGTTGGAGCCGAACATGGCATTTGACATGGTTGGCTCCAGCCCCTACTGCGTGCCTCCTTCTAGCGCTGCAAGCCCGAGCCCAGCCTTCACCCTGATTGGTGAGGACTGGGCTGGAGCTCACCCCTGACCTGGTGTGGTGGGCCGCCACACAGCAGGGGTTGCTGGGGCCCCCCCTATGCCAGTGAAAGTCACAAGCTCTGTTTTTAATATATTTCAACACTGCCATGTGTTACGCTTCTTGCACTAGTTCTGCTTCATGTCACTCACCCAGATTTGCCCAATGTGGCTCTCACTAGCCCAATTCAGCACGTATGGTTCTCACTGCTCCAGTTCCAATCTGCGTTAACTCCCAGTATCCATTTCTGCCCTCCTATGCTCATAGTACCACTTTCGGCCCCATGTGGCTCTCGTATACAGAAGTGTCCCTTTTCACCCCTGCATCTTTTCCAACATCATCTGTTCCTTACCCCTCACACACCGGCATACTAACATGCATACACAAACAGACACAAATGTTCCCAGACACACAAACATACAACCACTTCTTTTTTTACCTTGCATTCTTTCTGCCTGGTCCCTTGGCTCCACTCTTTGCTTTGGCTGCAATATTCAGTCTGCATAGAAACAGGAAATAGGGAGGAAAGTAATTGACACCTTTTCTTCCAAAGCCCCACCTATGTGTGGTCCAGAGGAGACAATGAGAATATCAAAAGAGATGCACTTTGGCATTGTGAAGGACCTCATGTTGGATGGCGCACAGTCTGTCCACCTCCGAAACAACTGGCTATTTATAGTTTTATGAACATGCTGCATCCGAGACTTCTAGAGAGACCTAAGAACGTGTATTGCATTTTATACCATTCGTATGTTAGATGCCCAAATCTTCCCAGAAATAAGATTTAATTGGAGTGTTATATCCATGAAGCAACTGAGCCTGCTGACCAGCGGAGAGACTGTCATTGATGGCGGCGAGCCCGCAAGAGAGCAGCTAGCAAGGTCGCGTAAGATAACCTGCTGATTTTAGCAACTGTTGTTTCCCTCAGCAGGCTCCCTGATTATGGGCATTTTGAACTTTGTAATAAAAGAGATTATTTAAAGCAGACCTTTATTAACCTGACGAAGCAGATGGGCCAGCACGACTGCATACCTTGCCAATCCAAAAAATCGCATAAGGCTGCAACTCTGTCTACAGAACATCATTTTCCCCAGGCCCCCAACACTGGTCTTTCTGGGGTCGGGTGTGTTTGACCATAGGTCTATTGTCCTTCTGTAGTGAGATAATTGGGTGTGCTCCCCAACTCACCACCCACTCTCCATCAATGGAGGGTCCAGGCCTCCAGGAACCGGATCCACCATCTATACTGACAACCAGATATCTGAAACATTCAGCATCACACCTTCATCATCAGCATTGAGTACCCCCAAATCGATGCATGCATGTCAATGTATGGCATTTTCTATATACAACATGTCTTATGTGTGAAAAAGAGGGTTGAGAGAAAGTGTTTCCCTCTGCCCTTTAGTTTCTGGCAGGGATGCCAAGTTTTAAATTAACTAGGGTTGTGGGGTACAGCGCAATGCTTGACCAAGGTCATATATTGGGATAAGGGAACAACGTCACCAGAAGTGGCATCACAGGCATTTGCCTGTGGGCAACACATTGGTTAGGCTTTGTTTATTTTAATGACAGTCTGCTTTCCATCTTCACAAAAAAAATATGGATAGAATGTTTTAATTTAATCATAACCACTACTTTGACTGGGCAGCTTTCATACCACACATTGGCGGCAGGACCAAGACTGGTTTGCAACTGGCTAGTCCCCTTCTGTAATGGGGAAGACAGATTAAACATTGATGGTGTGGAGGGCGCTCGAGATATTATACTGGTCCAGGGCGCTAACAACGGGTTTGCTAGTCGCGAGCCCGTTATTAGCGCCCTCACCATTCCCATTGAGCCCTAAGGGGGCTCAAATGGGAATGGGGAATGGTTTGTTCAATGGGGATTTACCAGTCCCTCCAGGGTCGGAATGCACCGGTAAGTCCCCATTGAACAAGACCGGACTCGGACACGGTATGAGAGGCAGCCATGGTGCTAGTAGCACCATGGCTACTGCCCATCTCGTAATGACCCCCATTGTGTGCAAACTGCAAGTCCCAAGTCGGTATCCTGGATGTGCCGGTAAATTAATTAATCATTCCAAGGCTGATACAGCGGGAAACATTAGGATGGCACATGTCCTCCAGTCTAAAAAGCGACCGGTAAATAGCAAACAGGTCTGCAAATTGGTTTATGCCCAGTCACAGCTTTTCCCAGTCACTGAGCAGACAAAACTTGGGGCAGCATGTGGCACCCACATGCGCTGGATGATTTAGGTCTGCTTGATTGAAAATATTTGACCTTTTCCAATTTCTAAGATTTTCTTTTGGTCGTTTGTTTGCTCTAGAATGTGGACGGAGACCCCCGCATACCCTCCACTTTCCCCCACTTTAACCTGTTCCCTTATCCCACCCCATATATATATTTAATTAAATTTGGCCGAAATTCTCCAAAATACAATCAAAGGAATTTGGTCAAATATAAAAGGTCAAACATTTTTAGATGAAGGGCCTCATTACGAGTTTGGAGGTAGCCATGCCCTTAATAAGGGGTCCGGGTCTGTGGTCCCTGAATGGGGAAATACCAGGCCTTTCCGACTTTGAAGGGCCCGGTATTTCCCCATTCAGGGAACCCGGACCCAGACCATCCCCATTCCCATTGAGCCCTTATAGGGCTCAATGGGAATGGGGAGCAGGCTAGCAATGGGCCCGTTAATGACGGGCCCTTTGTTAGCATGCTTGCCCCCTTGCGGGACCCGCAAAGGACGTCTGATAAAACCAGGCGCCGTTAACCCCTTACTGCCCTCCTCGTAATGAGGCCCCAAGTATGCTAATACCGTGCTGGATATTAGGAGAGAAAAGAAAAAATGTCAAGCAATGTGTGGAAGGTAGCAAGCCTCAGTATTGGGCAAGCAGCCTCCATGCCTAAAATGAGTTTCTTCTCCTTCACTACCCACACACAAACTGTGTTGCGAATGGTGACCCCTATGGATACTGCCCCTCGGCTGATAGGGTACTAAAAGTGAAATCAGGTTGGCAGACTACTTACAAAGTCAAAGTTCCGGCACGCCCCCTCACCAACCAACTACTGTAGTACCAACTTTATGTCACTTTTCTGTTATGAGCTCAAAAGTGATGGCGCATTGAGTAATAGTCAAGCTAAGTAACAATTCAGCATGTCATATACACAATATACATGATAAATCTTACACATGAAGAAACCACTATAGTCTATTAAACTGTGTAGGTATTAATGCGATTTTTGTGTAGATAACTTCTAAGTGATCCCCCTTTTGGCAGCCACAGCAATTAGGTAGAGTGATTTGCCCATGATCATATTGGTTGAATGGAGAAGACGAGCTGCACGCCCATGTCTTGTGGATGCACAGTTTGCGAATGTGTGTGCTTCACACTACACATTTTCCTGTTGCATGTTTAGTTATCCTGCGTAAAGGATGGATGTTTGTAAAGTTCTGCATTTCAGCTGACATTATGTATTTGTGTGCACTAGTTCTACTTTCATTTTGCTCTCATAAAACACATGGCTACAGGTAACGGAATGTAATCTAAACAGCCGCAACTCACAGAGCATCTCACATGGGCCAAATTGTGATGTCTTTAATATGCATGTGTGACAACATCATTTTCTTAGTCATTATTTAAAACAGCAATATATCTTATTGATATGGATGGTGTGAATAAAGCTTGCATACTCACATAATAGTCTGTGCCTGTGACTATTAGCACATGCAGTAATCTGCCCATGAATGTCTGCCCTGCTGATATTGCTTCCACTGTGCTGTGAATACTAGCCCACATAGCAAACTGTCTATGAATGTCTTCCCTCCTGATACTGCCTCCACTTGCCTGTGACTATTAGCGCATGTAGCAATCTGCCTATTGTGGGATATATTGACCCACTCAGATGTGCCTTCCCACATCACTTGCTGCATTGGTGCAAGAAACAGCAAAATGGCTGCGCTGACTCCTGTGCGCGCCAGGATATCTAAACTGTGGTTTTGCAACAACCAGAAAATGGCTGCACCCCCCTGCCACACACATTTCAGGTGGAATGGAACAGAGTACTCACTGCAGGAATGTGCCAGTATGCCCTGCAACATTTAACATGGAGTGAAGTGAAAGAGGCAGCATTACTTTGCTGAAAACCCAAAATGCCTCTTTAAAATGACACCTTTTTCAACCTTTCAAAGTGCTGCTTGGCGCTAAACTCATCCAGTCCTTATGAACTACTGTGATTAAAAAGGCCCTGCAATGCCCAGGATCATCCATTGTGTCTCAGCAGAACCGGGCCTAATTCTTGAATGACAGCTCCTGTCAAAAGTATCTTTGAAAAATCAACCTGGGGCTTTGTTTTCATTTTACATGGGAAACGCGTCTATTTTCTCTGCAAAAGTATCTAAAAATCAGCTGTTCAGAGAAAGACTCTAAATAGATGCCTGTTTAAATGTATCCATGCTGCAAAACAACTCCAGCACTCAAGAAAAGAACTATAGCTGCATAAAGTGGGTATTTGCTGGAGGTGAAAACCGAATTTAAAGAAATAGTAAAATGTGCTTTTTTCTGACTGAAGAGAGAAAATCGCCTATTTAAAAGTAAATTGTTGTGTGAAGGCCTGCTTACTTAGCATTGAAAAACGATTTGTTGCTGATAAACGTACACCTATAAACTGCTTTGATTCCACAGGTTTAAGTCAAGATGTAAAATGAGAAAATAGAAGCTAAAACTCATAGGCTAAATTGGCAAACTATAAAAAAAAAACATGCTCTGCCAGTTGCTATCCTTGAGAAAGGGTGACACCTCATAAACTTCTGGCACAGGAAAGCGCTAATTGCCAGCTTGAAAGACTTTGAATGCACCAGGACAAAGAAACTTCACAAGCTCATCAGACAATCGTCTTTGCTCCAGGCTGGAACAATAGCAGTCCTGGGACTTTCCCCTGTCAAGTGTGAGGGGTAATAAAACCTTCAATCAAGAGAGAGACCCCTCATCCTGCTTCAAAGAAACTGACAATTGACAGCCGTTGGGGGAAAGAAAAAAACTGATCAAGTGACAATGGACTTCCTTTTGGCTTTAAAGGCTATTTTGTAACTGAACTTTAAAGGCGTTTAACTTTGCAGCAAGCATTAGAAAAAATATGAAAAGTTTGTAGTTCTAAATCTAATTTCATGCTCTTTCTTTGAAAATTTTGTAGAACTCATTACTGCATAAGGAACAGAAGTTATAAAAAAATGACAGATTACGGGGAAAGTATTGATGTTGTGAACATAACATTTTGTACAGACATCCCTGGGGATAATGCACATCTGGTGTACAAAATTGGGGAATTTTAGGCCAAATCTTTCATGTTTAAAATTAACAAAATGTGTCAGCAAGGCAAAACCAGGTCCCACAGACTTGGGGTTTGGATTGAAATATGACGCACAAAATATGTAACCTCTGTATCTGATTTTCTCAGAGGTCGCAACTGCATAAATATGTGTTTGTGACAAAATTAGGTTTTGGTTCCAGTAGCTAGGGGAGGTTTCTAGACATTGTAAAAATCACCCCATAAACATGACATCCCTTTTCTGTGATCCAATCAGCTGTAGGCAAGGCGGAAACTAGGCTCTTGCCCAGTCCTAGTATCAGGGGCGTGGGTAGTAAGCCTGTCCCTGCCATATACTGTAGTGATGTTTTCTGGCATGATAAATAAGGGCCCCTGACATCACACAGGGTACACACTGATTCCTGACTTTCTTCCTGAATTCCTGCATGGCGTCCGGTTCCTGATTTCTTCATCCTGTTTGATCCCAACTCCAGATTTCATTACAAAACAAAGGCCTATGCATTGCTGACCCCATTTTCAGCTAGGCCTCAAATTCTAAAAAAATCCCAAAAACCCAAGGGAAGCTTCCTGATCGAGACTGGCTTGCTGCTACTAGATGCATGCCTGCTACAAACTTGCCACCCCGCTGATCTGTAGTATCCAGTAACCAGAAGCGCCAGTCCAGTGCAGTCCGGTGACCAGAACGGCCCAGCGGATCCTGTCCCGCCAGACTTGCCCAGCTCTCCTGTGTTAGACCAGATCCGTGTGGTGACCAGAACCCTTGACAGTCCAAAATCCTAAATTAAAGTGGACTGTAAGTATTAATAGGAATCATAGAAAACCGTAGCATACCTTGCCTTGCCCCCTATCCCAATCTCTAAAACATTGTATCCTTACCTTAATAACTTGTAAAATTGTCAGAATCCTTATTGCAATCCTGTCCTTGATTTATCTTGCTAAGCACCATTTCTTTAGTGATTTTTATCTTGTGTAAATCCTAAACTATCGAGTGACCAGACGAGTTCTGCCAGGGCGGGCGCTGGGGATCTGGGGTTGAAGTCATGAATCAACTCTAGAGCTTACTGTGTCCCTCTTTGGTATTCTAGACGGAATGCTCTAGTATAGAGTAAAACCTAGAGTAAAACTATTCTTGTCCAACCTGAGTTTCTTTTCTGTTTTCACTACCTGATTTTTCTAAAAACGCCTCTTATCCTACATTGCATATCTCTCTCTGTTTAATAGCTGTAGACCTCATTTCAATTCTTGATTATAGCTAAGACCTATAGCTACACCCCAGCCCAAAAACCGCACTCGAAATCAGTGAATTTCACCCGTTTATATTACAAACCGTTTGGTTAATTTTAGGCGAAATCAACATTTCTGCAAAGTTTTACACGTGTTATTTTTATTCTAAATTATTTTAAACCTTCCATTCAAATTCGAATTATTTACTTTTGCTCAAACTATTGCTTATGACTGCTAGTATCTTTCCAATGTTGCTCCCATAGAAATGTGTACTGATTTAGGGATTTTTGCACACATTCATTGTTTGATTCAGCCATTTCTGATTGTCACTTTAACATTGCAAAGGTTCAAATCCTTTTTTATCTCTTGTTTGAGGAGGGAAGGTTGGATTTGAATGTCGTTTATTGTTCCTCATTCCTTATCACCTGCTGCTTCCTTAAATCTCTTCAGAATTGATTATTTGTGGGTTGAGGAATATTGCACAGGGAAATCCTAACTTAAGTTCCATCTTTCCAAACAAGCCAAAAGTGTTCTATTCTCTGGAGATTTCAATCTGTATTGCTAAAGGGTTAATTTAAGTGCATTATTCACATTCCTATCTGTTATTGTCACTACATTGGTGATTTCTGCTCCATATTAATAAGTATATGTTTGATTTGAATTTAAAATAAATAAATAAATATTACCTTTACCAACCAGCCTGATTCCTGGTCCATCGTGACCCGGGGTATTTGAAAAGGGGGTGTGATATGAGTGGTGCATCTACCAAATATTGAACCTATATATATAATAAAATAAGCATTTCAGTTGTGCGCTGCATACTAGACTGAGAAATCCTTAACACTATGAATGTCTGCCCTGCCAAAATTGCCTCCACTGTGCCTGTGAATGTTAGCCCCATCGAAATTGCTCATAGCTCCATCCATGCAGCACCCCGTGTGACACTGATTACTACTTCATTTAAAATTGCACCTGCCATTGCTAGCTGCACGGAAATATATGCCACAACAACCACTGACTCTGTTTGTTCTAGCACCAACCCCTCCATAAATGCCCCTGCGAATGCTAGCCTTCCCCATGCCACCCAGCTAGACAACCAATCCCCGTCAAACATGTTATCCTTAGCCTCTACCAACCTAACTAGGCCCAAAGAGCTAGGCTCTACTCACGAAGGTAAGGGCTCATATGAATTGAGCTTTAATCAACGTGCACTACTTACCTGCACATCCCCTCGACATCAACTACCTCCTCACCTCTCGCAACCTGGATGCCCTAGCCATTTTGGAAATCTGGCTTCATGAAGCATCTGTTCCAGCCCTGTCCCTAGCCATTTCCTGGCCGCACGATATACCGGAAAGACCGGCCCAGTGCCAGAGGAGGCAGTGTTGTCCTCGGAGCCAAAGAGTCCCTCCCCATCAGGCAGGTCAATTCCTCCCTAGAAGGAAATGAAGACATTCTTGCCCTCAAACTATCCTCCACACCTACATGCACTTTCTCCATCCACTTCATCTACCGCCCTCCTGGCCCTGTCCCGAGCTTCAAACAAAATCTCCTCCACACCCTAGGGAGATAACATCAAGACCACTTCCAAAATCATACTCCTGGGCGACCTAAACATGGGTCTCAATGACAGAGAGGACCCTCAGGCCTCCTCCTTAGCTAACGCCCTCGAAACCTTAGGCTTTAAGCATTGCACCAATAACCCCACCCACACCAATGGACGTACACTGGATTGGATTGCAACATTTCCTGCCCTGTCTGAAAACTCTAGATTGAACACTTAACGGCATTAAATGATTACACATGTGCATTGCTATGCTTTCTGTATTGCCTTTCATCTACATAGCCTCACAACTAGCCTGTGGCTAGATGGTATCGAACGAGGAGGGGTTTTAATATTTAATATTCTTGTGTTCTTTATATTTGGATGAAATAATTGGGAAATATGTTGCAAAATTGATTATGAATAATGAATTGAGAATTAAGAATGTTTTGAACTTTGTTAAAAATGGCTCAATGATATGAAATGTAATTTGATAAGTTGAATAAGTGTATAAGGTTTTTATTAACCAAAAAACACTATAAATACATTTTTTTTAAATAACCTGCAGTAGGGCCGAGAAGAGAACCTTAAGGGCTTGTAATCTAATGTGGTGTTAGAATGATTTCAACAACAAAAAGATAATAACATAAAATAATGGCTGTTTTAAAAACACAGATACACTTCGCACAAGTTGAAGATTTCTCATCTATGGCACAGTATTTGAAGCTGATTTCAAACAGATTTTCATCGAGGCAGTGTTAGAAATAAAGTATCCGTGCTCTGCTAGAACAAAGTTTCAATCGTTTGAGGTCTTATAGCAGGAATTTTAAGGAAGCAAAGTTCCCTTAATCTCGTCGAAGCGGCCAATGTAGTTCTAGTGAGGGTTCTATGTTGAATGAATGCATTTTAAACACTGAGGCACAAAACGCAGAGTTTTTTAAACCAAATTCCGAAATTGTTTTTTTTGCACTTTCTTCCATTTTAAATAATGTGGGGGGAAACCCCCCACAGCCCCTCCCCACTTAGCTCACCTTAATTTATTACACCTCCCTGCCCCCCTTCACCCCATCAATTTATGTGGAAATAAGTGCAGAATTCCTGCATTTTTTCAATCAAAAATACTCTGGCGTTTGTGCCTCAGTGTTTTTCAATTCGTTTTTCCAGGGGGATTACCGTAGTGAGGGGGGCTTTGATATTGTTCAATGGATGTGTGACTGAATTTAAGAATGCTTGAAGGGCACATTAATAATTGGTAATCTTATGTAAAGAAGGACAAATCGATGTTTGATGAGGTTCCTCCAAATCAGGAAATACAGTTCAGACACATGTTTCTGCACTGCTGCATTCCTTTAGATAAACCATAGAAAATTAAATGTAAAGATGGTTCAGTTAACTGTGAATATGATGGCCTATCAAATAACGAAAACTTTGTCCGACAATACATTTAGATTATAATGGATGAAAAAGGAGGACATGGGAAAATATGAGAGGCAAAGATAGACACGACAGCAATGACAGGAGATGTTTGGCAGATGGCAAGAAGTCAGTTTGAGCAGCAATGAAATGTCAGAACGAAGAAAGGATTGCCTCTCCACAAGGAGGCCCTACAAACCCTCATCAGTAACTACAGCACCACCATCAGCATGTCTGGACTCACCACCAATCCCCAGAGTCCAATACAGCTAAACAATCACAACACCAGATGCCAAAGGCATCGCCATATGCATCCTGCCAGAGGATGAAAGCAGCAAAGGTAACACTTCCAAGACCCAGGCAGGAGAGAGCCTGCCAACCAGCAAAGGCTGACAAGATGACAGTCTGCCACAGCAGTGTACTGACACACAACAAGGATCTCTGTCACACCGCGGACATTCAGATGTTGAGCCGGACCGGCCAAGGCCATGCCCAGTGTTCTCCATGGACAACAGCTTGAAGTCCACAGCTGCACGGATCCAAGAAGAGGTCCAAGCCGGATCCTCTCCCCCATGCCGGCAACTCTGCCACAGCCACAACTGCCATCACACAATGCAGTCAGCCACTGTCTTTACCAGCTACCGTCAACCTCACCATTGGTGATGTCATTTGATATGATATTGCATTTATAATGTGCCTCTTCACAAGTATTTCCATTTTTCCCTCAAATTTTTTCTGATATTCTCCTTTTTTACGCATTGTAATCTAAATTTATTGTCTGGAAAATGTTTTTTTATTTGTTAGGACATCATATTCACAGCTGACTGAATAATCTTTGCATTTCATGTTCTATGGCTTATCTTCGTTTTGTGTAACTCCTGCTGTTCTTATCAGTATTTTAATTGTCATCATATCTCATTTTTGTACCATCACACTAAGGTGGCATAGCGGGAAGATACTCGTACAGTGTGATTTCTGTTCCATTGGCATGCCACTGCTGGGGGAAGCTCACATTCTTTAGGCCTCAGAACACTAACAGGGGCACTACTGGTGGAAGCTCATTCAAAGTGCAGTCAATATCACATAGTGAGCGAGAGGAGATCGAGACAGACATATCCTTAAACCATTCACATGCATACACTATTAATGCTGTCACAAAACAATCACAGGTAGCATTAACAGTCACGTGTGGGCTGATCGGGTTATTGATGAAACAACGCATCTATCCATCAACAATAACCTAATACATAAAACGTGTTATTTTTGACAATATGTATTCTGTATTTGTATTCATAAACTACATAACATACAGTGGATTATTTACAAAATTATAAAGAAACATAAACCAGAAATACAATTATATGAAATTGCTACAATATGACAAATAGGATAAGCATGAAATTCCCTCTACAGCAATCAGACCCATCGCCCCTCCTCAACTGCACTGCCGTTTCCCTCTCCTTTGCCATTTCGCTTTGAAAGAATCGCCACTGTTGCAGAATTTCAGGTGAAATACAGATTCTACACCGCAGGAGCGTTAACTTTGTATTTGATACTTTCTGGAGGTGGTCTCAGGAGGAGCCATCAGATATGGTTACCCAATAGGTGCATTAACACCTATAGAAAAACTCACCTCACTAACCTATCCCGGTCCACGTTAGGGTTTTTTGGATGTAACTGCATTTGTGACATCATTAGTGGACAAAACCAGCTGACAACCGCCTAGACACTGAGGGTGAGTGTGGACAATGCTAGGTTGTTCATGCTGCAATCCCTGTCATTTAAATGTGTAATAAAGACAGTTGAACTTTGCTCTATGGCTGGGTCTTGTGTTCTTGGTGCAGGGGATTTCCCGAGCCCGGTTGCTCTTGCAGAAGGGGTTGGAGTGATGTAAACAGTAATGTACATGCAGGAGTAAGAAAGGAAAAGAGTTGAAATACAGGCGCAGAGAGAAGAAGAGGAAAAAAGAGGGAGAGAAGTTACAGTTGGGACTTTCGGGAAGCTGAATTTTGGCGCTCTTGGGCCATTGCTGGGATTTTAGAGGCCGGTTTTGGTGATCAGATATTTTGTGGTCTGTGTGGGAGCAAATAATAAAAAGATAGTCTGTAGCCTATCCTGGAGGAAGATGATCTGGCAAACCCTGACTACCTTTGCTGTTAAGTCAGGTAGGAGTCAGTGACGAATAGCATTGAGATCGAGGAAAAATGGACGTAGGCCAGTCAAAGACAGAGAGCACAAAGAGCAGCCAGACACAGTGTGAATGCTAAGTTATATTATGAAGACATAAATGTACAGGGTCTAACAAATATGGGTATCCATGCAAACTCTGGGTGCAAATGTTAGCAAAGAAAATAAGAGAACAGTGCTTTGAAAACCAGAATGTGTTTGTTCTGACATGGGGACTAACTTAACATATTACCTCCTGAGTGAAATAACAGGATTAGGGTTGTTTGTTCGGGTTTTTTTTATCGCGGCAAACTGCCCGCAGTGCAACTACTCTGGCCCATGTTTTAAACATTCATGGGTTTTTTTGTCCGCCAAACTTAAGGAAGCGGGGGCCACCCCTTCACCCTCGAAACTTCAAAATACCAAACATGGGGAGCAGGGGACACCCCCGCTCTCCCTGTTCGGTATTTTGGAAAGTATGCGGGCAAAGTGCCCCGAAGGTCAAATCAGACACATGAAAAATTTGCTAATGTTGCATGCAAAAAATCATTTTCGAACAAATTGGCTAATTCCAAATAACATTACCATGTTGTTGATGTTGAGATTACAATGCTGGATGAAATGCTGTTCATATAATTGTGTGATAGAAATTAGTATGTTTAACATTTTTAATCTAACATGTTTGTGAAATAACCATTTCCTTACTATTTTCTTTATTGTGAGTGATGTTCTGGGTGACAGATGTATTATCATATATTGGATCAATATTAATGAGAATGTTAACAATTATTCCATAATAAAAATGTTATCAATTATGAAACTGCATGGGAGTTTTATTGTGTCATGCAGTGATTACGAAAGCTACGGTCCATAACTATGAATGACAGTGCAGGGTATGGCAGTCTTAGCTGTGGCCCCCAAAACAACCCGTAAAACAACAGAGTGGGAGGGACAAGCAAACACTCCTACAGCACTGAGTTAAAAGGGGCAATTATTTCATAGGCAGTGATCATGCAAGTTCACAAAAATCTTTTTAGCATTGTTTAGTACTCATGACAAATTATTTTGCTGTTGTTTGTATGTTTACCAGATCCATGATATCTTTATGTATATTGTGCAGGGCAACATCACTCAGTCTTTTTTGGGACATAGTTGACCGTTGTCTGCTTTTCAGTGATCGTAAAGCACTTACGCTTCACGGAGCCTCACAGGAAGAAACTAGAGCAGTTAGGAGGATCCATAGCACCTTCTCCACCTGTGCAAAGAAAGCTCTTTCTGAGGGAAGAATCCTTCGAAAGAGTCCAGCAGTTCTGAGAATGAAGAATACTTGTGTGTGCTTGATAAGGTTGTTAACTGCTGTGCAGAAATGAGGACATATTACATTTCTGTGTATTTAGCAATCATTTTAGAACTTCTCCTAAGTTGGTAGAAGACAGGCATTGAAGATGAGAGAGGGGGCGAGTGAAGGAAGGGAGTGTACAAGAGGAGAGTTTACAGATTAGAGTTAGAGTGGTGGTAAAAGAGGATCAGGTTGGAGGAGCATTTGAGAGGGGAAGAGGGGCATTACACGGCCTGCGATAGCGGCTGTGTAGTTATGGTTAAGTTGCACAACTCATAGGAAGAGCACTTTTGGGTGGTTTAAAACTTCGCTCCCCCTTGACGAATCCTCACCAAACTTTGCAAAATAAAAGTATATGGCACGCTCTGATTATTTGGGAAAGTTTGATAAGGTTTCGTCAAGGGGGGGCAAAGTTACAGAGGGTGTCCCCAAACATTTTTTTCCATACACGCAATGGAAAAAAGATTTTGCTCACGCCTACAGCCTATACCGCTGGACGGATTTTCACCCAATGTGAGGCAGGAGCGGCGGCTTGGCCCAGAAAGCATGCCTTTGTAAATTTGGTGTAGATCTGTCAAGTAGTTTTCTTTAAAACGGGCTAAAATCAGGTAAACAAAACGTGTAATGTCTGGGTTCGGTCCACGGACCCCCTTCCCTGTTCGGTCCATGGACGGGCATCCGATTGGCTTAGAGGGTAACGTGATGTCCACAGTCATCAGACGTGCCCACTGATTGGATGGTGAAAAGCGTGAAGTGCGTCCGATTTTTGGAAACGGCTGCATGTTGGATTCACAGACAGCCACCAGTGTCCATGGATATCAAAGTAAAAACATATAAAAAAAACACAATATTGAACTTGTAAAACTTATCAAACAATCTCTGGGGAAGTGAGCGGTGATGAGGATGGAATATGGCCGTAAGAAGTCAAAAAACTAGTGTTTTTCATCCCCAAAGTCCGTTTTTGGATAGCTTATAACTTTGGTGTCACTCAGTGAAACTGCATGTAATTGGAGAATTCTATACTAGACCTGTTTCTGAATAGTTTTGCAGAGTTTGCTGAGATTCTGTCGAGAGGGAGTAAAATTAGAGGGGCCGTCCCCAAATATTGTAAAGGCTTATAAATGTGGTGCCATTTGACAAATCTACACAAATGTTTGCAAAAACATTTTAGATCTCGATAAAAATGTTTTTGTAAAGTTTGGTGGGTTTTTGTCAAGAGGCGTCTAAATTAGAAGGGGGGAGGCAACATTTCTAAATGGCTTATAACTTTGTTGCCATTTGGCGAATGTGGATAAAAGTTTCCAGAAAGATTATAGACCCAACCTTGAATGTTTGTGTAAAGTCTGATGGGTTTTGTCAAGTGGGGGCTAAGTTAAATGACTATTGTATGTACATACATTTTGACACTTTTGAAAAAATCAAAACATGGGTGGATTTCCAGCAAACGCATGTAAGGAGCATTGGCAAGGACCTTAAAGCATGGTTTTGCAAATGTGCCCGTGTTTTATTTTTTTACAAGTGTCATTATGTAGGTATAAAAAATAGTGATATACTTTTGGTGACTGAGGTATAACCTAAGATTGTACGGGTCATGGCATAAGGTCATGACCCAGACATTCTGGCTACTGGCCATGACCACGAGGGACGACAAATGGGGTTAAAGTGGCCATGTCCACCTGGGACCGGCTATGTGGTAAAGTTATTCGTAAGTGGGATAGGGTTGAAAGGGAAAAGAAATTGTGCTTGTGGTAATATGGTCATAGAGTTCTCTCTTCGCCTTTCCCAGGCTGCCGTGGAAAGGGAAGAGGGGCTCTCTACAGAGCCCGCCTTCCCTTTCATGGTGGCCATTTTGTTAAAGGATTTTCCTTCCTATATCGGGACGTGGCGTTCCGCTGTAGGAAGAAAAATCCTTTATTTTTTTTATAACCCTGAGTTACTGCTTTGCGAACCCAGGGTACTAATGGTCTTCAGGGTTTTATCCTGGATACCTCGCAATTCATTTGATATTTCAAAAAGTGGATTTGCCACACTTCTTAAGATCAGTTTTCAGTGCAATTTTTATTGTTAGTTTGTCAATTGTTTCATGTGGACTCATAGTCCCAATTATGGTCAGCCGACACGTGTTCCGACCGCGTAGGTCTTTATCAAAGCAGGTGGTTAGATGTAGATGCCCCAATTGGGGTTGGGTAGTGACGAATGGTCAGTCCAGTGGATGACGGCTGGGCTTGAGTTGTGCCCTTGAATAATTCAATGTGAATGCATACGTGCGTCTCGGCCCGTTGGTCTTCATCCCCCATTGCAGGGGCTGGAACGGAAGATAATGGTCTGCAGCCCTCATTATCTGCCCTTGCTTTGCTTGGGCCGATAACTTGGGCTGGAACGGGGGGTGAACACCACATTATTCCCATTAGCATAGCACAAAATGCTAATAGAAATGTTGGAAAATCTTATTGAGTCTATGTACTTTACAGAGAAATTTAAAGTAGATGGAGTCTATAAGATTTTTTTAGTTCCATTTTTTAACTGTGAAAGGTGGTTCCTAAAGGAATCT
The DNA here is from genome assembly GCF_040938575.1 of Ambystoma mexicanum. Lineage (NCBI taxonomy): Eukaryota > Metazoa > Chordata > Amphibia > Caudata > Ambystomatidae > Ambystoma > Ambystoma mexicanum. The sequence continues at coordinate 82,226,760 of NC_090928.1, read as the reverse complement.
TTCTTTTGTTGTTTTCTTATGTATTTTTTTTGTAGGAGAGTTTAGAACATAAGGTGGGGAGGGAAATGAGGGAAGAGGCACCAAGCACTAATATGAAGAGACAGGTGAACAGGGGAAGATGTTGTGCGTGTGTTATTTCTAAGGTAGGGGGCAGTGTTTCTCATGCTCCTTGATTACAGCTTCAAAAGCACTTTCAAATTGTTTCCCCTTGCAGAGTGGTGTGTTGTAGTATATGCAGAGGACTGTTGTCTTCGAAAGATATGGACGACATCCTCTTTTATTGCTTGCAAGGTAGCTGGTGGGATTTTGTGTCCCACAGAAGAAGGCTTTGTGGTTACAGCATTGGTTGAGCAAGATGAGGTGGAGGAAGACAGCATACTACTTGCTAAGAAAGGAACAACCTTTCTGAGTGCCTTGCGGTGTATGGATTTGGTCTGGTGGCACATGGACGTGGTCCCGTAGGACTACTGTAAAGGTAGTCCGCAACTGATTACAAAGTTGCACTCAGTGTATTTCAACAGTGGTAAAGAACTGCCCCACCCAAGATTCTCTCTGGGTTCTGGAGGTATGCACTTCCTCTACCTCATCTTATTGGTCCTATTCATTGTCTTTAGAAGTACTGTGCTTTTGTTGTTGTGTAGGTCCTCCAGCTGGTGGTGCTGGTGGCTCTTGGGAGGAGGGATGGCAATAGCTGATGCTGTTTATAAGTTAAATAGCAGCTTTGCTAATATTCTTCCAAGTATGTGCTTTGTACTGGATTGTTAATGGATAATGAGTAAGAATAGGTGCAGGAGCTCTGCAAGGGTACATTTTGAGCTTGAAAGTTCCTAGATCAGTAGAAAATGCAGTTCTCAACTGTCCTCGAAGCACGGACTTGATCGCGAAGTGCAGACACGTTCGCGGACACATCTTCATGCGTCACGCGAGCGCATGATCCCATGGCACTGTCCGGAAGGTCTGTGATGACATCAGACATCGACAGACACAAAAACAGTGAAAAAAGTTGCAAACGTCGTACGGAAGTGTTAAAAGTTATGCTAGATTGTGGGAAGTGGCAGAGTTTTAAGGTGAAACTTTGTAAATTGGACATATATTTTGCTGTATTGGGGTAAGTATGATAGTAATTTGTCGGGAAATAGCATGCACTGGTAAAAACCCATGAAATTCACTGAAAATATGTTGTTAATGGGACGTTATGGTTAAGTTGCACTAATAAAAACCTTTGAAATTCACTGAAAAAACTTTCTTAAAGGGATGTTATGGTTAAGTTGCACTAATAAAAACCTATGAAATTCAGTGAAAAAAACGTTGTTAATGGGACATTATGGTAACAAGTAAAACCGAAAAACCTCAAAAATTCGCCAGCTATGGTAAGCTAAGCAACCATAACTCGTGCCACCACCGTGCACTGCTAAGACTAACACACAGGACATCAAAGATGACATCACAAATGTCATTGATGACATCACTGATGACATCACAGGTGAAATAAATTTTGATGAAAAGTCTCTACAACGGGTTGTGTTCATAATGTTGGTAACAAAATGTCAGAGGTGATCGGGAGACCTATCATGAACTACCTAATCTATTAAAGAACGTACTCATCTAAACAACATTGTATTGGAGTGTTGTTGTTAACACAGGAACCTAATAATACATAAACATAGGCAATGGCTGCAGCATTCACCATAGAAGTACAATATTTATAATCTTGTAATTTTGGATAGTACAATAATGAATGCTACCTTATCAGAGTTTTAAGTAATGTTAAACATATAATAACTAGCTAACAATTTAAGACTTACTACACACTTGTGCTAGTACAAACAATACATATGAAAACCCACAATGCATACAAATCAGAGGCACATACAGGGAAACTAAAGTAAGGAAGAAAGAAACCGCATCATCAGAAAATGTCAATAACATTAAAGCCTATCTTCATGTATACAAATGAATTGTGTGTTTGAGGCCTGCTCATTTCCCCATGTATGTGCACCAGGAGCTGAGACCAAACCCTAAGGAAAGTACTTTAAGAACATATGACATGGTTAACGTCTAGATATATAGCACCTTTTGAATTTTAATATTCTGACTGTCGGTGAACAAAACCACCTGGCCTACATATGTCAGTGAACAAAAACAAGTGGCCCAGATATGTGATGTCATCAGTCATGTCATCAATGACATTTGTGATGTCATCTTTGATGTTCTGGGTGTTAGTCTTAGCAATGCCCAGTGGCGGTGCGAGTTATGGTTGCGAAACTTACCATAACTGACGAATTTCTGAGGTTTTTGGGTTTTACTTGGAACCATAACGTCCCTTTAACAACGTTTTTTCATCGAATACATATATAGATAATGATCACAATAAAGGTATACAAATCCAATTATTCATTTGCCTATTGCCATACCTGCTTTAAAACTTTAGACTCCATTTAGAACAGACAATGATTAGGCCAATAGCGTTGGTTGATGTATAAGCATGTTATAGCCATTGGCATCATACCTGTAGGTAACCATATTAATTACAAGCTAGTTCAATTGTAATCCCAGAGAGTACCACAATTTATTAGGTATTGGCATGATGTGCTCTGATACTCACACCATGAGTCATTTGTTTCTACCCTATACAAGGTAATGCTTCAAAAGCCCAGGTACTCACCACTTCAAGGTAGGGTTATCAGAATCCAAGGTACGTATACTACTACCAGGTATTGCCATCAATATAATCAAAACACCAGGTTCTTGCACCATCATTACAACCCAATGCCAAGGTACACACACCATTTTTGAGGCTATGCACAATTAGCGTAGCAATGGTAGTTTCCATAATGCCCAATCATGAGCCATTGCCAGATTCCAGTATGTCCATTTAGCAAAGAAGTGCCATTACATATTATGGTGATGATAAACTCTGGATCAGTTGGGCGCTGGTAGGGTATGGTGGTCCAATGGTCACTGTTGAGCGATTTGATCAAATCGCTCAACAGCGACCATTGGACCACCATACCCTACCAGCGCCCAACTGATCCAGAATGTGTCATCCCCACAAATCTCACAAATAAATGGGAACCCCGGAGGTGGTTCCTCGACAAACCAGGATCCAGGCTGCTGGTCAGATTCGGAAACAAGAAAAGAGGAGGTGCGCAGGAGAAAGGGAGTCCTTCCACGATTACCTCCACCCTTGCTAAAGCCATTACATATTATGCCCACTTAGGACAGAAAGGCTTTCAAATATGGCCATCTAGCACATTAAGGCCATGTTGCATTATTTGCAGTTATCACGATAAAACAAGATACCATTATAACTACCAGCACAGTAAGCCCAGAAGTCAGCATGCCCAGTTAGCATTGGAGGTACATTTTCAGCAGGGGGCTGAATGTGTGTGGTGAAATTGGATGTACGTGTGTCGGTCTGGGGCACTTTGTGCCAAGTGGTGTGGTGTGAGTGCAGTGTAGTGCTGGGCATCAGGTGAAGTAAAATGCTGGAATTATGCTTATGTGCAGTTCAGTTATAAGGATGGTGTGTTTGCAGTGTCTGAGGGTGATAAGTCTGCAGTGATGTGTATGGTGTCTGTGTACTGCAGCATTGGGGCCGTGGGTCAGACAAGGCATGCAGAGCGGCACCCGCGAGCATTACCGGATGGCAGCAACGGCCCCATAATTAACCGGGCTGTTGTTGCCATCCTTCCCATTCCCATTGAGCCCAATGGAGCTCAAATGGGAATGGGGAGTAATTTTTACCGGTGCCCAGAAAAGGGCAATTACCGGGTCCGCCAAAGTCAGCATGACCCGGTTATTGCCCTTTCCTGGGCGCGGTTAGAAAAATCATTACTGGCGCCAGGGTCGTAATGAGGCCCAATATCTCCCCCAAAACCACAAATAGCTTTTAGGGACTGCTCTTACTCATATAACACCCATATAACACCTAGTCACGATGGACGGTTTCTAGGGATTTGTCTTGAAGATCTACTTGGATATCGAGTCTCACCACAAATACCCATTTGGCCACCTTGCCCCTGGATGCTGTCTTCAGTGACTTTCTGTGGGGTGACACTCTATGTTACATCTTCTGGCAAAGGGTTATCCTATGGTAGTTCAATTAGCAAGCATCTGCGGTCAGCGTCATCATCTTGTTCGCTGGCAATCTCTGAAAATTGAGTCTCTCCTTCATTTGCTCACGTGGTGGTGGTTATTTTGCAAAACCAGCTAGTGGAAATGTTGCTTCCTGACTTCCATTGCTGGCCACACAGATGCAGGCCAACACTCTCGATACAGGCAGTTCCTGGTGGACTTTCCACAAAGACGCAGTGAGACGGTTTAGCCAAACATTACCACCTATCACTCTGAGGTGGTTCATAACCAACTCCAAACACTTGCCATTCATGGTGGCAGCTGAAATTACTCAATGGAACATAGATAACGGCACAACCAGAGACGTTCTTCTGCCGATTCATAAGTCCTTTATTACCATGTTTTATCCAGTTTTCAGGTCAACCTTGCAGAAACTTCAGGCAGTGCTTCATTTGTGGGGGTGCTTGCCCGGGCTGAACCCATTGACCTATTTTGCACACCAGCATTTAATGTCTCAGACTCAGTCCAAATAGTTGCCAACTATGTTTTTAGGTGCCAGTCAGTGTTAGTTACAGACAAGCAAAGTCAGTAGGAGCCACGCCAGTACTGCTACGCTAGTTATTCAGTTGAGCCAGAAGGGTACAGCGGTTGGTGCTTATACTGGCCACTGCAGCACAGCGATCCAGTCAGCCTACATGGCACAGTCCCGCTGCTGTAATGACTGGCAGTGCTGCAGCAGGGTGGGTGGCTCCCACGTGAAGGGCGGCCAGCAGCCAGGCAGCCAGAGTACCAGGTGCAGGCATTGGTCAAACACAAGCATATCTGCCTGTGTCAGTTGAATGCTGACTTTGCTGCACCTCGACAGGCTGAGGCACTCAGCGAGCACATGCAGGGCCTTGTTAAGGGGGGGCATTTCCCCTTTTCATCTGATATGCAACCAGCATGAGATGCATCAAGACACAGGCACATGCCAGGCTGCTAGTTCACTGACTCTTCAACATACACTGCCACATGACTGGGATTGGTGATGCAAAGTTTCCAGAGCCATTAGCGGGGCCGAAGGACACTCGGCACAGAGAGAACAATGGGATTGTCACCAGCCAACAGCACCACAAGAGCGGCAAGTCCCGGGAAGAGCACATTGCCATGGAGGGGTGCCTGTGCCAAGTGCCACTCTAATCAAGAAGATCTTGCTAAGGTGTTTGACAGTCAAGTTTATTTATTTATTTGTTTGTTTATTTGCTTGTTTTGCAATTTATATAGCGCACCAAGCCCGAGGGCATCTAGGCGCTCTTCTTAACAGTGAATAAAGGTGGTGTTGTAAGTTCCATACCAGCGTATAAGGTTTAAGAGATGCGCAGGTCGTAATAGTTACATCAGCTTAGTAATGATTTTGTCGTTGTCAGTTGACTACAGAAAAAAACATACCTTTTTTCCATTTTCTGTGGACAGACAGTAAACATGTGCCACCTATAGAATCAGGGGCTGGTGTGTTTAAAGAAACAGTTAAACATTTCATGTCTGATTTCACCACACGACAACTATGTCATGTTGTTTTGATTGCTATTTGAGAATGAATATGGCTGCACTCTGGAGCTGTGGCAGAGGCAGCTTTTGGTGTAAGAGGAGCGGATAATAGGGCACCAGCGGGAGGCTCCGGGCGCACTGGGTGCTAGGGGGCTCAAACTAGACGAGCTCCTTGCCCCGGCTAAGGAAGAACTTGAGAGGTCTGTCGTTAGCTTGGTGTTTGTTTTGGGAAGCTGAGAGCCAAAGGTTGTATCTTGATAGCAGTCAAATAAAAACGATTAATTTTATGCAATATTCTACACAAAACACGAATGTTGCCCAAATGATTTAATACAAGAAACCCCCGAAAAAAAGGGATGTAAACATTTGCATTTTAATGAAAAGCAATGGCCTGGGCAGTCGACTCAATTTGAGTGCAAACGTACCCGTACCCTCTGTATCGTTTACAGTGGCTTTCAAAATGAGCCCCTGCTACGTCACATTACATGAATAGGTTTCTGAAAATTCCCCGTCAATATATGGTCGGACTTTGCAAGTGCCATTGCCCTCGCAGTGGCGTCCCGTACATCAAGTCTCTTTTAGAGCCAGGGGTGCACTTGTCTATAAGGGAACTCTGTATAGTTCCTGGTGGGCTTCTGCACCCTCGGCCCCTTTTATGTGGTATTTCCAAATATTCCAATAGGAAAAGGGTTGGGCTTGCTAAAAATGTGTAATATGGGGCCACTTTGAGCATTATTTCCAGGGCCTCTTTTGGTTCTCAGTCCACCCCTGTTTAGAGCTCATCAAAACACGGTGTCACCAGGGTGTGTTCATTATCAACAAACAAGTAGCAGTTGCAGCCCCTAAAAATACAAAGCGTGCAGGGAAGCAACCGGATTCGAAGGCTTTCATTCGAATCACATCGAAACAATAATATTGCTTGTGAAGGGAGAAACACGTTTCAGAGCCAGCCTGTGCTTTCAGCAGAATTGGGAAACCAAAGCGCTTTGACAGTTGTGATGAGTTTCTAGATTGGAAACTGAAATGGGTGGAGGGGGGCTAGCCTGGGTTGAACGCTGACCTTAGAGGCTTGCAGTGTGCAGGGGCATACATGTCAACCTTGTGAGTTGCCACAAGAAATAGGCCTTTGTTTTTGCGGGTGTGAGCGCCATGGACGCCTGTTGGCGGGCAAGGGGATTGGTGGGTGAGAGAACTGGCCGGTATGCAGCTACTTACAAGGGGTGCCATGCGTGAGGCCTCCCCATAGCACCACAACTTCATGAAAGGGCCAGAGCCCATGGCATGGTTGGCAGGTTCTTCTGACGGTTGTAGTAGCTAAAAATGGCTGCCCATAATGGCCAAACAGCTGACTTGAAGGCTTCAAAAAATCCTCCAGTCGCTCAGAAGATGCCCTACCAGATGTTTTGGACTTCAACGCCCATCTGCTCCAGCCAGCACTGTCAGTGGTGACGGATCATGGAAGTTGAAGTCTAACACGACTGTACAGCGACATACTGACAATCCACCTTGGTATCCAGAATATCAGCAGGTTCCTTCCAATCCCAATCGACAACCTTCGCTACTGCAAGCTCCTAGGAATACATCTTGGTGGCCAGCGGCACTTGCTCAATCTTCTCACAAGCTCCTTTGACACCCAATCGGCCCTTTGCACTGATCTGCACACTACACAAATACTTAGGGTTGCTTAAGATGGCTTTTTCATGCTGAAGGGGGTACCAGGAGGCTTCGTGTGATGCTAAATGAGTGGGGGGTGACTTGTGAGGCCAGATGTGAAAGCAGTACTGTTGAACCCCCCTCCTGTGCGAACCGAGCACAGCCATGCGTCAGTATCTGCGCGTGCCGCATGGGGAGGTAGAGCACTGCCTCGCTGCTCTTCTCCAGCCTTGTCAGGTACAGTGTTGCCAGCAGACCCCGTGTGCTATTTCAGACTGGGACAACTGTATGCCCCAGCAACAAGGGGTGGTTTATTGGGCACTCACTAGCTCTCGGGATACGTAAAGAGACAGAAAGCACTCCTGGGAGAGAGAACACTCCCGGGCGCTGTTCTCCCTATGCGTTCCCTATGCCTGCTCCACTATAGGGAGGTGGGAGCGTGGGGTACCCCCTGTGTCAGTGGACACTGCTTTGTAGATGAGAGCTTCTTCCTGGCCCCATGCTCACATCTACATTTCCCCTCTCTAAAAATACTTACAAATTATGCCAGTTGTTAAGGTTATTCTCTTATGTTTAAATGTAATCTGGCATATTCGATGGTGCATGAGTGAATACACTGGACCTACAGCACTCACATTTCCCAAATTTAAAATTAATCATAAATGCGTGCGTGCACTACCTGTGATATGGGGCCTGGGGGCTGGGCTAATGCACTCAGCGCGGGCGCCGGAACAAACGGACACAGACACTAGGCAGTCAGTGACTGGAGCGGGATCTGCCGTTTGGTGGGCTCTCGCTTGCCTTTATTCACTTGCCCACGTGACCTCTGTCACGTGGACATCACATCCCTTATCAACTTTAGATAAACATTTAACATGTGAAACATTAAGGACATTCAGGTAGCCACAACAGGAACAAAGTCTTGTCTTGAGGGTGTGGGGGCTGGTTCGTGGTACAGCCTCTCTGGCACACGTAGATGCCATTGAGGAAATAGCCTTGTAGCCTTGTTGATGGCGCTGGTCATTTCTGGAGTGCGTAGTGTTCCCCTCGATCTCTGTGGGGAGCTTGAGGTGTGGCCATGTTTTTCTCTTCTTCAAGTTGGCCTGGAGGCCTTGGGGTTGATTCTCCTTCAGGTCTTTGGCTCATCATTGATCTGCTTGCTTCTGGGTGTTGGTCCTTTGTGGGGCTGCTGTTTGCCTTCTCCTCTTCCCATAGGGTCGACGGGACTTTCTGAAAGTGTGAGACGTTTCTGGTTACTGAATCATGTCCTCGGGTGGCTCACGCGAGGCCGTGCTCCCGGTGGAAAACTGTCCATGGTGCCGACTCATAGGGGAGTGACATCTTTCCTTTCTCAGCTGTGGTCTTTACCAGAACCGTGTCCCCAATTTGGAGATCTTTGGGTGCTGCTCTTCTTCCTTGGCATTGTGCCTGCGCCTTCTGGCGTCCACACTTTCTAAATCGACTGGTGGTGGTTTCCAGGAGTGGTGTAAAGGTAGGCCTCCTTCGATGGGGACACCAAACATCATGGCTGCTGGTCTGACACGCTTTGAGGAGTGGGGTGTCAACCGATAGGCGCCTAGGAATCTGTAGAGCTCTGGGAGCCATGGGCGGCCTTTGTACTTAGCAATTCTCACTGTTTTGTTAATGGACGCCATGAATCTTTCGGCGTCCCCGTTGGCTTGTGGCCAGTATGGGGTCACGTGGTGGTGGTGTATTCCCAGGTCATCAATGAAGTGTCTGAAGCATCTGCTTGTGAAGGGTGGTCCGTTGTCGCTGCGGATCGCGAATGGGGTGCCATGTGTTGCAAACATCTTTTCTACCGCCGTGGTGACAGACGTGGCATCAGTGGAGGTGACGGGTTCGACCTCCGGATAACTGGTGTGCTCATTAATTGCTACGAGCAGGTATGTTTCGTTTGTGATCATGCAAAAGTCAATGCTGATGGTTTCCCACCTATGGTTGCTCCAGGAGGGGCATTCCATGGGCTCCGGCAGTCCTGGTCGGCGTGTGGACAGGCATGCGGTGCAGGCTTCTAAGTAGGCCATGACTTTGCGCTGCATTTGGGGAAGCCATATGCGTGATTTGAAGAATGCCTGTGTTTTTACAATTCCCTGGTGCCCCTTGTGCGCCAGTCGAAGGGCCCTCTCATGTAGAGACATCAGTAGCACAATTCTGTGTACTTTCAGGATCAGGCCATCCACTGACATGGACAACTCGTGGAGTATCCCAAATAGTGCGTGTATGAGCTCTTGGGCTGAGGCCATCCTTCGAGTGACGGCTGTCAGGAATGTTTTCCACTCCCCTGACAGGATTGCTGTTTTTGTTAGTTGCAGGCACGGGTCTTTGTCCGTCTCGGCTTGTATCTCCTCCAGTGTCATGGCTTTAAGTCTGGCACATGCGACTATCTGGCAAACGTGTTGCTCTGTGATTTTCGCTGCCTATGTTCAGTCGTGGTGGCTGGGCGATGGTGGCGGGACAAGAAGTCTGCTGGGTTGTCAGCGCCTGCCTGGTATTGGACGTCTAGGTCGAACTGTTGTACTTGTAGTAGCCAGCGTTCGATCCTGGCGGGGGGGGTGGTGCGTAGCCTCTAAAGATGGGGATGGGCGGCTTGTGGTCAGTCAGCACCTTCGCTGGGTGTCCCAAGATGGAAGTGTTTGCACCCTCAAATGATTGCCAACGCCTCCTTTTCGATATGGGCGTAGTTCTTTTCCGTCGGTGTGAGTGCTCTGCTTGTGAATGCAATGGTGAAAACTGTCCCTTCTTTGTCTCTTTGTGTCAACACAGCCCCTAGCCCCACGGGGCTGGCGTCGATGAGTAATTCCGTGGTGCGGCTGATGTCAAAGAATGCAATGGTGGCGTCACTGGAAAGGGAGTCTTTGATCTTCCTGAACGCCTGTTCTTTTATTGACACACCACTGCCAAGGTGCTTTTGCTTTTGTGAGTTCACGCAGAGGGGCAGCGGTGGTGGCTAGATCAGGAATGAAACGAGCACAGTAGGTGGCCATTCCTAGGAAACTTCTGACTTCTGTCGCAGTGCACGGGGTTTCTGCACTTTTGATGTCGTTGACTTTGCTGGGGTCGAGGGAGACTCCATGCTTGTTGGACACATAGCCAAAGAAACTTAGCGATCTCTTTGCAAACTTACACTTCTCTTCTTGGAGCGTGAGCCCGGATTCTTCTAGTCAATGGGGTGTCACCGCTAGCCGTGCGATGTGTTCAGCTTCTGTTTTTCCGTAGACCAGGATGTCATCTCTGACGTTGGTCACTGCCGGTAGATCTTGTAGCACTCTACGTATCTCGTTCTGAAAAACTTCGGCTGCTGAGGAGATGCCGAAGTTGAGGCGGCGGTAGCGTCGGAGGCACAGGTGTGAGGAGAAAGTGGTAATGTAACGTGATTCCTTGGCAAGGCGGATCTGGTGGTAGCCGGATTGGAGATCAAGCTTGCTGAAGACGGTTGTGCCTGTTAGATCGACGATCAGTTCATCTGTTGTTGGCATGATATGTCTTTCTCGCCCTATCGCTGCATTGGGGAGTCACATGTCAAAGGCATATGCGAACTGCGTTCGGCTGTTTAGGTTTGGCTGCGACTACCATGGGAGAGACCCACGAGGTGGACCCTGAAGTCTTCTGGATGATCTTGAGATCCTCCAGTTTGCTGAGTTCGGCTTCGACAGCGGCCCTCATGTGGAATGGTACTCTCCTGTGTCTTAAGGCCCTGGGTTCAACGGTCTGCTCGATGTGGAGTTTTACTGACCAGCCTTTGATGCAGCATATGCCAGTGAAGAGTTTCTTGTGTTTCTTTAGCAGATGCTCGATGTCCTCTGACTGGATGGAAAGGTTGAATTGGATGACCTCTAGGTGTTCCGCTGTGGTGCAACTGAGTAAGGTCTCCATCCTGGCTTCTACACCGTGAATTTGTGTCTTGCAGCTGATGCCTCGGTGTGAGAGTGTTGTTTTAAAGTACCATGCTACAGGGAGAGGCTTTTTGCATCCGTAGGCGTAAAGCAGGACTGAGCGCCATGGAAGTATAAGCTTGGGGTTGAGTTTGGCAAATCTGGAGACATAAATGACGTTCACAGTGGCCCCTGTGTCAATCATCATGGTCACGGGTATGTCTCCCACCTATATGGTGCATCGTCATGACCTGGTTCCGCTGTGATTGTTGCTGTCTCCTGGTTTCACTGCCGAGATCATGTGTGCTCTCTACTTCGTGTGGGTATGGGGCCGCCTGTTGTGGTCAGGGGACGGCTCTCTGCTGGATTGGTCTTCATCGCTACTGGAGCTCTCTGTGTTTTTGCCATCGATGGTGCGGGAGCGCCCACTTCTGTTGTATTGTTTTCCACCAGGCTGTCTCCTTTGTTGGCGGACTGGTCTCTCTGGGTGCCTTGTGTGAGATTTTCAGGGTCCTGCGTCGTCTCTGTGTCACAGGGTATTCTCCCTGTGTGTGGCATCTTTGGGTTGTCTGGAGCTCAGGCACACTGACGCATAATGATTCTCTTTTCCACATTTGTGGCACGGGTCGTTTCTTCTGTGTTGTCCTCCGCACCATATGCAGTACTTTGGCCTGGTGCTTGACGGCCCTGTCCGTGACTTCTGCTGTCTCAGGGCGTTGATCGTCGAGGCGTTGTTTTTTGAAAGCTCGGTGTCCAGTGGTAGGGGGCTTATGATCTGTTCCATCTTGGTTACATAATCATCTGTCCTCTCTCGTAGTTATCCCATAGATAGCATGGTGTCGAGCGGGAGGTTAGTCTCTGCAAGCATGGCGCGTCTTAGTTTCTCTGAGGACAGCCCGTGTATGACTTGTTGCCTCACCGAGGATTCTTCGTTCAGGAAGTCGCATGACAGCGCCATTTCACTCAGGCGGCTGTGAAAGTCATCTATGTTCTCCTGGGGGCGTTGTCTGGCCTGGCTCATCTTAAACCTCTCGAAGTCGGGGCTGGCTTTTGGCTTACATTTACTTGTGAGAACGTCCTTAGCTGTTGCATAGTCGTCATCAGTGCCTCGGTTTAGTAGGGCATTGAAAATGCAGAGAGCCATCGTGCCTAGGTTGAGCATGAGGAATGCTCTCTTCATTTCCTCATCATTGATCTTGCGAGTGTGGAGGGATAGTTTGAACTGTTGTATCCACAGTTCCCACCGGAGGCCGGTTCGAGCCCCGAACAGCTGGAAGGGTTGCATGAATGTTCTTTGCGTGGTATCCAGCCATGTGCTAGTGTCTGGGTTGTGGCCCTGCTGTCTCTGCGGTGTCGTGATGTCATCCGTCATGTTGACTTTGGCTCTGCACGTGCCCTTGCCGGTGGACATGGCTTGGTTTGTGGTCACCAGGTCTGCGTGGGTGAGTCTGTTGACTGCACCAATGTGTGGACTGTGGTGGGGTTCCTGCATGGCTCAGATTCTCTCCGGGCACTGAGGTGCTGTTTACGTGCTGGTGCATGGTTGCTCCTGGTGGGTGTGGGTGGACACTACTGTAAGGCTCACAGTGTGTTGTTGGGTGGGGGGTTGTTGATTCTGGCACCCCTTTTATTTGTGGATGGCGTTGTGGGCCTGCTGTGTGGCACCTGTGCTAGTTGCTTGATGTGGTTGCAGCACTGCCTGGGCCTGTGCCAGTGGATGCACGCTGTTAGGCTAGGCCTCTGCATATAGTGCTGTGAGCAGTCTTGGCCCAGCCTGCTGCCGTGTGTGAAGTGGCCTCTTTTTTTTGTTTTCTTTCTGCTCACGTGCTGCGTGAGCGCTGGGGTTTTGCTTGGGGGCCCGGCTTGCTTGTGGCTGCTGGAGTGGGTGTATGCCTGCCTTGTCAGCCTTGAGCGGGGGTGTGGTGGAGCGCAGGACACTTAATTTGAAGTCTGTGGCAGCAGACTTTTTCTTTTTTTTTTTTTTCTCGCGCTCCCCGGCATTACTGTCAGGCGCAAGGAACTCCACGAGCCTGGGGGCTGCCGAGGGAGCGCGGTCACCTTCTGTTCTTTGTTGTCGGTCGGTCAGGGGGATCCCGCCTCGTCGCCAGTGTGATATTGGGCCTGGGGGCTGGGCTAACGCGCTCAGCGCGGGGCCGGAACAAACTGACACAGACACTAGGCAGTCAGTGACTGGAGCAGGAACTGCCGTTTGGTGGGCTCTCGCTTGCCTTTATTCACTTGCCCACATGACCTCTGTCATGTGGACATCACACAACCCACTACTCTTATATTTTCTGTGACCATTGCCCCAAACAGAGCATTGTTGGTGCGGTATTATTCACGCCAAATGCCCGGCAACCTAGACCCATGCGTGATTTGGCACAACATTCTAGCCTGGGGTCACGGTGTTGGGTCTTGACGCATCAGGCCAGTCATATCAACCTAGGTTTAATCAGAAAATAAAACACGCATTTTTGATCGGGCTAATTCTTGTCATGCCTGATACCTGCTCCAATGAGAACAAGTAACCAGGCAGAATAAAGTGTAACCCTTTATATTATGTGGAGAGGTTCTTCTCTCTGAAGTTGCCATCTTTTTGAAGCTTTATCTACTTGTAAGTTGAGGCAAAAAGTCTCTGTCCATCATGCATGTATTTCTGTGTGCTATTTTTTAAAGTGAGAAATAACTTTTTGACTTAGCATTTTGATACATTACCTCAGCTTTCTGTGTTATATCATATGCTATTTCCCCCAAACTGCCTCGCATAGACCCTGGCCTTTTTGTGCCACCACTTATGCACCTCCACCACAGAGGTCTCTTTGAGCAGGGAGGGGTGGTGGGGTAGTAGGTGCGGATGTTAGAAGAATACTTGTGTCCCTGTCACATCTGGTGGATTTGCCAGGGCACAACTCAAAAAAGGGGAATGCTTGCACCCTCCAGCAGGGAGCAGCAGTGCAGTGGGCAGTGAGTTGGTGTCTCAAAAATGCACAGGTGTGCTAGAAAATATGTGCACCCCGGCGCTTACTTATTTGTAAATTAAGCCTCTCTGTCTGGTCAATGTGTAGACATACGTGCTGTTCTCTGGGGCGTCATATGCCCTGGAATAAGTCACTGTATTTGTCCATGAATCCTTTGATATTTTCCTCATTCACCCCAAATGCTAAATTGAGTAGGCCCAGTGCCTCAGCCATGTTGCAACTGAGAAGAATGTCTTTTGCTCAGAAGTCACATAGAATTTTCCCCTGACAGAGTTCTGTTCATGGCAGACCCCCGCTCCACCTAGGGGTAGAGGTGCAGGCCACAACACTGGTGTTACCGGGGCGCCCATAGCCCCTGCAGAGCAGGGGGCCCCATGCTACCCATGCCCACTGGGGAGGCCCAGTGGCGGTGGTGGGGGGCCTCAATAGAGCTTGCATGCGGCCCCCACATTTTGTGTTACGCCAGTGGGCCTCAATAGGCGAAAGTCCTGACTTTCGGCAACACCAACTATGGGTGTGACTCCAGAGCTGCAAATTGAGCTGCGACCCTGACATTCACAGAGTCTCCGGTGTGGAATGTTCGTGGATTGGTGCTACCCGCCATCATGGCTGCCTCCATCTTGCTTGTTCGTGTAGTGCGGATTGGGAAGATTAAAAAAAGACATCTTTGACATTTGCCTCTTTGCTTTTGAAGGTGTGATCCTCCATCAATGGCCACATCCAAAACTGCCACTTTGGTTCTTTGCGTTTATTGCTGTTTTACTTTCTCAGGTGTCAGATCAGGAAATGCGGCAAGGCACACTACTTCTCGTAATGGTTGAACTTCTGGCATCACCCAGAGGACCCTAGAACTTCCATGCGGTTTTTGTGTCTATCTTCGTATTCTACCTCCCCCTCTGGGTCAGCCATGCAAAACATTGGCGATGGCAAACTGCTTTCAATGCATCCATTCCAAAACAAATTCAGGGCATCTTCCATGTGATCCACTCTTGCAGCTGCCAACTCGTGTGATCTGCTCATGCCTAATATTCTTTGGTATGTGATGCTGAGTTGCCTCATGATCTGGCATCTCAAATGATTCAAAAAACAATCCTGAGTTAAGTGTACATGTACTTCATCCACATTGCCCCCCCCCGCCCAGTGTACATGTAAGGGCAAGTTGACGTTGAGGTGCTTGGTACGTGGTCAGGGATATTTACGCCTATTGGCGCACTTGTCGTAGCTTGACACCTTTATGATGCGCCTTGAGAAGCCATTGGAATAAGTTGGAAAGTGCATTCTTAGGCCCTTATTCACAGAGCGCTTGCCAATGAGGTTTTGCCATTATAAAACACTTCTATGAATTAGGTCTTGAGTGCCATTATGTCATCCATAAATGTCATTGCCATTCGACATCACTAGGCCATAAAGAATGTGAAATGCATGGTAATGTGTATTCCGGAATCAGGTCCTGGAAGAAGGTTGCACGACTACCCTCTTGCTAGGCCCCAAGTCTCATCTGAGCACTGCAGCAATTCTCACCTTGCTGAAGAGAGAATGAGGTTCACAGTATAATACTCCAGAACCCTGGCAGCACGGGCACTCCAGGCCAGGCTACCTGAGCCCATGACGTTGTTCTTGTGGCAGTATTTTAAGTGATATATACCCTATGTCTAGCTGGACAGAGAGGCATTTCTGTACATAATCCAGGCTTAAGTGTTCAGGCCATTGCACAGGACTTTTTCCTGGGTGCCTTAACATTCAATTGTGGGATGTTGATGTCCATTAGATAGAATTCTTTTTGGTTTCATGTATGTTTGTGAGAATGTTCCTCTGTAGATTACTTTATCAATCCTGTATGGTATTTAAAGCAATACATCAATGAATGTCTTAATTTTATGAATGCAGGTATTAAGCTTGCGATAATAATTGCTGATTAAATAATGTTTGCGAAATGCAGAGTTGACAAATACCAACACGTCTTCAGATGTGGTTTTTCTTTTCTTCATTAATACATTCTCCCCAAATACTGATTTAAACTATTAGGGAGTCACTGTATCCAGTAGAGCACTCCTGTATAACCGACAGAGTAGCAATAAAGAACTCAGCTCCTTTTAGAAGTCATTTCCCTGCCAGGACAGTTCTTCAAATCTGGCTATATACCGCCATGGTCCTGGGCAGAGTAGGGGTTGGCTCTTTTGTGGTTAAATTAAGATGCTACTTGACTGGTCCTTAAAGTGTCCCGGGGAGAAGAAGTTGGAGTCTGCTGTGAAAATTCAGCCCATGTGAACACCTGCGTGGCCATCATCAGAGGGACCTTATGACACAAAGGTTGTATGTGGAAAAAAGAGTATAATTATACTGCTACACCAAATATACTTCCCAAAAATAGGCAACCCTATACATTTGACACAACAAATAATGGTAAGCAGTGTGTGGTCATAGGTGGAGACCCTCCTCTCGCTATTCCTAGCCCAAAGTAGGAGGAGGAAGGTGCTGAGATCTTCAACTATGGACTTGCTAAACCAATGTGTGGTGGGGGAAGTGAAGCCAACCACTCCATCACACAGAAAGTTGAAAAATATAAAAAACAAGTTTATTATAGTGATTCACATATATGTACATATTCTTTCAGTTCTATAATGAACATCACCAGAGGGAGGCATCAGGCTGTGAGGGACGGTCAGCGCCGGCTCAAGGTGCGCTCAGGGGGTGCGGCTGCACAAGGGCACCCTCAAGCGCAGCAAATAAAGGGTGCCTTGCCTCCAGCTCAGTGTCATGTCAACTTAAGTACTGTGTGGCCCAGCGCCTAACCGATATTTAAGTTTACATGACACTGAGCTGGCCCTTAAACACACTGACAAGAAAGAACAGTGGGGAGCTCCTTTCTGTTCTTCGGCTGATACTTGTTCTTGATTCTATCAAGAACAAGTATCAGCCAAACAACAGAACTGAGCTCCCTGCTATTCTGCATTTGTGGTGGGTTAATATTCTGACGGTTTCACCCTCCTTAACATTTGCATTATAGTAAATAGTAATAGTATAGTAAAGAAGTATAGTATATGCTTCTTAGAAATACTACTATAATGCTGGGAAAATGTTGGGGGGGGGTGGAGTGGGGGTGGGGGCACTGAAAAATCTCACACAAGGCCCTGGCAATCCTGGAGCCAGCACTGGGAGCACTGCACCAGTCACTACGCGGAGGTGCACAGCGGTCCGCCAGCACACTGGCCGCACCAAACCCCCCACCCTATACCTAATCACTGCTGGAGTTGTCTTGATTCACTATGGTTTCACCATCACCTGGCCTGTTGCCAACACTTGGATTTGACTTTATGGACACATTGTCTCTTGGTGTTTCACCTTCTCAACTCTCTATCTGGACCTCCCCTGGATCGCGTACTCAGGGTGACCCTGAATCATGCTGTGCCCATCATCATCTTGAATCCTTTCCTACATTTTCTGTTCCCTGCAACATTGTGTGTTTTACTGACCTCTGCAACTGTTTTGCTCTCCCCTCTGCTTCTCTGCTCTTTTCACTCTTTTATTCTCTGTTCTCTCCTCCTCTCCCTTCTCCCTCTCTCCTCCCGCCCTCCCTTTTTACTTTTTCTATGCACTTACTCTATCAGAATCGTCCCTGGAAATAGTATGATAGCAACAAATGTTTGTTTCCTCCCCCTTCCCTTACTTGTTTTCCTCCCCCCTCCAGCACTATCTGAAATGTCGTCAGGCCTAGTACAATAGTCGCTTGTTTTGTTCCTCTCCCTCCTTTCTCCTCCTCTCTCCCTCACATCTTGTAAATCTCTGGCTCTACCAGAAATGTTGTCAGGCCTAGTACTCCTGTCTGTTCTCATTTCCTTCCTATCTGTGTTTTAGCTCTTGCACTATCTGAAATGTCGCCAGGCCGAGTACGATAGTTACTTTCACATTCTTGTTGTTCATGGCCGTGTAAGAATGTCATTGTATTTTTCCTTGTTCCCTCCCTCGCTGTGAAGTGCTGTGAAGCGCTTTGGAAAGCATTGTGTATAGGTGCTATATAAATAAACTATCATATCATATCATACCAAGAGCATGCACACCCTTTTTTGCCAGTTATTGCATACCCTACACACAGTGTAGGTGAGCCTCACAAAGAAACACATCACACACAGGAATTCTGGGAGGAAATTAGCATAGGTTTTACTGAACCATGTGATGAGGCAATGAGCTTAATCACATGCCCAATGCAATAATGACTTCCCACACTCGGGATGTCATTACAGCTAGCGGTGGGTGAAATTACCACAGGTGAAACGAATATGGAGACAGTTGCCACCAAATTCCGTTTCGCCATGCAGATTTTTCCGTGTTCTGCCACATGTTTTGGCGGTTTTCTTTTTGTGCGGAAAAAAACATTTCGGTGAAAAATATATTTTTTGGGTCCCAAAACAAAAGAAAAAAAGCAGAATTTCATTGTAACAGGGTTAAACATTCTACTTTTTGGTTTCCCACAAGCAAAATTATGAAAAATTGAAATTGTGTGGATCACATTAATGTTGTGACTATGAATGTGAGAATAACATCAATGGAGACATTTATTTAGATTATACTTCATCTAGACGAATGTGTTGGAGATACTGTTGTTGATGTTTTTCCTTCAGCTGGGTGGCCCACAAATGCCCAATCCCACTTTTCTGCTTGCTGTCTTAGAAACCCTGCACACACAGGTGAGGGATACTACACCCAAAGCTCTGCTGCAGGCACCATCATTCGCTGGATCCCCATTTACAGGCAAACCTGGGGTGCTTTACCTGCTCTGAGACCACCTCTCCAAGAGAGAGAAGTATGAGTACTCCTGTCCACATCCAGGCGAGCACCCTTCTGGGCCAACTAGGGACTAAAAACATTGACAAAAAGGGAGAGAAATAGGGCCATTGTTGAATCAGCATACTGTGGTGGAAGGATTTTCCTTTTACCAAATGTGCTAGTTTAGATCTCATGCAATTAATTTCAGAAAACATTTTGATATCTATTTTCATTTTGTTTTATTATGATTGGTTTTCAAATGAATTCGTAGACACATAAAGCCATCTCTCACATCAAGATAACTATTAGTAAGCTATATCTCACAACTAGGTAAGCTATACTCTGCGCTAGCTAGTCCAGAATAAATTGCATATAAGAGCCAGCGTCACAATTAGACAGAATTGTGAAGATTAGCATTACATCATATCTAGGCAGAACTGTAATACTAGCTTGCGTCATATCTAGAAAGAATTGTGAATGCAATTGTAATTGGTTATTTATAATGTGCTTAATACCCAGAGGTTTCTAAGCGTGGACCCGGGGATCGAACCTGTGTTGCTCCACGTCGTCTTGCTTCCAAGGCGAGCAGGTTGCCCCTGTGCTATCCTCCAGAGATAGCTTGCTTCCCATCTAAACAGAATTGTGAATGTCAGCTTGCATTACACCTAGACAGGATTGTAAAGATTAGCATTATATCATATCTAGACGGAACTGTAATACTAGCTTGCGTCATATCTAGACTGAATTCTGAAGATTAGCTTGCATCACTTCTAGACAGAATTGTGAAGATTAGCATTATATCATATCTAAACAGAACTGTAATACTAGCTTGCGTCATATCTAGACAGAATTGTGAAGATTAGCTTGTGTCACATCTAAACACAATTGTGAAGATTAACTTGCGTCACATCTAGACAGAGCTGTAATAATAGCTTGCATCATATATAGACAGAATTGTGAAGATTAGCATTATATCATATCTAGACACAACTGTAATACTAGCTTGCGTCATATCTAGACAGAATTATGAAGATTAGCTTGTGTCACATCTAAACAGAATTGTGAAGATTAACTTGCGTCACATCTAGACAGAGCTGTAATAATAGCTTGCATCATATATAGACAGAATTGTGAAGATTAGCATTGAGTCATATCTAGACAGAAATGTAATACTAGCTTGCGTCAAATCTAGACAGAATTGTGAAGATTAGCTTGCGTCATATCTAGACAAAATTGTGAAGATTAGCCTCTGTCACATCTACACAGAATTGTAATACTAAGAAAGGTGAAGTGGGGTACCTATTTGGTTATGCGCTGGGGCCCAAGAGATTAGATTGTACCTGTATTGGATGAGGATTTTAGCAGTGGTTTATAGGGAAAAGTGGGTCCCCATACCTACTTGCTGGAGAGTACTTGATAAATTGTTGGGGAATCCTTTCATCAAGAATTGTAATACTAGCTTGTGTCACATCTACAGGGAATTGTGTAGACTAGCATTGCAACACATCTAGACAGAATTGTGAAGATTAGCATTGCGTCATATCTAGACAACTGTAATACTAGCTTGCGTCACACCTAGATAGAATTGTGAAGATTAGCCTCTGTCACACCTAGACAGAATTGTAATACTAGCTTGCGTCATATCTAAAGGGAATTGTGGAGACTAGCTTGCGTCACACCTAGATAGAATTGTGAAGATTAGCTTGCGTCGCATCTAGACAGATTTGTGAAGTCAGCTTGCATCACATCTAGCTCGAACTGTAAAGATTAGCATTGCGCCACATGTAAGCAGGATTGTGAAGATTAGCATGCGTCACTTCTATATAGCGATGCCACTAACCAACCCCCTAAACCATCTCACCCCTCTGCATACACATCTCAAACTCTAACTAAACACAGCCATACCTCTAATGCACAACAACCCACACACACTTCACCACACAAGAACAAAAAAATACTACACATAGCCTCACGCAACAGCACACGACGGCTCCCAACCAAAAAAAGTACACATAAGCTTCAGCGAATGGTGAAAACCGAACTGAGGCTGCCAACAGCACATGACCGCTCTATTGCCTTTCTCCCGTTCAATCCTACGAACCTTCCTACCCTCTTCCCTTTTCAGATCCGCTAGAGCATCCGGGGGCCACTCCGGTGGTGACGGTGCGCAGTACAAATACCTTTAACCTTAACATAAAATATCACAGAATACGAACAGATAAAGCAATACAAAAATGCACACTTAGACACAGAAACATTAATCAATACACCTCTAAAATCAATCTCTGATATATATTTCTACAGCACTAACACTGTGTTATAATGGCTTGCTAGTGAGTAAAGGGAAACTGGAACGCGAAACTTAGTTTTCACTACCTTGGAATCCTAGCCTTACCTCTTTTTGCCACTTATATGGCATTTCCCCTCTTTTCATTAATCGTTCTTGGGGACTGATTTACACAAATGTTTTCAATGGGACTTTCCCATGTTAAAACATGTTTGTAAATCAGGGCCTTAGCGCTATGCAGCCGCCTGCTGTGCATGCATGGCGCTATGCAAAAATACCAATACATACATTGTAATTGTTTATGGTGCCCAGTGGCTACGGTGGTATTTTTAAGAGTTTCGCCATTTCGTGCAAGTGCCACGGCTGGACGTGCACAGCAGCAGCACAGTCGTCATTGGGTATAATGAAGTGGTTTTGAGTTCAGTCCAACCGGGCCTCCCAGCCTCCACCCCTGCGGTGATATTCCCGGAAGACTCGCGAATGCCCGAGCCTGGCTTGAAGGATAATAGCTGAGGGAGATGCGCGTAGAACGTTTAGGACCTCTATGAAAGAGCCCTTTGATAACAGACGGTGTTTTAATTAGAAAACAAATGATATGCTGCCACTTGAGGCTAAGCCATCGCACACTGACAGGGAGAGGAGACCAGCCAATTTCAGGTCCTGGAAATGTCACCGCTGCCTCAGCACACATCAGAATTTAGAGAACTTTAAAGCAGCAAATCTCCCGGGTGGATTAGAGGATTTTGTGCAGCTTGCACCTGGTGCCAAAAAGGGGACACTTTCTCCCAGTTCTTGGAAGAGGCAGTGCTTAGCACATCCACTGGCGGGTGATCACGTCTCTGAGCGCCCATTTGCAGATTCCTGCAGAAAGAAACACCGCGAGTCATCTGTTTGTTTCTATGCCCCAGGGGAACACGTTATCTTCGAATCTGGAGAAAATCTTTTAATGAGGGCCCGTAATCCCGCTAAATACCGCGATAATCGGCGCTGTTGTCACACGGGCGGTTTCTTTGAAGCTCACGCGGCTCAGAGGTCTTTGAGAGACATCGCGGTGCGGCCTCCATCCAAGCTAACTTTGACAGACATCCGTACACTTTTGGGCACAAGCCTTGACATAACTCAGTAAACACCCCAAAGGAGAAAGGGTGGAATAACAAAACGTTCAGAAATTATTGCACAGTAACCAAGGTATCCCAGATGACGCTATGATGCTGGAGAAAAGGTGCAAATCTAAAATCAACAATGTATTCGTTTTAAAATAATAACTTGGTCCAAGATTAATTGGAAGCTGGACAGTATTCGATTTAGACAGCATTTCTCATGGAGATCTTGTAACACACTTTCCTGTAGTTTCCCGCTCAGCTCCTATACTACAGACTGTTCCATAACATGCATGTTTGTATGTGGGGTAAAAAGGACAGATTTGACAAAAAAAGGAGTATACCCTGTACTAGCTATGCTGCCTGGTTTAGGGTAATCTAAGGTTATTTTTTTTTTGTTGGTCCAGAACTGAAGTGAAATGGTAATTTTGTACACGTGTGTACCTCAGTCAAGACAAATATTGCCAGAATTGCAAATTGCATTAGAAGTACGGCACAGGATAATGGAATGGTGAGCTGAGCTTGGCAAATGGGCATAGCAGTTCTGGGTGCCGCGGGTCACCTCCACACTTGCTGGCTGCTGCTAGCATAGACTTAAGAAAACCTGTTCCCTTGCACGAGAGGGCTCCATTAGGATATGGATGCAATCTAAGGGACTCCCGATGTTTGGAAAGCAAGCTTTGTCACAGAGGCCCAGCCAACTCAGCCTTTCATCCTTCTGAGATCGATAAATGAGTACCCATTTCGGTAGGGTGATATTTTATGTAAATACGTGCTCTGTAAAGCACTTTGGATTAAGGCGCTATATAAATAACACATCATTATCATCAAGCAATATTCACACTAGTGCGATTGGTGGGGTAGGCAATGTATGCTACTACATGCCGTCCAATAACTGAACAAGTATCAGGAAGAAAGTTGTATTTGCCCCTCGCCTCCCTGCCACCCTGTACAGCTGTACCCCTCCTCTGTATCCCTCTGTATCGACCCCACCCGCTGTATACATGTACTTTTGTATACCTCTCTAAAGCGCTCCATTGCTTCTCGAAGCCAGCAAGAAAAAATGTGGGAATTTCGTGAGAAAGTTTATGAGTAATCTTAGTTAAGAATGCTGTATCACAGTAATTAAAGAGTGACACGTGTTTCGACCACACAAAGGGTCTTAATCGAGGCAAGATTTGTGCTCGATCACCGAATACGGCAGACGCAGACCGCAGAGGCTACAGGCCACCCCAGATAACTATTCAGTTGACCATATATGAAACATCTACAGGCGCAAGTCCTTACCTATCAGGCCATTAAGAAACACAAATGGGGTCAAAACGCGTGCCGGCACCTCGAGCAACAATAAAGACCCAATGATAAAAACTCAGAGCAAGAGTGCTCTTTATGTACTGTGATACAGCATTCTCAACTGTCTAAGAGCACTCAAAAACCTGATACGTAGCGTCGATCTCACGAGATTCCCACAACATTTTTTCTTGCCCTCCTCACTTGGGGCACTTGAGCACTGTCCCATGGGAATCTTACAACTGCACCTCAACGTATCATCACTAATCGGGCCAGTTCAGCGCAGTATACCTATGTTCCTTGGGCTCTCACCACTTCTCGAAGCTAGATCTGTGCTCAATAAATACCATAGTAATTATAACAGTCATTGGGCCTCATTCCGAGTTTGGAGGAACTCATGGCGCTATTAGCGCCATGGCTGCCTCCAATACCGAGTCCGGCACCGCTCTGGTTGAATGGGGACTTACCGGGACATTCCGACCTGTGCGGACCCGGCAAGTCCCCATTCAACCAACCATTCTCCATTCCTCTTTGAGCCCCAATAGGGCTCAATGGGAATGGGGAAGGCGCTAATTATGGGCCCGCAAATAGCAGGTCCGTAATTAGCGCCCTGTTCCCTTAGCGGGACCCGTAAAGGACGTGTGGTCAGATCGCATGTTCTTTACGGCTCTCGCTAAGGGACCTCGGAATTGGGCGGTAAGGGTTTAACAGCACCGGTCTCCTTACCGGTGACCGTTATCCCTTACCACCCACGTCAGAATGGGGCCCTTTGTCCCTTTCAGGCAGTGCTGCGGAAGAATCCAGTAGGAAAAAGCTGAACTGCGTCTTGCCATATCTCCTCTCCTGCCATTCCGGCTCGTTGGCTCCTGCAAGGCCAGAGTGCAGTTTCTGTAGATGGAGGTGCCTTACTCCAACAGGCTGCATGGTGCTCTGATTAGGGCGCGCCTAATGTTGCCTTTCCCAGTGATTGCCTACACCTGTTAATCAGTATCTCCATTTCTGAGGTGGAGATGCATAGCTAGGCTATAACCTTTTGTTTTGTAGGATGTATTGCTGCTTCCAATCTTGCAGTGTTTTAACACACAGTAATGCCCCATGTGATGCCACAACACACATTTTATTGCCACATGCATTTTACCGCATTGTGGAATTTAACTCAATAAGTTGGTGCGGGCAAATTCAGTGTCTACATTTTTTGCCAGGCTCTTCATGACAGGGGACCTCGGCTGATGGTTGTGACGTGCCCACAGACTCACCTCTCCAAAGAACAGCTGGAAAATAGAAGTAAACAAAGAGAATTAATATAACATTTGGATGCACCAGCTGATACAGAAACATTCTGGAATGGATTTTATTTCTTCCGTGTGTTCACTCATTGAAATGAGCTTTATAGAATTGCTCTTGGGCACTTCCAACATCTTCAAGTATGTTGTAGTTGTCTCTGAAGCTGAGCTGGGAAATTGTACAAACACCCAAACACATGCCTGGCACATGCCCTTCATTTATTGTGGGAACCCTCGCCTCCTCCCCCTCTTGCTGGGACCTCAGCAGACTGGGTCATTTGAACAGGTAGGGTTACCGAAGTCAGGATGGAAAGGTTCGGATTTCTGTTCACACGGTTATACACGGCGTTGCGGTGGAGCCCGGACAAAGAGGTGGGGCCGCTTTGTTATCAAACGCAGCCATGATGCTGATTGAAGGTTAACTGGCTGGGCTGGCGAGTCTTGGCCTGTAAACGGAGATGGGTGCTGCGTGCCACGCATTGATGTTACAGGGCCTGCAGGAGGCGATCAGAGGCCGTGTCCCCCTCAATTATAGCTCCACCCGCCCGGCAGCAGCAGGTCAGGTTGCAGCAGCCGCCCATGGGTTTCCTATGAAAAGGGAGACCGTTTTTTCCTAGTCCAACTGACAATTTGCAATTTGTGCGTCATAAAATGTAGTGCGTCATATCGCACTACGTGTGCCATTACCAGTGATAGAAGGGTAACAAAAAAGTCGTGGCACTGTGACTCCGGCGGGGGACAGAGTAGGAAGGAAAGGCAGCAGCGTCTCCAGGAATCAAACTTAGGTGGGTCACAGGGGGGGCGGTCACAGACAAAAGAAAGGGGGCCTAAAAGGGCAAGTGTATGCTTTTCCCAAATTGACATATTGACATGGGCAAAGTAGTCCAAAGTGGGCCCTGGGAGGTAAAAATCGTGCATTTAAACAGCAAGCAATTCTGTTGTGTATATGTATATATCTTGCTGTTAACGATATTGTCTCATCCTATGTCGATATTGAAAATATATATATCGATATATCGCCCAGCACACACACAGCACTCCTGGTTTCGGGCCTTCATAGGCAATTTGTTCAGATGTTGTCTGTTGTCATTGGCTGGTAACGGACACCTGGCATTTTATGCACTTTGAAATGATACAGTGTCCATATTGTGTCCCTGATTGCATCTGCAGCATGGGGACTTTCACAAGTGTGCCATTAATGCCCACGATTCACGATGCCTTTTTGTGCATCACCCATCTGGCTGCCGGTGCTTTTCTGGAAGGTCGGTGCAGATCGGAATTGGTGCTG
The DNA here is from genome assembly GCF_040938575.1 of Ambystoma mexicanum. Classification (NCBI taxonomy): domain Eukaryota; kingdom Metazoa; phylum Chordata; class Amphibia; order Caudata; family Ambystomatidae; genus Ambystoma; species Ambystoma mexicanum. The sequence continues at coordinate 82,200,620 of NC_090928.1, read as the reverse complement.
TGGGTTCCTTTCTCAGCAGTGGTTTTGTGGGAACATTTTATGATGCAAATGTAGCAAGAACACTGAGAATATCCAGACAGGCATGTGAACTAGAGGAGCACAGTGTGTGTCAGTGTGTGCGCTATAACAGCGGTCAACAAGAGACAAGATATGATCCTTTAAAGCAGTGTCTTCTGCAGAGATGGAGCCACTCTGATGTCTAGAGAGCAGTGTGCCACTTTCAGGCCAGAAGAAATAAAACAGGCTAAGCAAATAGCCTGAAAACAGGCAAGTGATTGCTGGGGAAATGAGGACAGCAATTTAATTTAAATCCCCGAATCCCCTGCTTCCTGCAGCAAAGCTTGGGGCTCGACCGGGAAACCCTTGTCGGGGGCGATCTACCCGCCAAGACCCCAATTTGAATTTCAACAATCGGCAGCCAGGCCGGCCCAATTGTTGGAATTCAAATGGAGGTCTTTTGTCACTATGCCCTCACTCCCTCAGGCAGGGCAGGGGGCAGGGCTTGCCTTTTCACCTAGATGTGCATGCGTGCACATGCATGCAGTAGCAATGGCAAGCCCTGGAATCCGACTGCTGACCATCACCCCTGTGTCACTGTTTTGTGTGCACCTTTATGGTGCGTTCTTCACTGCATGTGCTGTGCACGTAGCCAACCCCGGCGGCAGCATTGCAGCCCTGTGTATTGCGGCCCTGTGTGTGTGCCTTGCCGGCGCACCACAGGCAGCACTGCAGAGAGAGCAGCCCAGAGAGGGGGGCAGGGGAGTATCCAGCATTACAAGAGCCACGAAAAAAGTCCTGCTACTTTTCCCCCCCAAATGTGCACGCAATTCCATGTGGTCTCATTCGTGCCCCAAACCACCCACCCCTGTTCTAATCTACTTTTCTGGCAACATTAGTGGCAGATGGCATTTTAACACAACAAAATAAAACTGCAGAATCATTACAGATGCAGGAAACTCATCAGAGCTCTGTCCAGGCGCTCTGGGGCAAAATACATGCAAAGCTCCTAATTTGCATATGCATTGCACCAACAGAAATGACTTCACATAAATGGACATTGCAAGGAGCATCATCATTCTTTGATACTTTTAGGCACCATGGAGGTGACTTTAGAATAGGTTGGCATCAGTAAGCCAAGTGACAAATAATGTTGAGGTGCAAAATACATAAACTGCACTATTATAATATATGGAGCAACTCTACAGTCATTGGGCTTTTTAAAAAATAAATAGCATGATATATTAACATAAGCTATGAAGTGAATCACTTACAGAGCAGCAGATAAGACACAGTGTGATTACATGATTTTCATAGGATCATACACTTTGCTTAAATCGTGAAACTGGGATGTGGACAATTTAAGCAACTGAGCACATCTTCGCATGTTTAGTTCATGGTTTTATTTTGCGTTTCATGTGCTTAAATAATACTTTATTTATAGCAATATCTTGGAAACAAACCACATTACATAATAAACTATCCTTGCATAGTAAACTAACTATACACTATGTACATTGTCATAGAAATATGTTGAGCAATAAAAGTGTGGCTTTAGTTTTCTTCTCCACATCCTGCATGCAAAGTCACAATAGCATCATGTAGATTAATGTGAGCCTAACAAATCGTCCTTGGGTTTTAAAGCCATAGTAATTTCATAAATCATGCCACATTATGCACCCTTCTCACTTCTGATCACTCCCTCCCATTCACATTTATAAAGGGACAACAGTCCCTGCTAATAGTACCCACCTCTGATCCCCCCTCGCATCAGTGCCTAATGGTTCACATTGAAATGCTCTGTTCACACAGAGCAACTCGAGAGTCCCTCTGCTGCCCCGAGCTCCGTGGGACATTGTCCTGGCAGCGGGACACCTCTCCCATTCTGAAAGGGTAAGGTGTCCTGCAGCCAGGACAATGACCGCGCTGAGCAAAAATTGCTCAGCACATATTGTCCTGCCAGCAGGACATCTTTCCCTTTGGGCACCCTCATTTAGGTGCCTAACGGGAAAGGTGTGCCACTGACAAATATCCCGGTCCTGCCCTCCCTGCCTCCCCGCTCGGTACGCCACTGTAGGGGGGGGCAAAAGGGGGCACATGATTTCAGAGGAGGGGCCCAGCCCCCCCATGGCCCGAGCCGTAACAATGCCATTGAGAAAAGGAGCAACGTGCAACACATTTTTCAAGGGTTGCAACCATACTGGTTGACAGCAAATTGAGTTGAAACAGATTTCAGTTTAGGAGCAACTGATATCCGGTGGTAAATTGAAGAAGTGTGCTTTAATTTCATAAAGAACAGTTCCAGAACGGTGAAAATGGTTGCAAAAAGAAGTGGAGCTGTTAACAGTACAAAATAAAAGTAGTGGAACACCGCTCCCGACCGCTGCCGCTCACTTCAACCGCTGGCCGTTACAAGCTTCTGTGTACTTTGAAATTTGAAATTCTGTCACGCTATTCAAAAAAACTTTACCGACTGAGTGGTGATGTTAGCTTGTATTTGTATAGCACCTCCTGCCGTTTGTTTTGACATCGAATCGCTAATGGTAGGAAGGTCCTTCCAAAGACCGTATTCTGAAAAGACGAGAGAAAGGAGCAAAGCAGTGACTGCACCAGCAATTGTAGTTCAAGGAACTGTTCAGAATTGTCCAAGAGCAGTAACACAGATGTCTAGCGTACATACGTTGGAAGACGAAGGGTCGATAGGGATTAGGAACGGGTCGTATTGAAATGGTAGATTTTATGGGACAGCTAGACCACATTTTTTGTGGGACTCAGCTGTATGCTACGGGGCTCTCCACTATAGGAGGAAAGGTAGTAAGAATAAGAAGCATATGGATCTGTAGGGCAACTGTATACAGTTGAGGGATTTGATATACTTTACATGCATATGGTAGAGGCTGTTTTTATTTATTTTTGTTTTATTACATGCCGAAAACCTGACAGGCATCAGTGCGTGGAGACACGAGACACACACACAAAAAACTATACAAACAGACAAGAACCTGGTTCAAAGGGGTCCGCGAAGAGGGGAGATGGACGTACCTACTCAAATAGATACCTTTTCAGTCCTTTTCGGAAGGAAAGCAAGTTTCTTTCCAAGCGAAGATTGGGTTGAAGGGCGTTCCATATGAAAGCTGATCCGGATTTTCCATGGAGATTAGCTGTCTGCTAAGGATACAGCGCTATAGGAGGCAAGGTTGTATGAACCCTTAGAGCAACTGTCTGCAGTTAAGGTCTCTGCTATACTCTACATGCAGCATGCATGCAGAGTGAATCATATGCAAACATCTGCAGATTTGACAAATACTTTGCCTTTTCATTAAAACGTTCCAAAATGTATTTTTGTGGAACACGTATTGATCACTGGGTTTGTGTATAATTGCGGCATACTTTTTGAAACACTTTTGCTGTGATGACGCAGTTCAATATTACAGAGAGAATTCTTTCTAGAAGAGAAAATGAACCAGTGCAGCAGTTGCAGCAGTCCGTGCATGATTGAATGCAGCGGTCCCGTTATTAGGAGGCTGCCTGTTGTCTCTTGCAGGACGTGGTTTGTCAGCCTGTGCAAGACTGCTCTCTTAGGGCGATTTCTCTGTGCTGATGGCGGCCCAGCGACAAAAGCAGATTCTCAACTGTTTTTCCGAGTATTTCCTTCAGAGTGGGGTCCCTGGTGGGGGGGGAGGGGTCAGGTGGATGTTAAGACCCTACATTCTGGAAAAAAGGCCCATTTCCATTAGCTGCTTATGTAATTCCCAGCATAGGAGGTAAGTGCTCTTGCGGGTGGATCATGCAACCTTCCTGCACATGTATGTGTTGGGGAGAGGGGATGTGCGATTTAGGGGTGGTACTGATGATGAGTGGTGTGAATGGACACCCTCACTCAGAACTAAAGCAAGCAATGGGTTGGACTTGCATATTATGAACTGTCTTGAGTTTTGATAATTGGAGGTAACTTCCGGTTTGGTAGGTGAAGTATTGGGAGAGAGGAGTCTTTGGTGTGTGGGAAGTGGAGTGTGTGCTTGTCAGGAGGAAGAGTGGTCGATGGGTACTGCATAGCCGGGTAATTTGTGAGCGTCTAGGCTTCGAAATTCACGACAAAGGTTAAGTGGCAAGTGTTGTAAACCTGACCAAAATAAACCGGCAATTCCTTAACCTTATGCGGAACATTTGCAATGTTTTCAAAATCATACCAATGCATGCAGTTGTTATTTTTGTACACACTGATGATGCTGCTTGTCCAGTTACAGCCACCCAGACTTTATCCTAATTACTCCGTCTGTCTATGTTGTTTAATCGAATGGCGATATCGAATCATCAGTTGATGTCATTGGCAGTGCTTTTCCATAACCTTTGTAATCTCACACACTCATAGCCCTGAAATCCACATTATATTTGCCAGAATTGAAGAGTAAATCTGCTTGACCGCTGCCAAAGATTATGGGGCCGATTTATGGAAGATTTTGCACAGCGCAAAGTGACTTTTCACTGCTGAAAAGTGAATTTGTCGGCAGTGCAAAGTGTATACAAGCATGTCCTGAGCTGGGATTTGAGGAGTGCTGCACTTGGTTTGTATAGATAAAAATCCTTGGTTTCACTTTGTTTGCCAGCATGTCGCTAGTTTCTAAGTCCTTCCAACTTGGAGGTATGTGCCCAGGACAGTACCATTCAGATAAGTGGGAAAGCTAGCAACTTAACAAATAGACTACATCTTGGGGTTTGAGTTGATGGTAGGTGCGCCTAAACTCTTCCAAACGCAAGAGAATTCTAATTATGTGGGTGGTCCAGTTGAGTTTTTAATATAGCTTCCTTGTCAACATGAAGCATGTTTTAAGGTCTCTTCCAATTTGGAATATAAGGCTGTCAAGAGATATCAAGAGATACAAATGTGCCCCATATTACACTCTTTTGCCAAATGGGGAAGGAAGCCAGGAGACAGTGATTTGTCAAACAGCATTCACTTTTTAGATGCAAGTTCAACTCAACCCTGGTGTATCTCGACCTTTGATTTACAGGTTAATCCAAGATCCCTACATCAGCCTTAGTGAGCTATCTTGCTTATAGTGCAGTCGGTAACCTGCTGTTGCATTCTTCAGCAGGTGCCATACATGTCCATAGTTATGAAGAGGGAGTGGGGATCCTGCCACCTCCCCCCCTCCCATCAAGTTCATGACAAGACGAAAAGCCAGAAAACACAGCAATCATCCGTTCTATTTCAGACAAATCCCTAACGGACCAATGATTGACAAATACATTGAGAGGTATCCCCTCAGCAAGCCATACCGACCAGGTGCGGTACAGATCTATCCATGTGTGGATGAAGAGCCACAGACCATGGTCAGAGACACCTATATGGAGAGCCTGGACTAAAGCACAAAGAAGCCATATTGCTGACGTCGTTAGAGACACCACAACAGCAACGTTAGACATGACGCACACGTGCCATCCGCACTCTGGGACACAAACACACACTCAAATACATGAAGAACATGGGCGTACAGTTCTATAGTCCGAGGACAGATACATATACATACTTTCATTGCTTTTATTTTTGCCTTTAGCCAAGTGCAGCAATGCAGAAACCGCAAGGCGGAAGAGATCCTGAGCAAAGCTTACAGATGCTTAAATGCAAATAACCAATTGGAACTGCAAGAGCACCTATGGGACCCGACAGAGCCAAGTGTGCCTAATATATGGAGAATATAGTATAGCATCGACACTGTAGAAACCGCATTACAAGATTTAGGAAAATTACAGCAGACCTCAGGCCTCTGAGCAAGGGATGAGCTGAGCTGATTCAGGCTGGACAGAGAGCAAGATGTGTGAGACAGGACCCGCAGCCAAGGTCAAGAGATACAGATGACATTCCAATCCCCAGACTACAACATGGACCAGCTGCAGAAAAGGGAATACATCCTCATAATTCGAAGCTGTAGAGCTCAATTTCGCGGTCTCCAAACACGTGATACAGCTGAGCAGAGAATGGACAGTGATCAGTGGTGAGAAAGGAGAGCCAAACCTAGGCAGCCAGACACGGACTGCAACAAGTATGCAACAGTGTTGTGCTGAGCAGGAGAACATTCTCATAAGGCAAAGGTGGTGCACAAAAGTTACAATACAGACCCATAAACATTCTCATCACCTTGAGAAGGTGCACAGTGAGCTGAGAATCATTTTGGATCCCAGGCTTGGGGTCGTCAGCTCTAGCCAATCACAGTTTAGTACCCTACGGGTGGGTAGCAACGATCAAGAACCAATGGTAGGTCCACTACTCTTCAACAATGTAGTGTTGGATTTTGGGGAAGGGACAGGCCACCACCTGAAATGCGAGGGGCAGTAGAATAACATCTATAGTATCCTGTATAGGATATAGAAGATTCAGTACCCAATCACCTGGCCCAATAGGTTTTCTAGAAATGGGCCCAGGTTGTAATGAAGTGCTGACACCATTTGAGGGTAAAACCGGCCTGCGAGCCGAAGAAGAGTGTGAGGTACATGGATAATTCTCTGTTCCTGTGCTGATCCCTGTTGGTTTTGTGTTTGTCTGTAATAAACCGCAGTTTGAACTTGCCGTTGACTGAGTCCTCCATGTATTCTGGGGTAGGGTGTTGGGCCCTCCAAGTCCGTAAACTTCCAGTTCTCCCAAACATGCTGGTATCAGAGTGGATGGTTGGCTCCGCCAGCCCGGCACCAGGTCGTCTCCTCCGGCGTGGAGCCTGAAAGGCTGCAGGACCGTTGCATATTTTGAAAAGACAGGAAACGCATGCCTGTGGAAAGGCCATCAGGAGCCAGTTGGAAATCATCCTACCCGAAGCCAGCGAATAGTCCAGGCAGACCAGGACAGGAAAGTGAGTGCCTTCTGGAAGAGTCGGCAGCTGAGCAGCGCCAGCAGACCACATAGTGTAAGTATTGACCCAGTGTCACAGCAACTGTGGGTGTGAGGGAGGGTATTGAGTATTGTCAAAGTATTGTTTAGCATTGTCAAAGTTAGTAGGGAGAGGAGCAGAGATAGATATCAGTTGTCTATGTTTAGGGCACATTCGGTTTTAGATGTAAACGGTTCTGCTGAATAGCCTAGACTATTGACTCGAGAGCGCGGATGACAGAAATATGTAAATAAGTTGATTTCCTGTGGGTTGGGCATTTTATCTCGGGTCATAGATGACAGTATCCCTGTAAGGGTTAGCCAGGGAGCTGGCCTAGATTGCGGAAGGTTTGTTGGATGGTGAAGTCTCCTGGAGTGAGATGTTTTGTACGCAAGGCGACGCAGTGGGTACAGTTTGACCACAAGAGACTATTGGTATACTCTGCCTGGAGAAAGGAAGACAGCTGTGGGGTTTTTGTGTCGTTGAGAGTAACGGGCTATTACAGTGTGCGCGCAGTATTTGATTTTTCATAGCACTACCTTGTTTAGTGAACTGGAGACATCATCCATAGGTTTGCACATAGGACACAGAGAGCATGAGACTGTGAGGAGCTAGTATTGGAAAATTTGGAACGGCAGACGAGGTGAACAAGCGGCGGTGCACGGAAGGCGCATGTGCAGGATTGTGGGTGGGCCTGAGGAGGCAGTGATTGTGAAGGAGAGGTGGTGCGCAAGGCATGCCTGATAAGTTGTGGAGCCAGAGAGGCTCATAGAAAATGAAAAGTATTGTCATCATATTGTACCTTTCTCCCTCAACAGCGGATTCTCAAAAACCTCGACTTGAGGTCAGGAAAAGGCACCAAACATGTGTCAAGGGAAATTGAGGTGGGACACGCTCCTTCAGCACTTGTGTAAGACACTCCCACCTTCCAGGGAGAAGATTTGTAAATATAGCATAGCATGGTCCAAAGGTACTGAGGGAAAGTTAACTAAATCATGGCCACCATGTGGAAGTTTCTCCAAAGACGTGTAGCAATCACTATTGGCACACATATAAGGTACCTATAAAGGGAAGAAGTTAACAAAACGTATGGTCATATTTAAATTGTGGCGCATGTTTCAGGAGGGCGAGTGGGACGCAGCGAGGCATCAGTGGATGCTGAGCCAGCAGGAGGTGAGGGAGACAGGGGCTAATCCTTCTGTTCCTCCCCATGTCCCTCGAGCGTAGCATCCAATGACACAGATGATGAGCAAGGGATATACCCCATAGGACAATTGAGAGCAGCCGAGGGGTAATCAAATCCGACATACAGGCCACCACCATATACAAAGGAGGAGAGGCCGACAGGGGTAGGGCAGCAAGCCAGCGAGCAAAGGCAAGTGGCGAAGCACAAAAGGATGCTCGGGAGGGCTAGTGTTAGGCTCACCTGGTATCCATGGGGACGCCGCCCAGCCCTGGTTGGATGATTTGCACTCTCAAACCCTCTCCCGGTCCCTTGGTAAGGCCTCTGGTTAAAGATGGGTCTGCAATACAGGAGAGCTGGATTCAATAACAGATTGCCTTTATGTTTTCCCACCTCCCTTGGCCTCAACTCCTTCCTCCCCCTTGGGCCTTCTCCTCACCTTAACATTGTGAAAGGTGGATTTTCCATCCTGCTCCTCGTGGCATGTGCGCATAGATGTGGGGGGCGAGCAGCGAACAAGTTACTTCAATGGTGCAATGTGGGAATCCAGGCCTGCAGCGACTCCGTAGGTTTGCTGCTTTACAGTCTTTATATGCAGTTCTTATGTTCCTCTTAGTTCGAATAATAACGTCTTGCTTCTTTCCTTTTAGGTATGGAAAGGTATTTTGGTGTTGTCATGCAGTTTGAAGATGAGCATGGGCTGGTAGGCGAAAGCGCGTTGTGCGCGATGCTGTGCGGTGAGTAATGCGTGATGCGCAGCGCTGTTTTGCCTTTTATATTGCTAACCTGTGTCTTTTCTCTTCTTGCAGGTTGCGATGTGCCTCGCCAAGCGCCGTAATGTTCCAGCAATGATACTGACCAGGAGATGACTACCCAGGTAAGAATTGTGTGGCTTTCTCCATTCGGGAGGAAACGTGAGTAAACGCTTACTAATGCTGTCTTTCTTTCTCCTTTTTCCAGGTTATGGTATTCCAGGATGAATGTGGTGCCGGATGATGGAGTTCGTACCTTCAGGTGAGTGGAACTGAAGTCAACAATGGATTGAAGACAGGATACTGTTCCAGGTAAGTTTCGTAGTGTTCTTTCTCTCTCTGCAAGTCCTTGGTTTCAGGTAAGCTGACATCAAAGAACTGGACACAGTGAACGTTGCGCTGCCCACAGCAGAATAACAAAAAGCATGTTCTGCTGTTTGGGTGTGGTTTAAATAGTCTCAGGTAAAGTAGCCCAGGTAAAATAGTCCCAGGCCTGCCACACCCAACAGTTCTTGTAACTGAGCTATGTGTGTGCCTTCATGTTGGGTGAACGCCCCCAAGTTAAATAGTCCCAAGTAAATAGTCTCATTCTAATGTTGGTCTTCATGATGGTTAAGAGCCTGGCGTCAAAGGCACCAGGACTGACTCCAAGAGAGTTTTGGATGAGGTTTTAAGGCCTTTGACCTGGCCCTAACTGGAAGGCTGATTTGCAGGGAGCGCCAGGGGCAAGGGTCATGACAGCTAAGGAGCAAAGCCACGAATGAGTGGATAGGAGGGCAAATGCTCCTGAAGCTGGAGGGAAAAACAGATGGAGAGGCAGAAGCGGCGACTAATGCGAAGGAGGGTCTGAAGGGAAGGATCAAAGCTTCAGCCTGGGAAGAGATAATGGATGAGGCAGACAGGAGGGAGAAGGAACGGGAGGAGAGATTAGAATGAGAAGACAGGGAAAGGAGGAGAGAAGAGAAGTTGGAGAGGGAGGATAGGGAACGAAGGAAAGAGTAGGAGAAGGAGCGCATGGAAAGGTAAAGAGAGGAATGGATCTAAAGGGACCTCAAGGAAAGGAAAAGAGCAGAGCGGTAGCAGCGGGATAGAAAGACAAGGGAAGTGGAAGAGATCAAGAGGAGAAGGGAAGTAGCAGAGCGGGAAAAACGCAAGTTGGATAAGAGGGAACAGAGGAAGTTACAGTTGGATAGACTGGCAAGGGAACGAGCACGCAGGGAGGAGGATGAGTGAGCAATAACGGCAGTAAAGACACAAGGAGCCATAGACATGGGAAATGACAGACTGGAGGAGGACAGGCGGACAGAACCACATAGCACAAGCTCACGGGGCAGGAGCACCTCAGAGAGAGACAGAGCAGGCCTAGAGGCCTGGTGAGGAGTAAGCCGATTATGACTTAAGGGAAATTGATCTCAGCATGGAACCTAAAATGGATTTGGCATTGAGGAGACTGAGTTTCGCAGATGATTTTTGTAGTAAAATGGACACTGGGTCTGACAACATAGTGTGGGATGCATTGACCCACTAGGCTCTGCCCTGCGACATCACTATGTGCTGGTGGCACTAGAACCAGCAAAATGGCAGCAAAAAGCCCTATACGCGCTAAACCTCTGAGAATTGCGCACTGAAACCAGAAAGTTGGCTGCCAATCTACTTTGCCTGTGTCAGTGGTGGAACAGGAGACCACACTACTGAAATCTGTCATTGGGCTGCCCACAGAGTGAAAAGGGAAACTACATGACAGGCAGTGCTTCATTGCAAGGAAAGCCAGAAGTGCTCTGAAATCCGTTTTTCCTTGGCTGCTGAAATTGCAAAATAATGATTCCAAGCATCAGAAAAGATCCAACATCCTGGCTGGGTGTTACCCGTCACTTTATTTAAAGAATCCACATAAGCACACAATGTCAGGAGAAGCAGATTTCATCACAAGAATGTCCACATTAAAAAGGTGCTTGCCTGGGAAAATCTGTCAGATATGGGCGCAGCACCGCTGGCCGCCTGTATGAAAGCTGTCATTTAATTACACTGGAAGCTTAAACTTGTACAGTAAAATCAAATGGTTGAAATGAAGTGACTTGCTATCAAAAGCAATATAGTTTGCCACTATTTAGTTTCTATGTTTAAAAAGACTGGAATTGGAGATATGTTTGCCTGTTTTAAAAATTGTAACTTTAATTTCAACAAAGAACAATGTAACAATTTACTTTAAAGTAACATGATTCAGCAAATCTTCAAAGAAGCTTCCCCCACTGGGAAACACACCACCCTTCTGCTTCGCATCAAAGGCCAGGAACTTCCAGTCAGGTGTTAATGAAGAGGGGAAGAGATTTTGCTATGCTGATCTGGGGAGAGACAAAATACTCCCTTGATTGAAAAGATATGCAGATGCAACTGTGTACAGAAACTCCTGCCAAATGGGAAAGAGGCGGGAATTGCTCTTGACCCACAAAAACTTTGGAGGCGGGACATACAGTTATGTGTATTCTTCAAGAACAAGAAAGTATATTTTTGAAAAGGACTGACAGAGGACTGTGCAAAATTGTAAAAATGTGTAAAATGACAGTATTGCTAATACAAAAATTCTGGTCACGGTTTAAAACTACTCAGAACTCTGTGAGATGTTCAGGGACATGACTACAGAATTTGTGGTTTTGTAGCAATTGTGGTGATGCCAGAAACATGAAACTTCACATATTTATGCCCAGATATCATGTGCACATATGTGTAAAACTTTGGACAAATCTGACATTGGGTGCCGGACCAAAAGTGCGAAAAATTGACAAATCTAGACCCAAACTCTCACCGTGATGGGGCTCGGATGAATACTTGCTCCGACAAATATCTGATATAATATGCTATTGGTATTAAGGTCGAAAAATTGTAAATATGTCTTGTATGAAAAATAGATTTCATGTGCAGAAACAAAGGGGAGGTTCCCCCTGGATTATAAAATACAGCGTCATCATGACACCAGGTTTTCTTCTCAAATAAGGTGAGAGGAAAGACTCTAACCAATACAATACAGGGGGTGTGGTTTAAATAGTCTCAGGTAAAGTAGCCCAGGTAAAATAGTCCCAGGCCTGCCACACCCACAATAGTCCAGGTATAGTAGTCCCAGGCCTGCCACACCCAAAAGACTAGACGGCATAGCTCAGTTTCTTGTAACTGAGCTTTGTGTATGCCTCCATGTTCGCTGAACCCCCCCCAAGTTAAATAGTCCCAAGTAAATAGTCCCATTCTAATGTTGGTCTTCATCATGGTTATGAGCCTGGTGCCAAAGGCGCCAGGACTGACTCCAAGAGAGTCTTGGATGAGGTTTTAAGTCCTTTGACCTGGCCCTAACTGGAAGGCTGATTTGCCAGTGAGGGCCAGGTGCAAGGGTCATGACAGCACTCCCCCCAAGACCCCTCTCACGGTGGCACTTCTGCCTGGTCCTGGTTTGGCTGGGTACTTCTGATGGAACTTTTTAATTAAGCGAGGTGCATGGATGTATTCACGAGGTTCCCATGATCTGTCTTGAGGGCCGTATCTCTTCCAATCAACTAAGTAGTATAGTTTGGATCTGGTGTATTTTGAGTCTAGGATATCCTTTACTTCAAACTCTGGTTCTCTGTCAACTAATGCTGGTTTTGGTGGTGTTGTAACCCGAGTACCGGGTTGTACCGGTTTCAGAAGTGATACGTGAAACACAGGATGAATCTGCATAGTGGGTGGTAGAGCTAATTTAACTGCCACTGGATTTATTATGGATTCAATAGAATAAGGTCCCAGATATCGGAGACAAAAGGTCAGAGTTCCTTTTGTGGGCACATATTTTGATGCTAACCAGACCTTGTCTCCGATTTGATAGTCGGGGGTTTTACTACGATGTTGGTCAGCAAATTTCTTTTGTCTGTTCTTGGCTTGGAGTAAATGTTCTGTTGCTTCTTTGAAGGTCTGGGAAATAGTCGTATGTAGGGTCTTAACCACTGGCATTTCCAAAGGGGTTGGGAGATCCAATTCTGAAGTACGTGGATGTCTACCATATATAGTGTAGAAAGGGGTTTGTCCAGTGCTGGTGTGTAATGAATTATTATAGGCATATTCAGCTATCCATAACAAATCCTTCCAATTTATTTCCACTTGATGTAGCATGCAACCTAAGTATTGCTCGAGGGTTTGGTTTGTTCTTTCTGTTCGGCCATCTGTTTGAGGATGGTGACTTGTGGATAGGCGAATGTCAATTTGGGACATTGAACAGCATTTCCTCCAGAAGTTGGATACGAACTGACTACCTCGATCTGGGATCAAGACCGATGGAAAGCCATGTAGCCGAACAATTTCGTCCAGGAATACTTTTGCTAAATTGGATGCATTTGGAAGACCCTTAAAAGGAATAAAGTGTGCCATTTTAGAGAACAAGTCTACAACTACTAAGATGGTGTTGAATCCTTGACCGGGAGGTAGACATGTAATGAAATCAAGGGACAGTGTGTGCCATGTTGCGGGAGGAATTTCCAATGGTTGGAGAAGACCAGCTGGTTTCTGCTTTTGGGATTTGTTTTGTGCACACACACCGCAAGATTGGATAAATTGTATGATGTCTTTACGCCATGTAGGCAACCAATAGTTTTGTTTTAGTTTAGCTAGAGTTTTGGCAATTCCAGGATGACCTTCAATCAGGGAGTCATGGTTACCCGAAATAACCTGCTCTTGTAAATCTTTACTTGGCCAGTATAGACGGTTCCTAAAATAGGGTAACCTGTCTTTAATGGTATAATGTTCTCCTTGAGTACACCACTCTTGTGAGAAAGTGGGATCCATTAAGAGTAGGATCTTGTTTTGGAGATCACCCTGTGTCGATGTTGTCATAAGACCCAGGAGTTTGTCTTATGGAATGATGGCTACTGGATCTGGAGTTATGTATACCTTTTCATCAACACACATGCGGGACAAGGCGGCAGCCTTTCCGTTTCGGACTCCTGGCCGGTAGGTGATCACATAGTCATATTCAGCAAAGAAAAGAGCCCACCGCAGTTGACGGGATGATTGAGCCTTTGCTGTTTTTAGGTATTGCAGGTTTCGATGATCAGTTATGACCATGGCAGTATGTCTAGCACCAAGGAGATAGTGTCGCCATGCCTTGAAAGCTGATTTTATAGCCAAGAGTTCTTTGTCTGTGATAGCATAGTTGAGTTCGGGAGGTGAGAATGTTCGTGACCAGAAGGCCACAGGGTGTAACGGGCCAGTTCCTGGGTCCCTTTGTGAGAGAACAGCTCCCATAGCCATGCTAGAGGCATCTGTTTCAACTATATAAGGGAGGTCTGGGCGAGGATGCCGTAGAACTGGAGCAGAAGTACATTTCTTCTTAAGTTCTTGAAAGGCCTTCTCTGCTTCTTCGGTCCAATGGAACTTTTTATTGTTTTTTCTCAATAGTGATGTAATTGGATGCACTATTTGGGAAAAACCTGGGATGAATCGGCGGTAAAAGTTTGCGAAGCCCAACATACTCTGGATTCCCTTAAATGAAGTTGGTGACGGCCAGTCAAGAATGGCATCTACCTTGTGCCTATCCATTCTGACACCTTTTGGTGTGAGGATAAAACCGAGGAACTCCACTTCGGTGAAATGAAAAGAGCATTTTTTGAGTTTAGCATACAGTTTAAGTTGGCGGAGTTTAGTGAGGACGAGCGGACATCCCTGACATGGTCTTCTTTTGTAACAGAATACACTAAGATGTCAGCAATGTAAACCAGGGCGCAAACGTCGATTAACTCCCACAAAACATCATTCATAAAGTACTGGAATGCAGCAGGAGCATTGCAATGTCCAAAAGGCATTTCCTGGTATTCATACAAGCTGTATTTGGTACAAAAGGCAGTTTTCCATTCGTCTCCTTTCTTCACTCGAACAAGATGGTACTCCCCCCTAAGGTCCAGTTTGGTATAGATTTGGGCGTCTTTGACTTGATCCAATAATTCAGGAATAAAGGGCAGTGGATAACGTTTTTTTACTGTGATCTGGTTTAATGCGCGATAGTCGATGCAAGTCCTCAAATCTCCTTCCTTCTTTGTTAGTCCAGGTAAAGTAGTCCCAGGCCTGCCACAGCCAAAAGACTAGACCGCATAGCTCAGTTCCTTGTAAATGAGCTATGTGTGTGCCTTCATGTTGGCTGAACGCCCTCAAGTTAAATAGTCCCAAGTAAATAGTCTCATTCTAATGTTGGTCTTCATGATGGTTAAGAGCCTGGCGTCAAAGGCGCCAGGACTGACTACAAGAGAGTCTTGGATGAGATTTTAAGGCCTTTGACCTGGCCCTAACTGGAAGGCTGATTTGCCAGTGAGGGCCAGGGGCAAGGGTCATGACAGCTAAGGAGCAAAGCCACGAATGAGTGGATAGGAGGGCAAATACTCCTGAAGCTGGAGGGAAAACAGATGGAGAGGCAGAAGCGGCGACTAATGCGATGGAGGGTCTGAAGGGAAGGATCAAAGTGTCAGACTGGGAAGAGATAATGGATGAGGCAGACAGGAGGGAGAAGGAACGGGAGGATAGATTAGAATGAGAAGACAGGGAAAGGAGGAGAGAAGAGCAGTTGGAGAGGGAGGATAGGGAACGAAGGAAAGAGTAGGAGAAGGAGTGCATGGAAAGGGAAAGAGAGGAGTGGATCTAAAGGGACCTCAAAGAAAGGAAAAGAGCAGAGCGGTAGCAGCGGGATAGAAAGACAAGGGAAGTGGAAGAGATCAAGAGGAGAAGGGAAGTAGCAGGGCGGGAAAAACGCAAGTTGGATAAGAGGGAACAGAGGAAGTTACAGTTGGATAGACTGGCAAGGGAACGAGCACGCAGGGAGGAGGATGAGCGAGCATAACGGCGGTAAAGACACAAGGAGCCATAGACAGGGGAAACGACAGACTGGAGCAGGACAGACGGACAGAACCAGATAGCACAAGCTCACGAGGCAGGAGCACCTCAGAGAGAGACAGAGCTGGCCTAGAGGCCTGGTGAGGAGTATGCCGATTATGACTTAAGGGAAATTGATCTCAGCATGGAACCTAACATGGATCTGGCATTGAGGAGACTGAGTTTCGCAGATGATTTTTGTAGTAAAATGGACACTGGGTCTGACAACGTAGTGTGGGATGCATTGACCCACTAGGCTCTGCCCTGCGACATCAGTATGTGCTGGTGGCACTAGAACCAGCAAAATGGCCGCAAAAAGCCCTATACGCGCTAAACCTCTGAGAATTGTGCACTGAAACCAGAAAGTTAGCTGCCAATCTACTTTGCCTGTGTCAGTGGTGGAACAGGAGACCACACTACTGAAATCTGTCATTGGGCTGCCCACAGAGTAAAAAGAGAAACTACATGACAGGCAGTGCTTCATTGCAAGGAAACCCAGAAGTGCTCTGAAATCCGTTTTTCCTTGGCTGCTGAAATTGCAAAATAATGATTCCAAGCATCAGAAAAGATCCAAAATCCTTGCTGGCTGTTACCCATCACTTTATTTAAAGAATCCACATAAGCACCCAATGTCAGGAGAAGCAGATTTCATCACAAGAATGTCCACATTAAAAAGGTGCTTGCCTGGGAAAATCTGTCAGATACGGGCGCAGTACCTCTGGCCGCCTGTATGAAAGCTGTAATTTAATTACACTGGAAGTTTAAACTTGTACAGTAAAATCAAATGGTTGAAATCTCGTCGGGCAAAAACCAGCCAGAGGCGTCGCTGGACTGGTGGATGTGCTGTCGTGTAGTTTGTGGCTTCATAGTCTCCCTAGTATAAGAACCCTTGTTTGTAATTTTAAAAAAAGCGCAACCTTGTTTTACAAATTTTGACCCTTTCTGAAAAAAAAGACCTTGTTTGGCTCAAATCTATCACGTGTGAAACAGCTGTACATTGCATCCGACCTCAGAATTAAGTTTTCAACATGCTAGTTACTCAATAATCATTGCTAGTGTTGATTTGAAACTATACAAAGCGGCTCCCACTAGTATTGAATCAATTTTAGTGAATTAAATCAATTTTCAGTGTTTTTACCGTTCCATTCAAAGCCACATTCAAAACCATTTTGACAAGTTGCAATTATTCCTGTTTTTCTCTGTGTTTGCTGTGGGAAATTGGGATTGATACCGTATTTGTTGAGTGTGTATGCCTGAAACCTGTTTTCTCTCCTTCCATCTTTTTATACTGCATATTTGGGGGATTGAGTAGTGTGCAGGGGAAAGAGTGATCACTTGCATTTTGATTGAATCCACACAAAGTATTATTTCTATGCTGCATTATTTTTTCCCATCATTACTCTGTGTGATTAAAGAGAGTTGTTGTGACATCACCCCATTGGTGATCATTGTATAACCATAAAATAGTGTGATATATATATATTGTGAAATACATAAAAAAATCATTTTAACTTTGCAAAACAGCCTGCTACCTGGTACAGTGTAACCGGGGATGCGGGGGGGGGGTGATTCAAAGAGAGGGGCGTGATATAAGGGTATATCACTCAGAAATAAAAAGAATTTATAGACATAAATAAATAATTAAGGGTTCGAGCTGTACATCACACGCTAGGCATTGACTTAGGTGGAGTGCCGGGTTGAAATCACTTACAGAAGACAGGAACAGTGGGGACTAGAGTGGGGAGCAATATCGACCCCCGTCAACGAGGACAGGAGCAGACAAGAGGGTGACATGGGAGCACAGCACGTACATGGAAGGAGTGGGAGGGGGCAGCTCCAATGAGCAGGCACGACTGGCAAATGACTTGCACACCCTACATGACACCACTACATATGTCGATAGACTTAGAGATGAGAGCCGTGGGACATAACAGTAGCAATATTCTATCACATACAAGTACAGGGGCTACCAGAGCCCATCCAGAAAAGTCTAAGGAAGTTGGTAGGGATGGAAGCAAGGGGATGGCCAGAAATACACTTCACGACAGTTCACCATTGTAGGCTATGGCAGGAGAAGACTAAGAAAAAGGCGGTGGACAGGAGGGCAGACGAAGCAAAATTGGTGCAGAGAAAACCATCATAGTACATGATAGAAGGGGCAGTACTAACCATCCCCACCCTACAGGGACAGCAGCAGCAACCACCACAGCAGTTTGCACCACCCACAGGGGGAGAGTTCATAGGACATGGATAAGCACAGCAATGGTTCAGAGGTACAGCGGGCCAACCGAGAGCGCACAGGTTTGGACCGCAAATGCATCACAACCAAGGGGGCTTTCCAGGGGGTTTCGGGGATATGGGCAGCAGATGCAGCAAGGCCTAGGGGATTTTTCAGGGGGTTTCCAAGGGCAAGGAAGGGAGCCGCCACAGTGTTGGACATGTGGGCAATTAGGGCACATTTCAAGAGTGTGTAGGAGCAGTGGGATGCAGCAGAATTGGGGAGTACAGTGGCAGCAGCCCTATCAACGGGACCAGGATGATTACTATATACAGGACCAACAACAGAAAGGACAGATGCAGGGCACACATCAGCAGATGCCACAAGCACAACTACAAGCACCACAAGCACAAATGCAGGTACCACAGATACAAGCAATGGTACCACAATATGTGCAAGCACCACAGATTCTAGGGAACACACAGCAATTGGCACAGATATAGATCAATGACGCAGTAGAACATGTAGACTCCATGGCGACGGTTCCCATCAGACAACTGGGAGGAGTTACCATGGTAGGGAACAACCCCTTTAATACCCCTTTACAGGGAATGGGATGTCCTTATAGCCTCAATAGGACAACCCACAGACAAACTTGATGTGTCCCATCCTGTCGATAGCACCCAACTTTTTCCTTCATTGTTGACACAGGGGCGACTAGGTCCTGCATTAGGGAAGAAGCATCTAAGTTGTCAGGCAATGCCATGAACTCTCAAGGATTCTATGGGGCTCAGGAAGTGGTTCCTTTCACAGACAATTCACTATCTATATTAGATTGATCTATCACTGCCTCTACTCTCGACAGACACCTGTAAACATACTGGGACGAGACATTATGAGCAGACTGAACATGACAATTCCATTCACAGACAAGGGAATAGTTTGTTCTACACCGGGAATACACATACTCAATGTAAGAAAGATTGTTAAAGCTTATTGGGGAAGCAAGGTAAAGAGGGGGGTACCAGTGGACACAGAAATGATCCAGTATGGGACTGACATCACTATTGCATAGCTTCCAGGAATTTCAGGGAAGGTGTGGTGGGCTCCAAACGAATACTTATTCAGGCCTTAGCTACCATTGGAGGAGGAGGAAGGAACCATAGTGCCAATAGAAATAGAGGCAGTGGTTGCGACAGAGGACTGGATAGCGGTGCATGGGATGGATGACACAGGATGAGCATGGAGAGCAGTGATCGCAGTGGCAGAGGGGTGAAGGTTGACCACAGTGACAGACGAAGAGCTATTCAAGGAAGATAGGCTAGAAATAGACATGGTGTTCGAGATGATTGTGACCTACTGGCTAAGGATACCCTACAGGGAAGTACGACAGAGGATGGCAATGGCGCTGGAGGCGCCACTCCCATTCTGAGAGGAGGACATGGCCAATGTACCCAGAACCCTATGGACAACAATTCCCTATGATGTGGGTCACATAAAGAGCTTAGGGGAGTGAAGATCAAGCTGAAGCCAGGAGCAATTTTACCATGAGGGGAGTTCTCCCCAACAGTTATATAATTGGAGACAACCATTAATTTCATTAAAAAGTGATGACTAGCAGTGGCGGCTGGAGATTTTTTAAATTGTAGAATTTTAATTATTTCCCGAAGCCTGAATGAACCACAAGAGTTTGGGGGTGTTCTCCGCTGAGAACATGTTTTGAATAATTGGTTACAAATGTGCATTTTTTAGCACCATATATGTAAAAAAATTGATGAAAAGCTAAAACAGTTCAACATTGGCTTTGTAGGGTAACTCATGAAAAAATACAATAGCTGCAAGTCACCAACAATGCACAGGAGCATTTCTGAATGCATTTTCATGTTGTCTTTGCCCACAATATATGCCAGTATCTAGATGTTCACGCTAGTTTTGCCCGTAGATTTCTATGCTGGTTGCACCAATATATGCTACTATTACCATATGCACTCACGTTTCCTTTGCACAAAATGCCAGCAATGATACTATAAGAAACGATGTCTAAGCTGGTTGTGCTAAAATATGGCAATATCCCCACGCAAGAACATACTTCTGTTGGCTTGCCGATTAAAAATGCCATCCATGCCACAATATGAAAACATGTTCAAAGTGGTTGCTTCAATGTTGTAGGCCAGTCCAGATACATAATAACACTTGATGCCCAGTATAAAATGTGTTTGGGTCTGCAGGCCCCTAACAAAAGGCAGACCTTGCAGATTCCAGGCCACGCATTCGCTGGGTCGGCCTTTTAATACTGGTATGTTGACAATTCTGTTTCGGAAGCCCTGCTCACTTCCTCTCCTGCACAGCCTCCGACCCCAGTCAACCTCCACCCCTTCACCCCACCTACCTGCTGTGCTCCTGCACACTCTTCCTGATCCCATCTAGACAGCACCCCCTACAGACCTATTTACAGGAAGGGTAGCCTATGTTTGCTGCCTTCCATGCATAGGCCTCTAGGGGGCATGGCCTATGGACCTCAAATGAAAACATGCCATGCTGCAGTAAGAAATTATAGCCAGACTAGTTGCACAAATAAACACCAGTCTAGTCAGATAGTAACACTTAGCATGCTTGCTTTATCATGGATGCCAAGTAAAAAAATGTCATGCCAAACTTAGAAATAGCTAGTCTGGATGCATGAAAATAACAGCCTAGCCAAATAATAACACTTATCATGCTTGCTTTATCAAAGATAACCTGTAAAAAATGTCATGCCACAGTATGAAATAGCTAGGTTGGTGGCTCCAAAATGCCTGGCTAGCCAAGCATTAACTCTCATCATCCTGGCTTTATTATGGAATCCCAGTAATACATGCCATGCTAAACTAAGACATAGCTAGACTGGGTGCACGAAAATGTCAGCCTAGCCAAATAATAACACTTATCATGCTTGCTTTATCATATATGCAGAATAAACAATGCCATGTCACAATAAGAGATAGCTAAACTCGCTGAACCAAAATGCTGTTCTAGCCTCTTAATAACACGTATTATGCTTGCTTTATCATACATACTAACACTTATCATGCTTGCTTTATCATAGATAAAGCAAGGCGGAAGCCGGCTGCCCATTCGAAAGGGCCACGACCCAAAGGGCCTGTCTGCGGCTCTGACCCCCATTTCTTCACCCAACCCAGGAAGGGCAGGAGCCCTCTCCTCTGCAGGACTCGTGTCCTGCCACCGACCGCGTGCCGCACAGCGCGGAATGAAAGATCATGTCACTCCCCTCTGCTACAGCTACAAGTATGCATTGCCCCAACTACAGGAGCTTACTGGGAATCAATTGCAGATTACAGCATTATCACTGACTTGGTGGACCACACAGTATTATGCAAACACCTAGCAATGGCAGCCCACTTCTCAATTGAAGCTATATATTTCTTGATAATAGAAGCATAAGAGTCTTCTCCACGACAGCATCTGCAGACTCAGTCATAACAACATGTGGTGTCCCCCAAGGCTCATGCGTCTCACCCACCATGGATAATATCGTCACTAAGCCTTTATTTGACAAATTGGACAGGCTGGGTGTCACCTACACACATCACGCAGATGACACCCAGATCCTTATCCCCCTTACGGGATATTTCACGTCAGATACAGCCTTAGTGAATTAAATCTACATCCTCATTCAGGCATGGATGGCATTCCACGGCCTCTGCCTGAACGACGATAAAACAGAGATCCTGATCCTTGGCTCAGCTAACAACTTTAAAAAACTCAACGACAACTATAGTGCCTTCAATATCGATGGCAATATAATTACAGTTGCCAAAGAAGTGAAGACACTAGGTTTCTACCTGGATTCCACACTTTCCCTAAAAAAACAAGTAAACTCCTTGGCCTCATCCACCGCCTATACTGGCAAACTCATGAAAGCATGCAGACCTTTCCTCTCACCAGCTAGCTGTATTATTCTAGCCAATGCCCTCATCCTCTCCAAATTGGACCACTGCAATGCACTTTATGCAGGAGCTAATAAATATATCACTAACAAATTACAAACATTGCAAAACAATGCGCTCAGAACGGCACTGAACCTCTCCACTAGAGAGCACATATCTAACGCCAGAAGAAATCACAATTGGCTAAAAATCACTGATCGGATCCTCTTCAAAATGGTTACTTTAACTTTCAAATGCCTTAATAATGCAGCACCCCCATACTTGAAGGAAAGAATAACCAGAAAACTATCCTCACGACCAACTAGAACAGCCAACTCCTACTGTCTCCAAATTCCCAGATTCCGCTTACAAAAAACAGGTGGAAACAGCTTCCCTGTAAAAGCAGCTCAGCAGCTCAGCAATGGAACACTTTACACCCGCACTTGGCTATGCCACATGATCACTAACCCATAGCCACACATGCTCGCTTTCTCCTCTTTCCTCTTAATAATTAACTATGTATTAACTGTAATTACCTATGCTCTTGTATATACCTGTATCTATGCAAAATTGTAATTATATATATATGTATATACTTTCATCTATGATAAATGTAACTAAGCTATAAGTAATCCTGTCATGATGTGCGCCCAGCTACATAAGGGTTTTTGCGCCCTACAAATAAATAAACAAACAAACAAACAAACTGCTTCACCTGACGCCCTAATATCTCTGCACGACCATTCTAAAATGGCGACATATTCGCTTGCTCATACTGAAGGACGGCGTCTCCTGAGCCTGAGCAACTGATTGGCTCAAGTATCTTATTTATCATTTGTCTCCTGACCGGAGTTGGATGCCGGCCGCTCCCTCGAAAGGGCCATGACCTAAAGGACCTCTCTGCGGCTGTCCGCGGTGGGTCGCCCATCGCCCAAACCTCCTGCTGCACATCATCCCGTGCTCAATTCTTCAGGTTCATACAGGACACTGCCGTAAGTACACTCCCCCGCACCGACAGCATGGGCCTAAGCCCATGCATTATCCTACTGATCAGCGCCTCCATTTGCCTTTGGTTCCCCCAGCATTGGCACCTGCTTGCGCACGGAATGCCTCAAATGCTTCCTTTGCACCCAGCCATCACCGATTAAGGTCACATTGTTATGCATTTGTGCCACACACACTGACTGCTGCCTGTTCACCTCCCGCAAACACTTCAGCAATCAAAACTATCATCTAATCAACACCAACCAGCCACAAATATGAACACCAATGGCACTCTGATGCCCAGACACTGTATGTAAAAACGAAACTACTGCCAATGTGTTTTGTTACCCTACGATCACACGCCATTGTGTTCACCTGAGACCCTATGGTCGCTAGCAATTGTGTTCACCTGAGATCATATGGTCGCTAGCCATTGTGTTCCCCTGAGACCCTATGGTCGCTAGCCATTGTGTTCTGTTACTCACCTGAGACCCTATGGTCGCTAGCCACTGTGTTCTGTTACTCACCTGAGACCCTATGGTCACTAGCCATTGTGTTCACCTGAGACCCTATGGTCGCTAGCCATTGTGTTCTGTTACTCACCTGTGACCCTATGGTCGCTAGCCATTGTGTTCTGTTACTCACTTGACACCCTATGGCCACTAGCCACTATGTTCTGTTACTCACCTGAGACCCTATGGTCGCTAGCCATTGTGTTCACCTGAGACCCTATTTCCCTGCTAGCCAATGTGTTCTGTTACTCACCTGAGACCCTATGGTCGCTAGCCATTGTGTTCTACTACTCACCTGAGACCCTTCAGTCACTAGCTGTTGTGTCTAGCCACTGTATTACAATCGCCTGACCCCCGCTACCACACTTTGCGCTACACACTCTCCCACCACCTACAAATGTTTCCCACTATGCACACCACCCATCCCACTCCCCCATCACAATGTGTCCACCTCCCAATCCTGTGCAACCTCATCACACTCTCCTTAATACTCTGGGCATGCCTCCCTCCACTCTGCTCGTACCCAACCAACTTTCCCCCTTCTCACTCTCTGCTGCTCAACCCAACCAACATCCCAACCAACATCCACAGAATTCCCTCTCACCATACCACACTCTTCTCCTCAGCTGATATGATCTCAAGACTGTCCAGACTCAGATCACGCACAACATCTTCACCTGTGAGACCCCAGCACGTTTTTCTGTACTCCTGGGATTTGTTCTGTTCTCCTGAATGAGTGTGAGCCTTTTCCCCACTCATTCATTCTTTTGCTCTGACATGGGAACCCTTATTTAGTGTTCAGTACATTATTTTCATGGAGTCATGCTTTTCATCCATATTTGTTAAGGCACCTTTTGCGCTGTGTTGGTGGGAGCCCTTTGGGCTTCCCTTTTTATATTATTTTATTTTCCTTTTGAGAGCTAACGTTTTCAAGGATAGGGGATGCTTTTTATCCTTCTTACTTTTCCTTTTGTGAGATCAGCACATACTACTTTAGAGTGCTGAGAGGTTACGCTTTATCCCCTTTCTCACTGCTCCTGTAACATTTCTGTGACAGTGACAAGCATACCTGAATGGCTGGTGGCAGTGGACGTGTTCTACCGACCTGTGTGCATTTTTCCTACACTGGCTCTGTTCACAGCGCGTTACTGCACAGAAGGGTCACCATTGAACCAAAATGGTGCATGTTTTCTTTTTTTGCCATTTCTTGTGTGCTTGTCCTTTCTTGGTCCTACTTCTGTTGTGCTGGGTGGGGGAGATCCTGGTTTGACTTTTGTCTTTGATGAGAATTCTTTGTGAAGCCTGTCGAGGCTCCAGTGTGTCTGTGAGGACAGAAAGCAGGTTAGCAGTCTGAAATTTCACTGTTCTTTGTCTTCTGGGATGCCTGCCTGGAACCAGTTCCAACTGGGAGGCTAGCTGTCCTGAAAGGAGAGCCACCCCCCAAAGTTTGAATGTTGCATGAGTGCCGATTGGCTTGGTTCCTGGATGAAAGGCAAGGATCCTGAGGCTTAAGACAAGTCTTTTTAAAAATAAATTAAAAAAATGTTTTTATTTGAATTGGCTGAATTCAATCAACCTTTCAAAATACAAACAAAACATTTTATAAAACAATTAATTCATAGAACATTTCTTAAAATTAATTACATGAATTCTTCATTACAGAAGGTTCAATTAACAATAACATATCAACTGTCATCATCACTCTCATCATCACTAAAGTGCATAAAGTGCATAAAATTAATAAAAGGCGGCAACCTCAAATACATGTGTTGCTATACAAAATAATTACAATAAGAAAATGGGTTAAGTTATTGCCAGACATTAGCATTATGCTTCTTACATCCTGACGTTGACAGTTATGATGTTAATTCCACATTTTCTTCCAGTTTTAAGCTGTATAAGAAATTAACAGCTGCAATTTGTATTGACATGTTGTTGCACCCCAACAGTGCCGGCCAACATTCAGTTTGAGATATATTCCCCAAATATTCACAGTGTCATGTAAAAGCAATTTCTCTTTTGGATCTTAGTATTGGGCACTCTGTGATCAAATGAGTGAGAGTCTCAGGAATAGTGTCATCATTGCAAAAACGACATAAATTTTGGTCTACACTCACAAGCCTGCGCCTTGCTTTTATATCAGTTGTAGCCCACAAGTTAAAGCGGAGTCAAAGTATGCCATTGCAGTATTTAAGTGAGGGACATCGTGTCAGGTATGGTGGCAAAATGCCTACCCTTTTCGGTGGAAAGCGCACTGTGTCACCATCACAAAAGGTCAGACAATTGTCACAGGTGTTAATCCAATCAGTTTGTTGTATCTTTAGTTTTGCTTTGTTTGGATTGGACAACAACTGTTCCATAGTTATATCTGCTTTGACTAGGATATGATAGACTTTGTCCAACCAATTGTCTACAAATGCATGTTTAGCTGTAAACATGTACTGTGATAGGGTTTTTAACAGTACATTTTGCTTTGTAGACATCAAACATTTCCTGAATGAAGAGCACAGACGCCAGCTGTAATGTGCCTGGAGTGAAAGCAACCCCAGCTCATATCTCATGCATGCAATTGGTATGCATTGGGGCAGATGCAGGACAGAGCGCCAATATTTAGATTCCCAGTGATGTAATTTAAAAATGGACTCAGTTGGCATAGATTCCAGGCTATACAGCAGTATCGGAACAATTTTCTTGGTCCAGAAATGCCACACAGGCAAGATCGAAAATTTACCATATTTATACGTAATGATGGGGGCTTGAGATATGGCTGAGGTTAGCTTAATCTCCACCCGCTCCAACTGGCTCTGCGCTCTCAACTTCCCTTCAAAGATCATTCCCAAATAGCAATAATTTGGTACTACGCCAATCGGTGTACAACCAATGGTCCAAACAAACATCAGAGGGCCCTCACGCCTAGGTGAATATTGTACAATTTGAGTTTTTGTTGGATTAATTGATAGTTCATTTAGATGTACATATTCTTGAAACGCATCAAGTAAACGCTGTAGCCCAACCTGGGTCCTAGAAATTAAGACCAGGTTGTCGGCATACATGAGCAATTGAATCTGATGATTGTTCAACTTGGGGGAATCTGAAATGACCCTTGACAGAGGAACTTTGACATTGTGTATGTAATAGTTGAAAACCACAGAGGCTAACGAACATCCTTGCTTTAATCCCCGAAATGTGGGAATTTTTTCTGAAAGGAGTCCGTTGAAGGTGATTTGAATTCGGACGGATGTTGCGTAATGTAAAGAATGAATGATATCATATAGGGCAGGAGGACAGTTATCTCTTTGTAGCTTGTTCATTGGTAAAAGGCAACTGACTGAATCGAAAGCAGCGTTTAGATCAATAAACGCAAAAAAGGCCTGCTGCTTGATCTCCTGACATTGAGCTTTAATGGCATTAAGGGTCAATAGATTGATGTTTGTTCCTAATCCAGCCATAAACCCAGTCTGATTGGAGTCATGATGGTTGCAGGTCCCTGTCCAGGGGCCTCATTACGACCCGGGTGCTAAGTACCGGTCATTACCGGCATGGTGCAATTACCGTGTCCGTGCTGGCAATAGACCGCTAAAAGCGGCCCATTACGAGTTCGCGGGCACAAGCTTTGCGCCATGCCAGTAATGAGCTCACTGCCATGCCGCAAAAGCCAGAAAAATCCCCCTTTCCGGCATCGTCTGTAGTGGAAATAACTCCTCCGGCATCCAAGCCATCGGCATTAGCGGTCACCTCTAATAGCGTTCAACTCAAATAGCGGTAGCCACTATTAGCGGTGACCGTAAATACGCGGAACTGGAAGTAGCGTCATCGCACAGGAACGGGAAAGAGCACGGCGGCCATCTTTAAGAACACAATACATTGCCATTCACCACAACCAGGAGCCATCTGACCCCCAGAACTCCAACACACCTCCACCACTACCTGTTGCAATTTAGGATGCCAAAAGCAGTGAAAAAAACGGGAGATCGGCTGCGCCAGGAGCGCTTCTCCAGAGAGGAGCTCACCATGTTAGCAGAGACACTGCAGGAACATGCAGATGTGGTGTTCGCAAACGACATGTCCCGTCCAGCACTGCAGCGTAAAAAGCAGATTTGGGCATAGGTCGCCCAGAGAATCAGTGCCGTCTGCACCACACCCTGCACACCCAAACAATGCCGTAAGCGCTGGGATGACCTACGTCTACGTGCGCGAAGTATGCTCTCCGCGAACCAAAACCTTGGGATGGCGACAGGTGGAGGTGCAGAATCGCCCATAAAACCCCATAGGCACCGAGGCAATAGAGGGAGTCGGGGACAAGGAGCAACGAGCCCCGTCATCAGCCGATGCAGGTAGGTGTCTCCAATTAAACAATGCCAATACTACCACGATGATGTCCACCTGAACTGACAATGCAATGATGTAGAGCAGGGTCCACCAGACACATAGGCACAAGACTGCCTAGAGGCAGTGCAGAGCATCACCTTGTCCACATGCATGATGCACCCCATTTGTGTTGCAACCCAGACGCCTCCATGCATCACCCACTCAAGAGTGAGGCAACCTGTATGTCACTCCCCCCAATGTTAATCATCTACCATTCCATATCAATGCAGCCACCCCAATGCATGCCCGATGCCCGTAGACCCATCACTAACCCTCTCCCTCCTTTGGTCCCCCACAGGCACACATTCTGACAGCGGTGATGAGGACACCGGTGCCAACCACAGAAGAAGGCCAGGGCCGAGCAGGGTGAACACCGCCCCTCAACCTCAAGGGGCAGAGGCCAACCTAGACCACCTCGGAAGGACAAGAAAAACACAGAGGCCACAGCACCAATGGGCACCACGGCCCCCACAACAACACCCACACCAGCCACCATCACCCAGGAGGCATTGGCAGAGGGCACACCATCGGCTGGCAGCAGCACAGTCGGTGAGACGGCTGCCACAGCAGCCATATCTGACGACGAGGGTGACGTACAGCTGCATTGCCCAACACCCACCACAGGCCCCCTCTACTCACCACACCTATCCCCATGCAGTGTGGTGGACGGCAGCATGCACGGGCTGTCACCTTCAGATTCATGGCCAGCAAGTTTCAGCCCCACACCAACTGTGCCTGATGACCAAATCATGGTTGAAACGCCTCACACTTCCGCCCCAGTGACAACCACCCAAGAGGGGATCCTGGCTATACAGAGGCGCCAGGAGGAACCCACAGGGCTGCTGACGCAGCATATTACCGAATGTACCCATGCAAGGGATGACATCAGGGACAGTGCTGCATCGATAAAAACAGCCATCGAGTCCACCTCAAAGGACATTTGTGCTGAACTTGCAGCAGTGCGCCATGTCCTCTCAGAAATGGTGGCAGCAATGTGGGACATGCATCCACCACAGTGGCCCGGAAATCAGGACCATCATCAACTGCCAGCTCTACTAGGACCAGCCCTGTGCGTCGCTCTAGCAGGAACCTGCGCAGATCAGACAGCAGGGCACCTGGTGCTGGAAGAGGGGGAGGGCAGTAGGCACAGGCATGCACACTAGTGCCATGTGGACTACTGGTGCGCGCTACTGCACACCATGTGTTGGGAAGTCAAGGGGGGAGAGGGGAGAGGGTGTGTGGGGGAGTTGAGGGGGGAGGGGGGAAAGGGTGTGTGGGGGAGTTGAAGGGGGAGGGAGAGAGGGTGTGTGGGGGAGTTGAGGGGGGAGGGGGGAGCGGGTGTGTGCTGTGGAGGGCTTGTTCACTTTTGCATAATTCTTTAATACACATTTTGGTGACTCATGATTCACATGTGTGGACATTCCTCATTGCGTATGTGTGCTTTATTGGTGAACAGTCTGCAGTGTCCATGTCCCTGACACACCCAGTGCCCCGAGTGCCACCTCCATGTCACACTCCCCGTCCATGTGTGCTAGAAACATTGGTTGATCAGAGTCTGATGCATGTCACGTCCCTCCTGTGCATCGCTGCCTCCCTGAGGTGCTGCCCCATCTCCACCCTCCTCATCTTCATCGTCAGGTGGTTGCAGTTCAGCGTCAGGGGCACATTCCGTCTGATGCACATATTGTGTAACATGACACGTGCCATGACGATCTTGGCCACCTTATCATGGCGGTACAGGAGTGCCCCACCAGACCTGCTGAGGCAGCGAAACCGTGCCTTCAAGAGGCCAAATGTCTGCTCAATCACCACAAGGGTGCGTGTATGTGCACAATTGTAGTCCTCCTCATGCCTGTTGTGTGGGTTCCGGACTGGGGTAAGGAGCCACCTCTTCAAGGGATAGCCTGCATCACCTGCATGTGGGCAACAATGTATATGTGAAAGTCATCACATCACATGGGACCTCGATCAATGACACCATAGCATGCATTTATTTCCTGATTGCAACCACATTCCCATGCATGAATGGAGACACACGCTGTGACTGCTATGTGTGTATTCCTCTTATGGACTGGTGTGCGTGCCATCAACTAGTGGGTGCAGGGGGGTCCAGTTCCTTGTGAGTGCTCATGCACTGTGTTAGTCCACGGCGGTTGTTTCCATGATCTGGCTGATGTCCCGTAATTTGTATGCTTTCATCCTGGCGCCGTTAATGTCAGCCTCATGATGATCTCACTATGCACAACAAATGGTGACATGCAATTCTGTTGGACCTCTGTGTCAGTGTAGTGGTGTATTAATGTATTTGACCCTCATGTGACTCCTTTGTACGCAGTAATGGGGGACTGTCCTTTCAATTGATGGTATTTGGTGCTGTGTATTGGCCATAGTAATTGCTTGTAGCTGCATTGTGTTGAGGGGGATACAGTCTGATTAGGTACAGTGCACATGTAGATGGCTATGGAATGGCTGTGACACTGCATCATTCACATGGTAGGGCTGCTTACATCTTGCATTATGTGGTCAGGTGTCAGGTCCAGTCTGGGCTGCTTTGGGGTATGAGCATGGTCCATTCTCTCTGGCACTCTCTGCCAGGTGAAGTATGCATCTCTCCCTCCCCCAAACTCAGCCAGGTGAAGTATGCATCTCTGCCCCCCCCCAACTCAGCCAGGTGAAGTATGCATCTCTTCCCTCCCTCCCAACTCAGCCAGGTGAAGTATGCATCTCTCCCCCCCCAACTCAGCCAGGTGAAGTATGCATCTCTCCCCAAATCACCTACCGACATCGCATTTCCATAAACCTTACAGGCAACTCACCAAGAAGCCAGGATCTGTGCCCTGCATTTCGCTCCATGTAGCGTGGTATTGTAGAGTTCCGCAGGACCATTGAATCATGGGTTGATCCAGGGTATCTGGCACAACAATGTGTGATGATCTTGTTTGAGTCACATACCATTTGCACGTTGATTGAGTGGTATAGCTTGCAGTTGCGGTACGCTACCTCCATGGCATGTGGGACCACCAATTCCACATGGGTGCAGTCGATGGCGCCAATGCAACCAGGGATGCCGGCCAGTGAATGGAAACCAACGTTGGTGTTTGAAATCTCCTGGGCAGTACGTGGTAAGTAAATGTGGTCGCATGTGTGCTTCAGGAAGGCATCAAGCACTTGGTTCAGCGTACGTGAGAATAATGGTTGAGATATGCCATGCCTGTGCCCCACTGTGTGCTGGTAGGTGCCTGTGGCCAGGAAGTGGAGCACAGACACTACCTTTAGTAGGGGTGTGATGGCGGTGCGTGTTTCAATCAGGCTGACGATGTCGTCATGTATCATGTCGACAATGGTGGTGATGGTGTCCCGGTCCAGACGGTACAGGGTGTGGATCTGCTCAGGGGTTAGGTTGAATGGACTGGCTCTGATGCGAGGGATTGGGGGCTGCCTGCGTGGTGCCACAGGCTGCACAGGTGAGGCATGCTGAGCCTGCCTCACCCTCCTTCTCCTCCTGCGTCTCCTCTGTGCTGCCTGTTGTTGTAGTTGTTGTTGTTGTTGCAGCAGTTCCAGTGCAATCATGTCCTCCAGCCCCAGCATTGCTAGTAGTATTGGATCCATTTTGGTGTGTGACTGGGTGTGTGAAGGGGTGGGGTGTGCTCCTTTTGTGCTGGCTCAGTCTGTATTGCCTCCACCTGTGCTGATTGTGTGCACCTGTGGCAGTTGGGAACACTGCACATGGCCGTTTACGGGTGATCCGCGATGCCGGTATTTACACCATGTCGGTAAGGTACTTTTCAGCCTTCACTAGGGCGTTATTTGCATGTCCGCCTGACTTGTGATGTTCCCCTGTTTGCGCCATGCTGGTATTGCCGCCATGATGGGTCGCGTACCCGCGCTCATGTCGCTATTAGCGACACCGTTAATTACGGTGCCGTTAATAGCGGGTTGGCGTGTCCTAATCGTGTGAGCGGTAAGCAATGCCGGTAATCCTTTCCCGGCATCATTTTATACTTACCGCCCAGGTCGTAATGAAGCCCAATGTGTTGAATTCACGAAGCACGAACCTGGTAAAGATCTTAGCCGGAGCGTCCAAAAGCGCTATGGGGCGGTAATTCGCAGGGACAGTCCAATCGCCTTTTTTAAATATAGGGATAATTATGGACGACTTCCATGACAACGGTATGTTTCGTGTATATAATAAGTCTTTGAAGATTATAGAGAGTATATGGGCCCATATTTGTGGGTTTGTTTAAAATATCTGATTAGATAACCCATCTGGACCTTCTGCTCTCGAGGAACTGATCTTCTGTATGATGGTGTAAATGGTTTCATAAGAGGCTTCCAACTGCCAGGTCGATGTTGAGACCGGTTCGCAGCAGCTAACAGCATACTGTGGGTCGGCATATAAAGTTGAAAAGTGGTTCACCCACACTTGTTCAGGCACTCCATTTACTTGGGCGTCTGCTTGCTGGTGACAAGTATGAAGAGAACCACATTCCAGAAGAATTTTTATTACGCATTGCGAGAGCCATAGCTTCACTATCTTGCTGATATAAAATTGACTTCCAACCACGCAGCCAATTTTTATATTTGCATTTAGCAGATTGTAATTCTTCCCACTTGGTCGCTGACAGTGAGGCTAAGATTTGCCTTTTGATCATCCTAAATTCAGCTCTTTTTTGATGGGTGTTAGAATCAAAAACGTGTGGATGTCTAATGATGTTAGGCTGAGGAATCGTGACTGTTTGAGCAAAAGAGTGTAACAAATCTGTATACTGATTTCTAGATTATACTTTCGAGTTATCACAACCAAATGCTCAAACTGATTCACTGTCCTCAGATTCCATCTCAGCCGTGAGCGTGAACTATTAACTAGTAAATTACCATGATAATAGTCCTCGCTTCGTTTTGACATCAAATGCAAATTAAGCTGGAGGATCAGCAGACTATGGTCGCTCTTTGGATGATCTTTAATAGTTAATGATTCAATGTTTTGAAATAATTTGTAGTCGACATAAATATAGTTGATTGTGCTAGTGGATAGGTGGTGATGCCATGTATAATGTGCTGGAATGTCGCCCTTAACTGAACCATTCACCATATGGTAGTTTCGCTCATGCATGAGTGACATCCACTTACACACTGTTTGGCTTTGAGGCTTATCCTTCCAACAATCCAGATTTAAGTATCCCAATAGGATGGTGTGTGTGATCATATGGTCTAATGAGATGTGATAAAACATATTGAGAAGGCCAGCAAAAAAAGTTTCATCAGGCATACCAGCAACATTTCGATATATATTGATCACAGCAAAGACTTTCTCGCCGTTAATAATTTTCACTAGCTGTATATGCGCTCCCACGGAGGCCCATGGTACAATTGAGAAACCTGCTTTAATATTTACAGCAACAAGAAGGCCTGATGACGGTCTGCCTCTAGTAGACACTGCTGGAATAAGTGCCAATTCATAATTGTCCCACAATGGTGATTTAATTAGCCATGTCTCCTGTAGCGCTATGATGTGATAAGGTTCGAGCATATCTTTAAATGAGGCAGTTAAATGGCCATGACCCCTAGAATCCCAGCTAACAATACTTAATTTTGTTGGAATATTACATTGTAATGGTTATTGATGTGAACTTTCAGTTGCCCAATGTTCTCGAGTTTCACGTCGAGTTCCTTGATATATCCTGGGTGTTGTGATAGGTGCTTTGGATTTTGATAAGGCATTCTCAGGATCCTCTGCTAGCAAGAATCCCATGTCAAACAGGAGCATTTTGCTACGCCATATTGAGTGCCAAACCACACCCGAAGGGATCCAAAGTCTGACTATAGAGAGAGGAGAGTCAGTTAAGAATTCAATCTGATCTATATCTAGCGTGGAAATGTTACACAAATCTTCAATTTCACCAAATATATTCAAGACACTTTGTCGATTTAAGTCATACACAGGACGGTTGCCTGCTCTACATTTTAGAATCAATGTGTGAACCTTTGCACGTTGTGGATGTAAGTGTCATGAGGGCAACCGGATTTCAGCCTTACGGGGTGTCCATTTTACATGGGCAGGTGTAACAGGGAATTTAGATGGCCATTCATTCCTTTGCCTCTATGAGTCATCAGTCTCGGCTGAAAAGGTTGTTTGATGAGAACCAGACAGAGTGCTTGAACCTCTAGACACATTGGTCTGGCAAAGTGGCTGGCTAACTGTCAGGCGTATCTTCAATCTGATGTTGTCCCCGGAAGCTGCTGAACCCCTGCAGTCCCCTTTGGATGCTAACCTCTTAACTGGTATCAAACAGTTCAGTTGAGAGCACCCCCAAGGGAAAGGGGGAAATTGGGACAAAATAATAAACTTCAGGTTTTGCTCAGCTTCTTTATCTGTTAACCTGTAGATAAAATAACAACAAATACACTTTAGTCACTAACCTTTCTATTCCTAAGCTCTGACTTCTCTTTATCAAATTAAGTAAATAAACACGCCACCATACCTGAATATCCTCTATGAATAACGTAGAGGACGTGTTTGATTTCTACTGAAGAAAAAAAAAAAATAGAGTCTCAGATGCTCTTACTAACTTCTTCAATTCGGTATTGGAAAACTGCTATCTTTAGCTTACTCTCTCAGTTTCATGAGTTAATCTTCTAGCAGTTCAAATTTCAAAAACACTCACACCCATCTGGAAATATTTTGTATGAATCTCTAGCTTTAACACAAATTCCAAAAATGACACTGTGGCTTATTCAATTTAAAATTGTTTGTTCCTGTGGATCGATAAGAGTGTTTACTAATTGGATCTTTTGCTTGCATAGAATATCGCTCTTCAAAGAAGCGTTCACTTGACCAGAGGTATGCGCATGCGTGAAGATATTCTTTTTCCTTCTAAAATGGATGCGCACATGAACAGAGAATAGAGTTCAAAATAAAATGGCATATGCGCATGCGTAGTGGATTAGTATTTCACTCTCCTTAATGTTATTTGTTCAAACAAGAAAGAAGAAATTACTTAGTTCCGGACACTAATCCTTGAAGAGGCAGCTTAATGAGGTACGCGCGCCAGGTTAGAATGTTAGTAAATAAAACATAACGTTTCGGGATCGCGTGTCTATAACACTGTCACTTGCGCAGACAGTGTAAGATTTCTAACGCTAACCCGACGTTAAGGAAAGCACTGTTACCGTTAAAAGGAACAATACTCAATAATTTTTATACGGCCGAAAAAACACACGACGCTGAAATGATGAACAGACCTCCAACACACCAACATGCCAAGTGCAAAAAATGTGACGCAGTTCAATAAATTATAGTACTGTTCTAGAAATCCAAAAATAAAATCTTTAAAGAACAAAACGAACTTCTCTTTTAATAAAGAATAAGAAAACAGGATCAAGTTAATAAATTGTATTGAAATTTAACTCCTTCTTGAATTTCACAAAGTTCCGAAAAAAGATAATAAATTCACTTAACTTGCTTCTTTCTTTCACTGGAACGTTTTCTAAGTTTCTTCTTAAATTCTCCAACACTTTCCTGATCCAAATAACAAATTCTAGGCACAAGGGCCTAGCTAAAGTTTCTAAATCTTAAGAGCTTCAAACATAAGACCTTCCAGCTAGGCTTCTGACAATGAAAGGCGGTTTAGAATGTTCCAACAATGCCTTTCTTTTACTTCTGACCAATCACTGATCCTTTTGGAAGTCTCCATTTTGGCTTGGGAAGCTCTCCACACTCTGCACTAAAAGTTAAGGCCCAAACCATACTTTATGTTAATCATACCCTCATTCCACCACATTCAACCAAACCCCATGAAACCTGACAGTACCCCCCCTTAACGCCCTGTCCCAGGGCCAACTTTAGAAGGATACTTTCTATGAAATTTTGCTACTAATTGTGGTGCATGCACATTCACATCATCCTCCCATGTACGTTCCTCAGGTCCGAAACCTTCCCAGTCTATCAAATATTGTAGTTTACCTCTTAACCTCCTGGAATCTACAATTCTTTTAACCACAAACTCCTCAGATGAATTTTCTAACTGAACTGGTGAAGGTGGTGGTACAACTCTAGTCCCATGAATCACAGGTTTTAATAGACTAATGTGGAAGGTTGGATGTATTTTCAAGGAAGTGGGTAGTTTTAACCGTACTGCCACTGGATTGATCACCTTTTCTACTTTAAATGGGCCTACAAAACGTGGAGTAAATTTGTTTTTACCCTTAATTCTCAAATGCCTAGTCGAAAGCCAAACCAGGTCAACAACCTTATATTTAGGACCCAACCTCCTTTTTTGATCTGCAAACCTTTTGTACTTCTGCTTACTATCAAAAAGTACCTTTTTAGCTCTTTCCAAATTCTTTCTCATAGTTTGTAATCGAACCTCAACTCCAGGATTCGCTGACTCTTCAGTAATTTCAAAACTTAAAAACCGTGGGTGAAAACCTCTTCCAAGATAAAACGGAGACATGTTAGTTGAATCTTTAGTACAATTATTATAAGCAAATTCGGCAAGCCAAATCAAATCCACCCATTCTTCCCCTGCCTGTAGATAACACCTCAAATACTTCTCCAGTTCTTGATTTACCCTTTCTACTTGTCCATTGGTCTCGGGATGATAACCTGATGATAAACTTACTTCCACTCCCAAATCCTTACAAAAAACCCTCCAAAATCTTGAAATAAATTGAGGACCTCTATCTGAGATAATTTGATTAGGAAGACCATGCAGTCTAACTATTTCTCGCAAAAAGACTTTGGCCAAACTGTCTGCAGTAACCTCTCCCTCCATTGGAACAAAATGAGCTTCTTTTGACAAGAGATCCACCACAACTAGAATAGATGTACAACCCTTGTCACAAGGAAGATCTGTAATGAAGTCCAGGGAAATTGTATGCCAAGGACGAGGTGGAATAGGCAACGGCTCCAACAACCCAACTGGTTTTCCGGTTTGATTCTTCATTTGAGCGCAAATAGCACAAGTCTTTACAAAATGTAAGATGTCCTGACGCAATTTTTCCCACCAGAAACTCCTCCTGACCAATTCTAGTTTTTTTCTGAAACCTGGATGTCCGGACAGCATAGCTTCATGACAGTCTCTTATTACTCTCTCTCTCAATTCCAAAATAGTAAAGTTTATTTTCAAAATAGGGCAATCCTTTCTCAATTTTTCGAATCGGATCCTTTCTGACCCATTCCTCCATTTGTGCAATTGACATGGACTTTCAAACTTCTTCCTCAACATCCTCAATTTTCTGTATTCTGGCGGAAATAAAACGACATGGATCGATAATTGATATCATCTCCTTCTCTGATTCCATCTCACTTCCAGGAAATTGACGTGATAAAGCATCAGCCTTTCCATTAAGCCTACCTGGCTTAAATGTCACTACAAAATCGTAATCAGCAAAGAACAATGACCATCTTAACTGCCTTGGGGTGAGAGTCTTGGCTGATTTCAAAAAAAGCAAATTTCTATGGTCTGTTAACGCAGTCACTGTATGTCTTGCTCCTTTTAAAAAATGCCTCCACTCTTCAAAAGCAAACTTAATTGCCAATAATTCTCGATCTGAGATCGTATAATTTTGTTCTGCCATAGAAATTTTTTTAGAATAGTAAGCCACTGGATGAAGTTGTCCTGTCTCTCGATGTCTCTGAGAAAGAACAGCGCCCATGGCAAGATTCGATGCATCAGCTTCTACATAAAAAGGCTGAGATGGGTCTGGATGAATTAAAATAGGGGCCGAACTGAACCTTTTCTTTAATTCTTGAAATGCCTCCTCTGCCTCTGTAGACCACACAAATTTGGCACCTTTCGAGTTTTGTTATGGGAGTAACCAACCGAGAAAATCCTTCAATAAATCTTCTGTAAAAACTTGCAAAACCTAAAAAGCTTTGAATTTCCTTTACTTTCGTTGGTGTTGGCCAATCCGTGATGGCTTGAAATTTGTTCGGATTCATCTCCAACCCCTTGGGTGAAACAATGTATCCCAAAAATTCCACAGAATTAGTATGAAACAGATTTTTCTAATTTAGCAAACAAATGATTCTCTCGGAGTCTTTGTAGAACCTTTCCAACATGAATTTTGTGAGACTCTAAATCCTGAGAATAAATCAAAATATCATCGATATATAGTACCACGAATATATCTAAAAAATCTCTTAAAATTTCATCCATAAAAAATTGAAAGGCAGCTGGTGCATTGCATAAACCGAAAGGCATTACCAAGTACCCATAAAGACCAAATCGGGTTTTGAATGCCGTTTTCCACTCATCACCCTCCTGGACTCTCACCAGATGATAGGCACCACGTAAATCAAGTTTGGAAAAAATTGTGGCTCCCTGGACCTGATTCAAGATTTCCGAAATTAGAGGGAGAGGATACTTGTTTTTGATTGTAATCCTATTCACAGCTCGATAATCGATGCATGTTCTAAGAGACCCATCTGGCTTGGTACAAAAAATAATGGAGATGCGGCTGGAGATTGAGAATGGCGAATAAAACCCTTAGCCAAATTTTCTGCTAGGTACTCTTTAAGATAATCATTCTCCTTTTCCGTTAATGCATACACTCGACTACTTGGTAAAACTGCCCCGGGCTCCAAATCAATTTTACAGTCATAACTCCTATGTGGAGGTAATTCTCCTGCTTCCTTTTCATCAAACACATCCTTGTAACCTTGATAACACTCCGGAAGATGTCCTAGCACCGCTCCTATATTATGGCCTGTAATACCTGCGTCTGTCAGAAAAGAGGAAACCAAACCTTGTGTTTCCTCCCTCCCAGGATTACCTTTCAAAAGGCAGTTTTCTAAGCAGAAACTAGACTGTAATTCTACCACTCGCCTACTCCAATCAATTTGAGGATTATGTAAGGTAAGCCATGGCATGCCTAAAATTATTTTCAGAAGTGGTGTATCAATTAAATCAAATGAGATTTCTTCTCTATGACCTCCAAATAACTCCATAACCAGGACACCAGTTTCATGAGTTATAGGACCTGATGAAAGAGAAGTTCCATCTACAGCCCAAACCTGTTCCACAACTTCCTTCCTCACAAGTGGTATTCCCAAAGCCTTAGCTACTCCCCAATCCATAAAGTTCCCGGTGGCTCCTGAATCAATCACTACTGGTCCATACCCTTTCTTTTCCTCCTTCAAATACAAGGATACATTTACAGTTATGTGTGGAACCGCTGACTGAACTGTATTTGCAACCTGCTGTCCTTTTCCTCCGGCTGATGAACATTTTTTGGGTGTAAAGGGACAATTTCCTAAAAAGTGACTGCCC
This sequence comes from Ambystoma mexicanum, assembly GCF_040938575.1. Taxonomy (NCBI): domain Eukaryota; kingdom Metazoa; phylum Chordata; class Amphibia; order Caudata; family Ambystomatidae; genus Ambystoma; species Ambystoma mexicanum. Next base: position 82,161,668 of record NC_090928.1, on the reverse strand, counting down.
CTACCACAATATAAACACAAATTATTCTCACGCCTCCTAGTCTTTTCCTCTTTAGATAAAGGACCTTTTATTCTAATCTGTTGATCATTTACCCTTGGTTTCACTTCTTTACTAACCACCTCAAACTTTGAACGATCTCCTCTAAGGACTGACCTCACCTCCCCCTGAGTACAGCGAGGTCTTTCTGCTTTCCTTTCACTTATGCGATAATCCAACTGAACCACTAAATCAATCAATTCCTCACAAGAAGAAGGGCGTTGAACTACACTGGACAAGGCATCCTTCAACTCCTCCTTGAGGCCTCGATAAAAAAGAGAAGACCTCTTCTCTGCTGGCCACTGGGATTCTAAAACCAAAGACCTGAACTGTGTGATATATGTGACCAAGTCTCTGTTTCCTTGACGCAAATCTAATAATTCTCCATCAACTTCTAAGGATATTTGTCTTTTATCAAACATTTTCTTAAATTCTTCCATAAAAAGAGAAACATTTTTTAAAGATAAACTCTTCTGTCTGACCAGTAACCCTGCCCAAGTAGAAGCCTCTCCAGATAAATAGGACATCATAAAAGTAACTCTGGAAGCATCAGAAGGAAATAATTCGGGCCTACTAAGAAAGTGCAACTCACATTGAGTTAAAAATGTCTGAAATGTACTTGAATCACCATAGTAACGCTCTGGAGCTGCCAAAGGTACTGGCATAACTAATGCCCTAAAACCTCCTTCTGCCCCGTCACCTCTACCTACACCTCTCTCCTCACCAGCCCTTACCAATTCCGGGGGGAATTCTTCTCTCCCAATTCCCTGAGTCTGTGCCATCTTTTCACATAACTCATCTACTCGTTGTCCTAAATTTTTATTCTCTTGATATGCCACCTTTAATTCCTCCTGTAATTCCCTCACTAAAACACTTAACGCCTCCATTGAGAACTCGGGGTTCATGACAGCTTGGGAGGACTATTTTTTCTGGCCTTTCATACTGTCAGGCTTATCTTCAATCTGATGTTGTCCCCGGAAGCTGCTGAACCCCCGCAGTCCCCTTTTGATGCTAACCTCTTAACTGGTATCAAACAGTTCAGTTGAGAGCACCCCCAAGGGAAAGGGGGAAATTGGGACAAAATAATAAACTTCAGGTTTTGCTCAGCTTCTTTATCTGTTAACCTGTAGATAAAATAACAACAAATACACTTTAGTCACTAACCTTTCTATTCCTAAGCTCTGACTTCTCTTTATCAAATTAAGTAAATAAACACGCCACCATACCTGAATATCCTCTATGAATAACGTAGAGGACGTGTTTGATTTCTACTGAAGAAAAAAAAAAAATAGAGTCTCAGATGCTCTTACTAACTTCTTCAATTCGGTATTGGAAAACTGCTATCTTTAGCTTACTCTCTCAGTTTCATGAGTTAATCTTCTAGCAGTTCAAATTTCAAAAATACTCACACCCATCTGGAAATGTTAGATCCGTCTTTTGTATGAATCTCTAGCTTTAACACAAATTCCAAAAATGACACTCTGGCTTATTCAATTTAAAATTGTTTGTTCCTGTGGATCGATAAGAGTGTTCACTAATTGGATCTTTTGCTTGCATAGAATATCGCTCTTCAAAGAAGCGTTCACTTGACCAGAGGTATGCGCATGCGTGAAGATATTCTTTTTCCTTCTAAAATGGATGCGCACATGAACAGAGAATAGAGTTCAAAATAAAATGGCATATGCGCATGCGTAGTGCATTAGTATTTCACTCTCCTTAATGTTATTTGTTCAAACAAGAAAGAAGAAATTACTTAGTTCCGGACACTAATCCTTGAAGAGGCAGCTTAATGATGTACGCGCGCCAGGTTAGAATGTTAGTAAATAAAACATAACATTTCGGGATCGCGTGTCTATAACACTGTCACTTGCGCAGACTGTGTAAGATTTCTAACGCTAGCCCGACGTTAAGGAAAGCACTGTTACCGTTAAAAGGAACAATACTCAATAATTATTATACGGCCGAAAAAACACACGACGCTGAAATGATGAACAGACCTCCAACACACCAACATGCCAGGTGCAAAAAATGTGACGCAGTTCAATAAATTATAGTACTGTTCTAGAAATCCAAAAATAAAATCTTTAAAGAACAAAACAAACTTCTCTTTTAATAAAGAATAAGAAAACAGGATCAAGTTAATAAATTGTATTGAAATTTAACTCCTTCTTGAATTTCACAAAGTTCCGAAAAAAGATAATAAATTCACTTAACTTGCTTCTTTCTTTCACTGGAACGTTTTCTAAGTTTCTTCTTAAATTCTCGAACACTTTCCTGATCCAAATAACAAATTCTAGGCACAAGGGCCTAGCTAAAGTTTCTAAATCTTAAGAGCTTCAAACATAAGACCTTCCAGCTAGGCTTCTGGCAATGAAAGGCGGTTTAGAATGTTCCAACAATGCCTTTCTTTTACTTCTGACCAATCACTGATCCTTTTGGAAGTCTCCATTTTGGCTTGGGAAGCTCTCCACACTCTGCACTAAAAGTTAAGGCCCAAACCATACTTTATGTTAATCATACCCTCATTCCACCACATTCAACCAAACCCCATGAAACCTGACAGTAACAGCTTGAGAAAATGCCTTGGCCAAATTAGTGGCTAAATATTCGTCCACTCTTTTTTTGAGTTCATCAGCCGTGATCTGACGCAAAACGGTTTCCAGTGAATAAGGCTGTTGAGATGGTGGGGCAAAGGATACTGATTTGGGCTGTATTAGAGGGACCGTCGATAACTGTGGTTGCACCATTGAGTCCAGGGACCCAGGTTCTACATGCATCTGGCAATCTGTGGTCAGGATTGACTTGCTGGGAGCAGAAGGAATAGGAAATGAGTTTGACTAATGAAGAAGAATTTTCTGTGCATCACGAAGTGATTGAACCAATTGCGAAAGTGGAGAAAGAATCACAGTAGTCTTTTATTTTGTACTAATAGTGGACCTTGGGAGTGTAAGCTGATTGCTTACTCCTGTTATTTTAGGTTGCACAGATTCAATTGTAGCAGAAGCAGTAGCAGTTTGCTGTGCTACAGGCAAAGTTGATGTTTTGCCAATTGGTTTAAAAAAAGTATTGAGAGTACTTTTTGGATTTTTGGTACCAATCATGTTTTTAGTTTTCTTGATCGGAATTGGTGATTTTTTAAAAATAAGTTTGGGATTTCTGGATTTCATTTGTTGTAAATGACTTTGCCCAGAGGTCAATGCGGTTTGCACGACTGCCGTCTCCACAAGTCGAGGGGGCACTTCATCACCAGAGATATTCTTTGGTAAAAGGGGAGTAGTTTTCTCTGCATAGGAAGCCACAGGGCCTATTATGCCCAAGATTGGAGGAAGGGGGCAAGGGGCCAAGACAACAGGAATCACCAATTTTGAAGTTTGTGTCGACATTGGTGCAGTGGGAGGTTTTTCATTACATACTGCCGAATGGCTGGAGACCATAACGACAGACTCATCAGAACTTGGATCATTTTGGGATGCTTTGGACAACTGTTGCAAGCAAAGCCATTTCATTAATACCTCAAATTGTAGAGCTTGTCGAGTTACTTTAGAGTCTAATGATTCAAAAAGTTTGCAAAAACTAAATATGGCAGTATTAATTGCTGTGAAAGCTGGTTGCATCATTAATAAAGTTTGTGCAGAGTTATCAATGGGGTAAGGTTTATTGGGACGTGGAGTTGACAAAGCAAAAGACTTGAGCATAGGGAGTTCATTCACAGAGGAAGGGTCGCAAGTCGCGGAGGTGGCACTAGATATACATTCAGCCCCCTTATGGAGTGATCAGACTCATGTAAGCTCGCATGAATTGAGAGCGCAGTGGAGTCTGGTAGTAATTGAGGAAATGCGATCAGGGAAATAGACATGTTCGAATTATGCAGTGCTGGACAGTTTTTGGTGGATTCCATCATGGTAATGTTCGAAATCGGTTGGATATTAACACGCCTCAATGGCATGCAGTGAGATGCATTGACTTTCCCAATAGTCAAAAGGAAAGGCGTATGTGCCTCACATGATGAGATGGAATCTGGGGAGGAAGGAGTGGACATACCTGATCTGCTACTTTGAGAAAAAGAGAATCTTGTTTGCTTATTAGCAGACCATGGAGTAAGAGACGTAGCAGAGAAAAAGGTTTGAGGTAACAGGGAAGAGTGTAAATGACCTTGTGGCAGTGGGTTGGATTTGATGACAAGCGACAGCGGCACAATGGGAGGCATGCTGGTTGTTAGCTTGTAAGAAGTGAACGTTGTCATCAGAAAAAGATAAAAAGCAAAACACAATACAGATCACACAAATAGGATACTCTAACAAAGATCAAACAATGAAACAATCTTGCCCCAAGAATAGGAATCAAACAGATATTATGCAGTCTGGCTCACCTAAAAAGGGAGTGCAAATTGAATAGTCAGTGAAACTTTTTTGCCCTTGTAAAAAGTGCAAACCAAATACTAAGTGTGTCAGACTCTGCCACGGCACCGTGGCTGCACGGCTAAGCGGCCAAGCAGTAATTAACTCAGTACTTACCCGAGAGGCGCGTGTGTTTGATGCAAATACAGAATCCAATGAGGAGGCAAGCAAGCAGGCCAATCCCAGTGCGGTAGAGGCGGGCCAATTGCTTCTGTCAATCAGGCTATGGGATAGAGACAGAATTATGTCAGCAAATGTTCAAGCAAATGTTCGAGACTTAGCTCGTGCAGAACATGGCACAGTGTTCACAGTCAGGTCACCGGATGTTGTCACTTTCACTTCTCCGCCGGCAGGAGAAAAACTCCAGTCACCAGAAATAGCAGAAAACAGGTAGCAGAATCGAGCAGCAGCAGTCACCACGGCCAAGCGGTACTTAACTCGGTACTTGCCCGAGATGTGCGCGCGCGATGTGCGTGTGTTTGATTCAAATGCAGAATCCAATGAGGAGGCAAGCAAGCAGGCCAATCCCAGTGCAGCAGAGGCGGGCCAATAACTTCTGTCAATCAGGCTGATGTTGTCACTTTCACTTCTCCTCCGGCAGGAGGAAAACTCCAGTCACCAGAAATAGCAGAAAACAAGTAGCAGAATCGAGCAGCAGCAGTCACTGCGGCCAAGCGGTACTTAACTGGGTACTTGCCCGAGATGCCACTCAACCACTGGAACTGAAGAACCAAAGAAGAAGACAACTAGAGATGCCTGCAGCACCTTTCAGCAACAGAAGAAGCCTGCTGAAGTGACCGCTGCTATCCTGTCCCCATTTTCAAATCAAAAGAGAAGCTCTGAAGAGGATGGCTTCCTCCCTTGGACTGGTGGGCATAATCAGTCCTAAGACCTTTCAATTTGGGCTATCCTTTGACATGCTGCGACCTTCCTGGTCTTCAAACCACAATACCCTGGGACCTGTGACCACTTTGCATGAATCGTCTTGCCTCAAATTAATTCTCCTGAAACTTTGGTGGACTCCTTCTGAACCTCCAGAGACAAAAGTCCCCTCCTCAAAGTCCGCTCACCAGAGTGCAGAACCGAGCAAGCAAGAAGAATAAACTGGGCTGTAACTGTTCTTCCTTGATGTCTGTGAAAAAGGCACCAAAACCACAGATCTGCAATGGAGCATGAAGAATCCTGTTCTGGGAACCTACTCTCGTTTGCTGCTGTGAAATCCCTTCCTGAGTCCCTCCTTTCATCACCATGACCAAGGAACAGGAGTCCAGGTCTACAGCTGTTACATCGCGAAGGCGTCCAGCTCCATCTTCTTCATCACTCCTAAGGTACTGTGGGACTTGAGGTAATAGTTACCTCAAGTCATTCTGTCACTCCTTTGTTGCTGGAGTGCTGATTCCAGTGTTTGGCTGTTCGCCCATACATATTTGCCAGGCCTAATGCTTGTGCGCATTCAGGAAGCCTTCTCCGAAGTCCCTGGACTTTTTTTTAACAGCAAAAGCATGCTGCTTACTGGTAATTGAAGAATCCTCTGAAACGTTGCCTTTTATGCATCTGTGCCTTACTTGCTTTCCCTCCAATCTCATTTTGAAGAACTCATACATAGATATGGATGGACTGTTCAAGCCTTTAGGCCTCTGAAAAGTATTGAAAGTCATAAGAATTGCTTACCTGGTGGTGTTATTCATTCACTTTATTCCAAAAACAGAATATTCTGAGTTATGATAACAGTGGTTTTACTCACTTGTGAATTGCATTCATTGTACATATAAGGTTAAATTGTGGTTTACTTACCTGAATTATTATACTGGTTTTCTATTGTGTTTATCAGCTTTGAAATAGTACTTACCTATCTGAAGATGTATCTTTGCTTTGTGTATTGATATGATATGGCATTTATAACGCTCCTATACACAAATCTTTCAAGGCGTGAAATATGGTTACAAATCTCAGGATGTCATCCCTGTTTCCCTAGGGGAAACCACTTCTCTTGTGGTCAATGTGGTGCGGCCACAGTCCAGAAGACACCCTGGGGATGGCAGCATGAGGGAGGACCACATGGGGAGGGAGTTCCCCTATGGATTTGGGACGATATTATAGAGAGGACATGGTATCTCCCTTACCCATCTGAGATTGACATCCAGGTCCCAACTCCCCAATCATCTATATTTTATTGTTATGTTGAAAACAACCACCCTTATATAACCAGTAGGGAAGTTCCTAAGTATCTCCCTTTGACTCTGACTCAAAGTACTGGGGCGAGGAAGAGGGCCAGAGAGATGAAGAATACCTGAACGAACCAAGCTACGCACTCTAGTTGTTGGACCAATCCCATTGCCACTGGGAAATTCAAAACTATCGAGCATAGGAAAACATAGAGTTATCTTCCTCTGGACGTGGGGCACTTCTGAGAGGGTTTTGCTGTGGGACGGTCGAAGCAGAAGGACAGAGCCTTCCCACAGACCAAATGGACAAGTAAGGAGGTGAAACGCTACTCTAGTACAGAGCGAAGCCGCAGAGCTGAACAAAGACTACAAGAGACCCAAAAGTCACCACAAGAAGCCGGTGAGCCCATACAAGGGAGTTGGGACACCAGGGCACTGCATGGGGACTTGCGGGGGATGAGAAGCTGGGCCAGAAACCCAGTCCCTCACCCTGAAGAGAAGATATCGGTTTTGTGGCAGAACCTGCATGAGAAAGAAAACTGTTGCAAAAAGCAAACTACCGAAAGCCAGAAAGGCAAGATATTGAAATTATATGAGACTGTGAATGTTACTAAAGTCCTGGCAGAAGAGTACACCAGGCAAGAAGATTGTGAGTTTGTGGACCTGCACCTAAGTGTATGAAAGAGAGTTACTTAAGTCCTGGCAGGAGAGTATACCAGGCAAGAAGATTGCAACTCTGCGGACCCACACCAAAGTGTATGAAAAAGAGTTACTAAAGTCCTGGCGGGAGAGAATACCAGGCAAGAAGATTGCAAGTCTGGGTACCCGCACCCAAGTGTATGAAAGAGAGTAACCCAAGTCCTGGCAGGAAAGTATACCATGCAAGAAGATTGCGACTCTGGCGACCCGCACCCAAGTGTATGAAAGCGAGTCACTAATGTCCTGGCAGGAGAATATACCAGGCAAGAAGATTGTGACTCTGTGGACTCGCACCCAAGTGCATGAAAAAGAGTTACTAAAGTCCTTGCAGTAGAGAATACCAGGCAAGAAGATTGCAATTCTGGGTTCCCGCACCCAAGTGTATGAAAGAAAGTAACCCAAGTCCTGGCAGGAAAGTATAGCAGGCAAGAAAATTGTGAGTTGTGTGTACTGTTATATGAGAGTCATACCCCCTGGTCCTGTAGAGAACCTGGAAAGCCAGGAGAAGAGGAACTACCTCTTGGTTTTGTGAATATTTGTGCATCTGGTATCCAGGGGAAGGGAAGCAGTATCCTGGTATTGACTGTGAGTTCTGAAACACCAAGTGTGATACAACAACCTCTTGGTCTTGTGAACATTAGTGCATCTGGTATCTAGGGGAACGGAAGCAGGACCCTGGAATTGACTGTGAGCTTTGAAAAACCAAGAGTGACAAAACAACCTTTTGGTCTTGTGAGCATTTGTGCATCTTATATCCAGGGGAAGGTAGGCCATACCCTGGTGTTAACTGTGAGTTTTGAAACATCAGGAGTGACAAGACAGCCTCTTGACTTTGTAAAGATTTATGATTGTGATAACCAAAGGAAGAGAGGCAGTACCCTGGTGTTGACTGGAGGTTAGAAAAACCAAGAGAAGGAGAACTACATCTTAGGTCTCTACTACTGGTTGAAGAACCTTTTTGTTTTGAGATTGTGAACCTTACTTTGCCCTTTTTGATACACCTGGAGCAGTGGAACATTACTCAGAGGAAGGGAGCCATTACTCTGCCATTAGGCGTCCCAGTTTTCCCTTTGCATATTAGTTTAAGTTTAAGGGTTGGAAATAGGCGTTTTGGGAATAGGATGGCGGATTATGGTTTTGACAGACATTCTGACAGTTTCTTTAGTTTGTTCGAGGCAGGGAACCCCTCTTAGATTTAGGGAAAGTTATTTTCTTTTTTCTGCTTCATAAAAGTCTATCAGACATTAAAATGCCACCCCTGTGTCCGTGTCCTGCTTCTGACTCCTTACAGTATATTCAAAATAAATAACTATTTTGATATAACTCTAATTGTGTAAGTGTTTCTTTGGGCCTGTATATATTCTAAGTTCTCTGTAATGACCTACAGTTCACATCTACTCCCAAGATAAGCCTGGCTGCTCTACCATACCACAAATACCTTGAAGTGGTACAGGCCTATATTAGAAGTTGGGGCTCTGTATACCAATAGAATAGTTTTATAAAGTCCTACCTCTGGTGGACTTTAGAAAAATGACCTAACAATGGGGGTCATTCCGACCCTTCTGGTCTGGAACAACGGTCCCGCTATGCTTACCGGCACCGTTGTTACCGGACCGGCAAAGTACAAGTTTGTAGGCAGGAAGACCTCGCGCCCACCCGGTCTGACCTGGCGGGCAGAACGGCACCGGCTCGCAGACTTTCCGGGAAGCACTGACACCGTTATTAATGGTGCCAGTGCTTCCATCATCCCCATTCAAATTGAGTCCTATGGTACTGAAATGGGTTTGGGGAATACCATTTTTCTTGCACCTGACTTCCCGGACCGGTGGGTTTAGAATCCACTGCTGTTACCAGCAAGCCAGGCACCATAAAAAATCACAACTCTGTCGGCAGCCTGCCGGTTTTTCCCGGCACGGCTACCACCGGAGTTGTAATGAGGCCTAATGTCTTCTTTTGCACTTCCTGGTATTGGAATCACTCTGTTGTTGTGTGACCTGCTCTGTATCCACAGAGGGTATTGGCCTCAATGTTTGTTCAGGTATGATGGATTGATCCTTCCTACGTGAGAGCGCCTCCACATGGGTCACACCCACTGAAGAATGAGGAGGCATTCGGTAGGCAGGGTGAACAAAGTGAGTGGCTCCTGTAGTGGATTGCCATGGTTATGTGCAATCTGAAAGGCCTTGTTTAGTGTGCGCATGAACCTTTCAACATCTCTGCTGGCCCTCAGCCAGCAGAGATTTTTCCACTTGTGTGACGCCCATACAATGTCAGGAACACGAGTAATTCCCTGCAATGGATGGAGGAGGGGGGTCCACTGTCAAAGAAATTAACTGGGGGTTGCTGTGGGCAACAACAGTTCTTCTAGAAGTCGAATGATTCACTCTTCTGTTGTAGAGGGCAGGAATTTGACCTCTGAATACCTGGACAATTCATCAAGGTCAAGCCTGATAAAAGTGTTTTGTAAAACGGTACCAAAGTCGATGCTGAGGGCTTGGCACAATGTTGTGCTCCAGAGAAGGGATTTAATCTGAGATGGGCGTGCAGTTACAGTGGATGCCTGACACCAGATGCAATTATCCAGAACCTGGTCCACTTCCTTCTCCAGATTTGGGAACCAGGCCTTTTTCTTAAGAAGTTCCTTTGGTTTTGTTTGCCCCTTGGTGCACTATATGGGCCAGGCTGAGGTCCTGAGCAATCAGCTCCAGTGAGTGACTTGACAAAGACATGATGACCATGGAAGGAGAGGAATTCGCTTCTGTATTTCCTGATGGTGTGTGGATGTTCTGCTATCACCAAAAGCAACATTGTCTTCAGCACAGCTGCCCCAATCATAACGTGAACCCAGCTTGTCAGCATTGACATCCATGCCTACATCCTGGTCCTGGGAAGGTGGTGAATAGCAGTGTGGTTGTCCACACCTGGGCAAGATTGCAGTGTGACCCTTAGTCTTGGAGTTGCAAGAGCCAACATTGCAGTAAGTGGGGATGCTTAATGGTGGACACCTGCATGTAGGGAAGACTGAGTTTGTGGTTGGTTACCACTCTTTTTGGGCATCCAAAGACATAGAGGTGAAAGTGATGGTACCACCATAGGTCACTCAATGCCATGGGATTGATCTACGAATAGTACTGCTTTGTAGGAGTGAGAGTGCAGCTGATATATCCTATCGGTCATTGTCCCCCTGTAAAAGTACAGCCCGTAGACCCGCAGGGCTGGTGTCCACCAGTATCTCAGATTGTTTGGATGGGTCAAAGAACACCATTGTTGAGTACATGACCAGCACTGCTTTGATATGATCAAAGGCTTTCTGCACACTGGGCCCAATACCCAAGGATGGTCTTCCCCGAGGAGTGCTCCCAGCGTTTCTGTGGCAGTGGCCAGATCCTGGATGAACCTCTCACAAAAGTGCACCATCCACAGGAGCTTATCAACTCCATATTAGACATGGGGAAGAAGCTGCTTTGATGTTTATGACCTTTCTTTGGTCAGTCGAGAAGCCAATGTTCTTAAAGATGTACCAGAAGAACTCCACTTTTTTCTGGAGAAATGTGACTTTTGCCTGTTCAAGGTAAAACCCTGAGGCATCATAGGACTGCAGCAAGTCTATTGGCATGCTTCTTCTTTGATGCAGCATATATGAGGACGTAGTCACTAACATTTTTAACTCCCGGGAATCCTGCCAGCACACCTCTGATTGTACGCTGAAAGACCTTGACTGATGGCAAGACCCCAAAACTAAGCACCACTTGAGACAAAAACAATGTGATTAACTTTGAGTCTGTGTGCACTAAAGCTGGTGGTTACCAGCATTGAGTTTGACGGTAGAGAAAACAGTGGCTTACCTTAGGTCTGCAATTGTGTCATGCATGATGGGGGTTTTAGTTCTGCCTCCACGTTCTTGTGCATGAGGAAGTGTATCCTATGGTGTCTCTGGGGCACTGCTGTACTGTTTTGTACACATAAAGTCTGACTTTGTATCCATTGAGGGAGCCAATCCCTTCATACAGGTCACTGTATTCCTGCAACATTGACTCCACTTTGTCCTGATATTTCCTGAATGCAAAATCTACAAGCCTCATTATGGGGTTGCCGGAAAACCCCGTAACAGCCGTACCATCGACTGCCACCGACTGTCATCGGCATTACAAGTCCCGGCGGCCCGGGATGTCAGGCAGAGGGAGCTGTAAGTCCCCATTCCTGTGGAGTCCGATTGGACTCTGCGGAAATGGCACCATGGAAGCGAAAACTATGACTGCAGGGGCCGTGCATGCTGGACCGGAAACGGTGCCAGTACGTTGATACCAGCACATTTATTTCCGTGCCGCCAGACTTCTAATGAGGTCCTAAGTTCCTTCACAGCAGTGCAACTCAGTAGTCTGCCTTTACAATCCTATACCACGGAAAATGATTTACGTGTGGAGTCTCTATCATGTGACATTCTTTTGTGAAATGTACCATCCAGGGGAAGGGATGAGTTCCCCTTATTTTTATTTCAACACCTTTGGGTGTACCAGTTTGGCCATGGTGTGTGACACTTAAACTGATCTATTGGTATCACATTGACAGGCACCCCTGTGTACAGGAATAATCTCAGATTGTATCTGCATCGTACTTTGTAGTTGGCGCCGTCTGAACTTGTGGCCTTTACAGAAGGACAATATTAAAAAGATGTCTTCCATGTCTTCTTCACATGCCTATGCATTGGATCCGGGGCTGCTGCTTCAGTGAGTGTGGGTACTCTGGTGCAGCAGAATCGGGTTTGGCTTGGAAGCTTACCAGTGGCAGGCACGGAACCCTTTAGAACTTTGCGGTTATGCTTTGCACAGCAGCCAAATGTTTGTCCTGATGCTGGACAACCGTAGGCATGGGGCAGGGAGCACTCACATGCATTGCCTTGACCACCATGGAATTTCTTTGTCTTTTTGGCATGGTGTCAGGTCTACTTGTCCCTCATGTGCAGCCTCTCTGCTCTGCCTGTTTCCTGATGGTGTGAACCTCTTGGAACCTTACTAATTTCAAAGCTTCTTCCATCTGGGCCACCTTGGTGGTGGCTAGCTCCCCGCTCATGGGAGTGACCCTGCTCCAGGATGGATGGTGGTGCCAGTCTTTCCAGAATTTGATAATGCTGCTAGCTGGAGGAACAGCTTTGGATAAGTTGTGCACTGGTCTTTTCATTGCATTCACAGGATTACATGATATGGTCAATTGTATAAAATGAGCAAGACCTGGGCTTGCCTGGTGTGGAGGAAACAGTTCATAATCCACATTGACGATGGGACTAAAATAATCCTGGAGGGCTTTGTTCAGGCTGCATATAAACTCTCACCTAGTAGTAGCATCTTGTAGATCTTATATACTACACTTCTTGCAAATAAAAGCAAGATGGGTGTTTGTCTGCATCATCAGTCTCATTGGTTGCTGTGGAAAACACATCCAGCTCTCTGTTCATGGTTCCCACCAAGGGCCTTGAGAGGCAGAAGTATGTGATACATCAACCTCCTGTATGGCAAGCTTCATAAATTGAGCTGGTGGCCACTGGGCCGATGGTCAAGATTGGCCTGCTGCAACAGCCCCACTCCTGCTGTCTGAGATAGCAGAAGAGAAAGATCACACAGCATCATCCTGCTCTAGGCTGTCACTGTCCATGCTGACTGTTTTGACCGTAGAGGTTGGAGAAAAGAGTTGTGAAATACAACTTCACCATAATGAGGAAGTGTAGTTGTAGAGGTCACAGTGAGCCACAGGTAATATAGGGGCCACTATATTCATCAGCTGCATGTTCGGAGGGCCTCATTCTCGATGAGAGCAGTGCAGCAGCAGGTACAGGCTAATTGAGCACCCTCAGGGTATTGCAATGTGTGCTGCAAGCACCGTAATGCGTTGGGGTTGTGATGAGGAGCCACCGTAAGGAGGTCACACCTTTGGTCACTGGGCCAGGCTATTGAGGAGAGCTGTGCTGTGAACAGTCACTCAGACATAGTTTGAACGGAGTAGACTTTGCATAGGAGGCAAACCTCATCATGTCTTCTATAGGGCGCAACCGCCTTGTAGCCAGTTCTTTGGGGCCCTCAATGTTATTGGAATGCAGTGGAACTCTGGATACCCCGGGGGCTCATGCACACCAAGAACACCTCAGAGCCGTGGGTGGTTTCAGAATGACTGCACCAAAAAGGGGCAGGTCCTTTATTGTTCTACCTGATATGATTCTCCTTCATTGACTCACAGCATCTGCCACAAAGAGGCATCATATCATAACATACAGGAATGCCATGAGACAATACCTTATGATTCCAATATTGACCTTGATACCTTGGTTCTTTATATCACTCTCAACACATCAACCCAATTTGTAGGATCCTCTTTGACCCGATGGACACCTACATTTGTATGCGTGTTCCTATTGATCTGTGTTGGTTTATTTGCTCGGCAGGAAAAGGGCACTTATCCTCTTTCCCTTTATTGGCAGTATTATATCATGTTATACTGCATGACAAATCCAGGGAATTAGCCCGTTCTACCCAAGAAGGAGCCAACCCCTTTGGGACTAGGGAGGTAAACCCGCTACGCAAAATAGTGCCTAAGGGATTGGGTAAGCAGGAATTCACTGGGGTGAATCCTCTTTATGGGACAAGGACTCCCAAGTGAACCAATCTGTGACACCTCCCTTACCACCCATGTCCCAAATGGTTGTTGCATACATGGGAACTGATAACAATATTGAGGAAAAGGGCCCTTTAAGTGTGCTTGGTTGTGCTGCTGACCCCTCCTAGAGCCTGAATTCCTTAACCAGTGTGTTGTGTCTCTCACTGCCAAGAGGGGGCAAAAAGGGGTGTGAACCTTATCAGATGAACTGGAAACTGCTGGTAAGGTTGGCTGTGGTTAGGAGTGGGCCAGCCCGTGTAAGGCTCCGCACAACCTGCGCCTCTGAACTGAATAACTCAGCCCTTTAAGATGAGTAGCATTACCCTGGAGATGGATGGGGATGCAGATTCTTACCCATACATCAATAATCAAAACGACTCGGGTAGTTTGTCAAAAGGATAACTGTTTTAATATTAATTATCTAAAACAGGGAGAACAACGAACATCAACGAACTCGCTCAATCCTCTTACTCCATGATTCTTATAGAAAACTGAGTTTTTATACACAAAACTCGTCATCATTGACGTTGACCTATGTCACTATCAACGTCATCCTATGTGGAAAAACTACAAACATATGAGTAATGGTGATAGGCTCTAAGTGAACATCTGTTCCATACTAGTTTAATAGAGTGTAATGATGTGATTGGTTATTTAACATTAGGTGGGGCAACTAAGCCCTCCCCTTAGAATGACCACTATGAACGTCACTAAATGTACGACATCCCATTGACTACCTAAACTATAGGACCCCTAATTACGTGGTCCCCTATGATTGGTTGGCACTCTATCCTTCGTCAGTACTTTTTCACCTACGTCTAGCAGCACTCAGGCTCGCCATCTATTTTTAATAGACCTCTGACGTCTTCTTTGTTCTGCTCATGCCTTCTGAACAGGAGTTTTGTTCTTTCATATGATTTGTATCCAATTTCAGCATACTTCATTCTCATAGAACCTTGGCTTCCTTGGCTCATCCAACCTTGCTTTTCCGAGATTCACTTTGCAATTTCGACCTTTGTTAGCTGTGGCACACTCGAAATCAGGCCTTTTTTCTGAATTCCAGCACTGCTATAACACTTAGTGGAAACATCCATCCTTTACTTGTCCATATACATATATATACATTGGCGCTTGCCACAATCTATTCAATATAAAGCTAGCCTCAAGTATACCTTATCTGCTTGCGTTTCTTTTACATCTGTACACGCGAAAAATAACTTGACATCTTCATCAGTTCTGTAGCATAAGTTTCTTCACCTTGATTCCAAGATGTCACTTATCTTCAATTCTTTCTTGGTGCCTTATAGACTATGTTCATTCTCTTCTCTCTGCATCCTCTATAGACATCAATTCGACTCAGTTGTGACATCACCATTCATCTTTGCCATTTATCTGCTCTATTTCTTCAGGAATCTTGTTCAAATAGCCATCATATTGTCTTGTATGCAAATATGGTTTTCTCAATGGGAACCTTGCCTCCAGAATTCGGTATACCCAATGGTACTGCACGGTTTTCATACTCTGGCTCCCAACAGACAGGCAATATGGGTGACATGGTTGAGGTGGGGGTACTTGGCTCCTCCTCTACACTCCCCCCTCTGGGTGATTCATCGACCACTCTTTCATCATCCTTCACATCCAGACATCTTGGTCTGAAGAATAGTTTCTTTGGGATCCATATCTTTATAAAGACATGTTCGTCTTTTTTCCATGTCATAAGCATACACTGCCCAGTTGGACTGCAAAAGATCCATCTTCCCACATACTTCTTATGATTCTTTGGATACAGGAACTTTGTCCCATCAGGTCCATGGATACTGGCCTTCACGAAGTCTCTGATCTCTTCATCTGTTAAATTTTTAGCCTTCCATCCTGGTTCAACATCGATCATAATCTTCATCCCTATGGCTTTCGTTTTTGTCTTCTTGCTTTGTGACATTATTATCTGGATCACACAAAATCCAAGCAATATCATTACTATCAGGGCTCCAAGAAACTTGAAAATGTCTGCCATCCATTGTGGAACCCAGGAAAAGAGTGATCCAAACCAACTGTCATCAGAAATATCTTCAACTTAGTCTATCATCTGGCCATGGAGCTTCGTCAGCATCCCTATAGCCTCTGTCAACGTTCCATTCTCATCATCATGAGAAGGTGTGAACGTGCACCATGATTCTCTGATTTTTGCACAAACACCTCGATCCATCACTGTGATCATGTCCAAGACATATCTGATCTGGAGAGTCATCAGTCATATGGCTCTCATCTCTTCTCTGATTGCATTGAATCCCTTTATACTCGTGTTGATTGTCTGTAGCAATCTGCAACCACTCAGTATTCTGTTATGCCATCTGTCCTACATACCCCACAGGCGGGCACCCACAGGTCTAATGCCACCGCCCTCTCTGGTCCAGGTCCAATCCCCACACATAGATCCCCACTCACTCATGCAGGGCGGCAGCAACAGCAACATGACAGGCAGCGCGCATGGAAACAGCCTGTTGGATATGGGCGTGTGAACTATTTGCATCCATTTCGCCAGGGGCAACTACCTTGGCATCTCGCAACTGGTCGGCGGAGCCGCCGGCCCCCCCTGCTGCATCATCACGTGACCCGGAAGGCCCGGCCGACTGTTGTTACTTTGGATCGTGTGACAAGGAAGCGTGTGGGACCGCGCGTCATGTGACGCGGTCACCTGACAAGTCTCTATCCATTCAAATACTGTGAGGGAACACTCGTTCAGTGCTTCACAGCTGACTTGTTTCGGCACTGTTTGGCGTTCTTGTTACTACGATCACGGTATTGAATCGCAGACTGTTTTTTCTGACTTCTTCTTGTCAAGCCCTTGGTTATCGTTCTGCTCTGCTGGTTAACGGACCTTTGGACTGCTTCTGGCTTCCTTTGCATCATCCTTGGATTTGGCGTACTCATCTGGTCTAGACCTCAGAACTTATATCGGATTGCCTACGGATCTCCCCATGCTTTGCACCACCTGAATTTGTCATTCCAGCTCACGCAGGTATTCTGGTGCAAGTCAATCCGGATTGCCATACAGTGTGCTGCCTCACCTGTTGCTGCCAGTTACACCCTGTCTTTACACAGAACAACTCCCATTCTGTATGTACTACTTAGGGCTTGAGCCCCTCCACCTTGGTAAGCCCTTTAGTATTAAGTGACACTGTGAACCTCGCCAGTTTTCCTTGTCATTGTACTTACCCATTGCTTGCTTTACAGTGGTCGGGGGGTTTCCGGTGTTCCTGGCATTTCCGGCACTCAATACATGTGGCCTCAAGGATCGATCAGAGAGTGTGTATCTCCCTGTATGGTACTTGGGGACAGAGGCCCCATAATCTTCACGACCATCAAGATATAACATATTCGCTCCAACCTGGATACTCGGGATGAAGATCAATGTCAAGACCGATGCGGTTTGGCTGAACAATCTGTGTTCATAGGGAATGGCATCAAAAGCTTATATGGATTTCGCTTAGAAATAGTTCTCTCTCTTCATTCTTCTCATCAGGCCCACAGATCTCTTCTTTCTCAGGTGAGCATCTGCTTTCGGAAAACTGTCAAGATTCAAGTCACTTTTCAGAATCACTAATGCTGGAACATGGACCTTTACTATGGAACAAATTCCTCCCCAGTCTACAGGCAATCTTATATAAGCTCTTGCTCCACACGCCCAATAGTGATCCATGATCACTGCAGTCCCAAAGCTCATTCTTGGACCATCAAAAATTAAATCACAGTTCTGATTTTCTCCAACTTTTCTTGTACCATTGTTTCTGAAGCATAGCTTTGTTTTATCCAACGGTACTATCTGCAAGGGTCCTCCTCTATCTACAACCCAGCTAAGTAACTTGGCAATACTCTTCCACAGGGGCTTGCATAGCACCTGCGCATTCCAAACAGTCGATTCAGGATGACCATACACCACCCATGCTCGTCAGATAACCACTCCTCCCACCCATCTGGCGATAACAATGATCCCCAGATCTGCATCTGGCTTCTGTTCTTCCAAATGCTTGATGTTTTCTTCGGTTTTTCCTGGACTGTCAAATTTTCTATTCACCTCCCATCTGATTCCAGCTCATTTACTCCAGGTTTCTCATACCTGATCACATGATTCTTGGTGTGTTCTCTGTCGCTTGTCTTCGAGTCTTGCACATAATCATCTTCATCTGGATCTGTCCATTCAGTTGCCCATTTGAGATAGGCATCTCAGCCCATGAACTGGCCTCTCGTTCGGCAAAGTGCTATGTGTGAAAGACAATGTGCTGTCGGGACATCTACTTCGATGGCTATGAAAATCTTGGATTTTCCCATGCTGTAAGGCAGGAGTGCACATACAAAGCATTCCTCCTTTGAAGGACTTCTTCCTACTTCCTTCATATGTTGGTACCATATGTTATTTCCCAGGTGAGCTGTATTGTCCAGGTAATCATTAAACACAAAATCATCCTCCTTGATGCTTCTTTTAGGTCTCATTCTTCTTCTGTGAACTTCCACTATAATTTCAAAAGTATGTCAGCATAACTTCTCCTTACGGGACCAATTATGGGAACACTTGTCAGTGGACTAGGTGTATTTGCATGCATTACCTGTGTAGGTTCACCCTTTATCAAACATTTATTTTGTCTCTCTTGTAAAGCCTGTTTCTGGCGTCCGAAAATAACCTCTAAGACACTGTTTGCATGTGAATGACTATTAGAAACATTGATTTCAGACTCAGACAACTTGTCATCTTTCTTTGAAACAGGAATAACTACATAGGGTCTCAACTGCCTAGTAGTTGCCACGAGTGTACGTCCTTCTGTACAGGAAGATTCTCAGGAGTCTTAGCTCCATGCACATCTATATAATATGACGTACGCATTGTGAGTGAAAGCAGTACTATGATGAACAGAATGCAAGCGTAAATAATACAAAGGTAAGATATTTTGCAGCATCGATTTTGTGCACAACGTGGCTGTCTCTCCGGATCTGGCATGTCAATGTTGCTACTAATACTACCCATCTTTATTTTCTAAGGAAGGAAAAAATACACAAAATACAAAACGTTTTTCAAATTCACTTGTTGAAGCTTCTCCTTCTGTATTCTTTACTGCCCCACACCCTTTTCGACATAGCTGACCTGAAATGACAGAGATACTTGATGTCATACAAGTAAGATATTCACGTAGCTCCATTCCTAACAGTTCTGCGGTTGGCTGGACATCCCTTCTAACTTTGGATGGAGGTGTGAGGGGTGTCCTCATTCACCCTCCCTGTCACTATTTCATGGGGGGTAAGATGGTGGTCTGTCACGATCCATGCCCCTTACCCCCTCTGGTATAACAGCCACCTGGCAGCAGTGGAGCTAAAGCCCTTCACACTGGCCCCAAGGGCCTTAAAACTCCATCAGAAACATACATGAAGTCAGTCGCCAGGTTTATTATCAGGAATAAAGCATTACCAGTTATGGACCTTAATCCAACATGGAGGCCTATTACACAGCTCAGTTCTTTAGCACCAAGCCATGCGGTCTAGAGTTTTGGGTGTGGCTGGGCCTGGAACTACTTTACCTGGGCTATTTAAACCACACCCAAACAGCAGAACACGCTTTGCGTTATTCTGCACTCCTGCAGTATAACGCTCACCGTGTCCAGCTCCTGCTCATCTGCTTCTCCAGTGGCCTGATTCTGAAGCCCTAGATCCGGATTCCATTAATAACTGGAAGAACAAGAACAGCATTAGCGAGCAAGAACACTTACCTGTGAAGTAACTGGTCTTGAATCCATCCTGCGATTTGCTTACCTTGCCCATCTCTGGAGTTCGCCGCAACCTGCAAAGGTAATGAAAAAAGGACAGCATTAATAACAATTCTTACCTGGGCAAGCAGCGAGTCCTGGCTGCACCCTGCGCTTGTCTTACCTCGCCCATCTCTGGGTTTCACCGAAACCTGCAAGGGAGAAGGAACAAGGTCAGCATTAACAAAGCACTTACCTGGGAAAGCAGCGCTTCAATCGCTCACCACTCCGGAACATCACCGCAACCTGTACAAAGAAGGGAAGAGAACACAGGTTAGCAATTAACACCAATAAATAGTGCAGCGCTCCTCGCATCAATAACTCACCGTGGTCTTTGCCATTGTCGCGGCAACTCCGAGATCGCAACCATCCCTGTGAGATCAAATTTGCCTTTTTCCTATGAGCTGCGCATTTAACGACTGTGATGGCTACTGGGAGTTGTAGTCCCCTAATAAGTCTGTCCAATAGAGCTGCATGCTGTACTGGAGTGCCATCTGCTCGGCGGTAGCCCCTCCTTTTCCAACGTGCTAGCCCTGCGTGTACTGTCGACATCACATAGGCGGAGTCACTGTACACTGTTACACTGTTACTTCCTGGTCTGCATGATTCTCGAGCGCGACTATCAGCGCCACTAACTCTGAAGCCTGTGATGAATAGTGAGACAGTTATCGTACACTCACCAATTTTTGAAACTCTCCATTGGCCGCGTGCTTTATCACAGCGGCACCTGTATATCTCTGTCCATCAATTTGATCGATTTGTGAAGAACCGTCAATAAAAACAATCTCTCCACTTGTCAAAGCATTTTCCTTTATCCTAGGGATTTCATCATAGAACTCTTGATATTTCGAACAGTCATGCGCATGTTCATCCTCTGTCTGTGGTTCAGCTACAAACATGGCAGGATTTACTATTCTGCATCAGACTATTTTAATCGCTGGATTCGATATGACCACTTCATAGGCAGAAGCCCTTTGAGAAGTCAGTATGCCGGTAAGATAGCTCAGCGGGTTGAGCGCCCACTGCTGCGATCTGAGCGTGATCTGCAGGTCGCAGGTTCAAATCCTGGCAAGGCCAACTCAGCCTTTCATCCTTCGAGGTCGATAAATGAGTACCAATTTCGGTTGGGTGATATTGTATGTAAATGTGTGCTCTGTAAAGCGCCTTGGATTAAGGTGCTATGTAAATAACACATTATTATCATTAGAAGTCAATATGCCTTTCAGTTTCTCCAAAATGGCAAATAATGCACGCTCAACAAATAACATCATAGAGCATCCCATCACTATGCTTGCAGCATTCTCAATGGGCAACGCGGTGGCAGCCAAAGACTCTTCGCACAGACAATTACCTCTCATTACTGTGTCTAAAATCCCACTGTAACATGCAAGGGGCTTGTACCCCAATGTGGTTCTCTAGGTAAGGACTGCTGTCATAACAGTATCATCTGTATGTGAAAATAAAAAGAATTCCTCAGCATAATTGGGAATCCCTAAAACTTGTGCTGTGCAGATTGCTTTTTCAATTCCTCAAATCCTGTTTCCATTTCTTCAGTCTGGATAATTTTTTCCTGTGTTGCCTGTGCTTTCTTTAGAGCGCACAATAAGGGCCTTGTATATGAACTGTAGTCAAAAACCCATGCTCTAACATAGTTGCATAGTCGCAAAAATCTTTGCCTATGCTTTATCGTTTGTGGCTTTACTGATTTTAAAATAGCCTCAGCTCTTTCAGGGGTAACCTTCTTTCCTTCATGTGAAATTAACTGGCCTATATACAAAACCTCTTGTTGACAATACTGTAACTTCTCTTTGTCAACTTTATATCCTTTGTCAGCAAGTGTAATCATCAGCTGAACATATTTGCGTCTGTATTCTTGCTCTGAAGTGCTGCAAACTAAAATGTCATCTACGTATTGCAACACAACACTTTCTAAATCAATATTGCCTAAGTCCATCTGGAGGACGCTATTGAAAATTGATGGAGACTCACAATACCCTTGAGGTAAACAAGTGCTTTTCAGGCAAGTGTGTCTGGTAAATGACGTCAAATCCTGTGAGTCTTTGTGTAATGGGATTGAGAAAAACACATTTTTCAAGTCAATCACAGTGAAATATCACGCCTCAATTGTCGCAGGATTAGGAGGTAAAGGGAACTTGGCCTCTACAATCTGATTTATCGGACTCAAATCTTGAATTCGCCTCCACAACCCTCCTTTTCCTTTTTTCGCAGGATAAATCACTGTATTACACAGTGACTCTGACGTTAACAAGATGCCTTGATCCATCATGGTGGAAATTGTCTTAAAAATACCTTCATCTGCCTCTTGTGACATGGGATACTGTCGTGCTCAAGGTAAAATTGCTCCTGGTTCCAATTTAATCTTCACTTCTCAAACCCCCTTCAATAAGCCTACGTCATAGGGGCCTGTAGTCCACAATGAGACTGGCACCTTTGCCATATCCTCATCAAAATACTCGAGACGTCTTTGTGCTATCATCATTTTCTGAGGTACCTCTAGTCTGATTGCCCGTATCTAATAAGTAATGCTCGAACACTACTTCGTCATCAGATGGATGATCTCTAAACAGTTCTTCGTCATTGACGTCAGTTAATCTTCAACCTTCCCCGATGGTGATTACTGCACACCATTGTCTGCCGTCATGATCATTTCCATCAAGCAAAGCCATTTCACCTCGCACTATGGCTGCTTATAATTCTAAGGGAAAAACTTGTCCCTCTTCCTCATCCATAGGTATCTTTGTCTAAGAGTAATTCATTAGGTATTCTCATATTTCTGCCTACTAAACCTGGTAACCATGTCAACAGAATGCAGACTCCATAATAAAAAACCTCAGGTTCCAACGGAACTACTTCTTTGGTCACTTGTCCTGCAAATGCCATAATAGGTTCAGTCACGTTTAATTAATGCATTCCTGATGTTGAACAAACTATGCCTTCATCAGTAAATTAAAATGTCATGGTCAACTTGGTCATTAAATCTCAACCCAATACATTAACAGGTGTCTGCCTTGAATATAGCAATGGCCCTGATCTATCACATTCTCCTATAGATACTTGTAATTCTTAGGTAAAAAGGAACTCTGATTGTAGCTCCTGTGAATCATTGAGTATTCATGGCATTGCCAGATATCGAAAATGTCCTCTCTCGTGTACATGAGCGTGTTGCACCCGTGTCTACTAAAAACGAAAAACTTTTGCCTCCTATACTGATGTCTACCCTCGGTTCCTCATGAGGATTCGGTGTCACAGATATTATTGAGCACATCATGTCTCCCAGTGAGCTGTCCTATTGTGGGTACAGCCTCATTCCCGTACCTGTAAAAGGGTTCCCTCGCTCTACAGTGACACCCCCTATGCTAGGAGTCATTAACTGTCCTGTGCTTGTGCCTTGCTGTATTTGCATGGGTGAAAGCTGCGACTGCCCTTACTGCGGATTCACCGTTGCTTGCTGTGTTCACAAACTTTGCTGTATTCTCGGCGCTTGTGTCTGTTGCACTGTTTGATTCTGAGCAAACCCATCTCCACTCTGCTGTGAATACACAGGCAGGTTTGAAGTCCCCCATCTCGAATATTGGACATCCTGTATGAACCCTTGACTTCTACACATGCAAGCCAAATGCCCTGTCATTCCACATGTCCAACATATAGGAGGCGGAAATCTCCTACCCCGCCCATCCTGCATGTTTTGATTATTATTCCGCATGTTTTGAACCCTATCCTGATTACTCTGGAAGTTTCCCTGATTATTCTGCCAATTTCCTTGATTATTCTGAAAGCCTCTTCCTCGAAATCCTCCCCTTCCTCGTGGAGCAAAATTATTATTACCCTGGTCAAACTGCCTTTGGTTATTCATCTGCGGCATGTTTGTCCCTTGATGTAAGATCGATCCATTTCCATTAGTTATCATTGCCCCTTCAATGGCGCATTTGGACAACTTCTTCTGCACTAACTTTGCCTCTTCGCCCTTCCGAATGTCATCTTTTTTGTGATTCTTTTCTTGCAAGAGTCTGCAATAGGGCACAATGGTCAGCTGAATTTCCAACCATAGTTTCCTGTTTCAGAAGGGCTGTGTGAACTGCTGTTTAGCTGTGGCGGCTAGACTGTCTTTTGTCTCTTTGAACTCTTTGGATTAATGTGGCTGAATTGAAAGGCGGAAGCTGACCCTCCTCTTCTCCTCTTTTCCAGCCGTCAGCTCGTCAACACGAGCCAACCGAAAAGCGAGCAGTGAAAAGGACGCCGCCGCTTTAAGTGCTTTGATCCCGAGGATTCCCTTTTCCGTGACGTGAAAGTCACGTGACATCCAGCAGGGGATATCAGCTTATCCAAGCCGCCTTTGCGGCGTAAGCCCTGTGGCAGAAGGGCTATGTGAACTGCTGTTTAGCTCTTTGGCGGCTTTGGCGATCGGCGATCCGTGAAACTAACGCTGTGAGCGCTGTCTGGTGATTGCTGAAGAGCACAGGTAAGAAGTAAAGAAATGGCTGAGGTGGGTGCTCAAACACGATCAAAACTAAAGACTTGTGCACAGGCTGTAGACAAAATTGTGGCTCTAGATGGCAAACGATCACCAAAAAGTGTGAGCTTGAGGGGTATAATTGGTCGACCCAAAAACAACAAAAACAACATAGTGGAAAATGGGGCACACACCACTCGAACTGTCCAGGCATTACAATCTTCAAGCACTAATGCCTCTGTGTTTCCTTCACTAGCTAAACTCACTAGTATATACCTTGCTCGAATTTCGTCTAAATGTGCCCCAATACAACGAGTTGAGGTAGAAGGGAAAAGTATATCAGACATCACCCCCAATGGTGACAAGTCAAACAATGACAGTTGTAAGGAAATCACAGGGAACAGTGAAATCGCGAAGGAGGACAGTGCAATCAATGCCAAAAGTAATTCACACTTAAACAAAACCAGTGTGTGCTGCTTAGAAGTAAATACAATTGAAATCTCACAAAACGTATCCAATGATAATGCGATTGAAATTAATACAGTGGTTTTTGATTCTCCATTTGACGTAACAGACCTTGAGTTCTTGCAACTCGAAGTTCCAGTTGGAACGTGTGAAGAAAGCTCAATGAGATTTGTTTACCCGCCCACAGAAAGAAGGAAAAACGACGTGGGAGTGAGAAAGATGCTAAACAAAACAATAGCAAATCCAAGGCAAATATGTTACAAAATGCCCGTTTCTTTCAACAAACAAGGTGCAAACAAAGACCTGACTGACAAAGTAAACGGAAATAGGGCAACCATGGGAATCAAGGTTTGTGAAGGGTCCAGCAAGTCCGAGCAAAAGTAAAAATGGTCAACATAACAACGAAATTATGAAGGCAAATGACCAAAAGCAGTTCAGTACCTTTGACTTTGCAGGTCGCAAAGCACGGCTAACAGAACGACAAAAAGCCGATTTTGAAGCGATGAAGCACAAATTGGCTGAAAGCTTTACCGACAAACACAAATCTAAATACAGCCAACCATGTACGGAGTCTCTTCAAAATGCTGCAAAGAACGGAGAACGTCTAAATATACAAACAACTGCTGCAGTACACGGCAGGTCAGGGTGTCGTGACTTCAACACTGAAAGACCAAGGTTCAAAAACCACTTCCATGGCACTCCGGAAAATACACCTAATGACAAGCTGCATGATTCTCAGGAAAAAAGGAACTGTATAAGAAATCCTTTACAGACAATGGTAAACTGCTCAACGCCAGCCGTGATGACCTCTTCAGTTGATGGCAGTCCATTGTCGCCGATGATCAAAGAAGCTCCAAATCAAGATAGACTCGACAGGGAAAGAGAGAGAAACGATTTAAAACAACATGATGCAGAAAACGAATCATCACTAAAATCCAATTTGTCTACAGCGGCAGCCATACAAATTCATAACAACGTACTCGCCGCAATGTCCATGGCACTAATTCCATTCATCAAACTATATGAATCTTTTCACGACGAACTACAAAACAATAATGCGCTACTTAGTCATTTAAATGAAAAAGTTTACAAAATGGAAAGTGCAAATACAGAATTCAAACAACAATTCGAAAATGAAGTGTCTTAAACTTGGACCCGGCACATTGAGCTAAGCACACAGCTTAGGAGTGCTCACATGGAAAAAAAGTTCCCTACTGAATTATTTAAGGTGCAGCTTAATGCAGGGTAATTTGCATCCCAAAAATGTGCCTCAAGTGTCCGCGAGCCTGATAGAATCGGACAAGAGCATGGCAATTCTGCCCTCTGACGGCAGCAATGGTGGCAAAAAACCCATATCACCAAACAATAAAAATGATACCACAGAATTGCAGTGCCAATTGATCGAAAAGCAAGACCAAAGTACTCAAAATAATGCCTATTCACCTACTGAAGAACGGCAAAAGGGTCAGGCGTGCGGTAGCGACTTGCCACTGGCTGAGTTAATTATTTCTGAGGAGCCACCATCATTGCAGAAAACAAAAAACGTGACTATTGGTGAAGTACATGCCGAAAAATCTCTGCACTTCCTCATGGGTTGACTGACAGACTAACTTATGGAATCTTTGGAGGTGCAGCAAAAAACATCATAAGTAATCCCAAATCAGCTCAACCGAATTTGGTGAAGCAGTGCCCAGCTAAAAAAAAACTGAAAAAAAGAAAAATCTTGAGGTAGCAAAAAAACATTCTAGTGGCTCGCGAAAGTTCATACGAAACCTGCCTACCCCAGTCAAACAAAGTCTCTTTGTAAGAGATAGACAGGTTCATCAAAAAGGACTGGAAAAGGAGAAAGCTTTAATAAAAATAACAGGAGTAACAAATAAACCTGACACGACTAATCCCAAAAAAAGAATGAGACTAGATTCGGATAATGTTTCCATCCAATCTATACAATCTTCGGTGGATCTCTGTAATCTTTCAACTTATTCTGATGATTTCGAAGATGAAATGATAGCTGATTCCGAGGAGTCAGATGAAACATGTCAGGCAATTACAAAGGAGCCAAATGAAGGAGCCGCAAAGCGATTCTTGATGCAACCAAATACGCAATTAACAAAAAAAAATGAGTCTAGAGGAAAACGGGAACACACAAAAAACCCGAATAGCTTACCAAATTCTAAGGTCAGCCAAGAGCGCGATAGAGTGATAAAACATCATGTTTTATTAAATCCAAAACTCACACGAGCACAATCTCAGATAAAATCATTCGCTGCTGAAAAACGCAAATATATTGCAACAAAAGATCTGCAGGGCAGAATACGGATTGAAAACATATTCCATGAGGAAAATGACGTAAATCTGAACCGAAGCAATGTCATCCGATTACTGCATTCAGTGCCAATATTGAGAACTGTTACAACAAATGACATTGGAATAGTGGAATATGTTTCAGAAGAACGTGGAGACCAAGTTCTTCTGCATATAAATTCAAAAGCTGTATGAAAGACCCTCATGGCGGCAAAAGATGAACTCTTGTTCATGGGCTTTGAGATTTCGGATGAAGAGCTACCTTTCTCTAAAAATTCTAGAGGCACAAACACAAGCAATAATGCAAAAGAGTCCTTAGAACAGCACCGGGATACCTTGAGAAAACAGATGAAAGCCAGACGGCCAGGTCCATCGCAAAAAAGTGATGTGGAAACAAGGAAAATAAATCATTAGCTAGACATCAACGACCGCAAAGGGCTGGTCACACTGATTTCATGGAACACGCGAGGTTTCCAACACTTTTTTGAAGACTTCCCAGTTGATTTGTCTGAAAACTTTTTAATCTGCTTACAGGAGACATGGTTACGAAGCCCGCCTGTAAAGGATGGGTACCCGACTCTGCTCAATCCAGCAGTAAAAAATGCTCGAGGTCGCCCACAATCCGGATTAATTACTATGGTGAAACATGGAACTACATGGGAAGTTTGCGAAACCGAAAATCCAAACAGCTTTGTACAGGCAACTTTAATTCGAAAATCAAACTGTGAACTTACCGATTCAAAATATCTGTTCGTAATAAACCTGTATGGGAACCCAGTGAAGATTACAACTGAGAATTTCATCCAAACAATAACACACATAATTGACAAAAATCAAATGAAATACCAAGACCTATTGATAATCATATGTGGCGATATGAATCTATCTTGGTTTAATGATGAAATGAAGCTCATTTCATCAAAAACAAAGGATAAACAGATTATCAGTGAAAGGAGAGTGTGTTGGGACATTGAAATGGACGCAAGAGACTGCGATATGGTAAATGGTCAAATACCTGGAGACATACCGCCGAAGTTCACTTGGAGAAATTTTGGTCACAAAAAGATTGTTGACTACATATGGACATCAAGAAATGTATGGACTCAGATCACAAAGCTACGAATTATCCAGACTGATCGAAGTGACCATGACATCTTGGAATTGTCATGGCCTCTAAGTCAGAAAACAGAAGCAGCGCTCTGCAAACAATCAGTTGAAGTGAATCAAGGGCGAAATCGGTTACGCCTAAAAGAAAACCAAATAAAAGTCCTAACAGAGGAGTATCGAATCCTACCAAATAAAATAGCAAATTCGATAAACTATGTCACCCTATTGCCCTATCAACACACGAACAATCCCATGTTTCAAAACAACAGGAAATTACACAAGCATGATTGGAGCAGACTAGTAAACGATCAGAAGAAACTGCTCAACAAAGAAATAAGGAAGCTAAAGAGGAACATGGGAGTGAATTCCGCCCGACAAATCAAACAACAACGACAAAAATACCGTAATTGGCACAAATCGTTCGCCTAAGAGATCAAGAACGTGGCGAGTTGATGTTATCTTTGATTCAATCGAATAAAGCGAGAGAGATTTGGTGCATTTTAAACAACAATAACGCAAATCAAACAGACGTGCTTGCCAATGGAGTTTCTGAGGGAGCCTGGCAACAACATTTTACAGGAGTCTTTAAACAACCACAACAAAGCCCATTAACAGACACGAATAGTGAGCTAACGCGTTGGAAAGTTGCAGAAACCGAGGAAGATATACAACCTGCAATCTCTAAGCTAAAAAACTCAAGAGCAGCAGGGCCTGACGGCATCTCCAAGATAATGTTAAAAGCACATAAAGCGGAATGGTCCATCTTCATCGCTATAATGTTTGACAAAATCGCATACCAAAAATCACTCCCAGCATCCTGGACCGAGGCCATTGTCGTGCCAGTATTCAAGAAGGGGGAGCAGTCTGACCCAGTCAACTATCGGCCAATCGCCCTTCAAGATACAATTGGAAAAATAATGGCTACGTTTCTCCAACAAAAATTAGCAACATGGGCAACCAACAAAGGAATCATGGATTGCCGTCAGACCGGGTTTACTAGAGGAGTCGGGACAGAGATTAATCTAACCATAGTTAACCTACTGAAACTAGAAGCCTTGTCATAAAGCACAAACCTATTTCTTGCCTTTGTAGATATGCAACAGGCTTTCGATACCGTCAATCGTGATCTTTTATGGAAAAAACTCAAAAACTGGGGATGCCCAGAAAATATTTTACATCCGATAATGGCCTTCCACTCCAAAACATCAATTCGAGTAAGGATAAATGGAAAGGGTGAACTAACTGAAGCAATAGCTACGAACAGAGGGGTGAAACAAGGTTGCCCGCTAGCTGCAATCCTGTTTAAACTATTCATTTCTGACATCCCGGATGCATTAACAACAATACACCGCTTTTCTCCAAAAATAAATGGTCATCAAATCTGGTGCATAACCTATGCAGACGACCTGGTTTTGTTTGACAAAACCCAAATAGGGCTACAGAGACTAATATTAGGCCTGCAACAATACATGGAGAAAAACGACCTAAGAATCAATGTAAAAAAAACAAAAATCATGAAGTTTGGACCAGCAAAAGGAAAAAGAAACCGAGACTTTATTTGGAGAATAGATAACGAAGAAATTGAAACAGTCACTGACATTCGCTATCTAGGAGTTTTAATAAACAAGTCAATTTGAGAAAACAATTGGGCACTAAACCTGTTGCAACGAATGAAAATGTTCGCTCTACAAGGAGCTCGAATACATACCTTGTATGGAAAGTTCAGCTTAATTCCAGTGCGGCAGTTTTATGTGCAAAAGGTAGTCCCAGGAATCACATATGGCTCAGAAACAGGATGGAATATGGACCATAAAATCTGGGTCAAACTAGAGGGAATTTTCTGGCGGCGAGTGTTAAGACTACCAAACTATATCTCAATCATTGCAATAAGGTATGAATTGGCGTTAGAAAAATTATACAGCTGCGTCGTCTGGAAATCCCTAGCGATGCTACGAAAAATGCAAATCGCAAATCCAGAACCTGCATACAGGTTATTAGTGCCTAGAGATAACTTGGAATACACAGGACTACTTAAGAGCTGGACGCAAAAGCTCGAAGAGGTTCTAAAAGCGAGTGACATCAAGCTTGAAACATTGCTAGACCAGCCTCAAATCGCAAAGAAAAAGATAAAACAATGGTTCTGGAACCAAAATCTGTCCAAATATGAAGATCTTGCATCTGCCCTGAACCACAGTCTAGTAATGAACAAATTAGATAATTTGCCTCAATACTTGCAAATATTTCCTTCACGACGTCATCGAAATGGATTCCTGAGACTACGTCTAAATGCTGTAAAGACAAAACAAATGTTAGTGGCACGTCATATTGAAAAATCAGATGACAACGGCTGCAGATTCTGTAAGATCAACATAGAATCACTCAAACATCTAATAACAGAATGCCCAGAACTTAAGATCCTGAGGTCAAATCACCTAAGCAAATTTGCGCCTATAAATAACAACATGGATGAATGGTGGTTAAGAATCTTGGGTGGAAGTTCAATTCATCTGACGTGCTCAGTAATAAACTTTGTGGAAGCCTGTTTGGACACTGAAACTTAAGTCTGGGCTTTATGAACTGTATTTGGAAGATGCTTGTTTTCTTAAAGGTTTAATAAAAAAAATGTTTGTGATAAAAGTTTGATTCAAACTAAAAATTACAATAAAAAAAAAAAAGGTTTTGCTTCCATACCAACTAACTTCTTGAGCTGCTTCTGCACTTGATCTGGCAGCCCGTGTCATAATATGTGGTAGAACACAGGTATTGATTTTACCAAAGCTTTGCGTGTTTCCAAGGCCCATTGCTCTTGAAAATTCAGAATGTAAACAAGCGGATCACCCCTTTCCTGCATCTTTTTTGTCATTATAGCTCCCATATCAGACGTGTCTGGATATAGTACTCTAAGCGCTTTCCAGACTGCCACTATACAGTTATTGAACTGTGCTCCATCATGAGCAGTGTTAATCGTGGTAACACCAGCATACCCTGCTCTGGACCAGATGTCATCAGCTCTCTCTCCAAGAATGGCAATCAGGAGACCCTTAATGTCCCCTATGCCAATGCATTTCCTTCTGTCATCTTTTCTAATTCATGTATCCATTTCCCAGTGCCAGAAGTTAAACTCTGGACTTTACACCTTAAATTATCCTTGTCCATCTGGGGCCAAGGTATGTACTGTGGTCTGGCTCCCCCTTACTCTAGTAAAGGAAACTGTGAAGCCCCAAATTCCTCCTCATTTCTCATTGTCTGTCTGTCCACCGCAGGGACAATATTCCCCCACCGTCTTCTTCCTGGCAATGACCTTAATATGCTCACATAAGGTGGCAACTCCCCCTCTGCCCTTTAGGTTGGTCCAACTGTGTCAATGATTTTGACACCCGAGGTATAGGTACGGCTAAATCTGACCATCTCACTTCTTTATCCATTGAAAAACATCCCTCAGGAACACACATGTCACCTTTCTCTCCCCCACGGAAGGTGTCTCTATCCTCATCTGACATTTCCTGTGCCCAACTCGTATAACTTCTTTCATCTTCATCTCTATTTAGAGTCAGTCTATCTAAAGACAGCTCCTTAGGCCTCTGACTACATGAGGATCCTTCTATGTCATACAGCTGTGTGCTCTCTAGTCGATCATTTTTGCCCTTCCCCTGTGATTCTTTCTGGGTTCTCATATCATGATACACCTTATCGATCGCTTCCCCAATGCTTCTAGAGTCAAACTCGTCCTCTAGATTTGCTCTAGACGGACCTGGTAATAATGACTCATATTCTGGAAAGAACTCTCCTATGTCTTCCCATGCTACTTCTGGATCGAGATTCCTTACTTCCTTCTCCAGGTGATCTTTTGCCTTCTTTTTCGTTCTATGTCATCATCAGGCTCTCTTCGCTTCCTTGCTTCCTCTCTCACCCTGTCTTTTCTCATTTTTCTTCATATCCCTTCTTTAGTTTGCCCTTCATATCTCCTCATCCTTTCGTCTTTGTATTCTCTCATCTCTTAATTTCCGTTCCTCTTCTTCTATTCTCTTTTTTTCTAGTGTTTCCTGCTCATCGATTGCCCTTAGTCTATTGTCTCCTTTTCGTTTCTCCTCTGCTCTTTCCTGTTTCTTCAATTGCTCATCCTGATATAACTGTTCCCCTCTGTCTATCTTTCCTTTTTTCGCCCCTTCTTCTTTCAATCATTCCTCTCTTTCCTTGTCCTTTTTATCTTGCTCATCTTGATCCTCCCTTCGCCTTACAACCTTGATGCCTTTACCATCGAGTTTGAGCAAAATCTGACCACCCATCATTCGTTCTGTAGAAGTGCTAACTCATCAGTCTTATCTCTTTCTCCCTTCCATCTCTTTATTTCTCTTCCTATATCTAGGGATGTGCTGGCTCGATCACTTCTCTCCTTATCGCGTCTCTCCTTGTCCCTCGGGACCTTAGAGATTACATCCTTCTCAGTATTTTCCTATGGACCCTCGTCACTGCTTTGCGCAGGAAATTCATATGCTGGGTTGCTATACCCTGTTGCTGCCTTAAACTCCCTTATTGGGTATTACCCATTGTCTTTCTTGCTTTCCCCGTTTAGTTCAGGCGGTGCATGGGAGCAGAGGGTTCCTCATCCCCCTCTTTGCATACATTGAGTATCCAGTGTGAGGGGAGGGGACAGTGCAGTACATGGGATAACAGAACAATAAACAATAAGTAAAAGTACGGCCAGCAGGTGGCAAGTGCAAGGGTAAGTGCAGACCTCAGGTGTCAAGTGCTGGTAGTGGGACTATAGGGATACAGAAACAGTCCCCAAGTGCAGGGGTTGCCAGGAAGGCAGTGCAGGTGTGCGACTGGCGAGGGAGGGGACCTGGGCCCGAGATCTGAAGGTGGCCAGGTAACCAGTGAAGTTTCAGGTTTAGCCAGGAAGCCAGCAGGGGGAGAGGAGGAGAAAAATCAGAAGCAAAGAGAAATATTTTGAGGTGCTTCCGGAACCGGAGATGATTCTCCTCAAGTTTCAGGGAGGCTGTTCCAGAGGGAGGCCCAGCCGAAGAAAGAGATCTACCACCAACTTGTTGCTTGGAGATGCGACTGACCATGAGGGAGTTGGAGGTGGAGAACTCGAAAAGGAAGATATTCAGGAAGAGAGGGTTGAAGGTATTGAGGCACCAAGCCCCAGAAGGCCTTGTGGACAATGCAGAGGGTTTTGAACTTAACCCTCGCTGCCACTCGGAGCCAATGGAGAGATTTCAGCTCTGGAGAGGTACGATCCCTCGGCTTGAGGCCAAGGACAGGTCTCGCAGTCCTGTTCTGGATGAGCTGCAGAGGGCGGAGAGTAGAAGCAGGCAGATTTAGAAAGAGGCTGTTGCAGTAGACCAGCCTAGAGAGAACCAGAGCTCTGGAGACAGTGAGCTTCTGGGGAAAGGAGAGGAAAAGAAGAATATGAGCGTGCACCAATCATTGCACGTTCCAATTCTGTTAAATCATGCGTTTTACTTTAATCTTGCTAAAAAAACAACACCATCAACTTCAATTTAATTAAACAATAAAGTTTTCCAACCTCGTGTTTCTCCTTTTTTCAATCTTGTTCATCTATAACATCATCATCAATACAAAAAACATAAAACAAACCAAACAGACACACTCGACCGGTCACATATATTTTTCTCTACTGTCTTTTCTCTTTAAGACCAGTCTTGCCCCCTAAATCAATACTCCATACAGAGTTTAAATCAACCTCTTTAAGTTATGTCTTTAATCAAACTCGTTTTCTACTGCTTCTGCTATGGGATTTTAGGTTAAGATTTCTTCTGTGATGTTCTTTAAAACGCAGGCACGGGGCGTATCCTTTTAGCATGGCCTTTCTCACGATACCCCTTACTTGCTTGGCTACACACAAGTCAAGTTCTATTCAATATTTAACACTCTTATTCTCACGTTATGTTTACCCTGCCTCCCTCCGTTACTCACTTTTCCCCTCATCACTTCTTTTCATTCACTGCCCATACATCGTTTTGCAATCTTCCTCAGTTTTTATTCACCATTCGCATGTTTATCTTCGGACTCTCTGGATCGTACGCCTCTTTTTCCTCCTCTTCAACTTTTGTCCGTTCAGCTTCTCGTAGACCATTGGAGGGGATTTTGTGGAAACCAGGGACCCGTCACACTGCGCTTGCAAGTCTAGCGAATTATATTAGCCACTATCTACGGGGAGCTTCATGTCCTCACAGCCAAATGGCAGAGGTCGTCCGATATTGCTGGGACTCCAAAGTTTACTTTATGTCGATGGATTATTTAAACCTTCCTCTCCGCTATCAAGTGAACTGAATAACACAGCCCTTAAAGATGAGTAGCAATTACCCTGGAGATGAATGGGGATGCAGATTCTTACTCGTACATCAATAATCAAAATGACTCAGGTAGTTTGGCAAAAGGATAACTGTTTTAATATCAATTATCTAAAATAGGAAGTACAACGAACATCAACAAAGTCGCTCGATCCTCTTACTCCATGCATCTTATAAAAAACTGAGATTTTCTACACAAAACTCGTCATCATTGATGTTGACCTACGTCACTACCAACGTCATCCTACGTGGAAAAACTACAAACTTATGAGTAATGGTGATAGGCTCTAAGTGAACATCTAAGTATATGTTCCATACTAGTCTAAGAGAGTGTAATTATGTGATTGGCTACTTAACATCATGTGGGGCAACTAAGCCCTCCCCTTAGAATGACCACTATGAACGTCACTAAATGTATGACCTCCCATTGGCTACCTAAACTATAGGACCCCTAATTACGTGGTCCCCTACGATTGGTTGGCACTCTAACCTTCGTCAGTACTTTTCCACCTATGTCTAGCAGCACGCAGGCTGGCCATCCAGGTGCTGGCAAGTTCATCTTAACCATAGCTTCTCACCAATTAACATATCAATCTATCATCACTTCAGTGGTCTTCCTGTCAAAGCTTTGAAGCTCGGCCTTGAGAGTGTTCTTAGCTCCGGGAAATTCAGGCAGTGAAGGCATGCTCTGCCCTCATGCGTAGGTGTGAAGAACTTGTTCATCCAACTTCATCCTTCCACGTGACTGGAGACCTTGAAATCGAGCTTCTAGTGTCTTTAAAATATTATTTTTTAATAGAACTCTCACGTCTTCTTTGTTCTGCTCATGCCTTCTGAACAGGAGTTTTGTTCTTTCACACGATTTGTATTCAATTTCAGCATACTTCATTCTGATAAGACCTTGGCTTCCTTGGCTCATCCAACCTTGCTTTTCCGTGATTCACTTTTCAATTTCGACTTTTGTTAGCTGTGACACACTCGAAATCAGGCCTTTTTTCTGAAATCCAGCACTGCTATAACACGTAGTGGAAACATCCATCCTTTACTTGTCCATATACATATATATACGTTGGCGCTTGCCGCAATCTATTCACTATAAAGCTAGCCTCAAGAATACTTGGTCTGCTTGCGTTTCTTTTGCATCTGTACACATGTAAAATAACTTCACATCCTCAGTTCTGTAGCATAGGTTTCTTCACCTTGATTCCAAGATATCACTTATCTTTGATTCTTTCTTGATGCCTTATAGACTATCTTCATTCTCTTGTCTCTGCATCCTCTATATACGTCAATTCGACTCAGTTGTGATGTCACCATTCATCTTTGCCATTTATCTGCTCTATTTCTTCAGGAATCTTGTTCAAATGGCCATCATATTGTCTCGTATGCAAATATGGTTTTCTCAATGGGAACCATGCCTCCAGAATTCTCTTAGGTATTGGTGTACCCAATGGTACTGCACCGTTTCATACTCTGGCTCCCAACAGACAGGCAATATGGGTGACATGGTTGAGGAGGGGGTTCTTGGCTCCTCCTCTACACCTTGGCTATAGCTCAGAGTTCGGAGAGCCTGGAGGTGGGACAACTTCCCATATGTGGTGGGCAGGGAGCCTGCAGAAAGCCACTGGGCCCAGGGAGGCTGCGAGTCCTATGCCCCTTGGTCTCTGCCAGCAGGAGAATGATTCGCCACTGACGTGGCACCCAGACTCAGTCGGAGGATGATGCCCGACCAGAAGAGGAACAGGAGCAAACCTACAACCCGGAGACGTGTGGTAAAAACACGATCTGAGCTGCCGCCTTCCCTAATGAAGTACACCACAGAGATACCCTAGGGCAGCACGAGCTCTAGATGTTTACAAAAGAGACCGGGAATGAGAGAAACAGAAAGAAAGAAACCAGAGGCCCAAGTGGGGTAACGAGAGACCTGAGAACCATAAGACGACCTAGAAGAGGTGAAGCTGAGAATAATAACCCACAAGGGGATATGTTTACCAAAACGAGAAGCTAACACTCCGATGTGTAGAAGGTGAGAATAATAGCCCACGAGGGGTTACTGTATACCAAAGAGAGAAGCTAGCACTCCAATAACCCACGAGGAGTTATCCAAGGCAAGAAAGAGATAAAAGCACTCCGAGGGTGAGGTTGAGCCAAATGACCTGCAAAGCCAAATTGCAGAATGAATGAAAGAAATACTTTGTTATACCATTTTTTTGTTAGAAGGGGGGAGGGTTGCTCTATTTTGGAGAAGAATAAATTACTCTGATTTGAACTGTACGAGTAGGCCTGGCCTGAAACTCCAATGGAAAGCCCATAGACATATAGAAAATTGCACTTTTTTAGCGGTACAAGCAGGCAAAGGAGCGAGAGAGAGAGGGAGAGAGGAAGAGAGAGAAAGATAGATAGAGAGAGAGAGAGAGAGAGAGAGAGAGAGAGAGAGACCACTTCTCCAGGGTAAGTTTTGTTTTCTTTTATTAATGGTAGGGGCAGTTCATGCGATAGCATAGGATTGGACAGAGGTCAAGGTTTTTAATATTGAAAGACATTCTGACAAGCATCTTTTATTATTTTTTAGAATAGGGATCTGTCATCGTAGCAGAAGGGCTAGGTGAGGGATTTTTCTTTAAGTAAATAAAGAAACACACTTTGAAGCATGTCCAGTTGTCTGTCACCTATGTCTGACCTACCACAGCTGTTATGTCACATTGTAAAGAATGAGGCTGTATTATTGCTGTAATATGTCCCCATTCCAATTCCCAATCTACATCCAAGCCCACATATCGCGGCCTAGTGCATGCGCCCACTTATGACTGTGTTACTTTTAAAGCAGCCAGAGATGCAATGCTCTGTGAACTGCTGATTATCTGATATTTAATGTTTCAGTTTAAAATCAATATTTCCCTGCCTATCTACTTCACCAGGTTCCAAATAAACACAAATAGTCTTTGGTGTTGCTCCAACCACTGCCAATGTTTTGATAACACTCAGTTCCATAGCACCCTTCACTCGAGGTGTAGAAACCGATTTTAATGAGCTCCCATTTTGTTTATATTAGATGTTATGTTTGATATTATGAATGAAAACAGGTAACCATGAGTGACAGGGGCACAAAGCCCTATGATTCATTCACTCTCAGTATCGGTAGAAGCCCATAAAGCTGTGTGATTAAAAAACGGTAGGCCTCTAGAATGAGGCAGTTCTTTAGAAAGCATGAGAAAGGTATAACACATGATAAAAGGACATGCGAGGAGGCAGATGTTTCCAGTATGAACTATGTGACCTGCTGAAGCAGGGATGCAGAAAGACAAGGAGATGGAAATAAGGTTTTGGACCAGGTTAAATAGACATGTCTGAGCGAGAGACCATGTTAAATCGCAGACAACATCAAAGCAATAAGAGATTGGCACATTAATAAAAGCACAGAGCCGGTGCATGTAGCTTGCCACTTCTTTATACACTAAACGGAAACTGACGAAACCTTGGTGGTAGCCCCGCTTTCCCATGCCAAACCTAGGTGCTCGCCATGGACAGAGGACTGTGTCCTCCCTTAACAATAAAGGATAAAGAAAGAGGACGTTACATCTCCCCTTCGCTTTAACAATAAACTTCTGACTTTACCCCATCTCTTCTATCCATCTTGTGGGTCTTCGTACTGTTCTTTTGGATGGACTGCGAATCTCTGGGAGGTGGTCATCCCTCTCACTGTCACTACGGTCTGTGTCCACATCAGCGTCCATGAAGTCCGAGCAGCTGCCGGAGTCAACATCAGATGAAGCACTCTCTTCATTCTGCTGTGTTGCTTCACCTTCTAGCCTTTTGAAAAATAAGGAGTTTTTGGTGACCGCACCTTGGGGACTTGCTGCTGTCACCATGGATCCTTTAATGTGGGTGACGGTCGTGGTTTGTGTACTGAATGCAGGTGTCTCTTTGGACCCTTGTTCTTGACGTACGAGTACTTGGTCCGGGATGCATACTACTGGTTCTTTGCTCTTCTCCTTGCATCTGCGTACGTCTTAATTTTTTCTTTGTTCTCCCTGTCCTTTTCTCTCGCTCATAGTTCTTTGTCAACGGTTGGTTCATTTGTGCTAGAGTGCAGGATGTTAGTTCTGACAATTCTGCCGAACATGAGCTCTGATGGGCACACTCCCGTGGAGCTGTGAGGGGTGTACTGACAGTCCCGCAATAAATTGCAAATCACTTGCATGAATGATCCTCTAGTGATATGACATATTTGCAGGATGCGTTTTAGATTTGCCATAAAACGTTCTACAGTGCCATTCGCCTGTGGCCATAGCGGGGTGATTTTCCTATGTTGGAAACCTAAGTGTTCGGTAAACATTCTGAATTCTTGTCCGTTAAACGGTAGACCATTGTCAGACTTTACTACTGAATTGGGGACTTGCTGCTGTCACCATGGATCCTTTAATGTGGGTGACGGTCGTGGTTTGTGTACTGAATGCAGGTGTCTCTTTGGACCCTTGTTCTTGACGTACGAGTACTTGGTCCGGGATGCATACTACTGGTTCTTTGCTCTTCTCCTTGCATCTGCGTACGTCTTAATTTTTTCTTTGTTCTCCCTGTCCTTTTCTCTCGCTCATAGTTCTTTGTCAACGGTTGGTTCATTTGTGCTAGAGTGCAGGATGTTAGTTCTGACAATTCTGCCGAACATGAGCTCTGATGGGCACACTCCCGTGGAGCTGTGAGGGGTGTACTGACAGTCCCGCAATAAATTGCAAATCACTTGCATGAATGATCCTCTAGTGATATGACATATTTGCAGGATGCGTTTTAGATTTGCCATAAAACGTTCTACAGTGCCATTCGCCTGTGGCCATAGCGGGGTGATTTTCCTATGTTGGAAACCTAAGTGTTCGGTAAACATTCTGAATTCTTGTCCGTTAAACGGTAGACCATTGTCAGACTTTACTACTGTTGAGATACCATAATAAGTAAAAGTTTTGTCTAGAGCTGGAATGACAGCATGTGCTGCCGTGGAGCGTATCAAGTGTACCTCTCGAAACCGTGACATCTCATCCATGATTACTAAGACATGTTTGCCGTTGGGAAGGGGCCCAAAAATGTCAACTGCCAGTTCACTCCATACTTGAGTCGGCATGGCTGTCACCTCTAAGGGTTCCTGGAATGTGCAGGCAGCAATTGCCTTGCACATTGTACACTTCCCCATGGTGTCTTGCACTTTCCTGTCCATTTGGGGAAACCACACTTTTGTTTGCAGTAGTTGTTTGGTGGAGACTATTCCCCTCTGTCCTGTGTGAGCAATGTCAAAGACTCAGTCCTGTAGTGTGTATGGAATCACTAGCCAGTCTTCCTTTAGCAATAGACCTTTGGGGGACAGTGGCAGACAATGCTTTAGAAGATTTAGTGTTCGGATGTGGTTCTGTTTTGCTCCGACAGGGTCATTTCCATTTGTTTTGCATCATGCCATCTGCCGGAAAGTACTCTTTCTTTCACTATGGAGAGGACATGCTACTTGTGCTTGTTGTGGAGCAGTTTGGGAATGGTGAGTGACTTAGGCAGTGCATTGCCGATGATGTAAGTCACATATTGATCTGCCTTGCAATATTGTCAGTCGTCTTTTGCGGACAAAGGGTATTGCGACAAGAAATCGGTCGGGTGGTTTTCTTTTCCGGGTCAGTGCAATATTTTGAAAGAATATTCTTGGAGGCGGAGTCCCCACCTGGCAATTTATCTGGGCATTTTTGCTGTCGGATTTCCATATTTGATTGTGAGGGCCAGATGGTCTGTGATGATGGTGAAATTTTGTCTGTACAGAAATAAGTGGCATTGCTCACATGCCCACACTACAGATAAACTCTGTTTTTCTGGCTGTGAGTATGCATACTCTGCCAGCGATAGGTTGTGACTGGCATCTGCTACGATACGGCGTGATTTTGAAGAAGCAGAGCCAGGCTTGCATTGTGCATTGCCCCTAAGCTGACTGGACTTGCATCAACGGTCAGTTCAGTTTCCAGGTTTGGATCGTAGTACGCCATGATGCACAAGGCCGATGCAATTTGACATTTTATTTCCTGAAAGGTGTCCTCACGATCATTTGACCACTCAAATTCTTGCCCCTTTCCTGTAAGATGTCTTAGAGGGGTGCTGATGGATGCAAAATCCTGTATACATCTGTTGCAGTAACTAGCCATTCCCAGGAAAGAACGGATGGCGGAAACAGATTGTGGCATAGGCGATTCAACAAGTGCTTCAACCTTTTTCGGGTCGGGTTGGAGGCCTTCTTGCGAGAAAATGTGCCTGAAAAATTTGAGAGATGTCTTGTTGAGTATGCCTTTGTCAATGTTCAAGGTTAGATTTGCCTCTTCCAGTCCCATGCACACTCGCCGCAATGCGTCATCATGAGATTCCTGAGTGGCGTCAAACACTAGAATATCATCACTATAATTGAGGCATTGTGGAATGTGCTTAATTACCTGGTGTATCTCATTCTGGAAAATGTCCGTGGCCGAAGACACCCCAAAGTTGAGTCGCTTGTAACAAAATAAACCCACATGGGTGGAGAATATGTTTATGTATCGGGATTCAGGATGTAACACAAGCAGACGATAGCCTTTATTAAGATCTAATTTTGAGAAGACTTTTGCTCCATGTAGCTGGTGCATCCTGCACGTCATTCTCGGTGATGTATGCCTCTCTCTTTCAATGGCCATGTTTGGTGCCCTCTTATCCACGCAGATGCAGATGTTTTTCCCATTTTCCTTCTTCGGGACTGGGACGATAGGGGATACCTAGGGTGTAGGTCCAGTTGCATGCTCGATGATGTCTTGATCCAGGAGAGTTTGTATTTCATCCTTGACTTGCTTCTGGATGTTCAGGGGTATACTTCTATAATGTTGAGCCACGCGCTTGATATCGCGATTGATATGCAGTTTGACTTGTTTTCCTTGAGGCAGCCAAGAACGTTGAATAAAGTGGGGAAGATTTTTTCCATCATGTCTTTTGGGCTCGTGGTATATGCTGTCATTATTTGGTACATGATGTGTACTAGAGCAATCTGTACAGCAGACTTGAAGCCGAGGATTCTGCCACCTGGTCCCTCTCCTTCTATTATGTATATTAATATTTTTGCTATTTTATTTTTGTATGTACATGTGGTTTTGAACATCCCTTTACATTTTAACAGTGTGTTTGCCCCCTACGGATAAATGTCAATGTCAGCTGGTTGGAGCATTTTCTTGTATTTGAGTCCTT
Source organism: Ambystoma mexicanum (assembly GCF_040938575.1). Lineage (NCBI taxonomy): Eukaryota > Metazoa > Chordata > Amphibia > Caudata > Ambystomatidae > Ambystoma > Ambystoma mexicanum. The sequence continues at coordinate 82,120,040 of NC_090928.1, read as the reverse complement.
GGTATGTCGCTTTGTTGACTACATTCACGGTTGCCCCGGTGTCAATCAGAAATGTGCGGGGCGGCCGTTAAGTTGCAATAATAATGTCAGGCTACACTCTGTCGCTTTCTTGTTCCCTAAGTCGTGTACATAGCCTTGCATGTGGTCGCCGCTGGATGATGATGAGCCTGAGGCATTTCTGCATCTTGGTGAGTCTTCAATATAGTGCACTTTGTGTCTTGTGGATCTCTTTTCCATGATTTCAGGGGAGCAGCGTCTTCTAGGTTCATCTCTCCTGTCTCTTGTTTGTCTGGATCTGCATGTGGATTCCCTCCTCCTGCTCGGAGATCATTGACTTCTGTTTGTCGGCGATGTCAGCTGTCTGGAGTGGGAGCTGTCCCGTCTCCTGCTTGTCCCACTGTAGTTCGTAGGTCTCTGGTAGTGTCTGATATTTTTGCAGATGGACTGGAAATGGTTTTCACTGCCACACTTGTCGCACATGTTACCTTCTGCCGGGCATGGCCCTACATTGGGGAAATTGTAACCGCACCTGTAGCATTTCTTTTGGTCTCTTCTACCATCTCGGTCTGATGCCCGGATCTGGCATAGTGGCGCAGTGGACGACGTCTACATGATTTTAATGTTTCCTAATTCGGTCTGCATGGAGAGGGCCATGTCCGCTATGGCTAATTGTAATATTTCCTCTAGTGATCTGGTCCTTTGCAGCAGTTTTTTCTGAAATTCTACTGATTTGCAACCGGCAGTTGTTTGTGATTTTAGGGCTTCTTCAGTCGAGTAATGCTCAAACTCACAATATTTCACCCTTTTCCTGAGCCTCATGACAAAATTGTCAAGGGTTTCCCCCTTTTTCTTACGTGGTCGTATGAAAAATATGTCGCTCATAATCTACATTTCACAGTGGGGCGAAATAGCTTATCAGAGGGTCAATGATACCTTGAAATGTAGTGGTGGAGCTTTGTGGCATTTCAAGGATGATGACGCAGACTACTGGTCCTGGCCAGTGTAGATGCAGCAGGTAGGTGCAAGCAGTTCTTTGTCATGCGTTTCTAGATGTGAGCGTGCACATGGGCTATCCCTCAGTCCCTGGGAACTTGGAAAGCTGTATGAGCACGAGGCAAAATTGCAGGCACAGGGTTGCATAATTTCACAGATGGCCCTCCGTCATGTGGGCGGATCGTGTCCGGGTGAAATTGTAGGCAATAGTACTGGAAACTCACGGTTGGCCCTCAGTCGAGTGTGCAGATTTTGTCTGGGGCCACCGGAATTTCACTGTGCTGAGGCGGAATATTTAGCATGAGCTCCATGGAGCGGTGCATGCTGCATGCGTCCATCCTTGAAGAAAGCTTGTTATCACTGTTATCACTGTTAAATTGCAGACAGCATCAAAGCAATAAGAGATTGGCACATTAATAAAAGCACAGAGCCTGTGCATGTAGCTTGTAACTTCTTTATTTACTAAACAGCAACTGCCAAAACCTTGGTGGTAGCCCCGCCTTGCCATGCCGAGCCTAGGCGGTCACCATGGACAGGGGACTGTGTCCGCCCTTAACAATAAAGGATAAAGAAAGAGGACGTTACAGCCAGGACGTTCCAAAGACACTAACCTCTTCAAGGATGAAATATTTTGAAAACCATACAAGAACTTAATGAACTGTGTAACACCTCTAACTTGCAGGAGAAAAAACTTGTGAAAGTATGTTGAATCTTGGTTTGTGGCCTGGTTTTGTCAGACAGGGTTACTATGTCTGATTTGTTTCTTGAATTGCAATGAAGTAAAACTGACTCTGTTATGTGTTGCTTTTAAGTTCGGATCCTGGCGTGTTTTTCTTCAAGAAGGGAGAGCGTTGGGCAGTTTGGGGAGTAGGTCCCCTATATCTACAAAGTAAATCTGAAGTAAATCTTGTCCAAGAAATAAAAAATGGGATTGTCTCCCACATTTAGATAGCCCTTATACAAAAGAGTGCAGTCTGGAGGTGGCACCATGGAGGAGACAGGATCCCACTCCTGGGTGCACTGCTCAGTGAGCTTCGATTGAGCCCAAACGCTCTAGTTCAGAAAGACCTTAAAGACATTGCTTTTCTACCTTGCCTTTAATCAGTCTATAGGAACAGCTTTCATATTTAGGTCTGTATGTACAGTTTCTTTGGTACAATCTGAAACAGTCCATTAGGACAATTGATCCATCAGATCTGATGCAGCCACATAGGTTGGTGTTATGCCAGTGACGGCTTGTGGATTATTTGGAGGGGTGGAAATATTTCCCACAAATCTGCCAGAACAATCGAGCGATGCCTTTGCACACAACATATTTCAGTGTAAAAACATGTTCCTGCTGCCTGTGCCCATACATTTCCATGCGCACTGCGCCAATCTATGCTAGTATTCCCATATAAGAACTTACTCATGTTTGCTTTGCTAATGATAACCGTAATGATACTATAAGAAAACATGGCAACGCTGGCTCTGTCAATATGTGCCGGTAGCCCCATGGTAAGAACATACTTCTGTTGGCTTCGCCTTTAAAAATGCCCTGACATACTGAGAAAACATGTCCAAACTAGCTGCACCAATGTAGACCAGCCTATACAGTTAATAACACGTATCATGCCTTGTTTACCTTTGATGTCTGGTAAATAAATAAAATAAATACAAATAAAAAATGCAATGCCATAGAAAGAAATGATAGTTAACCCGGCTGCACCAAAATATGCCAGTCTAGCCACTGATTAATTGCATGCTTCATCAAAGATGCCCAGTAAAAAAAAAACGCCATGCTACAGGAAGAGACAGCTAGACTGGCTGCACCAAAAGGCCAGTCTAGTCATGTAATACACCTTTCAAGCTTACTTTATCATAGATGCTCAGTACAAAATGCCATGCCACAGTAAGAAAAAGCTAGACTAGATGCATCATAATGCCTGTCTAGCCATGTAATAACACTTCCCCCTCTCCCTGCCAAAATCAGCACCCCGACCCAGCACACACAAGTGCATGCACACTCATTCACACAACATTCACTCACTCTTTCACACGTGCACCCATACATTTTACACTCACTTATTACACACATAAACATTCATGCACACACACAGAACATCATTAAACGCTAAAGTTAAACTTACCTTCTGCCTAGGACCGGATGCTCCTCGCTGCTGGTGTCTCCTGAAAGCCCTTCAGATCCCCCTACACGAACAGGAACCAGGAAGCAAAGAGAGCTTCCTGGTTCCTGCACATGCTCACATGCGCACATGCGCACAGGAGCCAAAGCGGTCCTAATGAACCACCCTAGGCCACCTGAATGTGCAGGGAGGCAAAGGACCGTCCCCTACACACATTCAGAGGTGCAGTTCCCCACCGTACATCCCCAATGGGCCATAATAGTTTGGCGGGGCAGAACACACACCAGCCTTGCCCGGTCCATTGGACATGCGTGCTGGGTAATAGAAACTGTCTATGGGAAAGGGCATTACCCTTTGACAGTTTAGGTCATGGCTCCTCCCCAATGGGCTCGGGTACTGGCGGGTCAGCGCCCCCGGGCCCATTATGGGCGGGCCATCCCTGTGTAGCACATTGTCCTATATAGAACCTAGTTAAGACAAGTTAACCAACAATGGGGCCTGAAAGCATTTGAAACAGTACATAATATCATAGCCCTGGTGTGAGCCTAAGGGGAGGAGTTTTAAATCATCACTCTAGGCCTGAGTCAAAGGGGAACACGGCCATTCACAGACACTGCAAGACTGGGGCACAGGCAGCACAAACGTCAAAATAAAAGGCACTGAGCTAAAGAATGACCAATAGCATTGTGTGAACATTAGGGAGTAGGTGGTTGTATCCCTATGCCTTGGTTCCATTATCTGGAGTGAAATCTTGCAAATAAGACAAGTTAAAGTATTACTATATATATATCAAAATGCAATCTGGAGTATTCCATTCAACCTGGAAGCATGCATAGACAGTTCAGCTTGCTGTCACTCCATATTTTTTTTTTTGCCTGCAGCTCTCTCTTTCTGTCTCTTTGACTAGTCGTGTTGTTCCTCTTGACCCCTCACTCCCGAAAATGGACTCATCCCTTCAGAACCAATTGGACTGGCATTTCGAGATCAATGGTAAAGTTATAAGTTGCGGGTCTGGAGTGTCACTGGCCAGCATGGGATAAAAGTGCAAAGGAATTCGGTACGGGGAAGAAGCAAGTGTACAATTGTGTCGCCAATTAGAGAGAGTGCATTGCGAGTCAGAAAAGGCACCAACTATGAAACCCACTCTCACGCACCCTCGAGCCCCCTGGGGCACAGAGAAGAAAAGTTGGTCGTTGCATTAATATGCTGACAAAGTCACCCATTAAAAGAATGCTTATGTCCATAACCAGAGGCCGAGTTTTCCTCCTTGGGAGCAATGACCACATGTGTGAAAACTCATGAGGGATATTTCACAGGGGGGAGTGGGGAAAATGTATTTACCTTGGAACTTGTTTCGGAATGAAAGCCATTTTAGGATAAAGTAAAACAATACATATCAGCATTGCTGGCTAAAATCGTCACCCCCCGGGTCCCGTCCCCCCCCCCCCCCCGCCCCACAGAGAGAATTGAATGTGGGAGTGCTTCAAGGCGGTCGGGTCAAACGTCCCTATTGACAGCCGTAAAGTTTAAGTCCTCATAAGTAATGCCCCAGTTTTATGTTTCTACTGATGTTGAATCAATCTGTTGTGTGACTGTCATTTTTGCCAGTGGCATTGCTGACTGAGAGCATTGCAAAAAAAGCTGTCAGCTTAGCTTGAATCTATTTAAACCACTGCTGAAACGTGTCACAAGTCAGCAGCAATCATAGAGTAAAAATTCATTATTTTGTAAAGGTAAAAATAGAACTTTTAAGATTAATCGAACTGAGCTTGATGGGCAAGACCTCAGCTCCATTTGTGTCCCTTATGTCTGTGTATGTGTGTATGTGTAATACATGTATGTTTGTGTATGTGGTTAAGGGGACTAGCTGCGGATTTGATTCACCTGTTGAGCCCAACGCCATGTAGGCCACATATTTCTTTAACAGTAGTAGTAGATCGCCTTATTATTGTTTTTGCAGTAAAGTGAGGTACGGTTACTATATTAACTTTTCACATTGTCAAAACAATCATATACCTTTAAAAGCCATTTCATCCACATAAATACCAATATTAAATCTATGTTAACACAGGAACAACATCTAGTATTAGAAATACAAAATATTTAAATAAAAACATGATGCATTACTATGACTTCGAAACAGCGCTTTGAAACACTTGCCTGTGTATAGGCGCTATATAAATAAGCATTACCATTACCATATGACTCATAGGAAATCCACTAAAATCCAACCATTTTTCATTCCATGACTGTAAAGTGCATTCGGCCTACTGACCCCCTCCTTCCAGGCTCAACATAGACACGACTTCATTAAGGCTAAAGAAAGTCATGTTTGTGTTCCTGCCAAACAGAGCATCCAGAATCGCCTTGTTTTAAATGTTTCCATATTGCGTACAAATCTACCAAGATAGTGTGTCTGTTCCGCTTCCAGGTTTTACATTCCATAAGTAACTAGCGAACATTCTGCATAATAGGCAAGGATCGGCAAAAACAATAATTTCTCTCAGAAATAGGAATGTCCAATCTTGGTTCGAACACAGCCAGTACCGGTGGTAAATTCATTCTTGGTAGCACAACAATTCTTCTGTGTTTCACTGAAGGAAAGTGCAAATTGCATGGCTCGGGTAGCCATTGGGTACAAACACAGGCCGCAGTGTCAGCCAGTTATTTCAACCAGTTCTACGTGAAAATGTCCCCAGGGAAAATGTCGTCAGGTAGGCGATATTTTTCCGTGCACCCCTAACAGCCTTCCCCTACATATTCTAGGTTCGGTATTATTTACTATTTTATTTCCAGTCCTAGAATATTTGACTTCTTGGGAGTGCAAATTTGGGCAAATGTCACCACCTGGCGACCTTTTCCCAGGCGACTGTAACACTGGACACCTATTCCCGTGTTCATAAATGCGTCACCAATCCCATATTTTATTTTTGCACACCAACTGTTCCTCCAACACATGGCAATCCAAATTCCAACCTACCTCCCAATCAATGAATTTGAAGAAACTTTCATTTCCTACGTTATACTTATCTACAGCCTTTATGCTTCCCCATCTCATCGCTTTGCCCAAGATAGCTCATAACGGGCACTTCTTCAGATATAGCAGGCACCTCCTTTTTGCTAAACATGCAAGCAGTGAGGCATGGCCCAATTCTAGCCATGCACCCTGGATAGGGGTGCACCGCGGAAGGCAGAGCACCAATTGCCCGATTTATCCCCCTAGCTTGTTCAGCCAATCTGTATGCGCACTTTAATCCATACAGAACCAAGGGGACTACGCTTTGTCAGACGCTTTGTCAGAAGCCGGTCCTTCATATGATCGCCTGCTCTTTTACATACAAAATCTTTTGCCTATAATCATTATTCAACCTGTTTTTGAGCTTTTGCTCTCTCTAAGGTCAAAATTGTTCGTTTTCTTTGCTAATAATTATTATATACAATTTTTTACTTGTATAATGTCAACCTCCAGCTCTCGGTATGATCTAGTTTGTTGCCAAAGATCCTTATCTTGGTCTTGGTCTTATTAGAGATCACCCAGGTGATTTAATGCTACAGGCTAGTGAAGCGCCATCAGCATCCTGGCAAGCCCAACAGGTGGTGTCCAACAGGACCACAGCATCGGTGTAGGTGAGTTATGGAATGGGGGCGCTGCCTACCTCGGGAAGGACATTTTTATAGCTAAAAAAGCTTCTGGGAGATCAGCAAAGAAGGTAGGCAAGCGTGCAGCCCTGTTTTAGGACCGCTCTCAGCGGGGGTATTGGCTGTAAAAGTGCCTCTGTTGTCCAATGTCACTTGGACAAAGGACTCACATAACAGAGCATGCTCCACACCATGAAGAGCATGCTCCACACCATGAAAAGCTGCAGTGAAATCAATAAATAAATATACAACTGAGAATATCTCTTTTGCAATGCTCTATCAGTAAGTTTTGTATCAAAATATCGCGTGTTCCTGATCTCTGAAAAAAGCCTGTTTGAAATGTGATTAATAACGCCTGATTTTATACCCATATCTGGATCTCCCTTAATAACATTATTGTGTAGATTTTACTGGATGTATCTAATAAGGCCAATAGCCTATAATTTGCTGGATCAAGTCATTGGGCCTCATTATGACCTTGCCGGTCTGGAAACAAGTGCGTCGGTAAGCTTACCAGCACTCTTGTTTCCGGACTGGCAAATTACAAGTTTGCCTGCCGGGGCCGCTGCGTCTGACAGTTCGGACCATACCGGGCGCAGCGGTCATGGTAGGCAGACTGATCACGGGTGCAGCGGCACCCTTAGTAACAGTGCTGGTGCTTCCGTTAACCCATTCCTGTGGAGTCAAGTCCGGTGGCAACCCGCCGGTAGCGCCGGCAGGGTTACTTCCGGACTCGTAATGGGGCCGATTCTTCTTTTTGGAAAACAGTTGTTAATCAGGAGTCTTTCCAAGAACACAGTATCCTCCCAGTAGGCTTAATCCTACCAAATACTTGTTTCATAAGACAAGCCCAGCCAAAAGGATTCTTTTTTAAAACAGTGTTAGCTAAACCATTGGTTCTGGGAGCACAGGGTTTGTTCAAATTTACAATAATGTCCCCAATAGAATTTTCCGTAATTTTAATTTCCGGGTAATAGTTGTACTTGGCACGGTGCCTTCAGTTTTGTAACCATGAAGGTGGGCGGAGTCATGGGTCCAACATGGCCATGTAAGTTTCCAAGTAAAACAGGAGCAACATTTCCAAGATATGCAGGGGCTTCACCCCACTGCCACCACTTGTCCCCCACTTCACAAGTGAAATAGATGTAGCTTATGTTTTCACTTGTACTTTTCCAGCTTGTTTAAATATATAGCCTGGACAAATAATGTCTTTGAGATGTGTGAATTGGCGGTACTTAAGTGCAGTGACTCAACTTTTGTAACAGGTGGTATGAATGATTCTGCGGATTCCTCCTGATCAAATGTATGTAAATTTTGCAATTGCATCTTCGGGATTTCTGGTAGTATTTTACCTATTCATGTACACAAGCTACTTCAGTGTACAGGAAACCCTCATTGCCACACTCTAAAAACAACCCAAGATTTATTTTACAAATGCTCAGCATAGGATGTTTTAATCGTCTGAAAACTAGTTTGGAGAATTTGCTTGTCCCGCCCCAAATCAGGCACACAAAACTTTTATTTATTGCATGAAGTTCTTTTTATGAACCTCGGACCAGCAATTTAACAACATAGATTCCCTACAGCCCTGCTCCCCTTTTGGGACAAGAAATACACAGGTTTGCACACAAGATCAAGGTAGTATTAAAATGTAAATTATTGAAACAATTTAAATATAAACACACTATACATCTATGAAATCCCATTGTCAACGGTTACTACAATGAAGAATGATCCATACACTAGTCACTTAAATTGTCAAAACAGCATTAATTAGAAAGTTAACCTTTATAGCACAAGTGTCACCATATGTCCATTTGTTTTACCCGGAACACACACCCACCATGCGTTCAAAAGTGTATGAAGGCTCAGGGGAAGGTGTAATTTTATAGAAAACCAAATAAAATGAGAACATCCATGCCTATCTAAATCTCTCTAGTTCTCCTTTATTGACAATAGATACCGCCCTCCTTGCTCAATGGAAATGCCCGAATTTTAAATAGCATTCTAGAAAACTCAACTGAAAGGCGGGCTACTTGACAGTCCTGAATGTAAATCGCTTGTAAGGAGAAATGTCTGTTGAACATGTATGTATGCTAGATTACTTTCAATGGTGCTCCTATTGAATTACCGTGTAAATGTGTGTCTTTGTAATTTTCAATGTTCAACTTAAATGCAGGAAAGTGGGTAGAGGTTAATTACACTTTCCCCGTTGTCATGAGTGGTTCTGTGCCAGTGACAGAACTCTGCTTGGTGATGTAACCAGGGAATTACTTCATTTACATTACTTTTCTAGATAAGCACACAGTGAGCTGTAACTTTTGATCCCTACATTCTTCATGCTTGTACATTACACAGAGAATGAGTCACAGAATCTACCAATATACATACCATAGCATCAATTTAATAAAATATGTTAGTTCAGAAGCACATAGACTTAAAAAAACGTATTTCCCAGGTTGTACTGTCAATGTATATACCACTCACCCCTCAGTACATATGCAAACAAAAAGGAGCCTGGATTTAATCTATTCCTCTTTAGAGTATATTTCCCTTCAAAGTTAATGCCCCTTGGCTAATACTTACATAAGAGCTTCTTTTGGCTTTCTCATAGACAGGCGGACACTCTCTCAAGGATTGGGTCAATTATCGATCTGTAGGAATAGGTCAGCAAGATGGGGTCAGCTTCCCACCACAGCCTGGTTTCCCTTTTTCTGTACTAGGCCTGATTGCTGCCTCCTTTTCAATTGAAGAAGGGCTGAGGCTTTAACTACTGGCTGGCCTCTCTCACAGTGGATTCTAGTGGTCCAAAAGGAAAGCAATCTATTTCATTCTCCTTTCTGTTGTTGTCATTTCTCCTTTCTCTCCTTCTGTCAGTTAGTCCATCCCAGTCAGTGAGGGAGCAAGTGAGTCTGTCCAAAGTCTATGGGTTCAGACTTTCTACTTTACTTTACTTTTACTTGTATTGATATGTAGTGCGCTCTCATAGACCCAATCTGAGAGCAGAATGGAAGGGAGAAGTGCTGTGATCAAAGTCCAAGAGAGCGATCTAAGCAAACTATAGAGTCTGAAGCCTCTTTTTGAAGATGTTGGTAGACTCAATGCTTCTCACATCACTGGGTAGATCGTTCCACAGCCTGAGAGTGATTGCATAGAATGCTCCCTTTATGGCCTTCTCAGTTCTGCATCTAGTATTCAATAAGACATCCTGATTATTTGACCTTAGCACTCTGCCATGGCTTTTTTTATTGAGTAGGGTTTGCAGATAGGCTGGCATCTTACACTGCCTGCACTTTTGGGTTATAACAAGGACTCTGAAGCGAGTTCTGGATTCCACCGGGAGCCAGTGAAGAGAGTGTCTTGCAGTGGTTATATGGTCTCTGCGAGAAAGTCCTAGAACCACCCTTACTGCTCTGTTTTGGATTACCTGCAATTTCTTACAGGTAGTCTTATTAATACCAATCATAAAACTAGAGCAGTAATCGATTTTGGCTCCTTTTATTGCCCTTGCAATCGTCTCTGCATTGATCTGCGAGATCAATGGCCTAAATTGAGGCAAATGTCTAATATAGTAGGCACAGGGTGAGACAATGTTGGAGACGTGAGGCTTCATTGTAAGACTTTGGTCTATCACCATCCCCAACGTCTTTACTTTCTTAAGAGTACAGATTTTTACATCTCCCAGATGTAAGCATTCATATGCTGTTCCCATTTTTTGTAGCATATTAAGTGAGCTAACAACTAGAAGCTCCGTCTTCCCTCTATTCAGGGCTAATTTGTTCTCAACCATCCATGACTCAATAAGCTGGTAAGATTTGTTAATCAAAATTTCATCAAGATCATGGGTTCCCAGAGAGAGGCATGTTACACTCAGTATCATCAGAATAGTTTGTAAATATAACCCCCTCATGTGCTAACATCGCAAAAAATGGGACAGTGAAGAGGTTATATAGACAGGGCGAGGTGCAAGAGCCCCGAGGCACCCCAAAGCTGACAATAGTGGGATCAGCCTCGGCCTCCGGGCCGAATACACAGCTCTCATGGTTACTAAGGAATGATATCATCCACTTAGTCGGCACGGGGGACAAGTTCGCCACCTTACCCAACCTGGTGGCTAACATGTGATGATCCACCAGGTTGAATGCTGCTGTCAGGTCCAACAGCATTAAAAGGGAGGCCTCTCCATTATCTATATGGAGAAGTCATTTAGATTTAAGTTCTAGGAGGGCTGACTCTGTGCCAAATCCGGCCCTAAAGCCTGATTGGAGGTCATTAAGAATGGGGTGTTCCTTCACATGCTTCGAAATCTGTCAGTAAGTCACCTGATCCAAAATGTTTAAGAGGAACGGCATGTCCGTAGTAGGCCTAAAATTTCTAGAGATGTCAGTAGCCAGACCTGGCTTTTCCATGATTTGTGACCCAAGCTTTTTTTCGAATTTGCGGGACAATTCCTGTTTCCAGGGAAGTATTAATAAATGTGCAATAGATGCCAGTATAGTAGGAGAGCAGGTTTTGATGATCATGGTCGCTGACATATCATTCTTGCATTTAGTGGCCTTTAACTGATTTATGATCAATTCCAATTCCTCAATTGAAATGGTATTAAAATTAAAGGTGGGACTAGAAGGGCATCTCTCAAAGACCCAGTCTACTGTCGGATTTCTGGTACCATATAGAGTAGATTGTTTCAGGTCAATCTCTGCCTGAATCGTGCTCAGTTTCACATGCACAGCCTGCTGGATTCCTGAGCACCACATCTTTTCCTTAACCAGTGGTTCGGATTCCGCTATTTTAGTTGTCTAATTTTCTTTCAAAATTTTAAATAACTCCCTAGTCTCAGACTGGGATTCCTGATCCTGTTATTAAAAAAGTTCTTTTTAGCTTTCAGAATGGCTGCTTAGCTGCCATCCTATATGCAACTAATGTAGGGCCAGTTAGATTAGTTTTCCATATGTAAAAGAGTTTCAAGGTGGTACTCTTGAGGGATTTTAGCTCCGGGGAGAACCATGAGTATCGTTTAATGTTCTGTTTGTAAAATGTCCTCTTTAATGGTGTAAGCGTATCAGCCACTGATACAATACTTGCAAGAATAGAATTAGCCATATCTTCTGGAGAGGTCAGGTCCAACCTTGACCCCTGAGAGGCAAGCATGCGTTCAACTTTATACACTGAGATATGTCTGAGATCTCTTGCAAGAGCCCCAACATTATTCATATCCTTCAGTTGGTTTACCAGTTCTGTGAATTCCACAAAGGGATGATCCAACCAAGGGCATGGCGAAACAACTAAGTTGGTCGTGTCAACCTGATGACAGGCGACCCAGTCAAGTGTATGTCCCAGACAATGGGTAGGGACATCAACCATCTGTTTAAAGCCAAGCTCTAATAAGGCAGATTGTAACATCCTCTATGTGTTCCAGCCACAAATGAATATCCCCCATGATGAGGAACTTAGAATTAGGATTCAACAGCGGTAGGAGAAAGCTAGGGAGTCCTGCCTGAATGACTGCGGGCATACTACGTGGCCTGTAATCTACGACGATGTTCATGGTTGCTTCAGCATTCAAGGCGATTTTAACTAAAATAGATTCCATCCCTTCCATAATAAAACCCTTGGACTCCCAAATCGACAGGGACAGTCTATGAATAATCGCTACTCCCCCACCCCTCTCCTCTGTCCTGTCACATCTGAACATCCCATATCCAGGTGGGATGGCCAAATGAAGAGATGGTGCTGCAGCTGCGTCTGCCCACGTTACCGTAATAGCATAGATATCCATAGAGTTAGCCTCAATATATGTAGCCACTTCCACTGTGTGCTTCAGTAAGGATCTAGTGTTCAGCAGGAGTAATTACAGTTTAGGGAACTTTATATATTAGAAACCCCTCCCTTTAGAGGTGTGCATACTTTCTCTAACCTAATTCATCAATGTGTGTAAAGGCAGATGAATGTGTCATTCGTAGCGTCGGCCCCTCCCCCATCTCTATACTATAGGAATGAAAGGAGTGCATCATTCATGGCGTCTGCCCCCTCTCTGCTGCCATACGTGCTCACTAAGCCAACCCTACTAACTTTACCCCACAGCGATTGAGGAAAGATGAATTTGCAAGCTCTAGCAGACATGGACATGCTGTAAACAGAAATGACAAAAGCAAGTGGCATCACTACCGAAACTGACACACATAAGGCCTCATTATGAGGTCGGTGGTAAACCGCCAGTTGCAGCCGACTTTGTAACACCATTCTGCCGCCTAATATCATGGTACCACTGGGATATTCAGGTGGCATCGGGCCAGGATGTCAGGTGGTGGAAAGTGTAAATCCCCCATTCCCTAAAGGTCTCCAAGGGAATAGGGACATGGAAGCACCAGCACAGTTTCTAACAGTGCAATAGTGAATGAGAAGCATCAGAGAAGCCTTGAAGCTGCAGGAAGGTCAGACGCTCTGAACAAGCTGAGAGCACAGATCTGAGCAAGCCATACAGTAACTACACAACTTTTGCCAGGTTTACATTACAAAAGGGACGTTTGGACGAACACTGAGGAGAACAGAAGTTAACAATTTCCAAGAGCAAGGCACATTCTCTTAGATTAAGTAAAGAAAGAAACAGCCCTTGAAGACCAGGTGCTCATTAATTAAGGCTCAAGCTGGAAGAAAAGTAGTTTGAACAAGTCTCCAGTGGACAGGAAGGGTAAAGGCATCCGCATTAAAATGTGCTAAAATCCTAGTAAAAGCCAAGCAGAATAATTCCAAACATGGTCTCCTCACCCGTGTTTTATAGTTGGAGAACAGGGGCTAGTCATTAGCCCCAGACACAGATGGACTGAGGCCTTCACTCCCCTCAAATTCTCAGAACAAATATACAAGACAAAGCCAAGTTCAAAACTAAAAGTACTGGATCACAGCCTAGGAAAATCAGAGATGGTGTGTTATAATTAGGAAAAGGAGCACCTTGATACAGTTTCTCCTACCACTGTTGTTGCTCATGTGCTGATGCCCTGCCAAGTAGTCAAGGTTGGCAAAGCCAATGCCAACCAATCACCATTCTCAAATGATGTTCTTTTGCAACTGTTGCATTGATGTGTTGTGGTATATTGAGAAGAGATTGCTGGCACCAGCGGGAGGGTGAGTAATGGTTTAAGTGATAAAAACAAGGCTTTGTAGAGCATGTGGAGCGTTTGGTTTCTGCCCGTGGTCAGCATTTGTGGTGCAGGCCCAAACAGTTGTTATTGAAGCCAAGAGGCTTGGAAAGAGGCACAGAAAGTTTTGGAAATTGAAGAAAATATTGTTGAAAAGATATTGTGAAGAGGGTGTGGGTCTGAAGGGTTTTTGTAATCCAGTAAGTATCGGCAGTCAAGAGCGTGACATGCCATCATGGGGGAGACACTCCCCTTACGCACTTGTGTAAATTCCTGCTGACGTACAAGGACAAAAACCAGAAGTACAACACGCGCAGTGGGTTCATGACACAGTGGGCAAAATGTTCTTACCTTGGCCCCAAGAGGGCAATCTTTCGAAAACAGTGCTGCAACACATGACCACGTATGTACATGTTACATGCTGCGTATAAAGGAAAAAACTGGTAAGAGATTGGCTATTTTAGAACTATGGAAAATGTTCAGGGACAAGGTGGAAGATCAACCCCCAAAGGAGTGGATGCTTAATCAGCATGAAGGGAAGGGCACAGCGCCCTCGGCTCCTCCTCCTCTTCCTCCGAGCATCGATCCGCCAGATGAAGGACAGGGATTTTATCCATTGAAAGAATTAAAAGCAGCAGCACAGTATACTAACCCCACAATATGTCCCACCTGCTTACAGTGTTATAAATGGAGCCAAGTTAAATAATCAAAAGACAGTGGGCCTCATTACGAGTTTGGCAGTAGCCGTGCCTGTTTCACACGCACGGCTACTGCCAAACTCGTTACCGGCACCGCCACCCGCGATTGGGCAATGACCGGCTCATTACGAGTTGAATGGGCCGGTAATTTCCCATTCGTGGGTGGCGGTATTGGCGGGCTCCCGATCCCCATTCTGCTCCATAGGGCAGAATTGAGGTGGGGAGCATGGTTGCACCGGCACCATTTATAACGGTTATGTTCGCGGGTGCCGCACAGCCTGCCAGGTCAGACCTGGCGGGCTGTCTGCGACCCGTGAGCAGAACTCGTAATTCGGTGGCACGGTATGAACGGTGCCGGTGCCTTACCGGCACCATTCATACCATGGCCGCCAACTATATAATGAGGCCCAGTGTCTATGCGTGATGAGTATAATGAGCGCTTCGAACTACAGGCGAAGTTAACAGGGAGTGAAGAAGAGATGCAAAGACTGAAAAATCAGGCAGAGCGATAAGAAAGAGAAAGAGATCACTCCGAGTGAGTGGGTGGGAGGACAGATATTACTTAAATGGGACAGAAGGAATATAGGTGATCCTAGAGACAAAGAAGTGGAAGTTAAAAAGAGACAGGAAAAGGAAAAAGCAGAGGCTCAACAAAGATGGAAGTTAGAGGAAGCAAAAAGAGAATGGGATAACATAATGGAAGAAGTGGAAGAAAGGGAAAGAAAACATCGAGCAAAGAAAGAAAAGGAGACTAAACAACAGGAAGAAAAGAAAAGGGAATTAGAAGGAAGAAAAAAGGAGAGAGAGAAGACGGAAAGAGGGAGAAAGCAAATTGAAGCAGAAGAAAACAGAGCAAAGGAAATAGAAGAAGAAAGAAAGAGACAGATAAAACAGAGCGGAGAGAGACAGCGAAAAGAAGTTCAAAGTATTGTCAGGGGACGCATACGTCGAGGAATGGAAAAAAGTGAAAAACAGGAGCGGGAAAGAGAAAGGCGTTTGGAAAAAGGCTTTAGGGAGATGGAGGAGATAATGAAAAATTATACTCTTCCAGATGAAGATGAGAGAGAAGCAATACGAAGTTGGGTCGGTAACCAATACAGAAGCAGGAGGGATGGTGGTGTTACCCAGAAGGTAAAGAGGAGTGTAGTAGGATCTCCACAGAAAGGAGAACCGAGTTAATTGGAAAAATGGTTGAAGGGGATATAAGGGAAATGCCCTCTAAACCAATTAGATTTCGAGCACAGAAAAGATGAAGAAAGTGATGATAATTGCGTGACAATGTGTTCGGATGAGGAAAGGCATGAAAGTGAAAATGGGGAAGAGGAGGAAGCCACGTAAGGCCCATTCATGGGTGTGAACCCAGAGAAAGAGACAGAGTGGTCTGATTTGGAAGAACCAGAAGGGGAAAAGCCCAAACCTATGTCATATTCCAAGCATCCAAAAGGACAATCGCAGAGTGTAGAAGAGATAAACCCATATGAAAATAGGTTACGGATATTGCCACAATGAAAGAAAGCAAGCATGACAGGTGCCTTCACAAAAATGAAGGACGCAACTGGATCTGAATATAATGCAGAATTAACACAATTCCCATTCCTAGATAAGAGGGGAGGACAACTGCAATATATAGCCTGGCCACAAATGGGCAAGGATAATTTGAGATGTAAATTGCCAACTTTGACATTGGGGGTGGGAAATTATACAAACTAATTCCAACTAATGGAATGCAAGTGAAGCCATGGCCAGAGATCCAATATATATAGTTCACCATTGTCGATTTTTGCAAGAGAAAGCCAGAAAGAAGCTTGAGGAAAGAAGGCTAGAAGAAGCAAAGGTAGTTCAGAACAAGCTGTTGAAGTTTTAATTTGAAGGAGTCATGTTGACAAGTGGAGAGGGAGTGGTTACACAAGACACACAGGAGGTACGGCAATGGTTGGAAGGAATTTCGCAGGAAGGGGAGAATATAATTATTGTCCAAGATAAAGAGGGGTTGCACCAAGAGGAAGAGGCATTGGATTTCAAGCTCTGCAAGGAGGAGAGTTTAACTGGGGACACTCCAGATTTGGAGGACCACCTCAGCAATGTTTGACATGTGGGAAAATGGGACACATCGCTCGAGTATGCAGAAGCAGGGCAGAGATGCAACAGAATTGGCAGACCCAAGAGGGGCGATGGCATATCCGCCAACATACAATGCCGAGCCATCTGAATATTATTCCCACAATCACACACAGTATCAGTCACACGTGATATGATATGATATGATTGGTTATTTATAATGTGCTTAATACCCAGAGGTTTCTAATCGCGGACCCGGGGATTGAACCTGTGGTGCTTTGTGTCGTCTTGCTTCCAAGGCGAGCACGTTGTCCCTGAGCTATCCTCCCGAGATAAATACAGCCACAAATACAAGCAGCACTGCAGGCACCGATGCAAGCACCCATACAGACACAGCAAACACAGATGCAACCGCAAGCACCAGTACAACAGAATACCATGATGACTTGGAACGCAAATGCAGGGGCGCAACCACCTACAAACAGAATAGGTAGTGTGACCGTAGTGGGATGGAATCCTTTCACTGGGACAGGGATGAACCTATACACACAATAGGACATCCCACAGACTGACATGATGTGTTCAATCCTATCTGTTATACCGGACCCAAAGAGGTCACAGGTCAGAGTTACCATAGCTGAGAAACTATTTTCCTTCCTTGTAGATACCAGGGTGACTGGGTCCTGTGTTAGGGAGGGGAGATCCCCAATGTCAGGCATTGCCATGAATGCACATGTTTCTCTGGGGCTACAAATTTGGTTCCATTCACTGATGTTTTGCCTATTACTATAGGAGAACATGACCTTTCCATGCCACTATTATACTCCTACCAAATGCCAGTCAACATAATAGGGAAAGATATGATGAGCAAGCTTAATATGACCATATCATTTACTGATCGTGTGCTCAACTCCAGGGATTCATCATATGAATGCAAAGAATTTTAAATCAGCATTCTTAGGGCAGAAAGCAGAGAGAGCGTGCCCATTGATCCCAAAGTATTCCAATATTTATTTATTGGACATTTGTAAGGCGCCTATACACAAGTGTTTCCACAACTTGAACCTCTTAATATCTATCTATCTATCTATCTATCTATCTATCTATCTATCTATCTATCTATCTATCTATCCATCCATTTATCTATCTATCTATCTATCTATCTATCCATCCATTTATCTATATATCTATCTATCTATCTATCTATCTATCTATCTATCTATCTATCTATCTATCCATCCATTTATCTATCTATATATCTATCTATCTATCTATCTATCTATCTATCTATCTATCTATCTATCTATCTATCTATCTATCTATCTATCTATCCATCCATTTATCTATATATCTATCTATCTATCTATCTATCTATCTATCTATCTATCTATCTATCTATCTATCTATCTATCTATCTTTCCATCCATTTATCAATGTATATATCTATGTTTTTCTTGTATTGCACCACACGCCCAAAGGCCTCACGGCCCTCACATGACAGGCAACAAAAAACAGAAACAAGGGGAGCAAAAGGAAGTCAGTAAAGTAGAGTATGAGGATTATGGGATTAGATTAGTCAATCCCCCTATCAAACTGTAGTGTTTTTAGTTGTTTGTTGAACTGAGTCATTGATTCACATCTCGTAGTGCCAGTGGAAGTGAGTTCCAGATGGTGGGTGCCCAGGGTGACACGAGGTTGGAATAGCGTCATATTGCTATCAGAGCGGAGAGTAAGCCTAACACAGGTTTTATGGACTCTTGAAGAAAGGTATATATAGAGGCGCTTGGCCAGAAAGACATTTGAATACAAGCACAGAGCCCTTAAATTGTATCTGCTGCTCGACGGGAAGTCAAAGTAGCTCTGCGGACAGCTCCATTTAGTGACACCTGCACCTTTTTAATGTTGGATTTTGAAGTGCCTACCAAAAGGCTGTTACAGTAATCCACTTTAGAATTAACGACATCTGCGGCAACCAGGGCTCCATTATCCTCAGACAAGTATGGACGAATCTGCCATGAAAGACTAACAAAGTAAGTACAGGAAGATTTAAGATACGAAACGTGCTTCTCAAAGGTAAGATGCGAATTGAAGTAGACTCCTAAAGTTTTAACTGTCTTAGACACTAGAATGGCAGTGCCATTTACTTCAAGGCAATTGTAGCGAGTATCAAGGTTTCTTAGTTTATGCTGGGTGCCAATGATAAGCAACAGTGTTTTGGAGTCATTCAAGGCCAAAGAATGTAAGAACATCCAAATCTGTATGGCCCTGAAAACTTCATTCACTCTAACTACATCTGCCGCATAGACCCCAGATTGTTTAAACACAATCTGGGTATCATCTACATAGTTTGCAAAATAGACCCCAAGGGAGGCAAGGAGGTTGCATAGGAGTTAAGAGTAAATGTTAAACAGTACTGGTGACAGGCATGAACCCTGTGGGACTCCACAAGTTAGTAATGTTCTTGAAGACTCTGCATTTCCCTTCACTACCTTAGCTGTCCTCAGCCCAAGAAAAGATCTAAACCAGCTTGCAGCCTGAAAGGTGCATTTACCTATCTTGTTCAGTCTTTTTTCTAGGAGAGCATGATCGACTAATTTGAAAGTTGAAGAAAGATCCAATAGATCCTATCATGGCTTACTGGGATAAAGGGCAAGATATTGTGGCTACCTGCAGAATTCTTATTCAGACCAGACGTTCCCATGGATGAGGAGAAAGGACATGTGTTGCCACTAGAGTTAGAAGCAGTCATAGTGAGAGAAGAGAGGGTGATTATTCATGGGACTGATGACGAAGGGAAAGCATGGTGAGCAGTGATCACCTTGGACGAAGGACACAGACTGACTGATTTGACAGATGAGAAATTATTCAGAGATGAGAATTCAGATGATGAAGTAGTATTCCTCATAAACCTCATATACTGGGTGAAGATTGAGAACAGGGAAGTGAAGCATAGGATGGCATTGATAAAAAAGACACTGGGCCTCATTACGAGCATGGCGGTAGTCGTGCCTGTATGGCAGGCACGGCTACCACCATGCTCGCTACCGGCACCGCCTCCCGCGATTGGGCAATAACCGGCCCATTACGAGATGAAGGGGCCGGTAATTGCCCATTCAATGGAGGCGGTAATGCCGGGCTCCCGGTCCCCATTCTGGCCCATAGGGCACAATGGGGGTCGGGAGCATGGTTGCACCGGCACCGTTGATAATGGTTCCGGTGCAATCACGATTTCTACTCACGGGTGCCGCACAGAGTTGTCAGGAACCCGCAAGCAGAACTCGTAATGTGGCATCCGGGTACTAACGGTGCCGGTGCCTTACCGGCACCGTTCATACCGTGGCTGCCACTATTGTAATGAGGCCCATTGTCATTTTTACGAGAAGATTTGGCAAAGTCACAGAGCACACTTTGGACCAGCCGTTCCTATGACGTTGGCCTACTGAAAGGAGTAGGTGCAGTTAAAATTAAATTGAAGCCAGGAGCAATTCAGCGCAGAGTGAAGCAATATATCCCATGTCAAAATAAGCAGATGATGGTATTTATGAAACAATTTCACCATTAGTGCAACAGGGAATATGAGTCCCATCAGAGTCCGCATGTAACACAGCAGTGTACCCAGTGAAAGAATTGACGTGGGTTCGTGGAGATTTATTCAGAATTTACAACCCCTAAACAATACTGTTGATGCAGAATTTCCATTAGTTCAGAACCCAGCCATACTATTGTGTAATAACCCATCCAAAGTCAAATATTTCACAGTGATCAATTTAAAGAATGCATTCTTTTCAATCCCCCTTCAGCTATTTAGTTTACATTTATTAAGTGCACTAAACTCAGAGGCATCAATGTGCTGGTTACAGATTGAGACCGAAGGATAAAGGCATCTGAAAGTATTAGTCTTGTTCAATCAACTTAGTTGGTAAAAAGTAAAGTATTGAGGTGTGTCCTAAAGGTCCAGTACGATTGTTCAGATCTGAGGTAGGGTGGTAGTGAGTTCCAGTTCTTGGCAGCAGATACTAGGAAACTGGAGCCCTACGATTTGTTTCTTTTGAATCTCGGAACAGTCAGTAGGTCTGTGTAGGCTGATCACGTAGGTCTAATCTAATAGGATTTAGCGAATGTTGTCTGACAGATACCTAGGTGCTGTGTTTGAAGAGGAGTCACAAGACCTGACCTCGTTTTCGTACAGAAATAAATAAATAAAAAAATGAAAACACGCTTGTTTGCCCCTCAATATTCAACCGGGTCGTCCACATGGACTTAGGTAACGTACACCTTGACAGTAGAATGATTCAGTATGTAGATGACATTTTGGTATGCAGTGAAACAGAAGGGCAGTGCAGAAAAGACTTAATACAGTTGATGACATTTTTGGCAGACAAGGGATACAAAGTAGAAAAGGAGAAATATCAATATTGCCAGGTGGAGGTCTTGTACATTGGGCAGTTGATATCTCAAGAGGGCAGAAAGGTGACCCCCGAGAGAGCAGAAGCAATCATGAAAACACCTCAGCCGAAGACAGTGAGGGAAATGCAACAATTTCTCAGCCTATGCAACTACTGCAGGGTGTGGGTTTTTGATTCCAGTACATATGCCAGACCCCTTTTAAAAGGACTTAGATAAGCTCATAGAGATGACAGTCGTGCATGCAGCCTAGACAGGCCAAATGCCAGAAGCATTCAACAAATTAAAAGAAGCTATATGTACAGCACCCACCCAAGAGATCCCTGATTACAGTGCAGAGTTCTTTCTATTTTCGCATTCAAATGGGGTAGTAATGACAGCAGTGCACACACAGAAGAATACCTTGGGACACAAACCACTAGCATACTACGGTGGGATCTTAGATCCATTAATGAGAGGCCAGTCTCCCTGTGCAGCAGACTTTGCAATTGAGAAATCAGAAAGTATCATGATGGGCTGTGAATTCATGTTATATGTGTAGCATGCCCTGTTCGTCATTCTTGAGAAACCAAAAAGTACATTGTCCACACAGAGAGCATCTGGTTATGAAGTGATTATCTCAACCCCAGCAATCAAGATAAAGAGTTGTAAGGTAGTGAATCCAGCAACATTCATAGCAGAGTCAGTGGAGGAAGGAGCTAACAAGCATGACTGCACCAAGCTCACTGAATATTATTATGATATACCCCATGTCAGAGAAAATGCCCTCAGAGGAGCAGAAGTACTCTTCCTTTATGGTTCCTCATCAATTGACCAGAATTCAGGGGAGAGGTACACTGGGACCGCAGTGGTAAAATTAAAACTGAATGGCTTTGAAACTTTGAAGTAGTGGCGAGTGCAAGATTGCTTTCAAATTTTGCATCGCAGGCAGTAGAGTTTCTAGCACTTATTATATCCCTTCAAATGAATGAGGATGAGGGAATAACAGTGTTTTCAGACTCTGCCTATGTGACGTCGGCAGTGCACACAGGACTGTCATGTTGGAAAAGGTAGGGCTTCCTACACACAGATGGCACACCAGTGCAGCATGCACCATTATTGGACAGGCTCATAGTCGCACTAAAGCTCCCATCGGCCATCAGCATAGTAAGGTGCATGGCATATACTAGAGGAGGAGATTTCATTTCCTGTGGCAACGATGCCATCGACACAGAGGCCAAAAAAGCAGCATACTTTCCCGAGTTATCTGAATTTTACACACTGTCTAATAAGCACACAAGTGCGCAATATGGTAATGAAAGAAGGCTTTATTCCTTGCCTATAGCACAGATAACCAGAATGCAGAGGCACACAGCACCAGAAGAGCAGGAGTTGTGGAAACCAAGGGGGTGTTCAGCTTCACTATCCAACGCACACAACACGAGAGAATCTTGCAGCTCTGATCTCAGAAGGCTGGTTTATGTCCAGCTGCACATGTTTCTGCATTCATTTTTAATTGTGTAGTTTTCTAAAAATGTACAGTGGGGCACACACTGTAAGTAGTGAGAAGAGCAATACCCCATCCTACTGGACCTTTCCAGCATTTTCATATCAATTATGTGGATATGCTCCAACGTTGTCACGCTACAGATACATGTTTCCAGTCATATGCCCTTTGTGCCGGTGGATCGAAGCAGGTCCTTGCACACATCCTGATGCCAGATGTGCTGCAACGTTTCTTGTGCAAGAGGTCTTCCTGAGATGGGGAGGGTGCAAAGTCCTTCGGTCTGACAATGGACTGCATTTTGTGAATGAATTATTTGAGCATATCCCAAACCTACTGGGTATTAAGCATACATTTTCTTCTGCTTATTTCCCACAGGCTAATGGAATTTGTGAGCGCCTCAATGACCTTCTCAAAGAGAGAATAGCCAAAATAAAAATTACCCTGAAAAAAGCATGGCGCCATTGTCTACCTTTTGCCCTATTTGCATTGTGCAATTAGCCAGGTTCAGACCATCACCTGACTCCTCATGAGATAGTGATGGGATGCTGTATACATATAACTTTTGCTCTTCTGATTAGAGCACAAACTGATGCGCATAGGGCTGCTGTTGTTCTTGGATCTGAAATACATGAATACCTTGGCTGCCATAATGGCAAGTGCCGCTTTTATGTTCGTTCGCACAATAGAAGTGATAAGGTAAGCAGCGATATGGAGGTATGTCATTGAAGATCCTTGATCAGATGAACAGGAGCTAAGACTTAGTCAATCTTATTTTTACAGAGTCAGAACTGAGAAGAATTGATATTCTGGTAAGCAGATGGACACTTTTGCTATATATACATAAACACTGATGTTTGAGTTGAATAAGCTAGATGACCAACACGAGTTTTGGTTTGTCCATCTAGGACAGTGACACTATAGAGAAAAGGGATTGGAGTCACATCTGGTAACACATTTTTACAGGTACTGAACTTTAGATTTCACCTGTCATACACCTGGCTAAATTTACTTTATTTTCTGTCTTTCTATCACTGTGATTGGATCTTTACTACAAATATGATGGTGGATGACTGGTATGTGAAAATGATATTGATTTTTTTTATATTTCTTGATTTGCATTTTGCTTAATTGACATGTTTTTTCTTATATTGGTGAACATTATATAACTTCTGACCATTGGTTCATGGAACTGTATAGAATTAAACCTGTGGGGAACTGAATTTTGATAATTGGTGAATAGTGCCTTAAAGCCCCGATGATGGACTTATGTCCCAAATGCATTGGCTTAACTAAATTGGGCACTGATGAGTCAGGCACACAGCAATAATTGAATAATTGGAACAATTAAATCTTATATGGGTTAACCACAATTCGAGACAAGTTCAACTTTATTTATTTATTAGAACAATAAAACATCAGGATTCATAAACAACTTTGGAGGGAGAGTGACGAGTGAGCACACTCAGGAACAGATTGTGATCTGTTTTGTCCCTACCCATAATTCCCATGAAAAATGCCACATTATGCTTCATATGTATGGGCCCTGTGAACGTAGGAGAAAACCAAGGGTGAGAAAGCATGTTTGTTGTGTCTGGCATGAAAATAGGTTCTGCTGAATTGATGGACTATTGGGCTTGTGGGTCCAGAGCATATATGAAGCTGTCCCCGAAGGGCTGTGTTCCATAGTGCTGATAAGCATACCCACTTTGGTAGTGCCTGAAAGTGATGTACACATTGCAAAGTTCCCTAAAATGGATGCTAGACTCATTAAAAGTTTTTATCAGGCACACTTCAGGGGGCGAGTCACTGATTTAGTCTGTTCTTAAACACCTCCACACAGCCTTTCATCCTTCTGAGGTCGATAAGTACCACCACAGGTTGGGTGATATTGTATGTATATTTTTTCTATATAAAGCACTTAGGTGTAAGTGCTATATAATAACACATCATTATCAGTTGGCCATGGACGTCTGCTTGCATTCACAGTAATTTGGTAATGTGGGCCTATAAACACTGATCTTAACGATACATATGGCGATTCAGTCTTGTACAAAATGTATATCATATTATAGTGATATCGTAGCCATATTTTTCTTAGTGTATTTTGTAACAATGCTATGTGATGCCACTTCCTGGTTTGTCAAGGGGTGAAAGGTTGTGTTCCATTGCTTCCCGGGATATCACTTCAAGGTGGGGCTAAATGACATCACTTCCTGTGATGTCATCAGAGGTCAAGGATAATGTGATGTCACTTCCGCTACCCCTGTCATTTTGGTGAAATGACATCCCTGTGTTAAAGGTGAAAAAAAGAGCTTGATTATTTTCAATTCTCTTTATTCAATTGAAATAACAAAGTGCTTTTACCAGAAACATTGTACTAGTCATAAATGGAGGTACAGGAATGCAATCATTGGGTGCTTTACAAACATTCACTGAAACGTGGATGAACGTGCACCAGGAGCCACATCACAGAAACTTTGCACCCGTGAAAAGTGCAAAGTTGCATGGTATTAGCCATAGGGAAAACTTTGCCATAATGCAAAAAACATTGGGACTATATTCAAAAACCTTTGCACCATGACAAGTCCAATTTTGCATGATGAGGGCAGTAGGGCAAACATGCCCCTAGTGCAAAAAACATGCATTTTTGCACCAAGCCAAACAAAATGCATTTTTGTACCAAGCCAAACGTTGACCTAGTTCTAATATGGAATGGTATTAGCACTAGGGCATGCTTTGCCCTTGTGCAAAAATGCATTGAGAGCAATTTTTTTTGCACTATGACAATTTTTGGCCCAGTGGTTATACCATGCAAAATAGCACTTGCGATGGTGCAAAGGTTTATTAGTATGGCTCCAATGTCCTTTGCACTGGGGCTAACTTTGCCAAGAGCGCTAATACCGTGCAAACTTTCTATAATCTGGCAACAGGTGGTTGAGGCAGAGAATTTGAACAAGGATGAGGGGACAGTATGGTCAAACTACCTAATCATATACATTAATTCATAGTTTACAATCCTAATTGGTCGATGGTAATAGATTCTGGTCAAACCCCTAAAATCTGTTGGGGTGTGTTGACTTTTAGAACCCGTGCTGTCTGCTGATAGGTCTTGTGCGATCATGCGAGCTCCTCGCTAGTTCCTCGCGTTGTCCCATAGTTTCTCACGGCACGCGGGTCTGTCCAGGGAACTCCGTTTACAGGGAGCGGATTCCTGAAGGGGAAGCGGAGCGTGTGCGAGTGACCCAGACACGGCTCGCTTCCGGTAGGGAGCCCTGGGTCCCACGGGGTGCGCCTGCCCTTGCAGCAGGGAAGGCGCACTCTGAGGAGCCCTGCCCCCCTGCGCACACACAGCGTGTGGACGCGTCCTGGGCGTGGTCACTCTGCGGAGCCCCGCCCCCCTGCGCCACACAGGGCGTGTGGGTGCGTCCTGTGCGTGGCCACTCTGCGGAGCCTCGCCCCCCTACGCTACACAGGGCGCGTGGGCGCGTCCTGGGCGTGGCCTCTCTCCCCGGCCCTGCCCCTCGGGGAGGCCAGGCTGGGCAGCGTGGGAAAGGGCCGCAGTCAGAGGAGAATTCAGGTTGCCAGAAGCCCGAGGAGTTGCCCTGACGCCGCCAGACCCCCGCAGCAAGCCGGGCACCGCCACCATGAAGAGACCCTGCGATGATGACTCCAGCTCGGACAGCGACATGGACGAGACCATTGACGTGGGCAGCGAGAACAACTACTCCGGGTGAGTGAGTAGCAAGCTCCCTGCCTGCACCTGTCCAGGGAGCGGCCGGTGCCCTGCAGCAGGAGGGCCAGCGTCTTGGAAGGCCACTGAGATGCGCACCGGGACACACCCAGTTTAGTGTCGGGGTAGCAGGGCGTACGTCACCCGGCCAGAGTCTACAGCTGGCCGGTGTTCAACGCGAATCGCCTCTAGTATACCAGTGGCACGCACGAGACGACCTCTTGCACACGGTATTTTAGTTTGCGCAAAATGGCCAACTCTTGTGCACAGATAGATCTGCATACATCGCTTCCCGTTTGCTTGCACGCTAACACAAACTTGCACAAAGTGCGCCTCACTTGTACAGGCATGGCGCGTGATTCATGGAACTCACAGCGCGGTGCAAAGTGACTTTGCACCAACAAACACCCTCATTCACAAAGCAGTGCAAGGTGTGTTTGCACTGCAAAAATACACGTTGCACCGCTCTGTGAATCAGGTGTTTTTTTTGGCAGTGCAGTGACTTTGCACAAGTGCAAAGTCACTTGGCACTGTGCTAAAACAAATTCCATGAATTAGGCCCACTGCCTCTCACGTGGATGCAAAAAACCTGCATAAAGTGCCCACTTGCACAGATAGTGTCTCTCGAGAGCATGCAAATAAATAGTGCCCTAGACCATAATGTTTGTTTGTGCAAACATTCTCTCGCTTGGGAACCCTCTTGTAACCTAAACCACCTGCAAAAAGTGCCCTTCACTTCTACACGTATTGCAACTTATGTACGCCAGTATCCTAAACTTGCACAAAGTGCCTCTCACTCAGTAGTAGACGTGTACCGAAAACAGTAGTGGAACTGTGGTCTCGGCAGGGGAGAGGGTAGGCAGAGGCATAGTGCAACATGTGACATGCTGTTGCGCCGCAACTTTGCACTTGCAAAGGACATGAATGCACCAATCCCCTGTGTAGAATGGTGAATATGGTCGTAAAAAGTAGAGGAATGATAAGCAGAAAAAAATAAACGTAGGGGAACACCACTCCCGACGTGCGTTGATTGGCTGACCATACGAAGAGAACAACAAAGTAAGCTATCTGGTGGTGCTTCCAATTGTCTCGGGGCCCAAGGAAAAAGTGTTCACCACAGTCACAAATGCAATGAATTCCTTTTGTGGCAGACTGGTAAAGTACTCAAGGGGGAGTTTATTTGTAAAATGTGATGCAAAGTTGATTTTAAAGAATGCTTGTTAAGAAACACTGGTCAAAATACCTCGCTCTATGTGAAGTAACTCGTCAAATTGGCTCACTTTGACTATAAAATCCGGTTCAAACTACACGGGAAGATAGCTCAGGGGCAACGCGTTCACCTTGGAAGCAAGACGACCCGGGGCAGCACATGTTCGATCCCACGTGTCCGCGCTTAGAAACCACTGGGTATTAAGCGCGTTATAAATAACGTATTGCAATTTACTTCAGGCGTTGCTGGCCTTTCCTAGCCTGCAAACAAACCCCTGAAACTGCACCAAAAGCGGCCCCTTAAGAAGAAACTGTATCTGTAGTCAAATATGACAGAGCGCGGCTTCTAAGAGCTTTAAACAAAAAGACGTGGAAATGTGAACTCGAGCAAGATATGCATGCCAATGTTGAGGTAGCCACTCAGTGTAAGGACCTGTGCAAGCTCGCATCATGTTCACGTCTTTAATGCCGAAAACCAGGTGACTGGCTTAATTCTGGATGGAGCTGGTCACACAGGTAGCAAGCAGCCCGACACCACGGTCCAGTCGGGAGTTTATGCCGGTGCCCGATCTGCTTTTGGGGTCTAATAATTGATAATGCTTTTCAGTTTATGAAGTCGGAATAAGGCGCCACCGTGATGGTTGCTCTTGTGTGGAGAGACAGGTGTTCATCCCAGCAGCAGCCTAGATGTTGTACTTCTGTTTTCGGCGCTATCGACGCAAGGGTACAGACTGGCAGGGGTCACGTGACTTGGTGGTTCTCCCAGTCTTTCACTTTGGTTTTCTTTGCGTTTAGCAGCTGCAGCCACTTTTCTTTCATACACAAAGTTGTCCTTTGCTAGACTCTCCCCAGGCTGAGTTAGTTGGTGTTTGGGGGCCACAACTAGCACAACGCTGCTGAGTGTCGCTGCAGCGCACTTGCCTGCATGTGAACACACTGGGCCCGATTCATGGAATTTTTTGCACAGTTCAAAGTGACTTTGCACTGCTGAAAAGTGACTTCGCACTGCCGACACAAACCCTGATTCATGGAACCGTGCAAAGTCATTTTTGCAGTACACAATGACTTTGCACTGTAAAAATACACCTTGCACAGTTCCATGAATCATGGTTTATGTCGGCAGTGCAAAGTCTCTTTTCAGCAGTGCAAAGTCACTTTGAACCGTGCAAAAATTCTATGACTCGGGCCCACTATACTCGCCCAAACATGCCGCTCACTTTCACGCTAGCACACTCTGGCGTGTCTCTGGAAAAAGCGGACCGTTCCCGTCAACCGGTCTCTCCCTTGACAAGTCTGATGTCTCGTTTACGGAGCCGTAATCGCCGCCTTTTGGATGCGCTCGTGTCGGCCGGGGTGCGCTGGCCTCAGCCCCAGTGTGGTCGCTCGGTGATTGCCCAATAGGCCAGTCGGAGCCCGGCACTGGGTTGCTCTACCTGCCCGCCCTCAGTCCTCCCACATCCTGTGCCCCTCAGTTGCACATCACCCTTGCGCACCTGGACGCATTTTGGGTGTAAGGATGACCGCCCGTGGAAGAGGGCCGGTTGGTGGCCACAGGGACTGGTCTCTGTTGGGTCCAGCGTTTTCTCACGCTGCCTCTCCGCTGAGACTGCCAACTAGGTGCCAGGTGCGGCGGCAATGCCACTGGCGGGCACCAGCTCATTTATTTCGTGCACGCTGCTTGGGAGTGAGTTTTGAAGACGATTCCCTGCATTCGCGCGATTAATTGTTAGGGGAGAAAAACTCCAGCAAGCCGCCCTCGACCCAAGCGTTAATTCCGCTGGTTCGCCCCCTATTAGGTCAACAAAGTCCAGCAGAAGCAGCTATCCGTTTTGCTAAATTGTTGACCCACCCCCCCCCCCCCCCAAGCTGCGGTACACGGAGTAGATTCAGTTTGCCACAGTGTGCGTGGTGCAAAATTGGTTTGCCCCGCACCGCCCCGGAGAAACATTATTGTGCAATTAAGGGTGTGGAAGCCAGACTGGTTCACTCCGTAAACCGGCGAAGTGGTGCAACTTGAATGCGCACCCGTTCCGTCTTAATGCACTTTTTTGTGTGTGTAAATGACACTGGCATTATCGAGGCACATGAAACGGATGCGCCTGCGGTGGGGATAACGTGCGCTTGAAATCATTACTGTTTCCTTTCCGCGCAAAGCGTCTACAATCACAGGGGGGTTTGCAGGCCAGCGGGGAAGCGGCTTAAATCCTCCCAAAATTGCGGGCGCCTGGTGGGCCTCTAAGGATGATGACCCATGCCAACTCCTGGCCGGAGATGGGGTGCAACGCATGACACATCGGTCCTCATTCACAGCGGGCTTTCAATGGGATATGCCCATTGCCAAACGCTTTGTGAAGCAGCCCCATTGTGTTCTCGTGGGCAAATCTCCTTATCCAAACGTGGCCCTGCCCGGTAATCTACAAAGAGACGGTAGGCGTTATAAACGGATGAACACCACTGTATCCTCGATATAGAGTACGGGACTGCTCCGTTCCACAGCTGAGTCGAGTTGTGATAAAATGCAAAAAACGTTCTGCAGTTACTTATTCAAGAGCCCTTGTAAATGAATGAGGTGCCACGATTTTAACTAAATGGCCAACATATCGAACACGTGTCTATATGCAGAATGCTCAGTGTTTCTACTGATCCATTCGGTTTCTCAGCACTGTACGTGGTGGGTGCTGCCATTGTCAAATTAAATGATATTCACTTTACCGACTTGGAAGGATGAAGGTCTGAGTCAGATTTGCCGACTTTTGAACTTTCGGACTCCGGGCTGAGCTCACGTCAGCCCTTCTGATTTATGTTTCTGGGTGTGAAGTAATACTGCAGTTATCTAAAAGTTGTCTAAAAAGACAACTCGTGGCCATCGGATAGCCCAACGGGTCAACTGCCTGCGGCATTGCCTGGATACGTTTGGAACATGTCTAGTCCACTGGCGGCGTCGTCCGTCCGTCCGCCCGCAAAATGAGCATCTTTGGGTAAGCTATTATTGAAGCGCCAAGAGGCCCTTCCGTCTACAGTCACGTGTGTGCTATATAAATGGTCCAGACCGTGTCTTTGTTATTTCTCACCCCCAGAAGTCAATGCACCGTATGGGGCTATTTCACATTGTTTCATCGGCGAGTCCTCCAGCGAGTCCCCCGTTCAAGAACCACAAACCGATCTGATGGCAGTTCTGCATCCGGTCTCAGCTCGGACATTTGCCGGAAGTTATTGGAATATGTAAACCCAGATTTCCATCGACGCATGATCAAAAGATTGCCAGAGAGCATTTTTATTTTCAATACCTGTGCGTGCCCACCGACAGCTCATGCCGTAACTATGACTGGGGCCTAAGTGGAGAGGCGGTCCGGACATGCGCCGCCCCATACCAGCACATCACCTGCTGTCTTGGATGGAGAGCTCATCCCATATCACGGCTTTCCCATCCCAGTGATCAGGCGCGCGATCTCGCGAGAATTGGATGCCCCTGAACCAGTACACAGAGCGTTCACCCTTGCGCCTGCACACTTCCCGTGTACACCACACCCATACTATGCGCTCTATCAGGTGGTAACGGTGCCAGGGCCCATCGTTAAAGCCCTCACTGGGCTCCGGGCCTATAACTTGGGCCCCGGGCCATTACCACCGGATCTGGCCCATCGGATCGGGTATTATTGCTATATTATTGCACTGCGTTTTGGGAATAATGCATTATTGCTGATGGGAAGAGCCCTCCTCAGGCACCAACGCATATTCTGGTTGGGTGAAAAAAATCTTCTTAGCCAATGCTCTAAAATATTTGTATGGGCAACATTCATCACGTTTGCAGGGTATGTAGCAGGTGGGTGAAGGTGGAAAAACAGATGGGCCCCATTGAAAAACGCTTTTGCAAATGGGGCCCTATCGTGTCAATAGCTTTACATGATGGGTATGATATGATAGGTTATTTATTTATAACGCGCTTAATACCCAGAGGTTTCTAAGCTTAAGCGCGGACCCGGGGATCGAACCTGTGTTGCCCCTTGTCGTCTTGCTCAGGTTGCCCTTGAGCTATCCTCCCGTGACACATGGGTCAACGCTGTGATCATTAGATGCTGTAAAATATTAGGGCAAGTAAAATACCTATTAACTATTATTATGTACTGATAATTACAAATGTTTTTTGCTATTTTGCATGTAAGAAAAAACGTATTATGGGGCGGCTCAGACCCCCCTCTTACCAACTGGGAGGTAAAACACAAGCATTAAAACATGTTATGTTTAGAACCAACCATAGACCTAACCAGGGCAATAAATGAGAACGCTGTGGGCCTGATTTTCAAATATGTTTTCGATGGGACTTTCCCATGTTAAAACAGTTCCGGTCACTTAATTGAATTGTCTCTTGCCATGTGCAATGACATGCTAGGGCTTAGACTTGGAAAACACCCTTTCAGAGCCAAGGACTATCAGATATAAGCAGTGAGCAGAACCTTGCTTGCTGGTCGGATCCCTAACCTTAGCGCAAAGTGCAAAATGATCACACAGTGCTGAACGAAGGCAATCTTCACTGCAGAGGCTCAGCGCCAGCAATCCCTGGTCCTGCAAGATCTGTCAGAAAACGCCCCTTCTGCTCAATTGATAGCAAAGTTTGCTTGGCATGACACATCTTTACAACCCATACATGCAAATTCGGACTTTACTTCTCAAAATGTATGGTCCGATTCATAGAAATGTGTGCAGAGATCACACAAAGCCTGCCTGCCGAGAACGACTCTTTGCAACCCAGCGCACATAAGGTTTCCTGCGTGTGCCGCATAGTCATGGAATTGTTCGCGCAAAGTAACCGTATAAGCAAGTCGCGGCCGAAATGCCCCCGACACGGCCCCACGCAAAGCAAAAACAGGCAGAAACAGCTACCTTTGCGTGCTTCTCGGGCGCGAACACATGCACCCTTGAAACAGTGCATGGGATCCCCTGCAACCAGGTATGCACTTCGGGGACCCTGTACAGGGTCCCCCATAGCTGTTACCGGGACCCCGACAATGTGCGTAGAAATTTCCATAATTCGGGTAAAACTCTGAAAAATCTGTGCGCAAACCCCCATAAACCATTCCTGCATCCCGATTCACTGTGTATGCGCACCCCTAAGTTTGATCGGAACCCCGGCTGCATACACACACCCCTAAATCCAAGGTGTCTGTACGCCTGCCTTCGGGTGGCGGATAGAATGAGGGCATTGCTTGGCCATTTCATAGACGAGAGGTTGCATGATCGGATCCATGAATACGTCTTGTTCCGCGCATTTGAGGGCGTGCGATGGATTGCCTGCGGCCCGTCCCTTGTAACACCCACATTGTCCCTTGTTCTTCCTCATTTTGCGAGTCTGCACCGTAGTTTGCCCTCTATGCAAACCATGCCCACGCTCTACGTGGTGCCTCGCGCAGGGTTCTCGGCCGCTCGCAGAGACGTACTCCCAAAGTAATCAAAAGTACCACGCAGTCGATTCCATGTATTGACTAATAGGATTTTCCACGTGGTTTGGCGCCGCATAGTCCCTATTTTCCATGCAGAAAATGTCATGAATTGGGACAGAAATGTTTACTTAATTATACCAAATGAGCAGTGTTCTCTACCACAAGTCATGTCTCACCCATTTCCCACTGGCATAATTACACACAAAAAAGAAGTCAGACAAAACCACCACAGAGCAGAGTGTATTCGGAAACCCAATAAAACCCAACTCTGACTGTTCAGCAATGCAGTCATCACTGAGGACACCAAACAAGCTCCTGGCTGCCCAAGCTTGATGCCAGACACAGCAACCTTCAATGGGAGCTTGGCCATCCAGGGGCATTCTATGGCAAATAAAGGCCTTTAGCAGTGTAAAGGTGCCAGAAGTGGGATGAAAATGTTTCTGATACCCTGCATCCAGGAGTTTAGGATGAAGATTGTCTATTTGATCATCTCTTGCTTTTCAGATTCCAGTAAACATCCCACTATTTTCCAAAGGCGGTTGCTTGTTGGGGTTCGGTTGCGACATCAGCTTTCAACCCTTTCTACCCCATCTCCATATTTGATCATATATTAATGCAGTAGAAGTTTGGCTCTTTACCTGGTGATGTCCTAGAGTTATCCCCAAACTTCTGCGTCAAAAATGAGTTTGTGAGTATTAAACGCTGTTTGCTTCCAAACGTGCCATGGTGGATTATGGATGCTTTTGGGTACCGACATCTGGTGAAGACCCATGCCATATGCGCAGCAGAACATTTGATTCTGCACACGGCTCACCACTACAAGAACTGTAAAACTCTGTCAAGATTTTAGTTAATCCATAATGAATGCACATGAGCTGTGCCGGTCCTGGGTTGGATTTTCACGGATCCGGCAAAAAATGTCTCCACGGATCTCGGACCCAAGAAATCTATTCGCGCCCTTTCGTGTAATTGATTTACTTTTGCTGCCGAAGCCGGGACTCGAACCCCGTTTGTCAGGGAAACAACCCCACTAAACCACTGGAATATCTGATTGGAACCCTTGTGAATATACCTACCCTTATTGTACTCTGCAGAATCTGCAATGTACAACTTTAATAATTTGCTTGCAACATTAAAGGAAAAGCTCCTGCGTTCTTGGGTTAGTTTCCACTTGTTAATAAATGTATTAATTAATG
The DNA here is from genome assembly GCF_040938575.1 of Ambystoma mexicanum. Lineage (NCBI taxonomy): Eukaryota > Metazoa > Chordata > Amphibia > Caudata > Ambystomatidae > Ambystoma > Ambystoma mexicanum. The sequence goes on along the minus strand of NC_090928.1, from coordinate 82,085,924 downwards.
TCCCGAAATGGAAATGTTTGTTTATGAGGGGGAATGAGAAAAATCTCTGGTGTCATACCCGCCCCCCACACCCTCCTGCGTCGTTGGTGGAATCCCACAGCTAATCATTTCAATTTCCATCACTGCACATGAGAAAACTATGCATATGACACATTGCCATTGTTTGCATAGGGCCGATTCATGGGATGTTTTTGACGGTTCAAAGTGACTTTGCACTGCCGACACAAACCCTGATTCATGGAACTGTGCAAAATGTATTTTTGCAGTGCAAAGCCAGTGCATAGTCATTTTTGCAGTACAAAATGACTTTGTACGGACAAAAAAATACACTTTGCACAGTTCCATGAATCAGGGTTTGTGTCGGCAGTGCAAAGTCATTTTTCAGCAGTGCAAAGTCACTTTGAACCGTGCAAAAAATGCCATGAATTGGGCCCATAATGTTTACGGTAATGTGAAAACCTGACTTGATGTTGATATTAAGTTGGTTGAGAAGCTAGACCCAGGATTACTATAGTTGGATCCGTTCATCACTATTTAATAGTAATAAACGGATAAAATGCACTTGCCATTCAAGTCTGAGAAAGACCTTCTTTCCCTAGCACATTTCTCCAGTTTCTTTCTGTCACCCTCCCACTATTATGCATTAGTTACAACCATCTTACTTTCCCAGTTACATTGTCCTAAAGATACCTATTTCCTGCTTCCAAATTGGTGGACTCTATTTGGCTATCCTGGAATAGTCTGGTTAGCATGGCCCCAAAAGCTACCAGGAGCTACTTTTCACACACAAAGCCAGCTGGTGACCGAGAGAGACACCTATGCGGAATTGACTCTGCATGTTTGGCAACGGGTAACAAGGAGCATCCAGCCCCGAAAGTGCACTGGCCACCAGCTGTGAGCCAGTGCCTCTTGACGGACGAGTAAGGGATGATGTGTATGTGGAGTGCTGGCAAGTGACTGTGTATGCTTAGCTTGTAGTTTGCATTTCGAAATGTTTACCGCTGGAGCATTAGGACACATTGAAATTACATTTATAACATAATTGTTCCTATATAAGGGTCACCGGAATGTGACAATACATTTTCATCGCTGGATCGTTGACTTATTATGACACTGACCCTTTTTAATGATGTTTTATACTGTTAGTTGTATGTATTGTCTTTTAATGATCTGTTGTTCTTTGTATTCTTGTGTACTTTGGTATGAAAAGTAATTGTTTACAACAGCATGCCAAATTAAATGTAAAATAAATAAATAATGGTCACAAAGTTATAGTCTGCCTCTCATGTGGAAGATTAATGTTGCACTTTGCACTAGCTCCTAGTTCTCCAGAGGTCACACCTGCTTGCTTGGGGTGCCCAAAACCCAGGGTCTGCTTTTAGCTCCTGCACATCAGATCTTTATCATGATCCCTGCGATTTAGAACTACCCCTAAAAGAGAGATCGAGAAAATGGCATTCATGCAGAGTAAAGAAACTCAACTCACACCAGGATTCTGCCCCCGGGATCTTATAAAACCGGATCACTTGAACCGCCACTGGCCATCAGCCTTTAATTTGGCTCAAAGAGCCTGCTGCATCTCTGGACCCTAGTGCATCAGAGTCAGGCACCTTTTGGTGTTTTCCCAAAGGACCCCTCGGGTCTGGTAGCTGACAGTGCTTGAAAGAAGGACCAGCTGGGGGCTGTGATCATGCAATGGTGGATGAGAGGGTCTTCCTTCTAAGGAGGTGACGTGGGTGGCACTTGGTTTACAAAAGGAGACTTACCCTGTTCCATCACCGTACAGTGACTGGGCCCCAACCCTTCATTCGATACACATTGCATACAGTGGGCCTCATTACACGGTAGGCGGTAAAGCCATGGTTCATGCTGGTAAAATACCGGCACCGCCTTGGTGGAAAGGGGAATTTCCGCCCTATTCCAAGGTTGGCGGGGCGGTAATTCCTCCTTCCTCCATTGCCCTTCCCCATTCCCATTTTTGCCCCATAGGGCTCTATGGGAATGGGGAAGGCGCTAATTACGGTACCGCAAATTGCGGTCCCGTAATTAGCTCCACCGGTCCCTTTGCGGGTTGGTTTTTAACGCCTGCAAAAAGCAAGCGTTAAATTCCCCAACCCGCAAAGGGACCTCGTAGTAAGGCGGTAAGGATTTACCGGTACCGGTAAAATACCGGTACCGGTAAACCCTTACCGCCTACAGTGTAATGAGGCCCAGTGTCTTAAGATGTATGTGAATATAAAGAAATATGCTTGGGTGCAGATCACTACTTAAAGAGCCTTGCAACTTCCACCATTCAAGGAGAGTTGCTTAAGATATATATATTTTTTTAATTTGCGTTTTTAAAGCGCTTACACAGGCCAGGGGCATCGAGGAGCTGTTACAGGAATAAGTCTCTTAGTTGCGTATTTATAACACACTTAATACCCATATGTTTCTAAGCGCAGACCCAGGGGTTGAACCTGTTGTCCTCTTGTTTCCAAGGCAAGCACGTTGCCGCTGAGCTATCCTCCTAGAACGGAGGAAATTCCCTGCACGATCAGTAGATTGGACATGGAACCAGGGAAATCGAGGCATAGCTTGCCTGAGATGAGAGTCAAGAGGACGCTGGGGTTCATGGGGTGCCCATGTTCTGTGATCCCATCTTTTTATGCCGCTCCAAAAGCATGTTATAAACGGTGCTGCAAACGGAAAACATGTACTAGGGGATCCCTCCCCTCCTTGAAGGGGCGGTGCTGTGTGGAAAAGGGGCAAGGCCGAGTCATGCAACACAGCATCTCTTCATAGAACCCAATCCTGACGATTTGCATAACAGCAAAGAGCATTATTGGAAAATAAGTAAGCCCACAGTTTTAAATTTGAAACATGTCTTATAGTGATTCAGTTAGAATCCCTTTTGAGTGAATAATGGAAGATGAACTCTGTGGTTTTGATTGGTCACAATACTTACCTAACAATAACTGTCTGTAAATTGCAGGGCACATATACCAGTTTGGGCAGCTATAACATGTATATGAGGATTTGGCTGTTTCTGTATTCAGTCTCCGTGTCAAGTTTTCTGGAAGCCGTGTGCTTGTTGAAACATGGGTTCCTCGTGTTTGCAATGAGTATGCTTTAGCACAGTTCATGTTGTTGTCCTGTGCTAGCCCTTGGTCCTGGGGACATATCTGTTCTGAAGCCCAGCTATCTGCATGCATGAGCAACCTGTCCTTCAAGCGTCTGCTCGTTAATTTGCTGGTTGCTCGTCCATCTGATAACTCAGCTTTCGAACAGGTCTGTGAGTGTCCTGCTCCAGCCCGTGGGTCTGAGGGCAGGGTCGACCTCCGTCAAGGCAAGTTTTGCCAGCGCCGCTCCGTCTTGTTCCTGCCCATTTCCCGCACTGGTAAGGAAGTGCTTAACATTAGGAATGTAGGCACTTCGGGGAGAACTTTACAAAGTTCATTGGTGGGCAATGAGAGAGCATACCTACCTACTATTTAGGGTAGGCGGCCTCCGAAGCCGCATATGGTGTTGTGATAGACTGTGCACTGGTTTACATTCCTTTGTCAGTTGTTTCCCAGTGTGTTTTAACATAATGGCAAGTCTGAAAAACGTTCTCTCTGTGCCGCTCAAAGAGATCGCAGTGGCTTAAATGGACCTAGAACAAGAGCTACTTGAAACGAATAGAGCACCTGCCACCAGGTGACGCAAATCTAATGCCATCTTCACTTCCACGGGGCGGGGCGGGTCGGGGCAGGGCAGGGCAGGGGAAACTCGCCTGCGCATAGCAAGACTTCTCTAACCCAGTCGTTTATTTTCTTGCTTGTACTTTCCGCTAGGAAGCCTTCTAGCCTTTCCTGTTGTGTATCTAATGTTTCCAACGCCTAAAGTCCTCGAAGGGTAAAACTCACTATATACCGTGATATTTTCCTTCTAGAATTGGTGCTGCGTACCAGGTAACGCGTGCCAGGCTTGCAATGTTAGGGGTTCGGTTCGTTACATTGCCTAATATTGTTTAAGTGCGCGTCCCCCACTTGGCGCTAGTAGAATGACAGACGCCTCTTTGCACAGTGAGCAGTAATGAAAGAGAGGACAAGTACCTTGGGTAGAGCCATGCTTTGAAAGACTTACGAAAACGAGCCAGGGGGCGTCGATTTCCATCAAGGACTAGAAGGAATTGGGGACGGGGGGAGGGATTTTAAAGCCTTGTAGTTTGACAAGAAAAGCTCTGTACACCAATGAGGTCACGACAGAACGCGGGCATTTTAGGGATTTTTAATCAGTCTAGTGGTGAGTGCAGCTCAACATGGAGTTGCCCATGTCCGTTTATTTGCCAGAAACGCTGCTTTACCGCACAGAGTGCCTCGCATATCACTAGAAGCCAATGCAAGGGGTGGGGTCGGCGGGGGGGAGGGCTTGGGGGGGAGCTGGGGAGGTCTGTTCGCATAAACCCACATAGATTGGAGCCGAGCAGCGAGATGTTCACCCCCTTTAAGTTCGCTAAACAAATGTATTGAAACTGCAAACATTGATAGGGCAACTGTACATGGACTGGGCCCTGCCATACAGCAGAGGAGGCCTGTGGGCGACTGCAGGAACGCCAGGGGGTTATTTTTCTTATTGTGAAACTGATCTAGCGAGCAAAATACCCTCTTTCCACGGCGGTGGGAGTTTTGGCGGGAGGGACGGGGGGGGGGGGGGGGGTGGGGTGGAGTGGGTCGTTCAGTAAGTGTGACGGGAAGGCTCTGTGCTCTCTGAGGAACATCCATTTGTTTGCCCGAATTTCCCTGGGAATTAGGGCACATTTGTTTTTACAGAAGAGACATTATCAACGCCAACTACCATATGATAATACACACGGTATACTCTGGTAAGAATCAGTTCATAAGAGAAACTTAAAAAATAATGGGGCATGGGCTAGCGGCTCAATGTTTTGCTGTAGGCAGGGATCTCATCGTTGCTTTTACAGTAGCAGAGATCCCTGCATGGGTAACAGGGCAGCAGAATGCCTCTTGCAATTACAGTAGAGGTAATAGGCCTAGCAGAATACCGCTTATGTTTATGGCAAAAGGCGACACAGAATGCTGCTTAAGGTTACGGTGGAGGTAATAGGCCTAGCAGAATACCGCTTATGTCTATGGTAAAAGGCGTGGCAGAATGTTGCTTAAGAGTACGGTAGGGGTAATAGGCCTAGCAGAATACTGCTTATGTCTATTGTAAAAGGCGAGGCAGAATGCTGCTTAAGAGTACGGTGGGGTAATAGGCCTAGCAGAATACCGCTTATGTTTATGATAAAAGGCGAGGCAGAATGCTGCTTAAGAGTACGGTGAGGGTAATAGGCCGAATACCGCTTATGTCTATGGTAAAAGGCGAGGCAGAATGCTTCTAATACCGCTTATGTTTATGTAGGGGTAATAGGCCTAGCATATTAGCTATTAAGATTCTAGCACTAAGACATTTTCGAACTTGAAGTCATGGTTGCCTGTTCACAACAAGAGATAGTGTGCTAACAGTTGAAGTATTCATACAGTTTTTGATGAAATATTTGTGTATGGAATTATGTGTAATGTTTAAAAAAAAAACAGCACAGTAATAAAACAACAAAAAAGACACAATCAGCCTTTGATCTGCCGTCTGCAAAATGAGTGCCTGGTGTTGTTTGGGTGAAATAAGTCCCTGATGGAGAGTGTACATTTGTTAAACAGCTAAAGGGGCTTCCTGATGGCCTTGACCATTGGCCTAACCGGAAACATTTATTGAGGTATACCAGGGTTTGTTTCTGCCTGAAGTTCCCCGGGGTGTCAGGCTGCATCGTATACGTTATAATGGATTGCTTAGAAAAAGGCGTGATCTGACTTTGCATGGCCGCACCACCTAACCCCACTTAAAAATATCTCATGTTGACTGTCCTTAATCTATGTATGTTCACCCATGTTTCATCCCGGTGACTATTCAATTTACTCCCATCCACAACCTGGTCAGAATGTCCCTCTAACTCACCCCATTCATTGTAAGAATCTCGCTGCTTCCCATCAAGTCTGGTTTCCAATCTGTTCCTTGGTGATCAAAACAGCAATGTTCCTCCTTGCATGTAAATAAATATATATTGAATCTACGGAGTTAAACATGCAGGGCATTGACCCCCGTGGTCTCTCTGTGGTTCACCTTTGGTTTGAGGCATGTATTGGGTCGCATAAACTCTGGCTGTGGGGCTTTGGAGGGTCTTCAGCACTGGGTAAACAGAGCTCCAATCACTTTTGGGAGAAAGAAGCCTTTGTCAAAGGGTGCAGATTGACACAACTGTGCCCAGTGGCATCGTGGTTGCCCCCGTGATGGGGGGCATGCCGTATTTCCGCTCTCCTAAAATATCTCAACGTATTTTTTTTTATTTTTTTAGGCAAAGCAGCGGTTCGACGATGCGTTCCAATTCACCAACCACAACCACGCAGATCATGGCCAGAAAAAAAAGGAGAGGGGTACGTCCTGCAGAGCAAGACTCCTGTGCGCGCGCCACCCTGACGCAATGGGCGCGGTTTGTGATTGGATGTGCTTTCCTAACAGTCTCTGGTATGTTTGTCCCTCCGGCAGATAATAGAGAAAAGGCGCAGGGACCGCATCAACAACAGCCTGTCTGAGTTACGAAGACTGGTGCCAACCGCTTTTGAAAAACAAGTAAGCTGTTTTTTTTTTCCGCTGCACTTTTCATCTTTACATCTTTTTTTTGTTTAATAATCCTTTGTCCTGGACTGGCTTGAAAGCGATAGTAGAGAGAAATGCTTTGTTGCGGCCGAGCTGTAACCGCGGCAGGCCCCCTGCCGCCTGCAGCCGCCGACATCTCCCTACCGCCCAGTTCATCCAAGCTCGGAAAGATTTTTTTATTTTTGAATTTGCTCAATGTGCTGTTCTTTTTACCAGTGCCAGCCCGGGTTCTGTTAAAGGGAAAATGCCCCCGTAAATGTACAAAACATTAACCGGTGGACCTTCGCTGCTTGCAAAATGTGGTGTTGCAGCAGTCTCGCCCAGAAAAAGTGGCCCACCCTCCTTTCTGGATTTGACATGACAATCTGTTTGATTGTCACGTTTTGGGCAAAGTAGTATAAAAACGGTGACCTTGAAGCCCATTAGCCAGTAATATTGTTTAATAATATCAGATGCGCCATGCACTGTCATTAAGATGCCCCACGTACTGTCATTAAGATGCCCCACGTGGTCCCAAAACACGGGCGTTGACTTCCCTCATAATCCGGTGCTTCACTCGCTGCCTTATTGCCCCATGGGGATAAGTTACAGAAAGTTAGTGCACGCCATCCTGCAGAACGGGGTACAGGGTTTGCTGGTGACGACAAGGCAGGTCAGTTGCAGAGTCATTCATTTGAAGGCCTACGTCTCCACGTAGCAGGTGAATGTGATTTGATTAGTAAAACGGGGCACCCGTTAACCTGGCTGTATAACATAAAGCACTGTACCTGCTGCACTGAGTGGGGCAGTGCTTTAAGTGGGCCGGGGACAGCCGGGGCCAGGCCCTGGCAGTCTCCAAAAAGTGGGGCTGAGCCAGGGCTCTCGCGGGCCCCCTGGTCTCACCACAACATTGGCGGGACACATTATCCCACGGCAACCGCGACGGGAAATGCACCCGCCATTTTCGAGTCAGGCAAGCTGACAGAAGTGCCAGCCATTCACAGCTGTGGCTAGCTTGCACTTCTGTAAGTCACTGTAACTTTCTCTTGTGGTCCCTTGCGAGAGGGGTCACAAGAGGAAGTTACTGTCCTTTTGTTTCCCCGCCCTCTCCCCAGGTGACCGAATTGTCTTTGACCCTCGTCGGACCTGGGGACTCCGTGCTCATTTCTATGTTTATTAAATATGGCTTGAAAAGTACACAATTCAAGCCATCTTTTATAAAGCTTTGCCAACGGACGAAGGCACGTCAGACTTTGTCCGTCGTCAACACTTTATAAAAGATGGATTGAAATGTGTACTTTTCAAGTCATCTTTTATAAACCTAGAAATATGGTTGAAAAAGACAGCTTGAAAAGTACCCAAACCATAAGGTATGCACACAAATATATAAATTGTACATTTGTGTGCGTACCTTACTATGGTTTGTGTACTTTTCAAGCAATCTTGAAGTACACAAACCATAGTAAGGCACGCAAACATATATAAGCATTTATATATTTATGTGTGTACCTTACTATGGTATTGTGTACTTTTCAAGCCATCTTTAATAAACATAGAAGAATGTAACATATTGAAACACTTGCGTATAGGCGCGTTATAAATGCCATATCATATCATATCATGGCTTGCATAGTACACAAACCATAGTAAGGTACGCATACAAATATATAAATGCTTACATACATTCATATATTTGTGTGCATACCTTGCTATGGTTTGTGTACTTTTTTAGGCCACGTCCATCCCGCAAGCCACGCCCCCCCAAATGAGGAAACCCCCCTCGATGTGTTACCCCACTTAAAGCCCTGAAGCGGGGACTGACTGTACAGCGAGCTGATGGGAGGTCGAAAGCCTCAACAGTAAGAACAAGTAGTCCGGTAGACATGTGTGAGCCACTGCCTCTCTCCTCTGGGTCTTGGTGCTGGTATTTGCAGTCGGGGCGCAGCTATGTCAATGCGCCATGTGCAGCTGGCAGCAAAACAGGACGCAGACACAGCCAGGCCATTTCAGACACAACAGTGACGAGAGGCGGTTACTGTGCCAATTAATTGTTTACTGCGTCAGAACATCAAGCCTTCTAGAAAGAGGCCCACAATGCACTGCACTGCACTGTTTATCTAGTAGTTGCCCCAACTGGGATTGCGCAAAATATTTCTGCGCCACAGATTCCCCCAAACAGCAAAATCTCAATTCACCCTTGCACTTCCTAGGCAAGGGAAATAAGCGATATGATTTTTACAAATGTCTGCGGAAAAAGGTTCCTGATGAACTTTCTTCCCCCATTAAAATGCCAGAAGCATGTGTTTGGATACATTCCCCACATTTTTAGGCTCAAACCTAGAATATGGCGTTAGAACCCTTTCCACAGGCTATACTGGAGGGGGTTACATGCCCTGAGTTAAAGGCCCGGGATTCAGCCCGCGATCGCAGCAACCTGATTGGCTGCTCCCTTGCCCTGGGTGCTAATGTATGGTAATTCAGCAAGTTATCTGCTTGCTTCCAAAATCTGCCTGCAGCATGCAGTCACAAGTTCGAAACCTCGCAGAGCCGACTCAGTGTTCCTTCCAAGGTTGAATAGCTAGAGTACCATATATTGAGTAACTGCAGGGCCAGCCACTCGCTATAGCTCTTAGGAGAAGGAGGAATCCTGCACAAAGTGCTGTATAAAAATGTGGTATTATTCTGAGTAAGTTTGCATTATGGGTCTGATTTTCGTTGAGGAACTAACTGACCCAGAATGGAATTAACAAGCAGAAACATGTCCTCTGCTCCTGTTTCTTATCTTCCGGAAGAAGCTGCTGCTATCTATTAATGTGCACGATCGATCGAATCCATTCGTGATAGATGAGAGCCCCTGACCCTTCCCAGCCATCCCCTCTTCTGCAACATTACGCCACAAATATGTCTGCTTGGATTGACTATTGCAAGATGGTACCGTACCTGGAATGCTCCTCCTTGCCAGCCGCTCTCAAGTCTGCATCTCATAGCATTATTTTTCCATGAAGCAATGACCAAGGCATGCACTTGGACCCTGTTACCACCAATAAGGTCTTTAAACGTGATTAGATGGGGCGAGCAATGGGCCTGATTCACACAGCATTTTCCAATGGGATTGCATTATGATATAACGCTTCTATGAATCAGCCCAAATGTCTGTTTCTGCTGGATGATCACTGTTCCTCTACTACTAGTTGAATCAACCTTTCAGTTAATGTTTTAGACCTGTAACATTGACACGGACAGATTAATAACATACAATTCAAATTAACTACTGGTTTTGAGGTGTATGGCTCTAAACTACCCTTTGCGACCTGCCAACTCTATTATCTCACTTTCAGACTTGGACAAATTGCAGATGCACAGTGTCTTGGTGCTCGATGTCAGATCTCAAGCCATGTTAGTGTGATGAATCAACTTCCGGGACACCAGTGGTCCAGGGATGAATATCAGTTTCTAAACCATCAATCAGACCACACCTCTAGTACACCAGAAGGGATCCAAACAGATTGGAAGTACAAGTAACATATAAACCTCCTTGTCCAATTTTGGTAACGTGGACCGAATGGCAGGCTTATCTCTGCAAGGTCGTGGATCGTTGGTTAGTTGCAACACAGCAAAAATACAATTATTACCCAATGATATAAGGGACTGTCCAGTCAAGGTTGTATACACATCTCTACCTAATTAATATTACAACAGACAGTTCTAGCACACTACAAAATACAACCCAGCCTGTAAAGGAACACAGAGGACAGACAGTTTCACGAAGGAAAGGGATGCACTCTGGATACTGACAGGAGGATATTCGGTAAAGCAATCAGTCTTAACTGTTCAAGGTTATTTGGTTTCAGTGCCAAGGGAGCAAGAGGTCGTACATGTCACTAGGGGCCTTTGGAGAAGGACCAGTGGGACAGAACCACAATGTACCTGTTGCTTGAGATGATCTTGATGCTCAACATCGTCGAGTCAGTTCCAGGATGCTTTGCAGCTCCTGCGACAGAGTTCAAGACAGGAGACAGCTGCGGGTATCGGGCGGCAGGCAGTTCGGCAAATGAAGCTGGACGGGCGGCTGCAGGCTGGCCTACATGGCGGTTCGGGCCAGAATCGTTGTCTCTGTGCTGGTTGGTGAATCTGGAACTCTGGTTGAGCCGCCTCGGGTGGCTGTAGTGACTGCAGCATGACAACAGTCAGTGGTGCAGCCGGTCGCGGTTGGAGGGATTGACTGCCTCGAAAATGTAATTAAAAGATGGACGCTGGTTGATGCTTGGTGTGGCACTCCCCATAGCTTCTTTGCTGGGCAAGTGTCATCCTTTTAAGGCAGACGGCCCAAATTTGAGAGTGTTTGCAGGCAGCAGCCTTGTCCTTTGGTCAGAGACTCTCTGGCAATTCCCATCTAGGAAGCTTGCTGGCAGAACCTAGCAGGGCTTGCTGTGTGCTGGCTGGGTACCGGTGCTTGAGCTGCTGGACGGGTCCTCTGAGTCCGGTATCCCCCTCTATTCCCTGGAGATATTTAGGGGAGGGATCTTGCTTCCCTCTTGGAAATCTGGGCCTTCCTTCACTGGCGGAAGCTGTAAGGCAGACTGTACCTTCAGCCAGGGTTCAAATGAGTCCTTCGTCTTGCTCCTTTTGAAGTCGTCGGCTGGTCTGCCAAAAGAGGGCTTCAACCCTCTTTTAAAGCCAAATGGGCACCAGTGATTGGTGCAGGCTAAGCCTACCTTAATGAACCAATCCTGGGTCCCACCCAACAATCTTCTGTTATACGTGAGGTCATAACTAGAGTGCTTTGCAACAGGAAAGGTAAGGGGCAACAACATGCACTACTAAGTCCCATCCATCTTCCTGTCTGTTGTGGATAAAAGTGTCTCTCTTGTTAATTGAGCTCTCTGTGGCACCTGATCAAAGCGGAGGTCTCCACTTTCTGTCTCCAACAAATCACATACTTTTTACCTCTGAAAGGGGTTCCCCATGCAGGGGTGACTACTGTAAACAGTTGTCCCAGACATGACATTGACTGCCCTTCATACAGAGGGGTGGGAGCTAGCTTCAACCTAAGACATTGCATATCAAAAAGGTGTTGGGGTTTCCTGCCCTTTGTTATTTCTGTGACCAGGCCTCTTTGCAGGCCTGCTTCAATTAACTCTCATCAGTATGCCCTTCCACCACACAGAACTACAATGGGCAGGGCGGATCCATGGAGCCTTTGATATTTAATTAGGCTGGCCATGGCAGGAGGAAGGTGTTGCCTTCCCCCATCCTGAGATGCTTTAAGTACTCCTGCCTGTCACATTCCAGCTAAATGTGACAGGGAGGACAGCACCTGTAGGCTGTGTCCACCAGAGTAAACTTGACTATGTGTTTGTTGTGTGGCGAGCATAAGAAAATGTGTGCAGATTAGCCCCACACCTTTTCTGAGGTTGATCTCCCATCCTTCCATTTCTTACACAATTTCAAAAAAGCCCAGGCGAGCGCACACTCCCTTTGCGGATGATCGAGTTCTTGACAGGCATTGCAGACAAGGTTCTTCTGTTATTGATTATACACTTTTTTGTGTATTTGTAAGCTGCTGTGTGTCCCACATTCTGTATTCTGAAGCCCCAGTAACTAACATGTGGTCCGTGTGGGAACTGAAATGCCTCAATTGCTGGTTTAGAATGGTTAGGCTAAGAAGTGTTTCCTCCAAACACAAGCGTTAAATGTAGTCATTCAGCCTGAAGTTAATTTACAACTGCAAGTCATCTCCGATCAGTCTATTTGTTTCTAAAATTATATTTCTCTAAACTGCAACTGTGAATTTGTATTTTTTCTTACAACTCTGTAAACTGGAACCAGGAGTTTTTTTCTTTTTGGTTCACAGCAACGCTGTGCTGCTTTGGAAATTGTTTTGCATGAAAGTGATAATTTACTCAAGTTTTTCTTCACTTTTCTGAAGCTTCGTTATTTTTGTACTCGCTTAATCGCTATGATCAAATCGCTATCTAACTTTTTATATTCTGTATGTGCAAATCTTGCAGGGGTTTGACCATCTAAAAGACAGACATTCATTTTAAAAAAATGACTGTCGTACAGCGAATTCTGGTGCTGTGTTGGATTGGTCAGGGTGGGTCCACACAGTTCCATGTGGGTATAGTTTCCTGCCTTCTGATGAGCAAAGTGTCACTGCTGTCAATGTATTCAGGGCCTGATTCATGGAATATTTGCCCGGTTCAAAGTGAATTTGCACTGCTGAAAAGTGACTTTGCACGGCCGACACAAACCTTGATTCATGGTTCGTGTATTTTTACAGTGCAAAGTCCGGGCAAAGTCAGCGCATAGTCATTTTTGCAGTTCAAAATGACTTTGCCCGGACCTTGCACGGCAAAAATACACGTTGCACAGTTACACGATTCAGGGTTTGTGTCAGCAGTGCAAAGTCACTTTTCAGCACTGCAAATTCACTTTGAAACGGGCAAATATTCCATGAATCGGGCCCTTAGTCTCATTCACAGACAAGATATGCCCACAATAAGGGCCTGATTTTTAAAAAAAACTCAATGGGGCTTTTCCAATGTTGAACATGTTTTGAAAATATGCCCATCGCTGTTTTACAGTGTTACTCCCTTTCATTTCTGGATAATGTCTGAAGGGAGGGCATTTCCTAGTAGTTAGGTGCCCCGAAGGAAGGAACCCACCGAACCACTAATGATCAGGAAATGCCTGATACGGAAGCCATTATTTCTCCTGCAAAGCTGACTTTTTTTTTTTTTTTAAACAGAACGAAATGTCGGTACTTTAGACTTGTTTTTAAGTGGAAGGTTTGTTTTCATTTGAAATAGTATTTTAGTGGCACTAATGCTCAGCCAATGCAGGATCTCTGGCAGGCCACAGCATAGGATTGTCTTCTCATGCTGGCAGCGTCTCTTACATTCGTATGTATGTATGTATGTATGTATGTACGTATGTATGTATGTTGCCAGTGCTATGGTTTCCTTTCAGTATCAAGTGCAGACCAGATGTGAGAGTCTAGCACCATCACATGGCACAATCATGAGGTTAACCTAGATGACATTGTCATAGTCTCGCAACTAGTCTGGTGGAAAAAATGGCGGTGTAGTTTACCGTTGCTAGGGGGATTTTTTATTTTTATGATTTCTCAATTCTTTTTTTCTCGCTTACATTTTTGGTGCTTAAACTCAAAGGGTTTATTTCTGCACAGGGTTACACAGTTGGTTACCAGATTGAATCCTTCCAAACACACAGACTGAATTCCTCCATTCCAAATATTATCGCCCCAGGCAGCCACTACATTTTAATAGACCGTAACAGCCAAAATACCTATACTCAATACTCGCCCCCTCTCCTCCAGCCGGCCTGCCAATCTCACATGGCCTTGCCAGGTACGTTGGTAATCTCTAAATAGTCTGTTCATGCCATTCGAGATTTCGTCGGGTTCCCTGTGTTTATTTATATGTACACCATAAACACAGGTAAGGCAGAGGAAAGGGGCGGACCTTGTTCCACGTGATTCCTCACGCAGCCTTGGTCACATGTGAGGGACTACCTCTTAATGTCCTTCCCACAGCAATAAGAGCTCAGGCCGCCTCCCAAGTGAAAGGAATGAGCTCTTTGTACATGCCTGTCTCTTGGCAAGAAGAAGGAGTCAGACCGGAGAGAATGGACAGACAGCTGAAGAAGATATAAAGACTGGGCTCTTTTCCGAGAGAGTAATGCATCTATGTCTCGAAGGGGAGATCAGCAGCCATCGCAAGCGACCGCTTTGCAGGAGCTAATCTCTTTGGGATCCTCATGGCCTGGGTGATCTTCCAAAGTCAAACTCGGCATGTGCCAGCGACTAATTTGTTTGAAGAGACCAAAGGGAGTGGGCGAGAATGGCAGCTTAGCGTGTTAGATGGGCACTAAGGAATAACAGACCTCGCCCGTGTCAGCCTTTTCATGGGGTCGGCCTACCACGCCAGCACTGCTCAACTCTGTGTGGAACTGGATAACCCCCTTCAGAAGTCTCTGGAGATTGGTTTTACGGGAAAAGTCAAATCAGCTGAATTTCCTTGTGATTTGATTTTTGACAAATCACTGAGAATATTGGTGATTTGTTGTGGACATTTTTTCCAAAGCTCACCCCCGGACTGCACAGGGTACCTCAAAGAATAGCATAGCGTGGGTGGTAAGAGTTTTTTTTAAAAAAAAGACCTACAGGCCACCACTTTTTCCTTGTCTTTCAAATCTCTTTTCATAACAACAGAAATAAATACTGTTTCTACTGTGTTTTAGAAATATCTTATTCTCTGCCAAATCATCACTACTGTGGTCTCAAAGTGCCCAGGCTTGTCTGGAAGTTGGCGTATTGTGCCCCCGGCTGTGGTATCCGAACCATAGTCTCGGAGGAATGGAAAATGCATGGGATGAGGCTGTGGGAGGAAGAGTGGAGATTCAGCAAACGGGGTTGTAAATGGAGGAGGAGCAGGTTAAGGGAAGGCTAATGATTGTGACAGCTTTGGTGCCTGCCTACTCATCCAAAGTAGATCATAGGTCAGGGTTGGACATGTTGGGAGGGTACATTCTAGGATGTTTGCAGAAGAAGGGAATATTTACATGCGGGCAGTTTCAGAGTGATGAATAGGTATTACTATAAGTGATATGATGGAGTCAAGATGTGCTGAAGCTGACTCATGAAGCATGTCAGCTTTTATATGTACATATGTTTTCTGTATTTAATTTGAACCACAACACAAACTCCAGAAAGCTGCCAAGCTTAGGGTCCAAGTTAAGAATAGACAATGTGAAAGGTGAATGTTGATGGTGAACAGCAATGTAAATAGGTAGCACCCCATTGCTGAAGCCGACAATGTCGATTTTTATACTGTGCATTTTCATGCAATTATATGTAGGGGGGTGGGTTAGGGTAATACATGATGTGAGGGGAGCATGGGGGAGAACTGCGAGGGGAGGGCTGCGTAGAAGGGGCGTCTCCAGAGCTGCATGGGGGAGAGCTGCGTGGAAGGGGCGTCTCCCCCTGCACATAAATGCGTTAAAATGTGCGACAAAATAAATGCGACATGTTCAGCGTCAGTATTTTTCGCGGGATCGGATAATTGTATGTCCTTCTGTGTGCAGTGATAGCCTGGCATTATTTTATGTGAAATGTTCTAGTGATGTGATTATGTCTTTGGAGCATGGGTTATGAGGCTTTGAAGCCTTCTACTACACTTGCGTGTTATTTTATGTTATGTTAAAGGTACTTATATGGCGCACCGTCACTAACGGAATTGGTCCCCAGGCGCTCTGGCGGATCTGTAAACTAGAAGGTGGGATGGGTTAGTAAGGTGAAGAGGGAGTAGGATAGTGAGAGGAGCGGTGTACTGCTGGCAGCTTTAACTCGGTACACACCGGGTGCTGAGCTTTGGTGCGAGTATTGTATCGGTGTCAGTCCGCGTGTGCTGTTGGTGAGGCTTATGTGTTGTTGCAGTGTGGTGAAGTGCATGCAGCTTGTTGTGCGAGAGACGGTTGTGTGAGTTTTTAGATGAGTATGCAGGGAGTTTGAGTTTATATTGGTTAGTGGGTTATATGACATTTAACATGCAAGCATTCACAGTTCTGTCTGTGTAGCACTTGCTGACCTACATAATACCGTCTAAGTGTGGCACTCGCTAACCTTCACAATCCCAGCGTGTCATTGTTAGTCGGAGTGTGCTGAAACAATACACAAGGGAACAGGAGCAAATGTCCTTTTTACTCATGTACTATATAAAGGGAATCTGGGGGTCTGGGGGGGGACTACAGACATTCTTCAATGAGCTGGGGGCTCTGTTCTGATTTTCTCCTGAGAGCTGTACCCAGGATTGGGCTCCCTGGATGTTATCCAGGCCTTCTAGGAGCTTCATGGGCATGTCTATATTTGTGTGAGAAGCTGGATTCCTGTTGGCCTGAGCTGGGTTCTTCTGCGGGTTAATATGCCTAATCCCACATTGTCTACCATCCTGGCACCGGGTTACAGGTACCTTATCCTGTTAAAGGAGGCTAACAGAGGGGTCTGATATCCAACATGTTTGTAGAGTCTGCTTACCGGTTTACCGTTGCAGGTCTACTTTGGGTGTGATGGCCATTTTCATTAACTAAGTGCTACGTGCATGTACTTATTTGCCTGTTTTATGGAGTGCTACATGTAACTTTCAAGCCGCTTTAAAGCTATTGTTGGACTTGTACAAAGCAGCATAACATTAATGTAAAACAATATAACAAAAGATCATGTAATATAGAATAGCATGGCACAGCATGGCTTAACCAGCCAGTGTATCAAAACCGCCATCTTGCTCAAAGGTATTATGGAGTGGGAATGGAAATTAGTAAATAAATAAAAAAGAAAAGGAGCAAAACTCCTTTAAAACCAAGAAATGCTGTTTGATTGCAACGTCGAAGTTGATGAGTGGGATTAAAAGAAGGACTTACAAGGGTAGCAAAGGTTGGGCATGGATGCAGTGAGGGAGAACGTGGAAGTTCACGATGGATGTGTGGGGGCACACTCACATACAAATAAAAGTAAAGAGCACATTTGAACATTTCTGGCAAGGATGTATTTGGGAACAGGCCAACATTGCCTACGTAGCACGCCACCACACCTTGGCATAAAATACTAAAGATTGCATAGGGTAGCAAAAATATGGTATATTGTAGCATACCAGGCAAGTAATAATGTAACCCAGGATAACATAATTACAAAGGTTGTATCTCCCCCCTGGCCGTGCTTTTTCGTGCTAATCTCCCCCCTGGCCGTGCTTTTTCGTGCTAATGCATCACCACGCTACGCTGACCATTGCCTCAAGTGGTACCACGCCTTGACATTACAACCTATAAATAGTGCCATTCCTACAGAATAAACATTGTGCCATAAAACGACTCTGAGCACTGTTACACTCTAGGAGGGAATCTGAAAAATCAGGTAAACATTAGACGGGGGCGTGGTCATGAGGGATCGCATTTCCCACCACAACATCTTTGTGGGATTTCAGAATCCAAGAGGCCTACAATGTTCGAATTGTTGCATGAATATCAGGGGGAAGAGTGTGACCTGTAAATATTTGAGGATCACTTTTCGGGAGTATGCACAGACCAGAAGGGGGAGAATTCCCTCCGGGTATGGCACAGAGTACTTCCAAGAGAACACTCAGTCAGGCCTTCCTTGGACACCTAATGCCAATCCTCATATGAAAGAGACCAAATAATAGGGGTTTTAACTACAGCAGAAAGTCAGCTTCATTGGCCAGTCCTGAAGCAGATAAGCCTAATAAGGCTGAAGGGAATACTTGCCGCACTACCCGCTGCAGGCTGGGAGACACACAAAGACACACTCTAGCCCGGCACGGCACCACGGGGCACACATTATGGAGAACTCAGCAGTTTGCTATTTCTAGAGACTCGCCCCTTTGTCTTAATTTGCCACTGAGTAGGCAAACAAAGAAACTGTCACAAATCATAAAAGACGCCATGTACAGGCTTTTCTGAGGAAGGAGAACTGGATAATTAGTTGTACCACAGGACAGGCTAGAAACACATTAGGAGGAACAAAATGTCTGGGCCCATTCACCTGTCAGAGGCCGGCACTGATTTTTCACTTTTAAACACGGAATATTATTATCGATTTAATGTCAAGAACAGAGATATACTTGATTCCCACACACGAGGAAATTACAGCGCTGTCATGATGCTTTTGCCATGCCACATGCAGGAATTGTCAGCAGGAGAGGGTAATGGAGTCTTAGAAAATCACACCAATATTTCGTAGAGTCAATGACATCTGTGGTCTGTTAAGTAACTCCTCGATAAATCTGTCGTGGTTAGTCAGACGCTGCTTCCCATGTCGGACAAAAATCCTAGACAAACTTAAAACAGAAAACCATTCATTTGTCCCTTGAAGGTCTGAATAATGCTCCCCTTCCACCACCTGTCATTTAATGGTGAGTAAAATATGTTATCAGCTTTTCTCTCATAGGCGTTCTTGCACTACATTTTGATAGGAGATCCTGAAGGTAATACAGGACGATAACTTTCCAACAAGACACAAAAAAAACCTAAAGCAATGTTCCACATGCGCCATTACTCTGCGTGTCCAGAGGTTCTCAGGTCTTCACTTCCATTAGACCTTATCAATCTCTGTTGACCTGCAAGAAGTCAAACCTTCCAATTTTCCCATGTCTGTGATAGGCCTCAAACATGTCTGTGTAGAGCTTATGTTCATGAGCTTCTTCATTTTAAATGTTAGTTTTAACTATCTAACTCATGTCCTGGCAGAGCATGGCGTTGATCCCGAAAATGTCGGGGGGGGGGGGAGCCAAATGCGCAGTTTATGCACATTCGGCAATGGAAAAACAACAAAGCCCATAATGTCGAACAAGGGGTTGCAGGGGTTGTGGGAGTTACCCCCGCTCTCCGTGTTCGGTATCATGGGTTCAGGGTTTGCACGGGTGTCCCTGCTTCAATGAGAATGAAAGCAGGAGACAATAAAGTTCAAAAAAAGAAGAAGAAAGGACCCTGAAGTGCCAGCTCTGACCCATGTTAGTGGGAGGGAGCTGACGGCGCAGGAAAGGACGGGATTCTGCAGCACACACAGAAGTGTGCTTCTGAAAAAAGGTAAGATGGGGCGGCAGAGGGATGCGGGAGAAAGTGATCTATGTGATCACTGCGCGATTTTCAAATTCAACTTTTTCAGATTTGGAATTTTGCGCCACGCAGTAATCTCGTAGATCCGCGCATGGACCTCAGTGCAAAAATGCATTAAGATTCAAGCAACAGTTCAACACAACATAAATACCTCTCCAATCACTTCTAATGAAATGTGGTTTCCTGATAACATATGCATATCTCAGCTTCTGTTTTATCTCGGTTCTTCAGAGGAAACCTTATTATGGGGCTGCAGGAGGGCAGTGTGGTGTGTAGATAACTATAACATGTCATCATACTCAACAACATTTTATTTAGTCTCCATAAAAAAATCTTATTATTTGTGATAAGTTATCATTCTAGCGTGTATCTTTCCGAGCATCCTTTTTGTCCAGATAGTTCTCAGGGTGTTTCTATACCCTGGTGAAACATGACTTTATAATATGCAGTAGTAAAATGTTCAAGTTCAAAGCTTCTAGCCAGGCATAATAAGTCAGTCACCCCCTTAATAGTCCACATGCACGGAGCCACACCATTTATTACTTGTGAAGAGTCAATACTCATTACCCATTGGGTAGTTGTGTGTGCAGACTGAAAGTAGTATACCAGTTTTGTTAAGGTGGTCCCCAAGTCCCAAACCAGACTCAAAGATGGAGTAGACAAAGTTCAAGGCAAAATCCAGCTTTATTCTCATAACCCCAAATCCGGGACAGCTTACAAGCCTACAATCGTGTTACTCTCGACATGTTAATACAAAACAATTTCTTAAGTACTAAAAACGCGTAATCAATGGCGTCATAACATAATCTAAGTTTTCAAAACCCAAGGGGAACGAGGATAGATTAGTGGGTTTGGCTAAATATAGCTTCCATATGGGTTAAACATTTCATTGGGTTATAGATATCCGATGGCTCCACCTGGAAACACCTCTATAATGATAAGGTGAAAAATACATAATCTCTATTACACATAATTAGTTGGCATGCTACTTGATGGGTGTCCTGACAGTTGGGGTCCCGATAGTTTGTCTTCTTTCTAACCAACTTTGGAATCTTGAAGGGTCGTCAAGATATGAGCCAGGTGTGGAGTAGGGGAAGAATCCCATGGACTTCTAATGAATAATCAGTGTTCTCCAGTTCTAGATCAGGTGCTTGGAGACCGTGTATGAACCGAATGACCTTCTGTTTATTGGGTTTTAAGCTAATATTAATGTGAGTGTCGTGTCTTCTGCTGCCACCGGGGACACTCTTGAGTTACTCTTCATGGAGTCTTTTGGCTTACTGTGTTACTGCACCTGGCTAACAATGGCTGGTTGTGTTCTCTTCTAAACCTTTCATTAATTGGAGAGTATGCTGCATGTGTCTTGGGAATTGGTATCTCATGCCTTTGTTTCGCAGTTCCCATCCTACCTTATTCCACTGCAACCTTGGCACTAATTGTCAGCTACCGTCTGGGCTCTGCACAGATCTGTTTGTCTGTGGGTGCATCTCTTTGAGTTTTCCCGAGGACATGAGGCCTTTCCTCATTCAAAAGCATGCTGTGGCTTCCATTTTTAGGACGATGGCTGCCTAATTACATTTTTGTTTCTGCATTTGTGAGCTATTTTCACGTGTCATTCATGTTGCATTCACCTTGTACATCGATTATGTTAGTGTTCTTGATGTCTGTGGATGCTATGTTAAAATTCTTCATGTATAAATGCATATCTTAGAAGTGTATGTGTTCTTCATTTGGAGTGCATGTTTGCTTTTTGTCTAAAGCATGTGCTTGTTACTGTTACAATGGTAGTTTGACTGCTTTTGCCATCTGCAGCTTAAATGGTCTCCACGTTCTGCCGTACCTGCCAAGGATAAGGGCGGTACGGTTGTCTCAGTGAGTAACGTTTCTCACCTGTGTGGTATTGGCTATTGGATGACGTATTCGTCTGCCTCCCAACACTTTCTTGTTTTTCTGATAATGTATCCTGCATGTTCTGTGAGAAACGTAGGAAGAAAATCCAAACAAAACATAGGATATTTAAGTTTCTTCTAATTGTATGATTTTCTTCAGGTGTCTCTTGACCGTGCATGCTGAATTGTTATGGCTTGTGTGCAAAGAAAATCCACAATGTTTTTAGTAATGGCATAAACATTCTTGAACCTAATAGTGATGCTATGGACTTAGAAGCATTGCCTATTCCACACATGGGAAATGTTGTTGTTGGTCCCACAGAGCTAAATATGATGCACACGTGTCCGAGATGTGTATGTTTAGTGCATGGCAAGCTTGAAATGCATGCCATCTGTGAAAAGGCTTCAGAGTAACTCGTTGTAGGGGAAGGTGCCATTGCCAGTCGGTGGCTGCATGTGCGTAATTGGCCTGGAGGCAGAGCCCCTCAAATAATGCACTGGCATCACTTATTCCGTCATACATAGTGCTCCAATTCAGGAGTGCTGTGCATGACAGAATAATCATCTAATTTCTTCAGGTCAGACGCCCTTCAGGCTCTCATGTAGGGCTCTGTCCAACATGGAGACCTTCAAGACCCATGCCCCTGCAGACAGCAGATGGAACAAGGCAGCACAGGCGATAGGAATTCATAAGAACGTATGTCCTTGTTTAGCATTGGGCCATGCTGAACCAGAACTTGGGGAGGAAATGTCCATCAACTTTACTCCCTGCTTCCTGTTGCTGTGCGTGGAATGGAGTTCAGGATAGCAAGAGGCCAAGTGTGGCTCCGGCTGAATAACATAAGGGGGAGGGGAGCGGGGTGTGTGTGTACATGTGTGTTTGTATGTGCATAAGTATGTATAGTTATGCATGTATGGGGTCAGAGGTGAGGGGGAACAGCACCAACATAATGGAGCTCATTTTCAAATGTGGTGCAATGAGAATGAAAGGCTCAAAAGCCTTGTGTAAGGCGTTTATGCCTTTCATTCATGCCACGCCACATTTTAATTCATTTGTATAGTGGAGAGAAGGGGCCAAACGCAACTTGCAGTTCCACCGCCTTTCTTGCTCTCCACCATACAAATGCTCCAGCATTAGCGCGGGCTTGGATTTTCATGTGGTGCAAATGCTGGAAATCCCAATGGGGTCCGCCAGCTTTGTGCACCACCATAAAGGTGATTGGACCCCTTAGGAAGCCATTGTAAACACTGCTTGCCATGCTTGCAAGGCAGGCAGCGTTTACTATTACAATTGAACCATTACCCACATGCTTGTATGTCGGGCAGTGTTTGATTGTGAATGCTGCCTGTCATACAGGTATGGCATGCAGCGTTCACAAGTAAAATTAAACGTGTCTGGCATGTGAGCATGTAACAGGTGGTTCAAGCCTCAACAAGGGACTCACTAGTTTTTTAAATCGCATATCTACAGAACATTATTTGTCAGCGGAATTGTGAATGCAAAGTGAGATGTTTCACTGAATTGGCTATTGGCTATAAGCGCCTTGAAACACATCGGGCCTGATTCATGGAACGTTTTCCTATGGGATTGCGCCAGTATAAAACACTTCCATGAATCAGGCCCATTGTGTATAGGCGCTATATACATAAACTATCATATCATACTTCTTATTAGTGTGGGATTCAAAGCCTTGTATGTAAAGGAGTTTAAGAGATTGAGTCAGAGACTACAGTGGCAACTATTACACAGCTATGACATTTTTTTCTTACTGATGGAATCTTCTGTGGTCGGTTGAATGGTGGGTCCAGGTAGGCACCAAAAGTTATAAGTTGCTTTGAGACAGGGGGAGTTGTCTGGGATTGATGGGCAGTGTCTGAAGTGGTGGGCCCAGCAGTGCTATAGGTTTAATATGGCCGTGGTGCGAACTCCTTTGTGAACCAATAAAACCTCTTATTTTCTGATTGATTTTCATTGTTCGTCAGCGGAAGTTCACAAACACAAAACTAATATGCCCCTATTTGGTGCATAAGTGGGGAAAGAAGGGTTACAGTTACTATATATGAAAAGGTTGACGTTTATAAACGGGAATACCAAGGTTAAGGTTTCAGCAATAACTACAAAGAACCAAAAGTAACACTAAACATAACATAAAATGAAACCAACAATAAAATCAACATTCCATTTCTTTGGAATGTTTGTATCCTGTGAATGTGTTAATGTTAGTTATTGTTTGGTGTTTGGTGAAGATGTTATTAAGAGCATACGGTGTTGGGAGCTTGACATTTTAGTAACTACTTTTTAGATGATTTCATATACATTGTGATTGTGGGAACATGCTTAGAGGTCATGTTACATGAGTGTGAGGTAAGGTTCCAACAATGTTGGCAGGCCTCAAAATGTGTATTCGCTGCTAGTCATTGGTGAGTGATGACTCAATCTGGACGAACGGAAATTGTGTGCGCTGTGTTCATGTCAAGGGGGTGAGTGACTTTTTATATTGCTTGCAACTTGAAATGTTTGCCCCCTGATCTTGGTTTTAATCATCTTTTTAATTTTCCATTATAGGTAGTGTTAATGTTGACTTTATGTTTAATAAAGGGTTAAATCGGAACATTGTAATTCCAAACGTGTAGAAACTTTCACTTTTTAAAGATAGTAATCTTAACTTGGCTTACATTTTTTTTCTCCACTGATTTCCTAGTTTTTTAAGGGAAAGGTGCTTCTAATTTTCCCAAGCATGTGTTTACAAATATAACTTGGACTTGAATTAACCAATGTAAGCTGATTTGATATTGATGTTGTATGGTGATTCCCACGTTATGTGACCTTCTCTGAGAGAAATTGTACATAATGGGTCTCACTGTATGAGGCGATTACATTTTTGGATCTTTCTTTCTTTCGGCCTAGTCTTATTTTTACAGCAATCTGGATTGTTTGTGTATTGTTAACTTATAGCCATCCTTCTCTGTGTATAGCTTTTTATTCCACTACAGTGAGTGAATATCATATTTAACTGCTTGCTTCGCTTGGGCTTTTAACTTGGGCTGCCGGGCCGTTAACACCCGTTCCAGCCCCTGGAACAGGTGCTTAACGCCACAATATATTCCTTCATGTATTACTTCTATTCTGGGGCTTACAATGTGTGCTTTACACCGCTCTTCTCTCCTTACAAGCAGCGTTTGCTGGCGCCCGTCCGTCCGTCACTTGCCTTGGAGAATACAGAAGTGTTAACACCTCGCTGCTTTTAAGCACTGTTTCCTCCAAATCAGCCACTTGCTGACAAAGAAGGATGTATAGCTTTTCAGTGAGCATTTAATTTTTTCAGCTCCCTTCTGGCTGGACTAACTGTATTTGTCTTCATTATAATGTATGCACCCACAAGTGTCTCAAACTTCCCTGCTCTATGCAAGGGTGGCCCCAACCATCATGTTGAAATGGGCCCCAAACCTCTTCAGCTGGCCACCTGGGAGTCTTGATTTGGAGGCCAAGCTTTGTAAAATGTGGCTTCAGTTTCAGCAGAGCGAGGGTGTTTTTCTGTTTGGGGTTTACAACAGAAAGATGGTTTGAATTTGTTGGAAGTGGTAAGAGTTGTCCAATGCTCAACCAAACACGATTATTTGTTTCCAGGTTTTCAAAGGGTGTGCACGTGATCGGATGGTTGGTTGGATTTTCCATTTCACATCTTATTGTTTCTTTTGTTTTGTCCTTCTCAGAATGCTATGCATAATTGAATGGATATTTGTGTTTAGGTTGGCAATTGCACACGTTTTTGTGCATTGTGGCACTTTTTTTTTTATTCCGTTGCCCCTCCGTGCTTTCTATGCATGCTTTAAAATATTGGTTCATTTCATTGGCCTTAAAAACTGAATAGTTCAATTTCTGCTGATGCAATGTTCAACATTTCTGTGGCATGCACCACTTCAGCCCAGGGACTAGGAGTCGGCCAAAACTCTTGGAAACCGAAGTAGTCCATTTGCATAGCTCTTGTGCTTAAGAGTGCATTTTTCGAAGGTCCCGTGCAAAAAACATTTTTTTTTCCAGCAATATATTTCTACATAATGTTGATTGGAAGTTCCCCACATCTGGCATGAATACTGAGATTTTGTCAGATCAGGGGCCTGACACATTTTATGACCTTTCCTCAATAGAAGCAAACCCTTTGAGGAAAACATGTTTGCATTATCCCATGAAAGGGGCCACGTAACATTAACTATGCTGCTGCGATCATGGTAGTATGCATAGCTACATGTGCACATACATGTGTCTAAACCATGCACCCCCTCATATATCACCATTCTGAAATACAGATTGATGTTTAAGTATTATCTGGTAATATAGCTCAGCAGATTAAGCTCTTGCCTGAGGTCTGCGTGCACCCTGGGGTCACAGCTTTGCATCCCAGCAGAACTGACTCAGCCCTTCATTCTTTCAAGGTTGAAAAAGTTAAGTACCATTACAGTCGGAAATCTGTAATGCATGGCAATCTGCAATATCTGTACAACAGCCTGGAAATAAGGTTCTTATTACAGGATGGCTGTGACATCACAGCTGACCTTTATTAAGAAAATGACATCACAACTGCTCTAATCAGTTATTATGCTTCAGTTGTGACCTCAAAAGGCCTGCTGCTTGAGTCAGAAGAGAGCGTTCCAGCTGTCAGTGAAGCACTTAATTAAAGCTGTGAAAGCTTTTCAAAATCCTTGCTTGCAGAATAGTTGTGTGTGTCACCTTACAGCCATTAATTGACATGGACCTGTTTAAGGTATAATGTTTACTTTGAGCACTGCTGGAGTTCAACAAAGGTGAGCAAGAATCAGCATGTTATTACTTCTTTAAAAGCCTAAGATGAAAACTTTTTTCGATGCATTTTATGAAACTGCTTGAACTATTTTTCTGCAACACATTAAGAGTTGCACTGTTGCATATTATATATTGGTTGTATCGATCAGCAAATGGAAGATTTGTTACATTATATTATGCCAGAGGCAAGGAATTAAAGGTAATGACAGTGTGTGGCCATGTATTATGAGGAATAAAATACCCGCTACCAGACATAAAAAGGATATTGCACGTGACCTTGGAGTACTGCGACATTACCAAGGAACTCAGCCCTTGGCCTTGTTCCTCTGTTTCATCACAAAACTGCTCTGTGATTTGCAATATTCTTATAGTTTATGGTAGAGGTACTTTATCCCATATATTACGGCATTCAAAATTGGGAGGAATGTGGTATTCTGTGCTAATTAAAAGCATGACATTAGAAATACAGAGAGAATGGATAACAAATGGTTAAAAGTGCAATATTGTTGCATAACTTCCAATCAAGAGGTTTATCAGCCATAGACTGGTTGAGTGTTTTTTGATGCTGGCGAACCCCAGAGGGTGACACCATGAAAAAAATGTAAGTAGTTTAACATTTCCGCAGCAATCTGTTTAAAAAACTGCAGTCTTACCAGATGCTCCTGGTTCTATGATAATTATGTTTCAAAGATTTCCATCGTTTTCCATTCTAATTTTTTACACGTATTATCAGTATATTTTGAGATTGACTTTTTTTTCTCTAAAAGATTAAAGCCAGAACTATTTTTCTGCTTTTTTTTTAGATATACACTGCAACGTTTTACCAATGTCCACACCACCAGTAATATAAATGCCAGTCTTTGGTGGGCAGTAGCACGCATGCCTGTTTTCAATGGGTATTACCAGATATTGACAATCTCAACATTACGTAGATACTAATATGGTTTTTCTCCACGTGCTCAGTAACATGGATGGTCAGTCTGTGGGTGGACATATGTAATTTATTGTCATGTAAATGGGTCTTGTGTTATGCCCTTCTCCCAACTTGATTGGCCTCATTGATAAGAGTGGCTCTCTAAGAATAGAGGCAGTGGGGTTTATTTATTTATTACATTTGTAAAGTGCGCCTAACCCTCAGGCATCTGAGCGCATAGATTAAGAAAGGGTTGTTTGCAGCATAGAGGAAGAGGCAAGAGGCAAATGCTTCACATGTGGTGTCGCTGGGTGCGGGTTAGACATATGCCAACCCTGACTGCCACTCTGGTTGAGTGGGTATGGAAGTAACACTTGGAAATATTTTTATTCAGAGAGGAGAGCCCAAGATATGAAAGATTACAATAGTCCGGGTCTTGGTTAGCCACTGATGTGCGGGCCGTCGTAGAGCGAAAGAGCTGAGCTTAGTCGTAGTTTAACTAATGTTGGCATGGTAACTAATAAGCCTGAGGCAGCAACGTGGAGGAAGTGGCATTTGTGTGTGTAATGCAAGGTGGTCAGAGACTTTAGAGGGAGGGTAAACAAATGAGGGGTGGATAGAATGGGACAGAGAAGCTTTGGGCACCATCCAGGAGCGAGGTAATTCGCAGAATTTGGGGATACATTTAGGTTGGCCTGCTGGCTGTCTGTGGCAATATTTGTTGGATCACCCTTCAGTTGTGTGGAGTCTTACCCAAATGAGTTAATTCTCCAGATAGTCTTTGTCAGAGATGAATGTACATATCTGTTAAAGTTCACGTAATTTTAGGAGCTCCTTCCACAGTGTGTGTCAAAGAAAACCCCAAAAGTCTTCACCTTCTGAAGAATCAGGGGGGGGGGGGTGGGGGTAGTCAAGAATCAAGAATGAAGGATGGTTAGAATTGTTCCTGATGGTGCTGCAGTCTAATAAGCAAACCCATACATGTTGCACCTTTAGGGCTCAGTCAGTTGCTATGCAGCTATTCCTTGATGACAGAGAAAGTATAATGTAGGTGTTTGCTATCAGAAGCAGGATATCGAGAGAGCTAAAAAAAAAGAAGAATTGAGTGTGATTGGCATATCAGTGATATCCCACACTGAGACTAAGTAATAGATAATGGAAAGGTTTAGTATAAAAGTTGAATAATAGTGGGGGTAGAGCTGACCACTGTGGAATACCACCAAATATAGTGTTAGGCTCAGTAGTCATTCCTTTCAAGCTAACATGCAAGGGGCCTACTTCCCGAAAAGGATTCAGACCATTTCAGCACAATGTTCAACACCCAAACAACACATCAAAATCTATGTAAAGTGATTCCTTGGTCAAGAGTGTCAACAGCTACGTAAAGGTCAGCCATCACAATAACGATGACTGAGGGTTATCCAAGTTCAAACAAAGTTGTGCTCTGACGTCTAGGAGTGGTCTTTCCGTACCGCATCCTGGCCAGAAACCAGAATGACGTTCCCCCCAGAAGCCCATGTATCTCCACAAATGACTGCAGTTACATTGTTACAACTTCCCCCTTCAGAATTTTTATTAAGATAAGTTCAGTTTGCAGTGAGTCAATAGTTTTTAGGCTGGCCCGATTTAAAGACTTTCTTAAAAGGAGGGTTATCCAGGATTGTTTCGAACTGGGCGGTGTAAAGTCTTGGGTTATGGAATTGTTAACCATGGTTATAGGATAGGGCATAATAACCGGCTCACAATTTATTAGGATATTTGTAGGACAAAGATTGCCAGTGCAAAAGGTGGGGCTTATGTTGTTAACAATATTTCTCATTTTGGCTGCCAGATAATCTCTCTCAGAAATTGAAAGGACATGTACTAAGGTTCGATGTGTTCATTGTAGAGTCATTTGTGAACTTGTAAATAAAGTGTGTGTCATCTGTGTTGTTGAAGCATCTGTGACATGAGTTGTTAATTAGTTAAAGTGGCTGGGTCATGTAGATGTTGAAGGGTGGAGTTTAGAGACTGGATTCTTGGGGTACTCCGTGTGTTAAGGTACAAGTACATGACCTTAAAAGGGCCACATTTGTTGTTTTAATCCGCTCGGTCAGTAATGATTGTATCCAGCATAGAGTGATTGGTTTTACTCCAATGTCCTCTGGTCTTTTTATTAGGATCCTGTGACTGATACTGTCCAAAAATGGGCCGCACGATGAGTGCGCTGTGTGAGTTGGTGTCCACATTGCTCTTTAGGATGTCCCATATCAAGCATAGTGTGGATTCTGTTCCTCTCGTTATCGTGAATCCTTGTTGTGACTCATGGAGAAGACTATTGTTTTTGATGTATTCCGTAGCTGTTGGTAAATTTCTCAAGGATTTTGATGAAGAATGATGTTTTGGACATTGGATGGTATTTCAGTTGGTCGATTGAATCATCTGTGAGTTTTTAAAGGCTTTTTTGGAAGGTGTGAGGCTTTTTTGGAAGGTGTGAGACATAACCCCTTGATTACTGAAGTTTTTGAGGAGGGGTAGGAAGGCAGGTGGTAGTCTGGGCTGCTTAGTTATGGATTTGAAGTTGTTGGGGGGGCATGAGTCTTTCTGGTCTTTGAACCTGCTGTGTTGCTAGTGTTGAGTACAGTGAGGAAGTGTTGGGAGGAGAATGGGTGAAAGGCTGTTAGTGTTATCGTAGGTCTCCCTGGTAGGGTATGGTGGCGTTGGTCCATTCCTGTCCAGGTAGATTTAAAGAATTGTGCTGCTGAAGTGTCAAGATGGAGGCACAGAGTTCCTACAAAGGTGTTGATGCCATGCAGCGGGCTGCAGAGTTTATGAATTTGTTGATGATCTTGAAGATTCCCTCTGGCAATGCTGGGACGATTATATTTGATGTGTTTGTAATGCGTTTTTTTGCTTTGATAGTTTCTGGTCTCTTGAGCCAAAGCTGTCGTCACTCTCTTGAACCAAAGCAAAGTGGTCAATGGTAGGCCAATATGTATGTAGGAAGGAAGTTTCTTCCTCAGATTTTCTCGAGCTTTCAGTTTTCTTTGTCAATGAGATTAAGATACATAGTAAACTATTAAGTGACTTGATTCCTAATGAGAATCTGAAGTATTTTGGTGACTTACTGTCCAGAGTGTTGGTTTTTTGGTTGTGGATGTATTTGAGTTAGTTGTCTGGTGGGCTCGTCTGGTTGTCACGTGTGTGCTGGAATTTGGAAGCTTAGAGTTTTTTCCTGGAGATGTCCAGTTGAATCTCTTTCCATGATCTGGTTAAAGTTGGGGGTTCTTTGCATGATTTTTTCAAGCAGTGGTGCTTTGGACAAAAGTGCTTAGTAGAATGAATCGGTGGCCTCCAACCGGTAAGCGGACTGCGGAGGGAGCAGTGATTAAATTCTCTTTGCAGAAGACACCATCCAAGGAGTGTCTGGGTCCTTTAACTAAGTGATTTAAGTATACCACTCAGGGGTTTGCAGGGAGTGACTTTGTGGATTTGTTGTCCCCCTTCTCTAGCCAGATGTTTAAGTCTCAATGTATAGCGAGGTGTTGGCCAACTTCCAAAGGTTTAGCGACCATGTTGGCCAACTTGTTTGCAAAGGACAGGTTGTGAGAAGATGTTCTGTAGATGAGAAAGGAGCTTACTATGGACATCTGGGAGGTTGAGCAGATTAGGACCATGGTGTTTTAACTGCAATTATGATCATTCGATTGCTGCATGTAGCACACTGCAACCTAACATGGCTTCCCTATTGCCACAGGCCTGGAAGCGCTGCTAACATCGTGGTCACACTGGTCCAATGTCTGCGTCCGTTATCTATTTTTTCAGCATGTACAAATAAAAACAGAGTGGAAAGCAACTTATTTCTGTCTCACTTTATCTGAATTTAACGTTAATATCAGAAAACAGAACCATAATTATACATAACAACAGGAGTTTGCAGATTCTTTTCTCCCCATTTCTTGGCTGTTCTGTTGCTAGGCTACACAGCATTTTAGGTGACCTTTTGTCATCATGTCAAAGATCCTGCTTCCCATGGCCATGAATGGACAAAGGTGGGCTCGGTGTTAAGTTTACCAAGTTACGACTAGATTCATGGTGAAGCTGCCTGTGACATCAGGGAGTGCCACATGCTAGCTTGATGACATCATTAGGTATCACATTGCTCACAGGAGATGCAGATCGGAAGCTCTAATTTAAAAAATAATAGGAGATATTTTCATTTGTCTCTCTTTGAGTGGGATGTGGGTGAGGCCGGCAGGGATGAACTTGAAATCCATTATTTAAACTTTTGAACGTTATGTATTTTTTTGTATTTGTATTTACATGTTTACATTTTATCTGGTTTAAACAAATCATACCATCATAAGTAAAATGTGATCACATTAATGACATCAACGAAATTCAAATTCTTTCTAAAAATCTTGGTTGGATAATTGTGCCCATCCCATAAACAGAAGCATAGAACATCTTCATTGCTATCAGCAGGGTAGAGGGTGGCATAGCCTTCTTGGCCCATTAGCGCCGGGCACTGGAAGGTTCGGGAATGCTTAATAAAGGGGTGGAAATTAACTTGTTAAATTGCCTTTTTAAGGAATTTTGTAAAACCTTTCTGTTCCCTCTTGTTTGTGTGAAAAGTGCATATGTGTACTGTAACGCACAATAAGTAAATACATTAATAAAGTTTCATTCGGGTACTGGAATAGTGAAAGTTTTTAACAAATATGTATTTGAAGCGGACACAAAGCAGATAGAAGGCGCTCTGATGTAGGCAGGGGTTTACTTCACTCCATATTAAAATGAAAAAACACACACACGCCGAGGCTGGGAGGAAGGCGCGCCATGAAAGGCTCACTGTGGGAACGGCGGGTTGTCACGGGAAATTGAAACCATAAGACGAAAATGAATGGAAGGGGTCACAAATTAGAGCCTCCAGCACTTGCAGCGAAAAAAATGAAGAAAAAAAGGAAAGGGAAAGACAATCTTCTTATGTCCGCCTTTATCTCGCACAGGGATCTGCGAAATTAGAAAAAGCGGAAATCCTGCAAATGACCGTGGACCACTTGAAGATGCTTCAGGCGACCGGAGGCAAAGGTAAGCCGGCGGGGCGACTGTCCTTAATACTTACTGAGCGGAGGGGGGCGGGGGACGCAGCAAACAAGCTCGCCATAGGCGGGTCCAGATTAAAGGAGCGGGAATCGATGCTAATGGCAGGATTGAACTCGTGGGAAAGAGCTGCCGGGACAAAAGACGGCACTTGACCCTGGGCCTGTGTTTGCTTTCATAACACTGTGGGAGTGCAGGCTTCATTCACTGGCATCCCAGTCCCAGGGTTTGTTTGGGCTTTGCGAGGGAGCTCAGAAATGCGCACCGAGGGGAGACAAAACAAACACGCAAACATCCACACACACAAACAGGGGGCCGGCGGCTGCGCTTCTGCTGGCCAAAAAAAACACCCAAGTGAAGTCCCGCGCGCCCACGAGGCAGCGGGACAACTGCACTGCCCTCCCGTGCATGGTCAAGGGATGGGGCAGCGGCTTTTCGGATATGGATTGGAGATGTTTGTGGGTGGCGCATTCTGTTAACCTTAAAACCTGCCCGGAATGGCGACTTCAGAGCATGCTGTTGTACACCATTGTTTAGCATCTTTGGACAAAGCTTTGTCCAATGTATTAAGGCCGAAAAAATATGGTATTTGCAGAGATCCAGAAAGAGAAATATTGATGAGAAGGACATTTTACTAAAATTCTGTATAAACACATAGGATAAAAAAAACACCTGAAAGCATAAAGTAGGGCGAGTCAAACACGTCCAATGATTGCTAAAATTGCCAATGGATTTGTGCAGTAGCTAAATGTGCACTGCCCAGCGGTACACATGAGGCCATGCTGACGCCGGTGACATTTGTGACTCCCCTTAGCCTAGTACCACTCCAGTATCCTCCCATTCTGAACCCTGAGCCCCCTATCAGACCAATTATTTACTATGCTACCCGTGTGTTATGCCGTTCCTGGCTCTACAGTTTCCCTATTCTATGTATGACCTCTTATGGGCACTGGCGTAACACAAATTCCCCAGTAAGCCATGGAGAGCCTCCCCCATCCACGCCAAGCCCCCTAGCAAAGCATGGAATGCGGCCCACAGCGGCCCCCCAGAACCTCCATGCGCCCACCATGTCTCTGATGATCACGCTGCTGCAGGTGCATGCGCGTGCTGCACTAGGTGAAAGATGTATTTTTTTTTTAATGAAAGCTCAGATCTGTCTTGTACTTTAAGAACAAGGGGGCAGTGTCCGGTACTCAAATATACCAGCCACCAGTGGCAGCTGGTGGTTTATTTTTTGTAATTGATGGGGCAGAAATATTTGCCACAAGTATGCAAGAGCGACCGAGTGTAGCGGGGTAGCCCAAACCCACAGTAGTGGGGGATGGGGCGTGCCCCCTGAGATTTTATTTTTCATAATGGGTTGAACTGGTGCATTATACAGCACACTTTCTGTGAAATACTGGGGAAAAAGCCTGACGGTTTACAATCGGTTTTGTTGGATGACTCATGAAAAAATACAATCGATGCAAGTCACTAACAGTGCACAGGAACATTTCCTAATGCATTGTCATGCCTTTCCCTGCAATATGTGTCAGTATAGAAAGAATATTCACGCTTGTTGTGCCCTTACATTTCCATGCTGACTGCACCAATATATGCCAGTATTCCCGTATAAGAACATACTCATATCTGATTTGCGCTTAATGCCAATAATGATACTATAAGAAAACATGTCTGAGCTGGCTCTGCCAATATATGCTAATTCCCCCCGCCCTTCCTCCGTAAGAACATACAACTGTTGGCTCTGCCATTAAACATGCCATACCATAATAAGAAAACATGTCATGCTTGCTTTATCATCGATGCTAAGTAAAAAATGTCATGCCACAATAAGAAATAGCTGGGCTGGCTGCACCAAAAGGCTAGTCTAGCCATATAATAACACTTATAATGCTTGCTTTATCATAGATGCTCAGTAAAAAATATGCCACAGTAAGAATGGCTAGATTTGATGCAAACAAATGCCAGTCTAGTCATCTATTACCACTTATGATGCTTACTTGCTCTATTATAGGTGCCGGTATAAAATGTCAAGGCGCGGTTAGAAGTTGCCAGACTGGCTGCACCAAAATGCCAGTATAGCCAAATAATGAGACATATGCTTTATCATAGATGCCTAGAAAAAATAGTCATGCCAGTCTAGCAACGCATTAACACACATCAAGGTGGCTTTGCCCAAAAATGGCAGTAAAATATGCCATGTCACAAAAGGAAATGTCAAAAATGCTCCAGTGCTCCTTGGGCCCTGCAGCGACTCATACGCACACAATCACACTCATACCCATTTACCCACTCATCCATATACTTTCTCTCACATTCAGTAACACATGCAGCCAGAACATTCAAACTGCATTCTCCACCTGGGCACCCACCTAGAACATTCACACACAATCATATTCATATCCATTCACCCACAAGTTCCTTTCCCATACACCTTCTCTCACATTCACTCACACTGCATTCTCTAACAGTGCACCCACCCACCCAGAATATTCACAGTCACATTCATACCCATTCGCTCAGATATCACTCCTTCATATGCCTTCCACATTCACTCACACTACACTCTACACACAGGTACTCACCCCAAACATTTACACACACATGCACAAACACACAATCACATTGACCTACACCTTTTCCCAAATCCACTCAAACCGCATTTTCCACACAAACACCCGCCCTACGTCTCTAACATTCACTCACACTGAATTCTTCACAGGGGTAGCCACCCTGAACATTCAGACACAGGCATAAATCACATTTATACCAGTTTACCCACTCACTTCCTCACACATCAACTCCCACTGCACTCTTCAGATGAGCACCACCCAGAACATTCACACACACAATCATATTCACACCCATTCAGTCACCAGTTACTCCCACATGCACGCTCTCACATTCACACACACTATATTCTCCACACTAGCGCCCACCCAGAACATTCACGCACACAAAATCACATCCATACCCATTCATCAGCAGTGACTTACCCATGCTCCTTCTCTCACACTGCATTCCCGCTCAAGAGCACCCAGAACATTCACACACAAACTGCATTCTCAATCACTTGACAGGTGCATTTGCCACCCATACATAAATGTGTCATTCACATGCACGCACACATAAACATGCATACATGCATATCATTACATACTTAAATACACAATCAAAACAGACACACACTCATGCACACACTTCACACATACAAATTGAAAAATTAAAAAAAAGGTTTTCTTACCTGTTCCAGCAGATCCAACACTCCGCTTTCCCTCCAGGCCTCCAACTCACACGTGCATGCAGACAGGAGTCAGTGTCTGCTTCCTGTCTGCGTGCGCAGCGAGCCGAAGGCGGAGCGCCTCCTTCCCACATCACCTGCAGTTTTCCCTGGCCCAACCCTCGTCCAGATTTAAGGTCCGGGTGAGGACTAGGCTGAGGCCTCCCGACCCCTTGGCTGTGGGGCTACCGTTATGCCAGTGCTTATGGCCATAGGGGTCTAGCGCTCTGCTCCCACTGCAGCTTCCTAATTCCAAATGCACTTCTAGCCCTGGGTCGCCCTCACGAATATTCCAATTCCTATTATCCTTCACACCAGGGCAGGCTCGTGTCTTCTCAACACAGACACTGGTACACTTCTTTCATTCCCCTTCCTGATCATGAAAACCATCCATCCCACCCTTATTAACCTACCAATGGCTAATCCCCTCCACACTCCTACACCAAATACAGGTCGGTCTGCATCCCCCCCACCTACACTCATGGCTTCACTGCATCCTGGCCCTCAAATAGGCGCTGTGCAAGTAAAAGTCGCAATACCTAGACATTGAGGCTTTGGGTCTCCGTATCACAGTGCATGTTGAGCGGTGTTTGTGGTAGAGGAGAGGGTGGAAGTGGGTACTGATAAGCCCAAATAGAGTAGTGCAGAAGAGTTGGGGGAACACAGGGTAGGTCCATCTGTTTTCGGAATTGCTGGGGACACAGACTGATTACCAGCTTCTACTATAAGCCTTTCTTTGGATCCCATGCTGATATCCCCCTAAAACACTGTTCTGCTAGACATACCTGTGCCCAAAACTAACCAAAATCCCTGATCTGTTTCCAGTTCACTGTGATGGCCCGTACCCAGAGGGCCACCTGCCCATCCTGCTGCAGGATTCCCATCACCACCAGAAAACAAGCATTGGCAATGCCAATAGTTTTGCCGTTTACTGCTGCTCTTTGCATTTTGCATTTATGAGCAGCAGGGTGTAAGGAGAAGAGTGCAAAGTTTCAAGGAGGATGTGATAAGGGGTGCAGGTGTGCAATAGAATGAGAAGGGAATAGAGCAAGAGGAAATAATGAGTGAGAAAGTGTGAAAGGGTAAGACATAAAGCGAGAGTGAGAGGAAGGATGAGAAGGGATAGAGAGGGATGGGGTGGGCAGAGGAAGAGAGGGAATAGAGTGGATTTGGAATAAAGGGTGTAGGGTAAGTGAGGCTAGAGAGGGGGTAGGGTGTGTGGGGTGGGGTAAAGAGAGGGGGTCGGATTGAGTGAAGAAAGAGGGGATAGGATGGATTGTGGTAGAGAGAGAGGGGGGTAAGGTGGGTGGAGATAGAGAGTGGGTCGGGCGGGTTGACTGGGTAGAGGGAGAGGGGTGCAGTGGGTGGGGATAAGAAAGAGGGGGTAGGGCGGGTTGGTGTGGATAGAGAGAGTAAGGTTGGGGTGGGTGGGGGTAGACAGGTGGTAGGGTGGAGTAGAGTTGGTAAGATGGGTGAGTGGGGGTAGAGAGCATTCGGTTGTTAGAGTTGGGTGGAGTAGGGTGGAGGTAGAGAGAGTGGGTTAAAGTGGGTGGGAGGCGGTAGAGAGAGTAGGGCTAGAGTGTGTGAGGAGGTAGGGTGGGTTTGGTAGAGAGTGGGGGTTGGATTAATGAGGGTAGAGAGAGTGGGGGTAGGGTGGGTGGGGTAGAGAGAGGGGGTGGTGGGTGTAGAGAGAGTGCAGGTAGTGTGATGAATTAGGTTAGAGAGTGAAGTTACAGAGAGTGGGGGTACGGTGAGTTGGGGTACAGAGAGTGGGGCTAGGGTGAGTGAGTTGGGTAGGGTTGGTGAGTGTGGGTCGGTTGGGTCGGTGTAGAGAGAGTAAGGGTAGGTTGGGTGAGTGGGGTTAGAGATAGTGGGAGTAGGTTGGGTTAGTGGGGTAGAGAGAGGGGGTAGTTTTGGTGGGGTAGAGAGAGTGGAGGTAGTGTGGGTGAGTGGGGGTAGAGAGGGAGAGTGAGGGTAGGGTTGGTGGGAAGGAGTAGAGAGTGGAGGTAGGGTGGGTGGTTGGGGTAGAGAGAGTGGGGGTATGGTGAATGGGTTGGCATATAGAGAGCAGGAGATAGGGTGGGTGGGGCTGTAGAGGCAT
This sequence comes from Ambystoma mexicanum, assembly GCF_040938575.1. NCBI lineage: Eukaryota > Metazoa > Chordata > Amphibia > Caudata > Ambystomatidae > Ambystoma > Ambystoma mexicanum. The sequence continues at coordinate 82,048,556 of NC_090928.1, read as the reverse complement.
TGGGGTAGGGTGGGTGATTGGGGTTATAGCGAGTGAGAGTAGGGTGGGTGGGTAGGGTATAGTGTGCGGGTTTATGGTGGGTGGGTGAAGGTAGAGAGAGTGTGGGTAGGGTGAGTGAGAGTAGAGAGAGTGAGGGCAGAGTGGGTGGTGGTATAGGGAGTGGGGGTAGAGAGAGTGGGCGTAGAGTGGGTCGAGGGATGGGTTGCGAGAGGGAGCAGGGTGGATAGGTGGGTTGGGGTTGAGAGAATGGGGCTATAGTATGTGGGTGAAGGTAGAGAGAGTGGAGGTAAGATGGGTGCTGTAGAGAGAGTGAGGATAGGGTGGCTGAGTGGGTGGGGGTGGAGAGAGTAGGGGTGGGGTGGCTTTGTTGTAGTAGTTGGTTGGTGGAAAGAATTATGAACAAGCAGCCTCTGGAGGACTTGCCAAATGTGGCCCAAACATAACCCAATCAGCACATGTAGTGATGGTGAGGTTGGTGGGGAAGGGTGGGTGGATTGGCATAGAGAGAGTGGGGTAGGGTGGATGGGGATGTAGAGAGAGTGGGGGTTCGGAGGGGGTAGACAGAATGGGGGTTCATTGGGCTAGGATGGGGGTAGAGAGTAGTTGGGTGGGTTGGGGTAGAGAGAGAGTAGGGTTGGTGGGTAAGGGTAAAGAGAATGTGGGGTGGGTGGTTGGGGGTAGAGAGAGTGTAGGTAGTGGGGTAGGGTGGGTGGATAGGGGCAGAAAGTGTGAGGGTAGGGGTACAGAGAGTGTGGTAGGGTGGGTGGGGAGGGATCGAGAGAGTGGTGATAGGGTAGGTGAGAGTAGAGAGAGTGGTTAGGGTGTGTGGGTGAGGGTACAGAGAGTTGGGGTAGGCTGGGTGAGTGGAGAGGTTGGGATGGGTAGGGGGATGGGGTTAAGAGTAGGAGTAGTGTGGGTAGGGGTGGGGGTCAAGAGAATGGGGCTAGGATTTGTGGGGGAAGGTAGAGCGAGTGGGGGTGGGATGGGTGGGGTGGAGAGAGTGGGGGGTGGAGTGGCTGAGTGGTGGTAGTTTGCTGGGGGCAGGAAATATGAACAATAAAGCAACCTCAGGAGGACTTGTAAAATGTAGTCCAAGCATAACCCAACCAGCACATGTAAGGGGGTGGTGAGGGTAGAGTGAGAGGGAGAAAATGCAGGTCGGAAGGTATCCAAGAGAACTATTTATGGGCAGGGGATGCATAAGGGGGGGGCAAGAAATCCCAGGTGTTAATACGAGTGAAACATGGGGCATGAAAGATGCAGTCCCAGCAGCACCAGGACATGATTGCTTCAAAACACGATGGCCCCTCCAACGTCACTTCAAAATCCCCTTTGCCCGTCCGCCTCCTTTCTCTGTTTACTTCCGTTTTAATAGTGGCCCTGGATCTGGCTAACGTTCAATACATTTATGTTTACCTTAAAAACACCACTATCGTGATAACTTCAACGTACCATTAAGACAACAAAAACAAAATGCGTCGTATTAGCATGGGACTTTACAAATGCATGTTCGAAAATCACTGCCAATCAAAAAGACATGTACTTACTGATTAGCTCCCAAAACAACGTCTCATGCATATTTCCAAGCAGTTTCAATGCCAGGTTCACTAAGGTTATTTGTGGACCCAGGTGCATTTGGTTCCTAGCTAAGTGAAATAAATTCCACAAAGAAAGAAACACTCAAGACATGTCTCTTTTCCCTTCCTATGTTTCCATGGCAGCACAACAATGAAAACATTCCGGGGCAGGGCCAAGCTGTAAGGCTGCTCAGTGAATAATGCAAGGCCGGGTGCCTGGCTCTGTGTCTTTACCACATGACGCCTCTGTCTGTTACCCACAGAACAGAGTTTTCTTTTCAACAAGCGGGATTAGGGAGCAACACAACTTTGTTTGTGAAGAACAGAAAGAAAAAGATTACTGCAGAAAGTTGACCAAAAATAGCTCAATTGGACGTGAAATAGGCCAAAATAGGCAAATCACTATGCAATTGGGAAATGGAAAGCCTGCCGACTTGCTTCTTACAAAGCTGCTGATTGGAGCAAATCTTATTAGGGAGCTCCTCATTTGGCAGTACAGCGAAGGCGTTTGGAAAAGTAATTTTATTGAGTTGGGCATTTCATTCTGTGGCACTGCGGATTGCTATGCCAATCAGATATTCTCAGTTTAGAAACCCATTTCCCTATCTTTTTTTTGTAACAATGTTTTTGTTGGGCATTCCATTCCATGGCATTGCTAGTTGCTATGCCAAACAGATATCCTCAGTTCAGAACCCCATCTCTCTCTTTTTTTTGTATCATTGGTTTTGGTAAATTTGTGGCTTGTGCCAAAAGAATTTGCCAAAACCAAAAACGATAATTCTGCTACTTGTGCTGTTTCCTGCCGCAACAGAACTTCTGTTCCGAAACACTGGCCAGGCTCTGTAGAACAGTGGCCTGCAGTAATTGACAGCGCAAGAGCAACACAATACATTCAACACTACTGTAGCTGGAACTATTGTCTTTCTCTGTGCTCCTTGTATTGTTCCCCCAAACCTTGACACATTGCGCCAACATGCACTAGAGCCAGATGCTGGTGACCATTTTTAGTTTTGGCTATTAGGTAGCACTGAAAGACAAAGCTATTGTCATGCTAATCCCTATGTCTAATCCCAACCATTGCTGCCCATCTCTGAACTCTTTGAGCTCTGAGCTCTTCCATGGATGCAGCCATTTTGGATGACTGTCTCTAAGGAAGCTATCTGGCGACAAACCAAAACTAGCGGCCATCTTTGAATGGGAAAGGTACCATGCATCTTAGTGTGGAAATCTGTATTCAGAATGTGTTTGACGTTTCTTTTGCTGAATACATTATAAATCCATGCCTTCACATTGATACATTTTCCTCTTTAAATAACTGCATTTGAACAAGGAATGTCATTGGATCTGTATGTTCCATCCCACACAGCGATCAAGCCAGGGAATTGAAAATAAGCCTGCATATAATCGCCAGATGCTGTTTTCATTTGGCATTGCCTGCAGTGAACTGTTTGCATCGGCTTGATTGGCTCCAATCTGCTCCCATCGGGCCAGACTGGAAACCCACTTTGTGTTTCGATTTCCTGGGATGCTTTTGTTTGCCCCAAGTCTAGCAAGCTTTCATTCCCCGATGCCACAGCCCTTTGATATTGGACACTAAAATCACGCTGTGCTGTTCTGGTGTGTTTGTGTGGCTCAGCAGTGTTCCCCTCACTTTCCACAGCTAAGTACTCCCAGTACTGCAGTGCTCCTGCTCCCGAGCTGTGTCTGGTCAGTGCTGCCAATGTTGGTCAAGAGGGGCGATTGGTAGACATTTAAAGTGATGGTGGTCAATTATTCCAGGCAACGTGTGTATTTCTGGCCATTGCCTGTCACCCCTCAGTGTGGTGATTGCTTTGTGGCCTTGCTTCCGTCAAACGGACATATTTTAGTGTTCACTGTCAGCGCAGAGTTCGCTCTGTCTTCCTCCAGTGCTCTTCCAAAGTTCAGCATTCACTCTATGAATGTTTGCAGTGTGTTCCTTTTGTGACTGTAGTGCTCGGCTAGGACTCCCCCAGACTCTCCATTGATGCAGACATTGTGCTCCTCTATTGCCGAGACACATATAGTGCAGTGCATGTGCTGTTGCCTTCTGGTGCTCTGCTTGAGTTGAGCACTCTCATGCCTTATAGCTCCTGTTGTATGTTTCATGCAGCGTAGCGGTTCTCCTCACAATGCTAGAGCTGAGCAGTGCTCCTCTATTAAACCGTCGGATATCAGTGCTGCGCAGCATTGAACAGTCCCGACAGTGATATGATATAGGTTATTTATAACGCACTTAATACGCAGAGGTTTCTAAGTGCGGACCAGGGGGTCAAACCTGCGTTGCTCCGTGTCGTCTTGCTTCCAAGGCGAGCATGTTGCTGCTGAGCTATCCTCCCGAGACAAGGCTTGACAAGGCTCTGCATGTGCATTGTCCCGGTCTCTTAAAGCTGATTGAGTACCTCAATCTGTTAAAGATGAAATAGCACTTCTTCAGGCTGAAGGTCAAGTCTGCCCTTGTTCTGTGGCTCATGTGACGCAGTGCTAAAGCAGAGGGTGCGTAGTGCCCTGCTTGGACCGTCCTTCAGTGAATTACTCACTCCACATCACTGTTGTCCTGCCTTCGCTCTGAGCAGCATGGTGCTGCGTTCTATTTGCTTCTGAACACACGCAGCAGAGCTGTCAGCCAGCCCAACTCTGCAGTGATCTCTCTGTTCCCACGCAGTGCCCCAGATGAACAGTTAGGTTGTCTGGCATCCTGTCACTGTGGACGCAGCTCTGTGATATTTGGTTGCAGCTGTGCCATGACTCATAGGAGTTAAGGCAGCCCTGAGCCGCACCTGAGCGTGGACATCCTTCTGTGTTATCCCGTTTCCTGCCTCGTCATCTTCTGGAGCTCTCTTCAGCAGTGCCCCCCTGCCTCATCATCTTCTGGAGCTTTCTTCAGCAGTGTCCACCTGCCTTGTCATCTCCTGGAGCTTTCTTCCGCAGTGTTCCCCTGCCTCGTCATCTCCTGGAGCTCTCTTCCGCAGTGTCCCCCTGCCTCGTCAACTTCTGGAGCTCTCTTCCGCAGTGTCCCCCTGCCTCGTCATCTTGTCGCACTCTCTTCCGCAGTGTCCCCCTGCCTCGTCATCTTCTCAAGCTCTCTTCCGCAGTGTCCCCCCTGCCTCGTCATCTTCTGGAGCTCTCTTCCACAGTGTCCCCCTGCCTCGTCATCTCCTGGAGCTCTCTTCCGCAATGTCCCCCTGCCTCGTCATCTCCTGGAGCTCTCTTCCGCAGTGTTCCCCCTGCCTCGTCATCTCCTGGAGCTCTCTTCCACAGTGTCCCCTGCAGTGTCCCCCTGCCTCGTCATCTCCTGGAGCTCTCTTCTGCAGTGTCCCCTGCCTCGTCATCTCCTGGAGCTCTCTTCCGCAGTGTCCCCTGCCTCGTCATCTCCTGGAGCTCTCTTCCGCAGTGTCCCCCTGCCTCGTCATCTTCTGGAGCTCTCTTCCACAGTGTCCCCCTGCCTCGTCATCTCCTGGAGCTCTCTTCCGCAGTGTCCCCCTGCCTTGTCATCTCCTGGAGCTCTCTTCCGCAGTGGCCCCCTGCCTCGTCATCTCCTGGAGCTCTCTTCCACAGTGCCCCCTGCCTCGTCATCTTCTGGAGCTCTCTTCCGCAGTGTCCCCCTGCCTCGTCATCTCCTGGAGCTCTCTTCCGCAGTGTCCCCTGCCTCGTCATCTCCTGGAGCTCTTTTCCGCAGTGTCCCCCTGCCTCGTCATCTCCTGGAGCTCTCTTCCGCAGTGTGGGGCGATCGCTCGCTGGTAGAGCATCACATGGGATAGCAGGATACGCGGTGGGAACAAGCCACAGTGCACCTCACACAGTAGAATTATCACGTTTTTTGTTTGGACTTTTGCGACACCTATAAGCCAAAGATATTGCATTGGAGTCCAGATAGGGAGGTACAGGGAGGGACTGGGAACCAAAAGAAGCCCTGTCAGGATTAACATATGAGGAGGGAAACAGAGTATTCTGTGGGTGTTGTTTGGTTATGTGCCCACCCATTGCCTGCCCATGGCCATGCTAATCCGTTTGGACGTGCCTGCCTCTGATCGCCCACAAAAGCCCAAACTGTTGGAATTGCCAATGCTCAAGTGTTGTGTAGCAGTGCGACTTGTGGACGAGGTTTATTTAGCCTGCTTTCTGGGATGCGACCGTGGCACAAGCTCCCGGGCCCCCAGACCTCTAACCACGTTGCGCAGAAGAATTCGTTTCATTCTATTCTGCGAGGCGAATGAAACGGCGCAAGATGTTTCCAGTTTGCCTTTAAGTAACTCAGCGTGCCACGGGAGGTCTTTCTAGATTCCCACAGCAGATGATGCCCCGGCAGAACGTATTTTTTTTACCCCATCTCTTTGCTTCCCATAGCCATCAACACTTTTAAACACCATCTCATAAATGTCAGCGGCGGAATGGGACAGGATGTGACAGACGCGCCCTTTAATCCCGCCTTTCTATCTGTGTGCGCGTGCGTGCGTGTGTCGCGCGCGCACGCGTGAGGGAGGAGAAAAGAAACCCCGCGCCCGAATTAGCATGAGGAAAAAAACTCGCCCTGGAATTTCAGCATCCCACACTACAAGATGAGAGGAACTGCAGTGGCTTTTTTTTCCCCTTTCAGTTTTTGGTTCAAAGCTTTAGAGACACGGATGGTCTTAATTTACTCTCCAGTTTGTTCGTTTGTAACGAGACCAGCCCCGGCCTATTTCATTACCAGACATGGCCACGCATGTTAATTCACACATGTCTCCTCACACCGTCACAGAGTTATTGAGGCTAGCAAGTGGCCGTTCCTAGCGCTCAGGTGCGACCTGAAATATGGGAGCGCTTTATTGGCGGAGAACGGGATATCTTACGGCAATTGGACGCGTTTATGAATCTGCCGGGAGCACAGTATAGAGCATTAGAAGGGCATCATGAAAGTCCACAATGTGCGCCATGTAAGGCACGCATTGACAACGGCACTAGGTCTAGTTTTGTACATGTAGCAGGAAACCCCTTTTTTTTCTGCAAAGGCCACACAGGGTGAAGAGACATTATATCCTGGCTCTTTACAAAGCCACACCAAGCTGAGGATTTGCTAATAGATACTACAAATGCTCTGCTCTGGCGGAGAACTGAATCTCTTCCTAGCCAGAACTAAAACAAACATGCCTTTGTAAGAATAACTGGGAATATTAAATAAGACATCAAAGTGTAATGACATGAAAATGCAGGATTTGGGCCACGAACCTCACACATGAGAGGCATATATACCATCTGCTGCTGAGGTGCACCCCCAACTTGTGGGAGCTCTTCTCTGGTCTTTAAAGTTGATCAACTTTTCTCTCCTTCCAGTCTGATTCAGTTGTTTTATAGCATCATTGTCATCTATTATGTGAACCAAGGGCGGTTCTAGGATTTTCAAGGTCCTGGGAGGCAAAAGAATTTGTATTGGCATCACACAGACATCACAGAAAATGGTACCCCGCCCGGGGAGTGTCGTGAGTCTGGTGCCTGAGGGCAACATGGGGATTTGCATTGAAAGCTGGTGCCTGGAGCTAGCAAGAGACACAATTTATGATGTGTAATAAATGAAAGGCCACTGTTATTATTATTATTATTATTTTATGATTATATATGGATCAAGACCACAAGTAAGGTTTTTGAGTAGCAGACAGTGTGAACACAATCATTATAGGGACTTCTAATTTTGGCAGATAAACCACAGTGAGAACACATTATTTTCCCAGGATCACACTAGTTAAGTGGTGAAGCTGGGATTTTAGACCAGCCTGCAACTAATGCACCTGACGATCTATCTTCCTAGCTTAGTCAATAGAAATATGACTGGCTTTCAAGAACACTCTTCTATGGAGATGACTTGAAACAAGTATGATTGTGGCTTTGGTTTCCCCCATCTTGAATGGAAGATTAGAAGTACAAGAAGGCAACTCAACATGAGACTGAACAAAGGATTGTGGATTTTGTAAGTGTACTTTCAAGACTGAAAGACCAACAACAACACACAATACTGTTTGAGAAGGTCACATGGTTGTAGTCATTGTTTGATACAGGCATGTTGCATTTAAGATGTGACGAAAATGTGAAGTGCAACAAAAAAGCAAACACTTTGTGGTATGTTTAATAAGCACAAATGAAATTAAAGCTGGAAGTTGACTTTTTTTTGTGTGACACATTTTATTTGTCACGAAAGAAGCCACGGGCAGTGCCAGCACCAGGTCAACCAGTGCCCTGTGTGCAATTTTTGGGCGCCCCGCTCCCCAACGTTCTGTAGACTACAAATACCAGAATGCAAAGGAAAAAAGAACAGTTCACCGTGGCAGTGGGAATAGTTGCTGAAGCACTCGCCCCTTTCTCTGGGGCGTGGAGGTTAAGGTTTGCAGGGTGCTGCTTAATTTGAAAGAGACAAAGCTCTACATCAGCAAATCAGGAAATGACTGAACAGCTTGTAGTGTGTTGAGGGGCCGTGCCAGGCGCGGCGTGATTCTTGGAATAGGCGGTGGCGCTGCACCTCTGTCTCTCACTGTCATGTAAAGTGTCAATCAATGACTTTCTATTACTGAGTCACGAATAGAAAGCCATTAACTGACATTTAACATGACACTTTACATTGTGTGAGCTGGCGGTGCCCTTTATCTGCAGAGCACCTCTGCCACCATACGACTTGAGCGCCCCCTAGCACTCTGGGCACAGATTTGTGTAGCTAGCTGAGCTTTTTGTGGCCTATCATGAGAAAGACACACATTACAGTTTGTATCACTAAATGTTAAAACCTAGCCTTGTAGGAATCAATGGTTATTCCACGGAACCCTCACGGCTCCGGCGGTACCTGCGGGGAAGAGTATGCTGAACTTCAGGGCAGGTGCGGGGAGGGGAGTTGCTTCCAGTACTTCACAAGGTGGTTGGAGGTTATAAGCAGCAGGGCCTTGGCGGGAAGGAAGGCCGGTCTTGTGCCAGGAGGCAGCCTTACCACAAGACACCCTTGAAGATTGCTAGTACACAGGTGGCAGCTGTTGTTTGTGGCCCTTGACTGGCCATGCCTAGCTCCAGCCCTGCTATGAACCCAGTGCTTTGCAAGCAGACATGCGTAACTGCACAGAAGACTAGCTAAAAGCGTCTCAAATGTGTTAGCAGGAGTCAGTGCGGGGAAGATTACTGGTAAACAATCCAGCCGAGGCCAGGTGGTTTCCCCTTCTTGTTACAGTCCTCATCATCCAGGCCACACCAAGCAAATCAAGCAATACTTGGGCAGACCTCCCACCAAGCCAACCATGTTAATCCTATGGGGACATGAGATCTACACAGAAACACAGTTCGAGAAAGGATAGAGAACTGGGCATGATAATGTGCCTGTGGTCACAGCAGTTACTCTGTAACTCGAGATCAGTATGTCAAAGAGAAACTCCATAGATGTCTTCCATGGACACCAGCCTAGTCCCATGGGGATGGCATGCCGTGGGGAAATTGGTCGTGACCGAAAGGGGGCCGCCATCTGAGTTAAAAGGCAGATAGACTGCCAACCCATCATCTAAGCACACAGGGCGAAGGAAACCACTCCCCCTGCCCTGCTTCTCCTGAGTCAGGCCACAGTTCACGAACCAGAGAGACAGAGCATAGAAGGGGCTGGGCAAAACAGACCTTTCACACCACCCTCTCAAAATCCAGTGGATGCGGACAGGAGCTAGAAGCGGAACCGCCTCCTGAGCAGGGATAGACAGAAGAATGGCTTTTTGTAAAAGAGAGTCTGAGAATTCCAGAACCTGTACGGCAGCGGAAGAAGCAGATGACCCTCAGGAAGGAGGCCGGGGCGACTACATAGCAGTGTGGTTTGGGCTCCCTCCCCCCCCCCCCCCGCTTTGCTTCTTGCTGCTGGAACATGTGGCTGATGAGGAGAGAGCCATTGTGGCTTCTCACGAGCATGTCATTCCTGCATTCCCAAATTACCACCATGAGGAACATGTGGCTGATGAGGAGAGAGCCATTGTGGCTTCTCACGAGCATGTCATCCCTGCATTCCCAAATTACCACCATGAGGAACATGTGGCCGATGAGGAGAGAGCCATTGTGGCTTCTCACGAGCATGTCACCCCTGCATTCCCAAATTACCACCATGAGTGCCAGCACAGCCACACCATGCAGCTCCTGCATCTACGTGAGTGCTTGTCCCGATTCCCACAGGCTCAATAGAGCGCAGTGAAGCGGAAGGGAAGCCGAGGGGGTGCTGGAAATGGGGCGGCCATCCAAATGTGAGGGAAGAGAGGTCAGCAGCACCTACTCGCCCTCGGCCCTAGCCACCACCCGTGCACCCGTATGCTAGCGTCTACGTCGCGCTACTCGGTTGCTCTTGCTGCTTGAACTGCACGGTACCTGAGTGGGGAGGCCAAGGTCTGGGCCTCTCAGCTCTTAGGTCCTGTGCCATCTCACCATTTAAGGCACTTTGGTCCTTTTCATTACAGCACTTGCCGTATTAAGAAGTATTTTGCAAAATGAGTGGTCAGTAAACTTTAACCTGTCTGCAGGATCCTTCCGGGTACAGTTGCTTTTACTGTTGCGCCCATCAGGTCAGGGAATGGGGGTGAGACAACTAGGGCCATGCACGATAGAAGGGTGGGACAGTTTAGTATAATCTGTTACCACAATTCCCACAGAAAATTACCACATTCCTAACCCGGAAAGAGAAGGTTCCAGAAAATGACGAACTAAAAAATGTTTTCCCTCCAGGAACCAGTCAGATTGAACCCTTGCAGAAACTGTTGGAGCAGTTTATAACGCAGAGGAACACCATTGCAAAGAAGTGTCTGAGGAGAGCAGGAACTCAAGGATGGGAACACACCCAATCCTACTTCAAACGTCATAGCCGTGCTCTGAGTTAACATATCTTGACCTATACTGCCTGAAGGGTTGACTGAACACATGCAAGGATCATAAACCTCATGTGTAACTTTTTCATTTGGGTCCTGAACATGTGATCTTGCAGTTAAGAGTGACGGGCACAACCAACTGATCCACCAAAGATCCCACTTAATAAAGAGTGATCCACAGTGATCTGCGCAAGGAACAGAGTACTTAGCAAAGTAGGGACGGTGATAGCTGCACCCATTTGTCCACCCTTGAATGGGGAGAAACACCCCCTGATGCCACGGAAGTCAGTTCTGCCAAACTGGTCATAAGAGTCCACCCTCAAAGTTGTAGGTACCCTTCAAGAGTGTGCCGCTCCAGGGCACTCCAGGCCTGCATAGTGGTTTTTCGTACACATTATATGCAGAGTAAAACCAGAATCTGTCATTTATTTATTTGGACATTTATAGAGCGCACCGAACCCAGGGGCATCTGGGCGCTGGTTACATGAGGGCTGTGATTGCACTTGGTTCCAGCAAGGTTACAAACCTAGGTAATACATAAGTTACAGGTCATGGTTATTAGTAGTTAGTTATAGGTAATGGGTACCATGTTATAAACATGAATAATACATACAGGTTTCTGAACAGGGCGGCGGTGGCAGTGCCAAGAGTTGTCTGGTTCAGTTAAATTTGGGGGTCTTGTGAGAAAAGCCAAGTTTTGAGTCTTTTGCGGAAGGACCAGAAGGAGTCATCGGATCTTAGGGCTAGAGGGAGGGCATTCCAGAGTTTGGCCACGATCACCGGGACGCTGTTTCCCCCTGCATTCTGGTGCTTGAATCTAGGAATGTCAAGTAAGTGCGAGTAGACAGTATGGGTGGGTCTGGTCGATTGGGCCAAGGACATTTTTCTGGACAAGTGGATAGGGGCAGTGTTTGAGATACATGGAGACATAGAGATTTGAAGCACTTCACTCATGTATAAGCGCGTTTACAAATAAACAATTACAATAGAGATAAATCGAGACATAGTCTAGTGGAACCTTCTCTGAGGAGTATCTATTAGGGAAAATACAGACCCACATTCCTGCATTCCCCAGTAAGTTCACCCTCAAAAGAATTGAGCTGAGGACAGGAAATAGAATATTAAAAGGAGCAGGGTGGTGATACTATTTGCATTGCATTCGCAGCAGTGATAACTGTGAGACCTCACACAAGTTTGTGTAGGAACAGGAGGTTGGACCTGTGGTTTATTATGAATCCTCCCCCTTTCTTTCTCCTGATGAAGGGATACAGTTTTTAACAAGAGGAACCCAGTCTTTTTTTTATTGGGGGTTTAGTCAATGCCCGAAACACCAAACCCCATCCTCCCCGGTCTCCTGCACAAGGAAACAAGAGTGAAATCATTAGGAGGAATACCACATGCTTCCTATATGCTTGGCCCTGCTCCGCTGCTGGAAGCAGTTGTGTGCTCATGTGACCCCATTGCACCTAGTGGTCACAATGACTCTCACTATTGCCTAGTTTAATTTCCAGACCCTCTTCTGACCTGGCTGCCGGCATCAGCGAGGCACGCCTGGAACCCTACACTTCTCTATTTCTGTGCCAGTCGCTTAGTGAAACGCAGAGTAGCTCGTCTGTGTCATTGAGGAGCAGCCTCTGGGCTTTGTGCTGCAACTCCTGCCCCGCGGATGAACAGTACCGTTGGTGGGCTTTATACCCAGATAACTGGTGCACCAGCACAACAGGGCGACTCACACTCCACTGCTGCACTTGGAAAGTTGGGCAGTTTCTCTACTCTTTTCTCTTTGGGTCTGGGCCTAAACATGCCAGGCCTGAGAGATCATGCCATTTGAGCCAGCGCTCATCTGTAATTGGGGCCCATTGCCTGGCTTCTCCTACCCTCCTGTCTCCTGGAGGAATTCCGTAGGGAATCTACAGTAATAATAGGAAGAACAACTATTAGTACAAAATGAACCTCAGAAAATGGACTCTGTATCCCAGGACAGGGGGCCACACACCCAGGTGACTGCATCAAGTATGCCAGTTTTGATGGGGGGGTCAGCGGGGATGGGGAATCGGGCAACACCACAAGCATGATGCAGTGATAGGGCCTGTCTGCATCACAAGCTGCTGATTGGCATGAGGGCAATTCAAACATATACCCCTACCCCTCAAGAGCTCTTGAAGGGTGCAAAAGATGTCTCTTTCCAGAATTCCGGGGAAGAATGCTACAGGAAATAATGGCAGAATAACTGTAATGTGCTGATTGGGTGTCACAGCAAACATGTGTCTCAGAATGCAGATTCCATTTAAGCAATAAGCCCCAAGGAGGGGGGATTACCACTTCAGGTAATGCCCCAGGGCCCATAGTTGCCTGAAGTGGTAATGCCACCACCATCCCCCGCCCCCATGAGGGCCTTATTGCTATTAGTACCCCGGCCCGTAAGACTGGGGTACTAAAAGCATTTTGTTTTCGGTTCTGAAACGCTCCAGCTGAGGAGGCACAGGGCGGCGGGATAATCATCTGGTACTGCCCACATTCTGAGCCTCCCCATTGGAAGGGAGGCCTTCACCCCCAACCCCCGCCTTGCCGGGCACTAATTAGAAGTATGAAACTGTAAGATTTGAATGTATGCCTTCTCCTGATGTGTCTCATTTTGTTAATCCATTCCAAATATTTACCAATTAGTTCAATGTGTGTACTGACATGTTGCCCTTTTTCCAAACATTAGTGTCTTGATAGAAGGTCTGGAAACACTTTCTGCTGTATAGGCACTATACAAATGTTCACTAAATCAATAAAATAAAAAACAAGTGTCCTTAGGTACTGTTGGTGAGGTCATTTCCCTTTGAACCAATCATTACTTTGATTAACCCCAGATCAAGTAAACTCTGCCCCTGTTGTATCCTTTTCATGATCACATACATCAAATGGTTGCTGTCCACGCCACTGAGTTTCCGAGTCAGGGTCTGGAGGTAGAAGGAGCTGTAACGATGATTAAACCAATGAAGAAGACCACGTAATGAGAAAAGATGTAGTACCTTGATTGGGATTTGCAAAGAACCCCAAACCCTTTGTACATTTCCTATAGAGGAATCTATTTGAAACCAAGATTCTTGTCCCGGGGAGTTAGATCTGCCAGAGAAGCTTTCCTAATGGGCAGATGCACTGATGGCCCCGCTACAGCGTTTAGTGATTAGTTTATCATGATGGATGGATATAGTCTAGAGACCTTTTAGGTCCATCTGATGTGCACTTGCACTGTAGGAAAGCCTGACTGTGGATGTTTCATCACCTTGCTCATTAGTGCATGACCAGTTTTTTTGGGGAAGAATTATGAGCTGTTGTATGTATTCGTTTTAATCATGTGTTTTATGACTTTTATGGCTTGTTGCCAAAATAAAGTATTTGACTGACTAGCAGTGTCTTGATAGAGACTTGTGCAGAACCCCAAACCCTTAAAATCCATGAACATCATGCTTTATTAATAGATTGTGTGTTGTATAGTGTATTTGCTTTTTGAGCACTGGATATCTACTCATGGCCTTTTCTCTTGTCTCCCCCAACACAGGCTTCTTTGATGCGCACGTGCTGGCCATGGATTTCATGAGCATTGGCTTCCGGGAATGTCTGACCGAAGTGGCTCGCTACCTTAACTCTGTGGAAGGGCTGGACACGGCCGATCCCCTGAGGGTGCGACTCGTCTCGCACCTCAGCGCCTGCGCTTCACAACGAGAGGCGGCCGCCATGACTTCCTCCATGGCCCATCACCACCATCCCCTGCATCCTCACCACTGGACTGCAGCCTTCCATCACCTCCCTGCAGCCCTATTGCAGCAAAATGGACTTTCTTCCTCTGAGAACACCCCTTGTAGACTCTCGGCATCATCGGATGGACCCTCGCCACATACCTCATCGCTTATGTCAGCCGCATTTGCTCACACAGACTCTGGGCTCAGGGGAACCTCTACAGCCCCCTGTGGCCCACCACTCCCAACCTCCCTTCTATCACTTTCGGCTACAGTGCATGCTGCGGCCGCTGCAGCCGCTGCACAGAGCTTTCCACTGTCCTTTGCCGGAACCTTCCCAGTGCTTCCACCCGGGGCAGCTGCTGCCATGGCGGCCTCTGCCATCAGTCCCCCCCTTTCCCTGTCCTCAAACTCCAGTCCGCGGCAGGCTGGCAACAGTAAGCCTTATCGACCTTGGGGAACTGAAGTAGGAGCTTTCTAACCGTTATCACGTCAGCCTTCCGCCGGATTTGTGGCAGTAGTGACCAGATATATTTATTCTATGCACAAACATGACAGTCCAGCCAAGCAGCCTTATATCAAATCAAACTGCTTCTTGAACCTCGTGCCTGACAGCTGGCGCAGTTTTACAATACTTGCATACACTGGGAGATGACGATCTTGTGAGGCGCGCCACTTCTGTTCCTGTGCAGAGCCTCGCTTGGAGTTACTCATGGACTATTCAGCCAAGTTGAAGGCCACGTACTTCTACTTATTCCTGCACACAGAAATCCTCTCGGACGGTGCGTCTGAGTCTGGACAGCGTTTTCACGAGCATATATTTCTGTCAGACGGAAATGCAGTAGCACAAAGGAGCGGGCAAGTGGGAAAGCGCCCTGGAGAAACAGCCATATGTGTACAGCCTTTGCAAGAGAAACAGCCGCCATGTTTCTGAAGATGGTCCGTCAGCGACGGCGGTCTGCACCCTACCTGCGTTCCATGCCGACTCTTTGCACAGACTTGCCAAGCGGCACCTTCTAGTGTAGCATTGCTCGGCTCAATTATCCTATCAGTGCCCGGATTAACATCTCAGTGAGGCTCGCCCGCCTCGGGCAATGTTGTTTTCTTTCCATGTAATCTGGTTTCTGCGCATATCTGGGCAGCGCAACGCATGAATAGAGCTCGCTGCAGTGACTGCCTTCAAAGAGGCGTTGGTTCGCTGCCAACATTCGCAAAGCAACTGCGTCACACAACCTGCTCTGTCCGAGTGGGATATTCGGTTCAGTCGCATTGTACATATCCGCCAACGCCATCGGTCCCAGCAGGGGTGTGAAGTTGAGGCGTCGAGATGTGTGCCTTCCAGGTGATTCTAAACCAAACCTAATGTACTAATGAGTTGAAAGCTAAAATGCTACCAACCCCTAGCCATGTAACTCCCTCCCAATGATGACCCGGACTCTGATGCATAAAGCATTGTCTTTCATGTTAACTGTACTCCAGCCACGTGAAATAATCTGTAAGTATGTGAATAAATCAGATGAGAACTGTTTTTTTTTTATTTTTAACATAAAGCCACGCCATGTATCCTTATGCACTTGAATTCTCTGCTGTGTGGAGAGAGAGAGCAATAAAAACCATGAGAATGTTACACATCATTCCGTTTCTGATATCTTCAAATATTTGTTTTAAGCATACCGCTCACTAGTCCCCAGTTCTTTTCCAGTTTACATGTGTTTTGACTTCTCATTTCTCTATGCAAATGTCTTTTATATACCGCTCATTACAGGAAGTACTTTCTAGCTATTTATGTGCGGGTTGGGCCTGTGCTGGATTGCCTTCTTCTTTGGGGCGATCAGAGCACTGGTTGTTCTGAGGTGGTTGGAGCTGCGTGCCCATAATCGCCTGGGGTCCTTTTGACCTGATCCTACTGGCATCAAAGCACAGAGAGGTCGCATTGGCCTTAAGGAGACTTGTGAGTTTAAAAACAAGGCTTTGCCAACTAGAAAGCCCTGTTGTTATGCCATGTCAGCCTTTCTGGTTAGATTGACAGTAACTTGCAATATGATAAGTCCTGAGTGAAGCAAATGCTTACAACTGCTCCATCGGCTTCGGTTCCTACTCTTTGGAATGGCTTGAGTGCGCAGGTGGGCCAGACATTCCAGGTCTGGGCTGGGGGAGAGGAGAGGAGGGGTTGAACTCATACATCGGGGGGAGGGAGCAAAGCAGCAGGAATGGCTCTTTTCTGACTGAGAACATTCAACAAGTTAATAGTGTTGCGGTTTATTACACAGTCACACTCAACTCAGGGAGTTCCTTTCCCACCAATGAATGTGGCGCACAATAAAGCACGATTCGTTTGTTAAGGTTCATTTTGGTAAGGCCTCCAACTCGTCTCGCACCACACCGCAACTAATACCCGGTGCTACAATGGACTAGGAACCAGGCAGGTGTGTCGTAAGAAAATAGATTTATTAATTTATTTAAACCAAACTTGACAAATAGACTAACATCAGCCACCAATGCTGTGGCAACACAAGAACAAAAATGACTTCCGTAATGGCACCAATACAGAGATAATACTGAGATATACAGTCACAATTTCCCGCAGCTTTCTTTTCAAATCACCCACCAATACAGAACAAGAACAATTCAAGGCACACAGGGCCCGATTCTCCAGTTGGCGCAGTGAGCATGCTAAAGAACATGAATCACCGCGCCAAATCAGGATGCCAAGGCTCCACGACTATTCTTAAGTGGGCCTGGGCGTCCTCATAGTGCACGACAGAGCATCGCGTTCATTGCCCCTATTTTTGAGCACAGCAGGCGCAATGGAAAAATCTCGGCAGCACTTTTGTAAAATAACATAATCGTTATTTTACAAAAGTGCTGCAGAGAACATGGGTATACATGAGCACTTTCCTTAAATAAAGACATATTTGTTATTTAACGAAAGTGCTGCCCAGAACCTGATACACTGAATAAAAAAAAATATCCTGCTAAAATACAGCACAAAATGTCCCATTCCACGCTGCAGTACTCTGGTAGAAGGAGGGATCTCTTCCCTCCTTCCACCACAGTACTGCACCATGGAATGGGACATTTGTCTGTGCTGTATTTGCGCAATACTGTCCCACCCATCCCACCCCCCCCCAAACACTAATATTTTGCGCATCTACCTGCACTGCGACAGGCTTCCTGTAGCACTCCTCCACAATACCGGCACCGAAATAGTATCGTATATGTGCGCCACTTTAGCGCACATTTAAAAGTGGAGGAGTGCCACAAGAATACCCGTCTTAAATGCCAGGTAACAAATGTGGCGGTTGATAGGTTGGTTTCCCACCCATCCTAGCAACCGCCACATATATTCTGAAAGTGGCGCATTCATACCGACTTCTGAAGAATGCGCCACCTTCAGAATAGGTCATAAAACAACCTTTTTGGTACTTAACACCCACTTGAGAATTGGGCCCTCAGTGACTGCTGATTTGGTTATAATACTTTTTCTCCCGGCAACCCCCAACATCCAAACATCAGTTAGACTTGGCCCCTCTGAATTGAAGGCCAGTGGCAGAGAGATGGAACACAATGGGAACATCGTTTTGGGATTCTAATAAAATACTCTTTTGGGAAAAAGGGATTCAGGGGACAAAATCTTTTACTGATTACCACAGATGCAATATAAGAGAAAGAAAAGCAATGGGAAAATTTGTTTTGCCACACCTAAAAAGAACAGACAGGGCGTTGTGTTTTGGGTCAGAGCACAATGGGAACAAAAGTGCAATTTAATTTTGCTCCCTTCACACTGCGTGGAAACAGGGTTTTGGGGTCATTTTTTTGGGCAAATCATTATGGCTATACCTGTTCAAAACACACTGGGAAGAGCCTTTTAGTTTCGAATGCCAACAAAACACATCCTAGGATTGCTATAGGGGAATTCATTGATTTACTTTAATTAAATATGCTAAGGATCTACACAGACAAACAGAATATTTTGCTATGGGGAAATAACTAGAACAATTCTTGAAACATGCAGGGCCTACTCAATCTATGGCTTTGGAGATAGTTTTACTTACAGGAGAGGCCTTGTAATGAGCATGAGGGAACAGCAGGACACCTCTGGGATAGCAAGGGTGTCAGTCCAGTATATTCCCCTCTGGCTCCTCCAAGGGTTTCCAGTCAGATTCCATGTCTCCTGGTCCCTGTCTCCAATGCAAGATTTGGGGCCTCTCTGCTTGGATGTTTCTCGCAAGAGTTCAGCAACAGGTTACCTCTCGGAATAATTGAAAAGGCCCAGTTCTAATGCAAACTGGTTTACTTACAGGCCAAATGACATCACAAACTTGTCATGATTCTCGCAAAAAGAATTGGTCCGTTTTCTCTACCCACCTGTGTGCTAATAGGACAAAGAGATGAGGGGTTTGAGTTAGGAAAGCTGTGGGGGGAGAAAGCTTCGTCATCCCAAACTGAGATGTGGGCTTGGCATGTTCAAAACTCTGAAAATCTATCAACATGGCAAGTACCCTAATTTTTCAAATCTCTGCAATGTATGGATATATTTTTCAGGACTACATTTCAAGGCAAATCCGATTATACTAACCTGAAGTCGGCACGCCATTCCTATGCAGAGATACGGCTCCTGAGTAAATGAAGAAAAAACAATCAGTGAAAAATGTCACTTCATAGTTACCATGTTAATTTTGTCCTTTAATTGCTGTACTGTGCAAATGTTATGCTATGCTATTTGATATTTGCATATCCCATGCTGCCATTAGTATGGCTTCGAAGCACTGCAGTGGGTGAACGCCCTAGGGGAGACCGCGGTCTGTGCAAGCATGTAAATAGAGGAGCGGAGCATTACAAAGCGAGTGAACAGTAAATGACATTCTGTGATAAGCAGAAAAGACTAGGTTGAATTATTTTAAATCATGCAGCGCACATTGAAATGGCATAGGGAGAGACTCCCGCTGTCATGTTGTGGGACTCAGCTGTCTTCTATGTGTTGCGATGCAAGAGAGGGCACAGTATTGTAAATAATCTATCAATCCCTAGGGTAACTGTCTACAGTTAAGAGCTCTGCTATACTTTACATGCAGAACACATGCACCAATGGCCAATCTGATATTAACATGCGCAGCTTTCAGATAAGAAAAACTGTTACCACCAGTGTAGGTCCTCTTGTCTGTACCACCTCTTTGTTGCATTAAGAATGTAGTATATTAGATTCAAACGGGTTGGTGTTAATGCATGGTCAGCTAGAGGAATGCTGAGATAGTCGCCTGTATCCTTGCCAGCCTCCAGGCCGCCCAGTCCTCTGGATAGAGACCGCTCACTACCCCCCTCGTTGACGCACCCGGCCGAGTCCCCTGAATGTCCAATCCCGCCTGGAAGTGCTGGCTGCCCAATCCTTTCGCTTAGTGAGGTAGTGGAATAGAGAGGCATATGTTAGGCAAGTCTGCTTTCATAATATTCAGAAGCCGGTGGGCTCTGTGAGGTAGGTTAAGAGAGATTTGATACATTGAATTCAGGTAACAGGGTGGTTCTGGGGGTGGGGGGACTCGAATAGTTCATGTTGGGAGAGCCTGAATCCATTCAGTGATATTAGCTGGCTCCTGTCGCAGCGGTCAGCTCTGAAACGATTAAGTAAGAAGCTGATGGATTGGTAATGTAGGTTGCGGGAGGAAGTGTAGGTGCTAGGGTTTGATGGGTAGGTCAGTTTAGGTTTGCAGGGTGGGCGGGGAAGAACCAGGTTTTAAGTGCTTTCCTGAAGATCAGGTGGACCGCTATAAAGCAGATGTTTACAGGGAGAGAGTTCCAAATTGTGTGAGCTTGCACTGAAAAGGAGGTGCCCCCAGTACCAGTTGATCTGGTTACTAGAATTATAAGTAGAAGTGCTGAGCCAAATGTGAGTCTTCTGTTTGATATGTAGCGAGTAAACATTTGCTGCAGGTATTGCAGCACTTTATTGTAGAGAGCTCGGTGGGTGATACTCATCGCTTTGAAGGTAGCGCATCGACCGATTGTAAGCCAATGGAGAGCTCACAGGGCCAGCGAGATGTGCTTTCTAGGCCCTAAGGCTAGGAACCTCACAGCAGTATTTTGCACTTGTTGGAGTTTTCTCACATGTGAGGCAGGGGCTCCTAAGTTTAGTGCATTGACATAGTCTAGGCTTGAAAGTATGATTGGAATGATTGTGGTAACTCTGTGTTGAAAGGTCAGGGCAGGAAAAATGCAGCAGACGATTCGGATTTGCAGAAAACAGCTTTTTACAACTGAGTTGATGTAAGGTGACAGAGTCAGGTTGGAGTCCATGAGGCACCAAGATATTTAATTGTGTTAGAGGTGGAGTGTGGTGGGCCCAGAGAGATGGGGAAACAGGGGATGGCTTTAAGGAAGAGTGCAGGTTTTACACATAGCATGATCTCGGTTTTGCCTTTGTTGAGTAGCATGTGGTTGGCTGTCATCCAGCGTTCAATCTCGGAGAGGCAGGTTGCGAGACCGGGGGAGTTAGAGGAAAGGTTACTAGAGATTTTGAAGATGAGTTGGGTGTCGTCAGCGTAGTTACAGCATGATAAACCATGAGATTGATTGAAGGCTGGAAGTGGGCTCATGTAGCGGTTGAAGAGGAGGGGGGAGAGAGAGAGGCACCTTCCAGCACACTGTGAAGGACTGGGTGGAGCTGTGAGGAGAACGGAGGTAAGTGTACAATTTGTGATCTGTTGGAGTGGAAGGAGGCAATCCAGTTCAGAACTAGATCTCTGATGTCTAGGGTGTGTAGTCTCTCTGTGAAGATGGTGTGATCTATGGTATTGAATGCTGCTGAGGGATCTAGCAAGATTAGGGTGGTGCAGACGTCTGAGTCAGTGTGTCTGGTTAGGTTGTCCCAGATGGAAAACCAGTAAGATTCAGTTCCACTTAATTGTCTGAAACCTGATTGAGCAGTATGTAGGATCTTGTTAGGTCCTGAAAAAAAGCGTATAGTTTTAAGTATGCCACTTGGTCCGCTAGTTTGGCTATGTAGCAATGTTTAGAGATGGGTCTGTAATTGGTCAGGCCATGAGGGTCAAGGGAATACTTTTTGAGAAGAGGCTTGATGAAGGAGGTTTTAAATTCTGCTGGGAAGATGGCGGAAAGTGAGTGAAGAGTTGATGATGAGTTGTGCGATATTGCCAACATAAGTGGAGGACAGGATTTCTTTGAGCATGGGGTTGGGGAGGGGGGGCAAGAGAGTGGTGAAGAGAAGAAAAGTGGAAGGGTAGATGGTGGTTCTGATACGGGGTGATATAGCGTGGGAGGTTGGGGGGGATGAGATTTTAGAAAGGATAGAAGCATGTCTCTCTTGGGATTTGTTGTGGAAGTGGTCTGTGAGAGAGTCACAGAGGGATTGCAGGATGAGTTGGTGGATCATGCACAGGCGTTGAATTGGGCAATGAGCTTAATGAATTCCATGGTTGGGTGTGGGGCTTTGGAGATTCTGTTCCAGTAATAGGATTTTTTGGCTTTGTGGATTTCTGCATGATAGTGTTTGAGCTGGGAGACATAGACAAGTCTGTTGGGTATAGATTGGTTTGAAGACCATCTATGCCCCAGAATATGGTTCAAGGTTTTTCCGTTTTTTGACAGCTGGTGAGAACCATCTGGTGAATGGCATTTTCTGTTTGAGAAAGACCTGAGAGGTGAGGTGGAGTTGAGTGCTTCGGAGAGCCAGTTTTCAAAGTAAGGGTTGGTGACCTGTGCGCCAGGGAGAGAGGAAGGGAGGTCTGAGACAGGTAGTATCTGTGCCAGGTCAGGGGTCACTTCAATTTCTTTCCAGATGCAGGAATGTGTTTGTGGTCCTGAGGCTGCCAGAGGGGAGGGAGAGTCCCACGAGGATAGGCCGATAAGCATTTTCATACATTCATTTACTCACCCACCTTCATGTTGTTCATGGTACCAGGCCAATAGTTACATGCTATGCCAGAACATGTTATTTAGTAAGGAATTGCCACTTTTGCAAAACATTGGGGGTTGCATTAGAAGTAATGACTTTGGTGGCCCCAGACAGGGTATTCCGTTGGTGTTACCACCACAGTAAGCATACTTTTAGTTGCCTGTAAACAAGAGCACTTTGGCAACCGAGGGACATGGTGCCTCTATGGGGATGATTCAGCCCTTATAAGGGCCATTACATTTATTAATAATAACAAGTATGGTAACAGCACTTAGAAACGAGAGAAGAACACCCCACACCTAGATGGAGAAAACATGTGCACTTAACGTCCTTCTAGTTCTTTACAATTATGAAACAACTTAAACTACTTGCCTCCTTTTTATACAAGGATGCAAATCGTATTGCATGGTGTACTACCTTTATGCAACCACAATGACTCAGAATGTATATTGTGTGTATATGGTCCACCTTTTTATTTCCCCCCAAAAACGTTATTTTCGATTTTTTAACCGTGTTACTTACACCTTTTTAGTTACAAAATCATTTCAGAAATACTCATCACAAGAAATGTCAATAAGTCACACAAACTTGTAAGATTCAAATTAACCTTTTGTGCAGCCGCCATATTATCATTTCCCACCTGCACTGAAACCAAACATGCCAGGTTTGCCAGTGTTTTTGTCCCTCCATTTCAATACACTGAGTCATTTCTCCTCCACTTTTAGTACTTCTCAGATGTGGCCCAGCAAAGTAAACCGTTGTTCCACTTCTGCAGCCAATTAGGGCGCCACAATTCACTGAAATATGAGAAGAGGGTGAGATAAGAGCCTTTGAAGCTTTAACAAAATAAATACTGTGCATATGCTAATATAGCAAGTCTCCGGTCCTGGGACTGAATGTTTGCAAGATGCCTGGCTCTCATTTAGGATGCTTCTTATACCACCCGCATCAACACAATACTACAGGGCACATAGTGGCCATCTTGGTGAGGTCTGATGCGGCCGACAAAGTGGCCATCATGGTGTGGGCAGGGAATTTTTGTGGGGAAGTGGATGCTGGCTAGATAACACTGCATCCCCAAGGCTGCCACAGATGCCCTGGAAGTAAGGTATTGTGGTGGCTCCGAACAGGCAGGAGAATCCTGACAGGGGTCCAGAGTATAAAGAGGAGTGGACCCAAGACACAGCCTTGTGGAACACCAACAGTTAGAGGAGTGGGCTGAGAGACGTTGTTGCTCCAGGAATGATGTCATCTTTGATGTCCTTGGTGTTAGTCTTAGCAGTACACAGTGATGGCACGAGTTATGGTTGCTTAGCTTACCATAACGGGCACATTTTGGAGGTCTTTTGGTTTTCCTTGTAACCATTACGTCCCTTTAACAAAGATTTTTCACTGAATTTCATAGGTTTTTAATAGTGCAACTTTACCATAACATCCCTTTTAATAATGTTTTTTCAGTGATATATATATAATATATTTCACCATGATTAGTCACTCCTTTATTTAGGAATTATATACTTCGCTGTTTGGTTTGCTACTGACCCACATTCATTGGTTTGTAGAAGTGTGGGGGATGAGTAGGCGTTTTAGCCTCCGCTCATTCTTGTACCTATGTAGGACAGAATTCAATTTGTCACACTCATGGGCAACGCTTGGGATTTAGATCAGATTGTGCCTACAGCTTAGTCAGCCAAAATGAGAGTGTGCATTTAATGTTATTTTCTTATTTTTTTAAAATTAAAATGTTCATTGCTAGGACATTTGTTAATTGTTACAATGTCCCTCACAATGAGTATAGTGCACAACCCGGAACAGTTTGCCTGCACCCACTCTGTGAGAGATTCGGTCTCCCACATGGAAGTAAGGTTAGGAAGACTGCACTGCTAGGAAACCTTCAAACATTACTAGGTGATGCAGGGATTCCATTTGAATGGAGACTCACAAAACCTCCAATGTGGGGGAAGGCAGCATCTCAGGTGGTGATCAGCATAGACTCCACATCCCCAAGGACATAGTCAAGCCTGCTAAGGTGGGGAGTAAACCTTTTGAGGCATTTGCACATCAGCTCTTAGAGTCACAATATGGATAGGCTGCAGGTAACACAATTGACACAACCCAGGGCATAACTAATTCAGACACTTGTGAGAATTCTCTCTAAAGAGCAAGATCGAGTTAGACCAGTGTTTAGGGAATATGAAGGACACCAAGCCTGTGGTGTCGGAGAAGGCAGCAGGCAGGTACGTGAACACTCACGTCCACAAAAATGCTACAGCCCTTGCACCTAAATCAGAGACAACTGATTACGATAAACACAAGGAGGGAAATAACAGAGGTTCTGATCCTTCAACCAAGAAAGATCCATAAAAACCCAAAGAGAGATCCCAGTCTGTGAGGAATTTGACCATCCGCACGGTGGGTGTGCGCTCACCTGGGCTTTTTTGAAATTTTATATGAAATTGAATGATGGTAGATCAACCTCTGGAAGATGTGTGGGGCTAAACTGCACACATTTCCCTATGCTCACTGCACAACATACACATAGGCCTGTGTACTCAGAGTGGACACAGCTTACAGGTGCAGTCCTCCCTGTCACATTTAGTTGGACTGTGACACTGTGAGAAACCTGAAGTTGTCTCATCCGCTAGTCCCCGGGGTTCTGAAATCCAGGTGGCCAGGACATGGCCATCACTTTTGGATCCAGTTCCTGGGGGTGGACCAGTGCGGGAGGATCACCTGGATGAGGGGACTTTGGGGAGTGGAGAGGGGACACCAGAAGGTGAGATGCAGTATACCCTTCACTGTACCCAGGGTAAAAAAAAAGGAAGAGCAGGGGGTGCCAGCTTCCCCTACCTTGCGGCCCTACTCTGGAATTCCCTCCCCACTGCCCTGTGAGCTGAACCTTCTCTGACCACCTTCCGTAAAACCTTGAAAACCACCCTGTTTGCTTGATTCTGTACCATCTCTCATTTACACTCGCCATATGTATACCTGACCTGTGTACGCCTCTATGCATATTATGTGTTACGCCTATGTCCCCAATCTGTAACTTATGCATAATGTAACTAAGTTGTCTGCAAGTAACAGCGCCACAATGCCCTTGGGCTGCCTGAGCGCTATACAAAAATAACACCCTTTACCCATCCTACTAAGTAGAATACCTATGAACTTAACACACGCCCCCCTTCCAGACACAAATACCTTCTCACTGACAGCTCACCGTGAGCGAAAACGGACTAACACCAGAGCTGTATACCTGAAATGTTCCAATACATTGGTCAGCCAACATCAGGCCATTACTGATCATTACACACACCCGGCTTCCATCACACTTCCCCACATGGATAAAAGGAGGAGCACGAAAGCACACTCTGAGCGAGGCAAAGCACCCGAAGAAACAGTTGTTCCAAAATGTCAGATTAATACGAGGAGAAAGGCAGCGAGATCAGAGAGGGTTCCAAGGAGGGAAGAGCCCTTGACCTTTTCAGAATGTTACTTTCGTGAACCTTGGAAAGTAAGAAACATAAGAGCAGGAACTAAAGCTGAACAAACCTGCATTGTGTGTCAGAGGTAACAGGGGCTGTCCCGCGTCGATAACCAAGGTGGGGAGGAGCAGCTGCCGCCATGGTACTGTCCTTGGCTCCTACAACAAAGAAGTGCCAGTAAAGACAGCACAGCCTGTAAGTCGGCGAGACTGATACTCAACCAGCCTGTATTAGAACCAAGGTTGCAAGCAGCAATATTGCATGAAGAAATCTAAAGAGAATAGCGTGTGAAACGTGTGTGATGAACGACACAAATATCATTGAAAACCAGAGGAGTGAATGGACTTTGGGAGGCCAAATAAGATACCATGGGCAGAGTGGTCCAGCCCCACGTGGGTGCTCACTCAAAGGTCTCTGTCAGGTATCCAATTAATTGGCAACTATTAAAAGGGGAATTTTGAGGAGATGGAAGTGGACCTGCAAATGGTCGAGCTAAATCCTGTGCACATTCAAAAGCCTTTGATAGTTGAATGCGTGCTACAATTGGTCCGAGCCCAGCTAAGGGAGACTAATTGTGACGGAGAAAGGATCTGAATTGAGAGTCACCCACAAAAGAGTATTCTCTAAACATTGGAAAAGGGGGATCTGAGCCCGGAGGAGAGGGAGCCACGATACGGACTGTGATATAAAAAGGGATCTGAACCCGGCTGAGGGGGTTTGAGGGTAAGACACCCAAATTGAACACTCGAAAGAGAAGAGCGACTTTTGTGTTTATTTTGTTCTTGTACATCAGGCCCTCTGAGTCAAGAGACTTTTGAAAAGCAAAGAGACTTGCATCACAGAAGGCCCTGATGCTGGTAATGGAACTGTCCTCGTGCCGAAGAAGCCAGAATGTGCGCTTTTCTCAAGTGAACCGCCTTGTCACATGCTGAAAACCTGTGGAAGGGAGGCCAACGGCCTGAAAATCCTGACATCATTTTGTGAACACTTCTTTGTTTTTCATGAACACTACCCCTCACTATGTATGTTTAGCGGTAAGGATTGGCAATAGTTTTTTTTTAGTATAGGCCCTTTTGTTTTGACAAGACTCCACTAGGACTGCATTATTATTGTTTGATCGTCGCAGCTTGCTCCCATCCGTAGATTTAGGTTTAGATAGGCGTTTATCACACCCTTGTTAAAGTTCAATAAGCACCCTTGAACTGTGGTCACTTGGGTCTGTCTTACTGTTGATACCTTGCCTTCCTTACAACACCCAGGAGTGCATAAATGCATCTCAAAAGGGGGAGGGTAAAACCTTCTTCCTGCCATGGCCATCCTAATTAAATAACAAAGGCTCCATGGATCCCCCCTGTCTATTTTCAGTTCTGCTGGTAGCAGCCTTGCATACTAAATAGAGTTAATTCAAGCAGGCCCACAGGAGTCCTGGTTGCAGGAGTGAGTGACAAAAGAGACAGGAAACCCCCAACACCTTTGATAGGCATCTGTGTCAACCTGAAGCCAGCTCCCGTCCCTCAGTATGAAGGGCAGTGAAGTGTAATGTCTGGTACATGTGTTTACAGTAGGCAACCCCCACAGGGGGACCCCGTTCAGAGGGTAGAAGTATGTGATTTGATGGAGACAGAAACTCTGTTCTTGCCACAACTTCAAGGGAGACCTGCCTTTAATCAGGAACCACAGAGCGATCAATTAATCTGACAGACCCTTTGCTCCACAACAGACAGGAAGATGGGGGGGGACTTAGTAGTACATATTTTCACCCCTTTACCTTCCCTATATAACAGAAGATTATTGGTGGGGACCCAGGATTGGTTCATTAATGTAGGCTTAGTCTACACCAATCACTGTGGTCCATTTGGCTTTAAAAGATGGTCGAGCCCCTCTTTTGGCAGATCATCTGAAGACTTTGCAAGGAGTAACAAGAAGAACTCATTTGGACCCTGGCTGAAGGCACAGTCTGTCTTACAGCTTCCGCCAGTGAACAAAGGGCAGAATTTCCAAAGAGGGAAGCAAGATCCCTCCCATAAACATCGCCCAGGGAACAGAGAGACACTGAATCCAGAGGACCTTCAAGCAGATCCAGAACCAGTACCCAGCCAGCACACACCGTACCCTGCTAGGTATTAGGTCAATAGACCTTTTTTAAAAGAAATGAAGAAAAAAAAACTATTTAGAGAGACCGCTCTGTGACCGCACAGAGTGGTCTTTCTAAATCTAATGCCAGCCCCTGCAACTCACACAAGTGCATGCAGGGGCTGACAGGCATGCAGGGCCCGGAAGCCGCCATGACGGAGAACAGGTACGTTCATGTATGTGTGTGTTTGTGTGTGTGTTGGGTGTATGTTTGTGTGTGTGTGTGCATTTTGGAGAGGATCTTGGGTGGAGCAGGAGGCGGCGGGGCTGCGGGAGGGAGGTTTGGGGGTGAAACCCCCCAATTTGGACTCAAACCAGGAAAAGAGGGTGGAGGGTGGCGGTGGGTGTGGTGTGGAAATGTGATTATTTCCATTTTTGTAGGCCGCCTAAAATCATCTGAATAAAATCGGTCCTTTGGTTAGGTGCCCTACAAACATAATACTGACATAGAACCCCCTGATAGGCTCTGCAAGCAAGCTTCCTAGGTGGGAAGTGTCAGAGAGTCTCTGAACCAAAACAAGAAAAAGGCTGTTGCCTACAACACTCTCCTCAGCTTTCGGCCATCCACCTTAAAGGATGACACATGCCTAGTGAAGAAGCTAGGATGAGTGCATCGACAAGGATCAACCAGCGTCCGCCTTGTTGACATTCTTTAGCCAGTTGAGCCCCTCGAGTTGCAACCGACTGCACCACTGACTTGTCAAACTGCAGTCGCTAATGTTGTCCGAGATGCCTCCACCAGTGCTTCAGCCCCACCAACTAGCACTGAGACACCGATTCCTGACCCAGAGCTGCTGTGTAGACCAGCCTGCAGCCGTTCATCCAGCCTTGCTCGCCGAACTGCCTGCCGCCTGATACCCGCAGCGGTCTCCCACCATGAACTCGGTCACAGAAGCTGCAAAATGCCCTGAAACTGACTCAAACCTGTCGAGCACCAAGAACTTCTACAAGCAAAAGGTGCCTTGTGGTTCTGTCCACCTGGTCCTTCTCCAAAGGCCCCTACTGACATTTTATGACCCATTGCTCCCTTTGTGCTGAAAGCAAGAATGCTTGAACTATTGTGATTTATTACTTCACTGATTACCCTCCTGTCAGTATCCAGAGTGCATCCCCTTTCCTTCTTGAAGTTTCAAGAATATCAGTGCTAGAGGTGCAGTTGTCTGTCCTCTGCATTCCTTTACAGGGTGGGTTGTATTTTGTAGTGCGCTAGAACTGTCTGCTGAATAATATTAAAGTAGATATATTATTTTACAACCTCGACTGGCCAATCCCTTTATCACTGGGTGATAATTGTATTTCCACAGTGTTGCAACTAATCAGCGATCCACAACCTTGCAGATATAAGCTTGCCAATCTGTCCACGTTACCAAAATTGGACAAGGAAATTTAGAATTTGCTTGTGTTTCCAATCTGTTTGGGTCCCTTCGGATGTACTAGAGGTGTGGGGCTGATGGATGGTTTAGAAACTGATATTCATCCCTGGACCACTGGTACCCCGGATGTTGATTTGTCACACAGACTTGGGTAGGGCAACTCCCACTGGGAAGCAGATTGTGTGCACCTCTAGCACTGAGGCAATCACACACTCTACAACCAGGGGTTGTTGCCAGTGTGGTGATTTGACACATAGGAAGGGTGATCCGTCCTACACGCAGAAGCCCCATCATGCCACTGTGACTGTGGGCCACCTGGTAGAGAAGGGGACCACCGTCAGTTTGGGCATCTTAACAGATGAATTCCCACTAGGCCAGGGAGTGGCTGAAAGTTCCCTCACTCTGAATGGGAACACTACCAGGTCCTTTGAGGGGGCCCCTGTCCCCAAAATAACTCAGATATTTCTGGGCCAGATCTGCAGAAATAGGGAAACGTCTCCCAACTTAATTGCACTGCTGCTAGTGTCACAGCAGTCAGGCATATGGTGAAGGCAGGATAGTATGGCGAAGGACCAAACCTGCAGGTAAGTGGTTTGAAATGATCACGTACTGTCCCTTGAAAACAATAGGTCTTAGTTGGAGGAGTGAAACCTCCCTGCACCATGTTGCCATCAAGAACTACATTCCAATAGGGTGTCTGTTGGGTAATCGCCTCCCTGATCCAGAGATAGCCAGGGCAGTTACTGTAGCAAAAGCTCTGGAAGCAGCAAAGCAGGGAGCACTGTAATATTGTGGCCCTGATGCTTCCTACACAAGAGACTGCAAGGGATTGGTGACCCTGTAGCTTCCTATCCAAGCCCGAAGTCCCCTAATGCATTAACTCTTGAGAGAGAGCTCCCAGTGGCCACCGAGTTGACTATTGGGATAGCACCGGGTTCAGTGGTCTTAGGGTTACCTACTGTCATAGAAAAAGAACCTGACATGGCGAACAGGGTAGTTTCAGACCTGAAGGGCCTGCTAGAACTGGAAGAGTTGTCTTCACCTAGAATAACTTGTCAGGTTGATTATTGCCAGAAACAGGAGATCTGTTCTACTCTAACCAGTCTTTTGAGGCAGACCATTGAGTGGCGGTCCTGAACCACTCCAACACCGGGAACAGGTGCAGCTAGAAAGGCCTGGCCTATTTCAAGAACAGTAGGATTCCTCAGATGGAGAGTGCCAGAGACTAGTCTCACTGGTAACTTCCAGTCCAGGCCTAAATTCCTCTGAGGCTCCTAGTCTTGCAAGTGAGGGCTCAGTGTCAACTGGGGTGACTATGGAGATAGCACCAGATTCAGTGATCTCAGGGTTTCCTTCGGGCAAACAGGAGAAACCTGCAATCTCCCCTGTCTCTGGTTCATTCAGGTGCTGACATATTGTTCCAAATGTGTCCTTCACTCACTGGTGTGGCACTTGCGACCCTGAAAGTCTGCTACTCCCTCCCAGCACTGTCATGTGAGCCTGACATTGCTGAGCTGTGTAAGCGCCTAGCAAGAAAACAATAAATAAATGTAAGCCTGACTCTCACGTAAGCTACACTCATGCATTCCAAGCTACTCTTGCTCTCCACCCAAGTGCCCTCCGATGGCATGCATTTCATCCACCCAGTTCAAAAGGAAGACACTGACCAGTGTGTCACCCACATCCCCGGATCTCTTCTGCTCCTCTCAGCAAAATCAGGCAAGTGTAACTCTACCACCATCTCCCTTCAGGAAAATCAAGAGTCTTGTGTGTCTCACAACAAGCCAGGTTGCAGCTTCTCAAAGGGATTCCCTCTCCCAAGCTCACACCAGATGTCACTTGTGTGCTTGCCCACTTCAAATCTCTGTGTACGCAAATCATACATTAGTTCTAACTCTGATTCCCTGCTCACTCCCTACCCTTTTCCTAACCAGCTACTCTAACTCCATTCCAATTAGACCCCCGCCCCCATTTGCCACGTTTCCTAAGATTGCCTCCAGCAATGTTGCCCCTTGAAAGCTGCCTAGGGCTGGAAAAGTGCTTCAGCCACATATCCACCTTTAGGCCATGTGGTCAGGCACCGGTCAGACTTTAGAAAAAAGTTTATTTGAAGTTTGTGTTGTTCGAATCACCTGACATTCGGTTGATTTGAGTGTCTATCTAATAAGTTAATCCTAACGTACTAATAACATAACAAATGAACTCTGCCGCAATTCTGATAGCAGTTCCTAGATTTTCCCAACTATCAGCCTCATTCTGAGGATAGCGGTAAAATTAAAAACATACCGTATTTTAAATAATTCCATTTTTAGATTGGGCTATTACCATGAGCCAAAACTATTGCCTTGGAGTACAAGTAGGAGGGAGATGACTTGTGAGGAGGGAGATACAGCTTATTTACCCACCCTTTGACTGCCCATGGTCATGCTTATAGCTATGGCTATTCCTACCCACTCGTTGCCCCTACCTGCCCAAAACACATCCCCCTGGGATCTCTTTGAGAACGCTCTATCAAGTAGTAGAATCAAGCTTTAACCTGCCAGTGTTTTTCTAAGCAGTCTCCAGAGAGTTAATGACTTAATATCAGCTGAAAATGGCTACTGGTGTAATAACAATGTTGTAACAAAGTGTGGAATTCAGCTTCTTGATATATATCTTTCCCCTGCGCGGATGCCCAATTAAAAGCCAACAAAGCCAACAATGTTGGCTTGAGGTATAAGATAGGCATTTGCCAGGTACTGAAATCATATCACTTACCATCTTCATTCATTCACTGTCTGCGGCTGCCCCGCTCCCACCTACAGTCATCTGGGCCACGGTTCCAGTGCCTGTCTGATGCGGCACTCTGAGGCCACGCCCCCTCTCAGGCTCTTACGCCCAGCCCCAGTGAAGTACGGCCAAGTATCACTGGGCTGTTTGCGGCTGTCGGGGCATGAAAGCAGCCCGCTCCGCCTCTTCTCTTGTGTCTCTCTGTCATTTATGATGTCTGTGACTTTCTTCTCACCAGGCTACACCCATCTCAGTTTTTCCATTTAGGCCCTTGCGCTACTCCTTTGTTTCCATCTTCTGCCCATGCCTGTGCCGCCTCCTTCTGCATTTTCGGGTACTTGTCTAACTAACAACTTTGTGGTGCTTGTTTTCTCTCCTCCCTTGCACATCTTTTCATACATCCTGTTCTTACTCTTTCTTCTGTACTTTCATGCCCTTTCTGCCCCTATTGAATCCCCTATTCCTTCTTTCGTTTTTACAATTCCTCTACTTATGCTACTCCTGTTTCATTCTGCAACCTTAACAATTTCATATATCCTACCTCTTTCTAAGTCCTCATCTCCTTTCAACATTGGCCTCTGTAATACGCGTTACATTTGTAATTAGGCTCATTATCTCGTAATACTTTCCTTCATCTCAACTTACATTTCCTTTGCCTTACAGAAACATGGCTTAACCCATCCAACCTCATCACCCTATGCTGCTCTGTTTTCCGCTTCTTCTACTTTATCCTCACACCCACTTGCGCTTTTCTATTGCTTTTCTATTGATTTACCGCCTCCCTTCCCCTCCGAACTCTTTTGCGCTGATCTTGACCTCCTGCTATCTTCTCTTTTCCCTCTAAAAACTCCATTGTTCCTTCTGGGTGATTTTAACCTCCATCTATCTACTACCCACTCTCAGCTCCACTCCTAGCAGTTTCTGATTCTTATCAACTATCGTAAGTTTCCACCTCTCCTTCTCAATTCTCTGGTTCATCCTTGGATCCAATGTTCTCTTCCTCTTTATCTCTTACTCTGACCTTTCCCTTATATTCTTCTGATCATTCCCTTCTTTCCTTTTTGCTTATTCCTTCTTCCCCACCCTCTTCTCCCGCCTCTTCCTCTACTTTCTTCCATCGAGACCTGCGGTCCTTTGATACTTTATTATTCATTTCCTTTCTCAGATCCTCTCTCTGTTCTCCCAACACTTTATCTTCCTTTCCAGTCGATTCTATTGCTTCCCTTTTTTTTTCTACAATTCTTAAGGCTCTCGATTTTCTGTATGCTTCATCTCCCTTTTTGCCTTTGCATAAGTCACCTCAACCTTGGCTTACCCCAGCTCTCTGTTCCTCGCACTGCATTCTGCATCACGCTGAACATCGCTGCAGGAAGTCTAAATCCCACTTTTACCTTTCCTTTCCAAACTATTGGAGTGCATCTCTCAAGTCTCCTCGCACATTAGCGCTGCTTCTCTTCTTCCACTCTGTCAATCTGGCTTTTGCTCTTTTCATTCCACTGAAACTGCTCTTGTCTCGGTATGCGACTCACTGCTCTCTGCTCATCACTCTACGCAGTCTTCTCTCCTTGTTCTGCTCGACTTGTCAGCCACCTTTGACACTGTCGAGGACTCTCTTCTTCTTCACACTCTCTCTCTGGCCTTGGTTTCCTGGCTCAGTTTTAAACTGGTTCACCTCGATCTTACTGATCACACCTACTCAGTATCTTGGGCTGGCTCAATCTGTCCTGTTCTCCCTCGTCATTACAGTGTGCCTCATGGCTCTGTCCTAGGCCCCCTAATTTGTTTCTCTCTACACCATTCCTCTTACCTCCCTCACCTCTTCCTTTGGTTTCCCTCATCACTTCTATGCTGACGATACTCTGATCTTTCTTTCTCCTTGTTTTCCCCTTCTATTTACTGAACACTTACTTATTGCCTCCTTGCTGTTCAGTGCTGGATGACGGTGCACCACCTCCATCTTAACCCCTCGAAGATTGAAATTCTCTTGTTTCCTGCCTCCAGTGTTCCTCCTCCTTCTATCTCCTTTACTCCCTGACTTCTCTCCCAATTTCTTCTTCCGCCCGAAACCAGTTTTTGCCCGCTCCTATTGGTTCTATCTCTATGATATTCGTAACTCTAGACCTTTCCTTTCCTTCAATGCGTCTAAAATTCTTGTCTCCTCCTTGTTTTTATCTCATTGGTTTGTCTATTCTTCCCTTCTCCTTAATCTTCCTGCTACTCATATTGCTCCTCGTCTATAACTCATCAGTATGCCTTCTCTTCTCTCTATCCTCTCGTGACTCTATTTCCTCTGTATTGTCTGTCTGCACTGGCTCCCCTTTGAATCAAGTTTGCTATTTAATTTCCTCTGCCTGGTTTTAAAAGCATTCATGACCTCACTCCTCACTCCTCCTCTCGTATTTCTTTCTATGTTGCATCTCACTCCCTCCGTTCTCAATCCCTTTTTTTACTCACTGTTCCATGTCCCCATGTGCTAAACGCTGTTTCAGTTTTTTCCCTACTTGCCCCTAAACATTGGAATTCTCCTCTCCTTCCTCTTCACTTGTTCTCCTCTCTTACTCTCTTTCATTAATGGCTCAAAGCTCACTTGCTTACCTATTGATTTTGTCTATTCATTTTGATTCCACATGATTTGTACTGGCTTTTGTTTTTGTACAGTGCTTTGCCCAGGTAATCACTCGATTTTCCAGCTGTGGGGAACTTATGGTTAGGTAGTACATTTATATCAGTGCCTATCAAATGCTTATCCCATACTTACACAAAAGCCCAAACTATTGGTTTTGCCAATGCTTGTTTAAAATACTGCTTAATTAGGAACAGGGATCACATGGGATATTTATAGCATTGGATACATAGAACGTACTTCAAGGGGTAAGTAGACCACATGTCCACCATATAGTACTTACAAGTTACACCATGATGTAAATATCCCATGTGATCCCAATTCACAATCAGCTGATTATGTTATGTTAAGTTGTCTTATACCATGCACCGTTACCATTAGTATGTTCTCGAGGCTTTCACATGGCTCTGTAAGAATGAGGGCGGGTGTGTTAGTGAGGGAAGAGGGATAGATAGAGGTTGTGTTCTTCTGTTGATGCTTGCAGAACCAGGAGAAACTGCCATCTGTGCGTATCGGCTTTCTACTTGGGTTTAGATTGTGTGCACTAGCTTCTTGTATCTGGAAGGGTAAGGCCCAGTGTCTGGGACTGTTTGTTGTATGTGAATGCTTATGATATGATATGGCATTTGTAACACGCCTATACACACGTGTTTAAAGCGCGACGAGGCAAGGAAGGAGGAACAGAGGGAGGACAGAGACAACAATCTTACTAGGCCAAGTGGCATTGAGATTGTGCAAGGTCAGGGGAGAGTGGATGAGAAAAGTGCCAGTTGAAAAGGGAAGGGGCAGTGCTGTACATGATATCAAAACAATAACAAGAAGTGCGGCCAGCAGGTGGCAGGTGCAAGGGCAAGTGCAGACAGCAGGTGTCCAAAAGTGCAGGTAGGGGAACTGTAGGGTTACAGATACAGACCCAAGTGCAAGGGTTGCCGGGAGGAGGGCAGGTGTGCAACTGGGCGGGCTGGTACCTAGGCCCGAAATCAGAGGGTAGCCAGGTGACCAGTGCAGTATCAGACATGAACTCAGCAGGGAAGAGGAAGAGAGAAGGCAGAAGCAAAGAGGAAGGTCTTGAGGTGCTTCTGGAACCAGAGAGGGTTCTCCTCAAGTTTCCGGGAGGCAGGAAACCTGTTCCAGAGGGAGGCTCCAGCCAAAGAAAGAGATTTACCACCAACTCGTTGCTTGGAGAAGCGACTGCCCTGAGGGAGTTGGAGGTGGAGGAGCGAAGAGCTTGAGTAGAAAGGTATTTATGAAAAAAGAGTTGGAGGTATTGAGGACCCAGGCCCCAATGCCTTGTGGACAATGCAGAGGGTCTTGAACTTAATCCTTGCAGCCACTGGGAGCCAATGCAGAGATTTCAGTGCTGGAGATATACGATCCCTGGGCTTGAGGCCAAGGACAAGTCTCGCAGTCCTGTTCTGGATGGGTTGCGGAGGGTGGAGAGTAAAAGCTGGCAGATTTAGAAAGAGGTTGTTGCAGTAGTCCAGCCTAGAGAGAACCAGAGCTCTAGAGACATTAAGCTTCTGGGGGAAGGAGAGGAAAGCAAGAATACCTCTGAGGAGGTGCAGTTTGTAGTTTGACTTCTTAGAGATGTCAGAGATGTGAGGAGAAAAGGAGAGTGTGGAGTCAACCCAGAGGTTCTTAGCCTCACAGATGGGAGCAGGAAGAGGGCCGAGGGAGGCCAGCCAAAGATTGACAGGAAAGGAGGGTGCAAGTGTGCCGATGAGGAGAATCTCTGTCTTACTGGCATTAAGGCAGAGATCGTTGGTGGCACACCACTCCTGGATAGCAGACACACAGGCAGAGAAGAGAGAATGAGAAGAGGGGGCAGAGAGGAGCCTGAAAATGAGCTGGGTGTCATCCGCATAGCAATGAAAGTTGGAGCAGAGAGCGGCAATGCGGTGGGCAAGAGGTACCAGGTATTGGTTGAATAGCCAGGGAGAGAGGTTAGACCCCTGGGGAACACCACATGTAGAGAATGAGATAGAGGAAAGGAAGGACCCCAGTTGGACCTGAGAGGGTCGATCAGAGAGGAACGAGGTCAGTCAGGGCCTAGTGAGCCGGGCAGGAGGGGTCGGCTGAGATTTACTTGAGAAGAGGGTGCACAAGAGAGTGCTTCAGGGGGGGAAGGGAAGGCTCCAGGGGCAAAGGAGTGATTGCAGAAGTCAACCAGGGCAGGAGCCAGGGTGTCAATGTGGTCCTTGATGGTTTTGGAAGAACAGGGAAGAACCTGTTTTTGACGAGGCCTTCATAGATCGGACTTGTCTAGAAACCTTGTCAGGGGCAAACAGGGGAAAGGAAGCGAAAGAGGTATGAGAGGTGGCCACAGGGGGGCCAGAGGTCGAGGAGAGAGTGAAGGGAGGAGGAGTAGAGGATGAGAGGGTGGACAGGATGTCATCGGTATTAGAGAAGAAATGAGAAGCCAGGGCCGTGCAGGGGCCTGGGAGGGGACAAGAGAGGTGGTGGCTAAAGCAGGATTGGCCATCTCCTTGCATATTTTAAAGAGTTGGCTGAGTTGTTAGATGCCGCAGAGATGCCGGCTTGGATGTGGGCTCTCTTCTTAGTGCGGACAGAGAGACGTTATTGCCTTTGCAGCAAGCGGCAGTCCTGTTTGTCAGAGGATGCACAAGAAGCTAGCCATTTCCTCTCAGCCACCCTGCACTTGCGTTTAAGAGTGACGAGGTCAGAGTCATACCAGGAGTTGCACTTGGCTTTGGGCTTCAAGCGGAACCTCATGACAGGGGCAAGATCATCAAGAGTATCAAAGATAGAAGAGTGGAGCATGGAAAGGGCTGTGCCAGGATGTGAGTCAGCCAGAGGGGAAGGAGAGGGAGAGAAAGTGGCGGGAAAAGCCTTAACTGACACACACTTAATGGGTCGGATGACAGAGAAGGTAGGTGGCAGTGCTGGAGTTGGCTTGGCCTGAGGGGTAGCGAGGGAGAGATGGGAGGAAAGGAGAACGTGATCACTCCAGGAGAGAGGAGTGATGAGGGGGGTAGAGAGGGGAAGATCTGAAGAGATCAGAACATCCAGAGTGTGCCCTGCAGAGTGAGTCTGGCCAGAGGGGTGAATAGAAAGAGAGAGAGACTCACAGAGGTCGCAAAAGAGTCCAGGTGAGGGACAGGAAGCATCCAGGTGGATGGTAAAGTCTCCAAGAAGGAGGAGTTGAGTGGTTGAGGCCAGGAGGGAGGAGGAGAGGTCCGCCCACTCAGAGAGGAAGGAGGTGATCTGACCAGGTGGCCAATAGATAGTAGCCAGGGTAAGAGAGTGTCCAGGAGAGAAAGAGAGCCTGCAGACAAGGCATTCGAAAGAGGAGTAGGCCTGCATAGGAATGACAGAAGCAGGAATCCACTCTGGGAAGATCAAGGTTACACCCCCTCCGGAATGGTTGGATCTGGGAGCAGAGAGGATCTTGTAGCCAGCAGTCAGGAGAGTGTCAAAGCTTGTGACATAACTGGCCGTGAACCATGTCTCGATGAGACCGAGGACATTGAGATCAAATTCTTCCACGAGGCGGCAGATGTCAGAGGATTGTTTGACAGCTGAGCGATAGTTGAGAGGGGCAATATGGAGAAGGTTGCCAACATTGAAAGACTTCCGGGCAGGGGTACAAATCAGAGGCACGCCCTGTGGAGGTGTAGAAGGAGCTGTGGGGGGTGGCAGAAGATGGAGGAGAGGGAAAGGTAGCCAAGGAGGAGGCCGAGGGGGGAAGCAAGGTAGCCGAAGAAACGAGAGAAGGGACAGCAGGAGAAGAAGGTAATTGATGGAAGTGCAGGAAGCGTCTATCAAAGAGGAGTAGATTGGCCTGAGGGCCTTGGACCAAGACGGTGCCATTCAGGTAAACATTAATGATGATCTTAGAGGAGTGTAAGGGGGCCAGGAGGGCCTCCCAACCGGTGCCACCATTAATGGGAGAAGAAGAGAAAGGAGAGAGCACAGAGACATTTGAAGTGAAGAGTCCATAGGTCTGGCGAGGGAACGACAAAGAGGATGTCAGTGAGGGTCTGTCTGGAGGAAGCACTGGTATAGGTGTCAGCGATAGGGAGGCCTGGGTTGGAGACCAGGATATCCTTTTTGAACTTCTTCCTACCAGATTTAGTGAGAAGAGCAGGATAGTTGCTAGAGAAGCAGTTTGAAAAGATAGGAGAGCCAGAGAGCACCATAGATTAGGTGGGGGAAGAGGAGAGAGGAAGATGGATGGAGGGGAAAGATGGGGGGAGACACTAGAGGAGGACAAAAGGAGGGGTGCAAGCAGACGAGACAGAAAGGGACAAGACAATAGTGGATGACTGACTAAGTAGACAAGAGCTCAGATGGAAGAGCAGGCAGAAAAGAAGGCAGTCTGGTAAGCAAATCAGGTTACATGGGCATCAGGAACAGAGCAGTCATTAAAAAAATAATCTAGAGAATCTAGGGGCATGACAGAACACAGAACAATATACAAAAGAACAAAGCAGTCGACAAATGTAAACCTCGAAGAAGGAAGAATGCAGCAGAACACAAAGCAATATAATGCAGTGAGGGGGGAGCCGGCATACACACACTGCGGCGCGAGAATAAAACTTTTACAAATGCACAACTTACTGTGCCACTGAGCACCTGTCCTCACCTCAGCTCCTGAGAAGTTGGCGTTGCCTGAGGATGGTGGATGTTGGTGCATGCTTACCTGCTGTCTGGGCAGAGGTTCGGGCCTTGGGTCCCCCTGGTCCGAACAGGTCCAAACAGGAATTGGCCTTTTCTTCGTCTGCCCTTCGCTTCAGAAGCCCGGGCGAGAGATGCCCTTGATCTAAGAGTTAAGAGCAGGAAGGAAGAAGCAGGGCTAAGAAGGATGGTGGTTGCACCTTCTCCCCATCTGCACAGGAAAAAAGGCTGCAGGGCTGCTTAAGTAGGGAAAAAGAGCGACAACCAGGAAGGCACCAGGTGGGCGGGGCTTAGGCCAGGTGGCCTAGATCCACTCACGGCGTAACAGGGGCCCCTGCAGCACCCACAGTGTGGGGGTCCCCGCTAGCACATGTACTGGGAGCGGGCCCCACTTGGAGAAAAAAAAAAGAAAAAAAATATTTTCTCAAAATCTTTGGGTTTTTTTTAAATTTCTTTTTGATATCACTCTGCCTACATAAAGACATTATTTCTGTAATAGAAATAATGTCTTTATGAGGGCACAGTGACTACAAAAAGAAACTTTCTTTTTGAAGTCCGAGGGCCCCCCACCCCATGACATGGAAGACCCCAGGCTGGAGGTCTCCATGTCATGGGCTGGGGGAGCCCCATGACTTCAAAAAGAAAGTTTATTTTTGTAGTCACTGTGCCTTCATAAAGAAATGATTTCTGTTATGGTTTGGTCCTTAACGGAAATAATTTCTTTATGAAGTCAGAGTGATTTAAAAAAGAAACTATTGGACGGCCACCAGGGGGCGCAGAGACTGCCATGTAATCTGCGTGAGCTCCGCCGCAACCGCCCCAAAAGATGGACTGAGCCCCCACTTTTTGGACCCCCCCACCGGAGAAAAAGCGTGAGGCAGCAGTAGGAATACCTCGCCCAACGCTGGGAAAAATTCAGAGCAAAAACGGACCCGGGATCCCGACAAACTCCGTGTTCTAAGCCGCGGCCGTCCGACCGGCGAGAAAGCAAAACTAAACACGTGCGCTGAAGGGCCTTCCCGGGCCACGAACTCGCAACAGAACCTACGCGGCCACGGAGGACCACGACCCTGAGCAGATATCGGACATACAGCATCGGATAACGGCTTCAGACCCACTCCTCGCCCCCCAAGTACCCCCCCGCTACCCCGGATCCCGATGGTCGAGAAAACCCGAGCCTCCGGAAAAGGGCGACACAACGGCGCTGAAACACCTAGCGCCGACCAACGGACCACCCAACGATCCACCCAGGAACCGAAACGGGGAGGCCCCCATCAGAGACGCCCCCAACCCCAGCATGCGACCCAACTGATACTATAACACACGCGTGGTATCTCCGACCCTGAGACTACTACGGAGCACACCATCCTGGTGAAACAGAAACCACATCAAACGGAGGGCAAGGCCCCTGGACACAGGGCGTGTGCCTCCTCAAACCACAATCGCCAGGCTCGCTCTCCTCGCCACCATCCTTGCAGTTCACCTCGAGAGCCCGAAACCCGCTGTGGCAACCGTCACACCACCGGAAGGTACCACCCCATGCACCCTGCAACGGCCCACTACAGAGGGTAAGGCCCCCAAAACCGGGGCCTGTGCCTCCTCTGCCTGTCGCTTTGCAGGAATCCCAACATCACCATCAAAGACCCGCATGGACTTTAAACATAAGCTCCAGCACTTCGTCTACGCTCCCACCCTTCCCGCCTTAACTGAACCAGCAATGGCGGACAACATCACTACGGGAAATGAACTCGCAGCGGCAACGAAAGGAGACATTGCTGCCCTTTTGGGCGAAATAAAGAACCTGGGCACCAACATAGGAGGCAAAATAGACAGGATCACCCAAAGACTCGACAGCATGGAAGACAGGCTGGAAGGGGTCGAAAATAACCAGACCTCAATCGACACACTGGAGATACAACTTGGACAGAGAATGGCGGACCTGGAACGGAAAGAAGAAGAGTTTAGACTCAAACTGGACGATTTGGAAAATAGAGAAAGAAGGAACAACATACGCATCTTTGGCATTCCTGAAAAGGAAGGGGAAACTGAGGCGGACCTCAAGGAAACACTCCACAACATTATTAAACTCCTCACGGCGGATGATGAAGTGGATGAACCCGTAACGGAACGAATACACAGGGCAGGAGGCCCTACAGGTGGCCCACGTTCGGTTCTTGCCCGATTCCACCGCTTCAGAGATAAAGCCAGGATCCTCGAGAAGGCCAGAAGGAGCGACGAGATCACTTTAGGCGGAGTACGAATCTCAATTTACCAGGATCTTTCCTCCCTGACTCTCGCTCTCAGGAGGATGTGTGGCCCACTCACGAAGATGCTCAAAGAAAAGAATACTCGATACAGGTGGGGCTACCCCTTCTCACTTTCATTCGAATACGACGGAACCAGATTCAGGCTGAGATCCGAGAAAGAAATACAAGCATGCATATCTAACCTCCTTGACACTCGGGGAGAGGAGGCTGGCCGGGGAGAATCACACGGAGAAGGACGAGAGTGGCGGATCCAGGGCCCCAGGAGAAAAAGAGTAAAGGGGTCGCGAAAGTTCCGGAGAGGCAATATCTCCCCAGAAGCAGATAACTGAATCCGAACGATACAGGTAAGACAGTTCCAATTACATATGCGAACGATGCACTGAGGCGATACGAACACGCATATTTTCCCTGACTCTAATGACTAAAATTAGGGGGGAACCATGGAGGGGCTCACTCCGGACAATAATGACTTCTTTGGTTAGGGGGCGGGAAGTAACGGCCCCCCGAGGTGGTCCGACGCCGACCTGGAGCAACACGCCGGGTTAGATCGGACGCCTTCAATTAGGAATGGGGATGGGAGGGAGGGAGGTGGGGGGAAAGGCCAGCGGGCCGAGGAGGGTCAAGGCAGCGAGAATAGTGCATCAAAACAAGCATGGCAGCAAGCAGCCCACGAGAGCGATGTGTTACCAAATACGCACGATGAGACTGTTTCCTATGAGAAAGAGCAATGATAATAGACACTAACACAAGGAAAAATGTCTCCTTGAGAGTCGGGACACTCAATGTAAAAGGACTCAATTCACCGACGAAACGGTCCCTTGTCGCCAGAGAATTCCGTAGGGCTGAAATAGATATCCTCTTCCTGCAGGAAACGAAATACATAAAAGGAGAACAAAGACTGATCCTTGGGAAACGAGTTGGGAACGAATACTGGGGCTCCGGCCCGCTTAGGAAAGGAGGGGTGGGAATCCTTGTCAGGAAAGGTATAGCATTCACTCCCACCAGGACATGGTCTGATGTAGAAGGACGAGCCCTGCTCGTGAATGGACAAATAGGGAAGGTAAACGTAACGATTGCGACCCTGTACTCCCCGAATACGGGTCAGTCGAGATTCCTCTCCAGAACGATCCCCAAGATATTACTAGAAGCCACCGGGCACATCATCCTAGGCGGAGACTTTAACCAATGGGCAGACCCGGTCAAAGATCGGAAACCTGGGAACCCCAACGCGAGCCACCAAAACAGACTAGAGCTAACTGAGCTGGCACAAACGATGGAAATGTATAATATGATAGACGTATGGAGAGCACATCATCCCGAACGGCAAGGCTACACCTTCTACTCCGCCCCACACAATACGTACACCCGAATTGACTACATATACCTATCCAGAGAGCTCGCTGAGGTCACAGCTAAAGCGGACATATCCCCGATCACATGGTCGGACCACGACATGGTCCTCACAGACATTCATTGGGCAGATCTCCCGACCAAGTGTGGCAAATGGCGCTGCAATGAGAGCCTCTGGAAAGATGCTGTCTTTAGAACCGAAATGGAGACGGAGATCTCCAAATTCTTCGAAACAAACGACAATGGTGAAACGTCTAAACAGATCGTCTGGGAGGCAGGAAAGGCTACCTGGAGGGGGATCCTGATAAGGGAGGGCTCATCGAAGAAGAGGGAGCGTAACCTTATCGAACAGAGACTACGAACAGAAATTCACCAACTGGAGACCGAACCAAACGCAGAACTAGATCCCAAGAAAATGGCCAGAGCTAGAGAGAAACGAAACGAACTGAAACTATTGGAACACGAACAAGTGGTGCGCAAATTAAGGTTTTTGAAGCAAAAATTCTACGAGAAAGGGGACAAGGCCGATGCGCTTCTCGCTGCTAGGCTCCGTGAGCAGAGAGCTGAACGAAGAGTAGTTGAAATTGCTGAGGATAACTCCCGAACACCACACGCCCACACCACTATTCCAGAATCGTTCGCCGACTTTTATGAGGCACTCTACTCTTCTGAAGTGAACCCTGAACAAATAGACACTGAAACGTACCTGTCCTCAATAAATGTCCCCCGCATACCCCAACAGGATGCTGAACTGTTGGAATCCCCTATCACAGAATCCGAAGTCCAAGCCGCTATAAAGAGGCTAACCCTAGGGAAATCCCCGGGAGAGGATGGCTATACGGCCGGATTTTATAAAACCTTCATGGCAACACTGTCTCCCTTTCTAACGACCCTTTTCAATGAGATAATGGACACCGGGAAACCCCCAGATTCCTTTACTAGAGCATTGATCACAGTGATCCCCAAGGTGGGGAGGGACCCTACGAAATGTGCCTCGTACCGCCCCATCTCCCTCCTTAACCTGGACGCCAAAATCTATACTAGGATCCTGGCCGCAAGGTTGGAAACACTAATCCCGCAACTTATACACCCTGACCAGGTTGGGTTTATACTAGGGAGACAGGGAGCGGACACGTTGCGCAAAACCCTCCATCTCATCCACACATCCCAGACTCTGGACAACGACCCGGTCCTACTCTCTATCGACGCAGAAAAGGCCTTTGACAGGGTGGAATGGGGTTTCCTAAAATCAGTATTATGTAAAGTGGGAATGGGCACGAGGTTCAGGA
This sequence comes from Ambystoma mexicanum, assembly GCF_040938575.1. Taxonomy (NCBI): domain Eukaryota; kingdom Metazoa; phylum Chordata; class Amphibia; order Caudata; family Ambystomatidae; genus Ambystoma; species Ambystoma mexicanum. Next base: position 82,004,560 of record NC_090928.1, on the reverse strand, counting down.
CAGCGATACAGGCAGTATACTCAGATCCGAAAACCTCAATATTCGTGAATGGTGAATATTCCAGATGGTTCTCCTTGCATCGTGGGACTAGACAGGGAGGTCCCCTATCCGCAATCCTCTTTGCACTCTCACTAGAGCCCCTGGCGATAACGATGAGGGCCGACCCCATCCTACAGGGCATTCGACTGGGATCTATGGAGTACAAAATTGCTCTCTATGCAGATGATATCCTCCTCCACATTACTAATCCCCTTTCTTCCATCCCTCGGGCCCTCTGTCTGTTGGAAGAATATGGTAAATTATCAGGGTTCAAAGTAAACAAAACCAAGTCGACACTCTTTCCCCCTCCAAGGCACAGAAGATGAGAATACCACCAAATTCTCTCCCCTGGGCCTTAAAATTGAACACACAAAACTACAATATCTGGGGATACAAATTACAAAAAAGCTGAGTAACCTATACGAAGCTAACTTCCCCACCCTGCTGAACCAGTTCAAGTTGGATCTGGCAAGATGGGACAAACTCACAATATCCTGGCTTGGTCGACTTAATGCGATAAAGATGGTGTCCCTCCCTCGATTCCTATACCCCTTCCAAATGTTACCCATCAGGATCCCGATCAGTTTCTTTACTGAAACCAAAAGGACTATGCTCTGATTTTTATGGCAAGGGAAGAGAGCAAGGATCCCGTATAAGATCTTAACACTCCCCAAAGACAAGGGAGGGTTCGGATTCCCTAACCTTCACAAATACTACGAAGCATCCCAACTTAGAGTACTAATTCCACACCTACGCAATCGGACAGACATCCATTGGGATAATATGGATAACCACTATTTCTCACCAGCCACTGTATCGGAATGGCTCTGGGCTCCAAAAGAGAGGATTCGGAGAAAACTCAAAGATCACCCTATACTGAACACCATCTGGGACATTTGGACATATGGGAAGAACATGCAAAACATTACCACCTGGCCAGCCCCCTTAAGCCATCTATGGTCTCCTGGAATCAACGACCACATTCCGAATGTAGGACGATTCCAAGCATGGTATGAGGCAGGACTGGAAAGAGTGGGGCAACTACAAAGAAAGGACTCCTTTATCCCTCTCCCAGAATTAACGGAAGCCCTCGGAATAGGCCCACTATCCACCTTTCAATATATACAAATTAAAGGTGTTCTGACGAGACCTCTGTGGAAGCCCAAATTAATGAGAGATTTCACTCCCTTTGAGAAAATACTCGACTCAAGAACTGAAACGAAAGGCCTGATTTCGGACATGTATAAGGCACTGACTGGAGGGGAGGGAGTGAACACGGATGCACTGAAAAGTAGATGGGAAAAGGATTTTGGCGAACAGATTACATCGGATCTATGGGACACCATATGCCAAGCGGCCACACAAATATCCATCTCAAACCAATACAAGCTCCATGCAATCAAACTGCTCCACAGATGGCAATACGATCCAATCAGGTCATCCAAAATGTTCCAAACAGTCAAGCCAGAGTGTTGGCGGGGATGCGGAGAGAAAGCGGACTATTGGCACATGTGGTGGGGGTGCCCCCAAATAAAATTCTTCTGGTCTGAGTTGTTGGGCTGGATCAAGGAGGTCGACGGCATTGTCAGAACAGCTAATCCCTACCTCATACTTTTCGGCCTTGAGAAGGATGAAGAGGACTGGATCAAAATAAAGGACATAGCACCGCATCTGCTTCTAGCAGCAAGAGCAACGCTGGTGATGAAATGGAAAGCCCCCACAACTCCTACGAAAAACGAATGGATCAACGTTGCCACCAATATATGCATAATGGAACATATCACAGCGTCACTACACGGAAGATCGTCGCAGATCGAAGCTCTCTGGATGGAGTACAAGAGCATATACTTACCCAATGGACTCCTCAACCACAAGCTGATCACCCCGAGAACGGGAGACCGAAACGAGATGTAAGAGGATTCAATTCAGCACTACAGCCAAGTCAACGCCTAGTCTAGAATACTGAATGAAAACCCTTATTGATATATCTTTATGTCCAGTTCATGCGTTCTGGATGACTACCCCTATATAACACCCCTCTCTCAGAATCCCCCTGACCCCACTGAGCCAAGAAGTAGTTCTGTTTTGCAAGTTTAAAAGGTTTATTTGATAATTTAAACAATATATATATATATCACACTTATAATAAATTAATAATTGAATATCACACTTAATCTGATATGATAAAGATTAACAACGGAGAATCTGGCACTAGCACACTTCTTGATAATCACTAAGGAGTTGACATGAAATGGATAAGATAGCAACAATACTTTTATGGTTTCCAATGGATGCAATGTGGAATGAAATGCAGTACAGAAAATAACTTGATAGGATTTCAGCAAAAACAATGTAATCACTTTCTTGTACAATTCACCCCCCCCCCCTTTTATGCAATGCAAGGAAATGGAAGGAAGGCACACAGTTCTCAGAAATGCAATTAAATGTGATTCAGTTCACCCCAGCAACTTAGACTACAGAAGTTGAAAACACAGGCAAAATGCTTTTATATGTGCTGGCAATGGAGTGAAAAATATGCTAAATTTGCTTTTAATTCCCTCTAGAGGTTCAGGGTGAGTGGTATCTAGTTAATATTAGTCCAGGCTCACACTAGCAATGATTCAGGGATAATTTTTATGAGGCAAACGGTTTTTTTCAGAGGAAAGCAAAAGCAGCTATCTTTTTGCAAGTGGAGAAATTTTCAAATCGCGGCAAAATTCGCAGATGCGTCTGGCGCGATTACAGAGGAACTACAAGGACTATCACTGTCGTTTCAGGGTCCTAGGAAAGCCTAGGATCTCAGCTTCCAGATGAAAGTTACTGCAAGTCTCTAGCACAAACGGTCACGGAGATATGAACGATTAAATAAAGGTCGTTTTTCAGATTTGAAATTTTAAAGTTCAAAAAGACAAGTGCAGCTTGCAACTAGAAAATGACAGGTGACAGCTATGCAAATGACAGGTGACAGTTAGGAGACAGTTCTACTTAGATTAAGCTAGATTGAATTATATTATTTTAACTAGGAGATTGGTTCTGCACAGTTTTCTAGGTACTCACACTATATTCTTGAGTGAAATGGGCCTCGCCATGGATCTGGTCAGGTTTTAGACGGGACTCTGGTCTCTGCACTTCACAGTGATCTGGGTCTGCTCTCTCTCTGTATTCTGAAGATTGAGGGATTTAAAGTTTGGATCTTTCTGCACAGCTTTCTCTGGAGATTGATGGAGGTAAAGTATGGATTTTCCCGGCAGAGCTTCCAGCTGCAAATGGATTTGAAAGTCCCTATCTGTCCTGTCTGTCTGCTTTTATGTGTTTAGAATGTGGGTGTGTTCTAGCATCACTGACCCTACCTCTCTCTCAGCTTCTAATTGGTCAAACTTCCATTTCTCATTTGATTGGGGAAGGAAGTGTGTGTCAGCGTGATGTCATTTTATGGCTTGCAGAGAGGACACTCCCCAGTCAAATTGCACACATTCTATATTTGATAACAAAAGACATATTTGCACAGGTAAACATTGGTTTTAAATTACATGCACACATCACATATCACAGGAGATATACCCTGTTCAAACTCTGCTCTTCCTGGGAGCTTGCATTCAGAAATGGCAATATTTTGCACTTTTTAACTGGTTTGCAATTCCGGACATTACCCCAAATTTACACACATGTGCGCAAGGAGTATGGACATTAATTGATGAAGTGTCAGATTTTTCACATGCACACATTTTGAGTAATATCCTCTTTTCCGCTAAAACCCCCCTGAACATACCACCGGTTCTAAAAACCTCTTAAACTGTGGGCAGAAAAATCACAAGAATTATGGTATCATTTATAAAATTTTCACATGTCCGCTCTATGAATGATCCATCTTTTTAAAGTTATGTTCTGGCTCCAAAGGGGTGTGGTTTACCCTCAGCACAAGGTTGAATTTCTGGTTTTTCCAGTTCTGCCAAGCCAGCTTGCTCTCACAGGCAGTGCTCCTCCCCTTTCCTTCAGGAGGAAGCCACTTTGTACGACCATTTACGACTCCTGCCATAAACCATCTGCCTGGGTGAAGGGGGTTACATTGTTCAGAGCTCCTGTATTCTGTAGGGGGCTCCCCTTAATTCAATTATCAGAGAGATGGTATATCCTTAGTGTGGCCAGCAAAAGGCAGATAGGCCTGGGAACACAGTTGTGACTCAAGTTTCACTCCTGATGGGGGTAGCTGTCAAGCAAAATCAAGTTCCTTAAGCCAGACTTTCAGCTAACTGTCATGTTTTTTTTGTTGCTTTTTAAATTAACTTGCAATTTTACACATGCAGCTAGAATGCTGATTCTAAGTGCAAAACTATGACATTTCAACAGTTACAAAGGCATGTGACACCAAACATAGGTCACTCATTTAATCTAAACATTTTCGATTTTAGTGTCTTTAAATCCAGTGCAACTTAAACTGCTGACTCCATAGCAGTTTTGTTGTAAGCATTGTTTTGGGCTCTTCATTTCCCAGATTTTGTAGGCACACAACACTCCATTCTACCAAATGTCTGCTGGTGTCCAGTGAGTTTTTAGATGTGTTGCAATGTTTAAAACATTTTGAGCCTGCCTTCAGAGAAACACAGGGTGGTTTTAAAGCGCTTTGAAGCTAACCGGCGCTACTGTTTTTCCTTTGGCAACCCATTTCCCTCATGGCAACCCGGCCTATCATTCTCGCACTGGTGGGTGGCAAGTGAGGCAACCATTTTGGTGTGCGCACAAACTGCGCAGCTTTCCTGGATTTCGGCGCACATGTGGGTTTTCCGCCATCTTGAATTTTCTAAGCCCACAGCACCAAATGTTGTAGCATGATAGCTTAAACGTGGGTCAGGACACCCAACAAGCCCCCCCACGCGACTGCACTTTGAATTTGAGTCGATGGGGAGTCGGGTGCACAAGGGTTTTGACCCACGCACCGGTCTGTCCGCATAATCTTCTTCCAATTCTGAAAATGGCACAGCTCAGCATCTTCTTCTCCATTTGGTACTGATCGATCGGTTCTCCTCGCCGGTCCTGATGGGAGTATTGGGCGGTACCCCGGGCCCATTGGATCTTCGTTCCCGGTCCCTGGGTCATCCTCCTTGGCCAGTCTCAAGGTCTTCTTTCTCCTAGGACGACAAAGGAAGAGCGGCAATACCTACTCATAGACGTTTTTCCACCACTGTTGAGATAGTGGGGCAGCATATGCATTTCATCATAACGAAACATTACATTCTTATTTTGATAAAAAACAGTATAACTAAGAGACAGTTTCATGCAAATCACAATATTTTAGAGACTAGATGTGGTATGTTTTATGATTGGAACTGAATTAGTCTGAGACAGTACCCGCTAGGATTCCAGAGGATTCCTCCAGTTGTTGCAGAGTGTGCCTGGGATGGCAACATTTCAACTGGTTTATGTGGACCCACTTGTCTTCCCCCGCTGCCAAAGGACCTTTGGGGATGTGGATTTTGTAGGCCACAGGGGAGATCTTGTCGATGATCTCAAAGGGTCCTTTCCATGTAGGCAAAAATTTGCGCTGCTTGGCCTGGTTCCTTTGGAAGTTGTATAAATAGACCCGGTCTCCCACCTGATATTCCTTCCTGGAAGTCTTCAGGTCATAGTGGGTCTTCATGCTATCAGCCGATCTTTCTAGATTCCGCTGAGCGTAAGCAAAAGCATGTTGGAGGTGTTTCCTTAAATTCTCCACATACTCATGAGTTGTGGAGGCATTTATTAGTGTCTGCTCTTGGGTCCTGTAGAGCAAATGCTGGGGAAGCACCATCTTGCGCCCAGTCATCAACTCAAATGGTGACATTTTGGTTGCAGATGAAGGGGTAGATCTGATGGCCATTAGGACCAGAGGTAATCGGATATCCCAACTTGGCCCAGAATCTGCCACAAACTTCTTTAATATGCTCACAATTGTCCGGTTATATCTCTCTACTGCCCCAGAAGAAGCTGGCCTGTAAGCAATATGCAGCTTTCTCTTGACCCCCAGTATCTCCCACATCTTTGTCATTACTTCACTGGTGAAGTGGCTACCTCTGTCTGACTCAATCCTTTGAGGTAGACCAAAACGGGAAAAGATGTGGTTAATCATCAAGGCAGCTGCCGTTTCTGCCTTGCAATTTGGGGCTGGGAGACATTCCACCCACTTGGTAAACAAGCATGTCACAGTCAACATGTACTTATTCCCCCTAGCAGAGCGAATCACGGGGCCTACAAAGTCGATTTGTAAATCTGACCATGGCAGTGTCATCCCCCGCTTTTGGAGAGGCGCACGGTGCGTGAGGGATGATGGCTGAAATTGTGCACACACAAGACACCCCTTCAAGTATTGGTCGAGGTCCTGCCCCATGTGTGGCCAGTATGCAACCTCTCTTAAGATTTCCAATGTTGTGTGAAACCCCCTGTGACCGGCAGTGGCCGCATCATGGGCGTGACTTAACATCAGGCTTCGGAATGAGGTAGGAACCACCCACTGATCGTGGCCAGCTTTGGATTTCCTTACCAGCAAACCGTCTTGGATTCGGAACATTTTTGGACATTTCATCAACACTCTTAGGTCCTCTTTCCCAATGTAATCGGTATCCGTCAGGGGAAAGTTCTCAGGGTCCTCAAGGTGCTGGTAAAATTTACCAATTATTGGATCCCCCTTCTGAGCTGTAATCAAATCAGCATCAGGGGTCTCCTTACTCCATTGTGCAATTGAAAGGTCGTTGTGAGCATTTGTCTGGGACCTAGTGATAGCAGTGACCTGGATTTCCCCCAACAGGGACTCAATCTCAATTAGATCCCCTTGGATGGCCCCGGTTTTGGCCAGCTGATCAGCTAAGTCATTTCCAGTTTTGTCTGGTCCCTCTACTTTGGAATGACCCTTGATCTTTTTCCAATAGATGGTCATCTCATTCGAGGTGACCAGATCATCAATGTTTTGGATCAACTTCCCATGTTTCAAGGGTTTGTTGTTAGCACATAACATGCCTCTGGTTTTCCAATTAACCAGGTGCTCCACGAACCCGTTCCGTACATAATCCGAATCTGTGATTATGACCAGTTCGCGGAGTTGATGCTGGACAGCAGTGAGGATGGCTTGATGCACAGCCATCAATTCTGCCACCTGACTACTTCGGGGACCAATTTTGTATCCAGCAGAGGGTTCTGGGGACTCATTCACCCATGCATTCCCTACGCCGGCCACCAGTTCTTTCTCCCCGTCGTTGTCAACATGGTAAGAGCATCCATCCACATACACAGTGGGCATTCCCTCACACTTGTCTTCTTCAAAGACTTTGTGGGGGGAATTAAGGTATGCCTCCATGTTGTCCTTGATTTTCAGACTTTCGTCCTCGAGACAGTTTTCTCTGGCACAATCATGCAAGTCAGCCAGACCTTGCGCGAGGGGACTCTTCTTGTTTTGGCCATATCTGACTTCCACAGGAAAGCCTTGCATTGACAGAATCCAGGAAGTAATTCGGGAATTACTCACATATCCGGCCCGGATTCTGTCACTTTGGAGATATTGCAGAGGCTGGTGTGGAGTCTCCACTATGATGTGTTCCCGCTGGATAAACGGGCGGTAATTCTTCAATGCCCACACCGTTGCCAGGAGTGCCTTCTCACAATCGTTGAATTTTTCCTCCACAGAGGATAAAGTTTTGCTCGCATAGGAGATTACTTTATTGACCTTGTCATGCTTTTGGTATAATACTGCCGTCAAGCACGTATTAGAGAACCCTGTCTCCAGGAAGAACTCCTTGTTTCTGACAGGGTAAGCTAGGCAAGGCGCTTGTGAGAGGCTTCTTTTGAGTTGTTTTACTGCCTCGGCTTGTTCTGGACCCCATTCCCACTTGACCCCCCCCTTCAGGAGATGAATCAGGGGTCTAGTGATCTCTGCGTAGCCCTCAATGAACTTTCTGCTGTAATTAGTCAGTCCAAGGAGGCTCCTTAGTTCCCGCAGAGTTGTGGGGTCTTTCAGTTTCTGAAGTGCTTCCACTTTCTTTTCCTGGGGAAAGAGACCCTGAGGAGTAATCTCATGCCCCAAGAAATTAACACGGGTTCTACACCACTGTGCTTTCTGAAAGGAAAGTTTTGCTCCGGCGGCCCTCAACTGGGTCAGAACATAACGGATCTCCGCTATGTGTTCCTCCACAGATGAACTTTTGATGAGGACATCATCTACATAAGCCAGGTTACCCCTCGCACCCAGGTCGGGCATGGCCTTATGTAGGAAAACATTGAACTCATTACCGGAGTTAAGGTATCCGAAGGGAGTCCGGGTCCATGTGTACTGCTGGCCCCCAAAGGTAAAAGCCAGCTTGTATTGGTCCTCCCTACTGACAGGCACAGTCCAGTATCCATTGGTCAGGTCTATTGCTGTGAATACCTGTGACCCCTGGATCTGGGCCAGCCCTTGGTCAATGTAGGGCAGAGGCCATCGGGAAGTATGGACCCGTTTGTTGAGCTCCCTGAGGTCAGCACAGAGTCTCCACTGGCCGTTCGGCTTCAATATTCCCAGCACCGGATTATTGAAGGTGCTGTGGACTGGACGGATTATTCCCCGGGACTCAAGGTTCTTGATTATTTCAGTAAGGGACTCCATGGATGCGAGAGGCAAGCGATATTGCTTCACAAACACTGGGGTCATGCCAGGGTCCGTGGGGATTGTTGTTGTGTGGATGTCAGTGCGACCACAGTCATATGAGTCTACCGCAAAGAGATCTTGGAAATCCAAGAAAACTTGTTTCAACTTTTGCTTTTGTTCCAGAGTCACACAGGCATCAGCTAGGTTGACTCTCTCTTCCACCATCTGCCTGAAGCCTGGAAAGACTTCTGGTCTGGCTATCTCCGCGGCCTCCTCCAGCTGGGTGGAGAAGTCCCTGGTCAGAGTGCTGATTTGGACCGGAGGCTTCAGGTGGGAAAGGCAGCCCTCATGGACCTGGAAAATCACCTCATCCCTCCTGAAGTCACAAGTCACATCTTCCTTACCATAGGGGCAAGAAGTGTACACCAGGAAGTTCCCCCCATGCCGGGTAAAAATCCTGTCTGGTGTTGTATGGTCCTCACTGTCACTGTCAAAACAGTCCTTGGGGATTGGTCCTAACAGTTCATTTCCAAGATCAATGGAGAAATGTCGGTCATCAACCGCCATTCCAATAATGGTGCCTGCGGCTAGAGTAATACTCTTTAAGTCGCTGTTATCCACCTCTATTGGAATGGTGTCATGTTCTATGTTGACTAATGGAGTTGGGTTTACCCCCAACCCTTGCTGTTGGAGAGAAGCATTTAGATGTATGTAAGCATCAGGGTTTTTCAAATGTTGTCCTCTTTTAACTTTCACTTCCAGGGAGAATTGTCGGGTCCTTTCTGGGATGGTGACTTCCTCTTTGATCTGAATTCCAACTGCATAAGGTAGCAATTGAGCTGACCTAAATGCTTTTTCTGGATCATCAAAGCCCATGGGATTATCCGCTAATCGGGACCAAGCTTTGAAGTTTATTAGGTCCAAACTAATGGCAAAGCGATTGAGAATGTCACTGCCTAAGTAAAAGGCGGCGGGGACGTCTCGCACGACCCAACAATTGTGGACTATGCTCTTGTTGCCAATGGAGATTTTGAGCATACACCTGCTTGGCAGGAGATGTTTGGAATTAGGCGCTTCCAGGTCCATTTCCCATTTGTCTATCAGTTTGAATGTGGGAATGGCTGGATCTTTTGGGAGTTGGCGGAACATGGCTTCGCTGATGAAGCTCTTACCGTTGTTCACACACACTCGAGCGAGAACAGAGTCCTTCCCATCATTTAACTGGACAGGGATGAACAACTGCTCTCCAATTTGCTGAATATCAGCCAGGCTCTGAGCTGATTTCACATCTTTCTGGACTATAGGAGTGGGAGTTTCTGATTGTGGATTAGTAAAGAATTTCAGAGTGTTTCCTTCCAGCGTGGAATACCACCTTAAACTGGAAGGAAGGTTGATTTTCAGAAACAGAGAGGACCCCCCATCACCAGTCTGTTGTCCTACTGCTATTACTGTCACGTCTGGAATTTGGCTATTCTGGAAGTGAAATTCTACTTGGTCAGATTTTTGTTCAACCATGTGGCAGGTACCGTTTAAACTAACATGGTTAACACTCTGTTTTAATTTTATTGGTCGGCTAGTCTGGGTCCAGAGGACCTTGTTTACGCAATCTATTAGGGGTGACAACCTTCTCAGGAGGTCATTCCCTAGTAAACAAGGGGTGCCCTCTGGGGTCACAACTATGACCGGGTGTTTCAACTTATGTCGCCCAATTTTAATGTCCAAATCTGCCGTCCCCTCGACGGGAATTTCCTTCCCGTCAAAGTTCTGCAGTTGTCCAGGAAGAGAGGTGAGAGGAATTTGGTAATTCTCTCCCCTTCCTGCATTTAGTTCGTCAAAGGCCCTTCTGGACAGAAGGGTAGCTTGAGATCCAGTGTCCACCAGTGCCAAAATTGTACCCTGCCCCTGTACTTGTACCGGGGCATAGTATCTTCCCTCCTTCTCCTCAAGGGGGCACAGATAATGCACATTTTTGGACAACTGGCGGGCTAACTTTCTGGTTTTGGACATCGCTAGCGAAGAGATTTGGGCAGAATTCTGTGGAGAGCCTTGGGAATCTGAAAGAAAAAGTTGGCAACTGGAGATCAGAGCCATTTTGGGTTCCCCTGGCTCCGGTTCTGGGCCGCCCCCCCCTTTTTGGAGGCAGTCACCAGGATGGGTTTGAACCAGGGGATTTTCTTGCTGTTGGTTCTGGGATGAGATAGTGGGCGGCGGTAGCTCAGTCTCCACATCTCCCCAGTCTGGATTTGCATCCCTAGGGACCCATTTTTCTTTGGGAGGAGTTCCCCCCTCTCTGAAGGAGAAGATCCTTTTCCCAGGATCCTCTGAGGATCCCTCTCCCTCAAATTGGAAGACCTGTACCTCCTCCTCAAACTGAGTCTGTTTGGGTCTTTTGTTTCTCCTACCCCCCCTCTGCTCCTTAGGAGGCAGACTTTCAGGGGCAAGAGATTTTGTTTCCGGTTCCTGGGTTTCCAGGGGCTGTTTACAAGTGAGGAAGGAAGCTTCCTCCAAGGCTTTACACCCCCCTTCCCTTTGTGCCTCCTCCCTGGGAACCGGTGAGTTATCGGGGTGCTGCCCCCGTCATTGTTCTGGGGCACCAGGTCCAGAGTTGGGTGCGTTCTGCGCCGGCATGCCGATCTGAGGGTTCTGCTGAGCCCTCAGTATGTGACCCAGATCCCGCGCCATGTTTTGAACCTGGCGCTCTAACTGGGAAACCCACTCAGGCTGATACGGGGCCCTGTTTTCTCCCCTGGGCTGATCCCGGGAAGGGTAGCTGTCCCTCCTCTGGTAATACCCCGGGTTGGGAAGATTTGGGTACCCCTCCACCCTTGGCCTCCCCTCTCCCGGATTAGGTTGTCTGGGCTCAGGGAATTGGGGAAAGAAGGATGGATGATTTTGGGGTTGGAAATTGGGTGGATACCTGGGGAAAAAGTTCTGCCCAGGATTTGGAGAATTTCTGCCCTCCTGTGGGAAGTTGGGAGGGAAGTTCCCTGGGTTAGGTGCTTGGCTGGATCCCCCCCCTTGGGCTGGAGGAGTCCACACATAACCCAGGATGGGTCGATTTCCCTTGTAACGGGGACTTACATAATCAGGAGAGCGATTGACCCCATTTGTGGGGCTGCCTCCCTGGCTCCCTGTCTGTGACTGGCCCGAGGACCTTCTGGGCCTAGCATTATTAGGTGCAGGTAGGTTTTTAGGCCCCCCCATCTCCAACTCTAAAATGGGGGTGACCTTTACCTCTGCCACCTTGGCAGCAGCAGGGGTGCTGTTGGCTTTGGGGTTTTTCTGGGCATTACTTTTGCTATCTACCGGTTTCTGCACCTCATAGATCCGGGTAGCCTGTTCAATGACCCAGTCTAAAGATCTTTTCTCGTGAAAATCCCTCACGAGCTGGGTCATGATATATTTGGGCAAGGCATGGAAAAACGTATTAATAAATTCTCTGCTATCCGTGCGCACCCTTCTTGTGGTCTGTGCAAAAGCACGCTTTAACTCCTGCACAAATTCTTGTGGGGCCTGATCCTCCCCACATTGCAAATTGTAGGCTGCCTTGCGAGCCTCTTGAGGATTTCTGTGAACAGAAAAATGTTTCAAGATGGCCGCCTTATAGGCGAACCATCTTAAATGATTTTGGTCCTCCAGCCCCGCAAAGAAACTGGAGTATTCCGGGGAGAAGGTCCACTTTACATATTGAATACAGCTTTGGCTGTCCTTCAAATGGAAAGTCTCCATCATTTGTTCAAACAACTCTAAGTGCTCCCAAACAGAATACTTAGCGTTCTTATGGTAAGGCGTGATGACGCTCCTGATCGCCTTAATCTGCTTTAAGGGGTCCTTAAGCAAGGCCCTTTTTGCCTTATTGGCCTTTTTGGTTCGGGTAACCCTTGTCCATTCGTCCTCGGACTCAGAGGCACTGCTCCCAGAGGTTCCCGTCTGTTCTTCCAGGTTTTCCCGGATTCTGCGAGCCTGGGAATGGCTGGCAGACTGTGGGGACCTGGTCTCCTGTGTCCTGCGCAGTTCAGAGGAGTCTTCAGATTCCTCCTTGCTGCCAGGATTTGATGGGTACCCCCTCCACTGACCTAACTGGGCAGAGGTTTTCAGGATGCCCTTAATGGGCCTACTCTCCTGGGGTTCCCCATTGAACTGTACTGTACTTGGGTGCCCATACCCGGATGCCCACCCCTCCATTCCTGAGTGGTACTGGCCTATGAGCCCCATACTCTTAGCTGGATAGTAATCTGCCATCCCTGTGGCCCTGTGCTCATGTGCGCCAGGGGACATGGGGTTGGCAGAGTCCAGGGACTGAGAAAGATAAAGGCCTCTGGTATTAGGGCTCCTGAGGTTATGCTCCTGAGTTTCCCTTTCCCAGCGAACCTGGTCTCTATCCGCCTCTGCTCCCTGTTGCAATGCAAGAGCCTGCATTTGTGCCTTCAGTTCCTCAGTTAAGGCCTTACTAGACTCTATCAGTCTCTCCTGCATCGCTACCTGTTGTTGGAGTCTATCATTGCGCTGGCAGAGAGCCTCATTCTCTCTCTGTGTTTCCTGATTGGTCCTGGAGCACTGGGCCAGTCTTTGCTGCAGGAGGGTTACCTCCTGAGCTGTGTCCCTATTGGCCTGCTCCTTTCTTGCTAGAGCATCCTCCACCCTCCTGGTGTGCTCTAACAAGTTCTGGTGTTCTTTTTGGAGGTCACCCAGTCCCTGGTGGGCCAGGTGATTTTCTTCCATTTTCCTTTTTAAATGGCAGACTTCCTGGCCTAAGGCGTCTCTTTCCTGACTAAGAGCCTGCATTTGTGCCGCCAGGTCGTCCCTCTGCCTTTGAAAGGCACCAGCTTTCTGGCGTTCTTCATCAAACTCTGCCTGGGTATCCAGGTCTTTCAAAATCAGCTTGTTGCTCTCTACCTTCACTCTATCTAGATGACTTTGCAGGGTGGCTACCTGCTCCGTGCATGCCCTGTTAAGGTCTAATTGTTGCTCCAGCTTTTTCTGGCTCTGCAGTAAGGAGTCCAAACTGTCTTGGTGCTCCTTCTGCAGGGCCAGAAATCTAGTATCCTGGTCAGCCTTTTCCTGTTGCAGTATATCCATATCCTCCTTTATTTTAGTGATGTACCGTCTGCTGTCATTTTCTGACTCCTGGCTCCTCTGCAGCCTCTGCTCAGAAGAGTCCAGATCAGATTGGGCCTTCTGTAATGCCATCTGTTGCCTATTTGCCAGATTTTGGCTTTCAGCACATCTATCCTGCATGTCTCCCATGTATAGGTACAGGTATGCTGCTATCCTGGCAATCTTATTGTGTTCCTCTTTGGCTTTAGGAGCCATATATAGTTCACTCATGGCCACATGTAAGGGACCCTGATCTCTATATATATCTGACCCTGTTTCAGTGACCTGTTGTGTGATGGCCTGCAACCACGCATCCTGGCCCTGTTCGGTCCATTCACCTCTCACAAATAGCTTATGCAAGAGGTGCTCTCTGGCTATTTTCATGTCTACTAAGGTCGTCATTCTAGAGATTGGTCTCTGTCCTGACTTACAGAAGTTTGTATTTTATTTTTGCAGAACAGAACTTTTCTTGGAGTGTCCCTTTTGAGGAGTGCTTTACAGCGTAACACAGCGTGGGGATCCGACCGGATATGTGTATCTGGTCAGCTGGCACGCTGTATTAATCTGCACAAATGGTAAATCTAACCCAAACGTCCGGCCCGAGCCCCCAATTTGTAAGAGGATTCAATTCAGCACTACAGCCAAGTCAACGCCTAGTCTAGAATACTGAATGAAAACCCTTATTGATATATCTTTATGTCCAGTTCATGCGTTCTGGATGACTACCCCTATATAACACCCCTCTCTCAGAATCCCCCTGACCCCGCTGAGCCAAGAAGTAGTTCTGTTTTGCAAGTTTAAAATGTTTATTTGATAATTTAAACAATATATATATATATCACACTTATAATAAATTAATAATTGAATATCACACTTAATCTGATATGATAAAGATTAACAACGGAGAATCTGGCACTAGCACACTTCTTGATAATCACTAAGGAGTTGACATGAAATGGATAAGATAGCAACAATACTTTTATGGTTTCCAATGGATGCAATGTGGAATGAAATGCAGTACAGAAAATAACTTGATAGGATTTCAGCAAAAACAATGTAATCACTTTCTTGTACAATTCACCCCCCCCCTTTTATGCAATGCAAGGAAATGGAAGGAAGGCACACAGTTCTCAGAAATGCAATTAAATGTGATTCAGTTCACCCCAGCAACTTAGACTACAGAAGTTGAAAACACAGGCAAAATGCTTTTATATGTGCTGGCAATGGAGTGAAAAATATGCTAAATTTGCTTTTAATTCCCTCTAGAGGTTCAGGGTGAGTGGTATCTAGTTAATATTAGTCCAGGCTCACACTAGCAATGATTCAGGGATAATTTTTATGAGGCAAACGGTTTTTTTCAGAGGAAAGCAAAAGCAGCTATCTTTTTGCAAGTGGAGAAATTTTCAAATCGCGGCAAAATTTGCGGATGCGTCTGGCGCGATTACAGAGGAACTACAAGGACTATCACTATCGTTTCGGGGTCCTAGGAAAGCCTAGGATCTCAGCTTCCAGATGAAAGTTACTGCAAGTCTCTAGCACAAACGGTCACAGAGATATGAGCGATTAAATAAAGGTCGTTTTTCAGATTTGAAATTTTAAAGTTCAAAAAGACAAGTGCAGCTTGCAACTAGAAAATGACAGGTGACAGCTATGCAAATGACAGGTGACAGTTAGGAGACAGTTCTACTTAGATTAAGCTAGATTGAATTATATTATTTTAACTAGGAGATTGGTTCTGCACAGTTTTCTAGGTACTCACACTATATTCTTGAGTGAAATGGGCCTCGCCATGGATCTGGTCAGGTTTTAGACGGGACTCTGGTCTCTGCACTTCACAGTGATCTGGGTCTGCTCTCTCTCTGGATTCTGAAGATTGAGGGATTTAAAGTTTGGATCTTTCTGCACAGCTTTCTCTGGAGATTGATGGAGGTAAAGTATGGATTTTCCCGGCAGAGCTTCCAGCTGCAAATGGATTTGAAAGTCCCTATCTGTCCTGTCTGTCTGCTTTTATGTGTTTAGAATGTGGGTGTGTTCTAGCATCACTGACCCTACCTCTCTCTCAGCTTCTAATTGGTCAAACTTCCATTTCTCATTTGATTGGGGAAGGAAGTGTGTGTCAGCGTGATGTCATTTTATGGCTTGCAGAGAGGACACTCCCCAGTCAAATTGCACACATTCTATATTTGATAACAAAAGACATATTTGCACAGGTAAACATTGGTTTTAAATTACATGCACACATCACATATCACAGGAGATATACCCTGTTCAAACTCTGCTCTTCCTGGGAGCTTGCATTCAGAAATGGCAATATTTTGCACTTTTTAACTGGTTTGCAATTCCGGACATTACCCCAAATTTACACACATGTGCGCAAGGAGTATGGACATTAATTGATGAAGTGTCAGATTTTTCACATGCACACATTTTGAGTAATATCCTCTTTTCCGCTAAAACCCCCCTGAACATACCACCGGTTCTAAAAACCTCTTAAACTGTGGGCAGAAAAATCACAAGAATTATGGTATCATTTATAAAATTTTCACATGTCCGCTCTATGAATGATCCATCTTTTTAAAGTTATGTTCTGGCTCCAAAGGGGTGTGGTTTACCCTCAGCACAAGGTTGAATTTCTGGTTTTTCCAGTTCTGCCAAGCCAGCTTGCTCTCACAGGCAGTGCTCCTCCCCTTTCCTTCAGGAGGAAGCCACTTTTTACGACCATTTACGACTCCTGCCATAAACCATCTGCCTGGGTGAAGGGGGTTACATTGTTCAGAGCTCCTGTATTCTGTAGGGGGCTCCCCTTAATTCAATTATCAGAGAGATGGTATATCCTTAGTGTGGCCAGCAAAAGGCAGATAGGCCTGGGAACACAGTTGTGACTCAAGTTTCACTCCTGATGGGGGTAGCTGTCAAGCAAAATCAAGTTCCTTAAGCCAGACTTTCAGCTAACTGTCATGTTTTTTTTGTTGCTTTTTAAATTAACTTGCAATTTTACACATGCAGCTAGAATGCTGATTCTAAGTGCAAAACTATGACATTTCAACAGTTACAAAGGCATGTGACACCAAACATAGGTCACTCATTTAATCTAAACATTTTCGATTTTAGTGTCTTTAAATCCAGTGCAACTTAAACTGCTGACTCCATAGCAGTTTTGTTATAAGCATTGTTTTGGGCTCTTCATTTCCCAGATTTTGTAGGCACACAACACTCCATTCTACCAAATGTCTGCTGGTGTCCAGTGAGTTTTTAGATGTGTTGCAATGTTTAAAATAGACATTTTGAGCCTGCCTTCAGAGAAACACAGGGTGGTTTTAAAGCGCTTTGAAGCTAACCGGCGCTACTGTTTTTCCTTTGGCAACCCATTTCCCTCATGGCAACCCGGCCTATCATTCTCGCACTGGTGGGTGGCAAGTGAGGCAACCATTTTGGTGTGCGCACAAACTGCGCAGCTTTCCTGGATTTCGGCGCACATGTGGGTTTTCCGCCATCTTGAATTTTCTAAGCCCACAGCACCAAATGTTGTAGCATGATAGCTTAAACGTGGGTCAGGACACCCAACAGAGACTTGAATAAAACAGAGCCCGCTGCCACTACTATATTCTCTCACGATTGAGGAAGGTCCCGACAACACATGTTAAACTCTGCTTTTCACATGATGAACGCTGCAAGAGCTGTACGAAACGCTGTCTGACCTTGGGGAGGGAAGGGGGTGGGCAACAGGGGTGGGGGGAGGAGTCATGTTTACATCCGAACATTATGTATGGAGATCGTGTCTGCCGGACAGACACGGAATACATGGAGTCTTCTATTATTTCTGCTTAGTTATACTGTTATAAGATTTGTACTGGTTTTCAGAATGTTGTACCATGACTTACACTTGCAAAACTTAATAAAACCAAATTTACAACAAAAAAAAAAGAAACTATTTATTTTTGAAGTAATAGGGCTCCCCTGAACCCCATGACGTGTGCATGCATGAATGTATTGTGAAAGGGTGTACAGTTAAATGTGTAGGTGGCTTCCCGTGTGAGTGTATGGTGAATGGGTGCAAATTTAAATGTAGGGATTGGTGCCTGGGTGTGTGTGCCTGTATGGTGAAAGGGTGCACACTTAAATGTATGGATGGCTGCCTGGGTTTGCCTGCATGGTGAAAGAGTGCACACTTAAATGTTTGGATGGCTGGGTGTGCGTGCATGTATATGGTGAATGGTGTGTTTGCTTGTGTTCAGGGGTACAACAAAACCTACATTTTGGGGGGCTGATCCTTCAAATGTTGGGAGAGACTCTAACTTCACGGGCGGGCAAACTTATTTGTGTGGGGGCATAAAACTTCTCTACACATTTTAATGCGACTATTCTAGTGCAGCTTCAATGTTACAAGCAGTTAACTCTCTCCTTTAAGTGTGAAAGCACCCACATATGAACTGATGTGAGAATGAACGGTCTCCTGTTCCCTTTCTACCCTTCCAATCATTTCCCTGGCATGAAAGTGCTAAACTCACATCACAATTTAAAATGCCTAAAAAATGTGGCATTTGAATGCAGGTACTAACAGTGAAATGATTCACGTTAGTAATTGCTGGGCCCTTATTAACAGCGAAACCCAGGTGCTGTTTAAAATCTGTGTCCTGTTCTGTCTGGCAACTGCTCTGAAGGTCAGCCAGGTTGAGTCAACATAGCCCAAAATGTCTGGGGGTGAGTGCTGAAGCCCAGTAAACTCAATATTGTTAAGCCCCTACGTGTGTTTAATGCCTTAATTACTTATTGGTAATTGTCATTACTCCTAGTCCTATTCTTCCTCGTCCCTGTACTTGTGTATGAGGCAGTACTTGTGTATGTGGCACTATGTCTCATACACAAGCACTGGGATGAGGTAGAGGTACATGGAGGTAATGCCTGATTTAGCTACCTGTATCTTCATTACTCCTAATCCCACTCTTCCTCATACCAGTACTTACCTATGAGGCAAGGAGCCTGAAATGTAAGCTCTGCAACAAGGAAGAGGGATGTGAAGATAATTCTGGGGCAAGGAGCTCATTTTGGAGGTTGGGGTAGGGCATGGGAGGGAGAGGGGTTGTGTGGGGCGAGATTGTGTGATAAATCATAATGGTTGTCCATGTCCAGGCTAACCAGGCATGATATGTGGTTTTAGTGACTAGAGAGGCATTTTGGTGCAGCCAGTCTAGTTATTCCTCAGTTTGGTATGACTTTTTTTTAGCTCCACATTTCTGATAAAGCAGTCCTGCTAAGTGTAATTACCTGGCTAGACTGGCATTTGGGTGCTGCCAGTCTAGCCATTTCTTACTGCTGCATTGTATATTTTTTTGGGCATCTGTGATAAAATTATATGATATGAGTCTTGTATAACATGCCTGTACACATGTGTTTCTAGGCGTGACAAGCAAGGGAGGGAAGATAGAGGGAGGACAAGACAAATGATCTTACTAGCCCTTCTGTCATTCAGATCGTGCAAGTGCGAGAACGAGAAATGCAAGGGGAAAGGGAGGGGGTAAGTGCAAGGAAGAAGGGAGGGGAAAACAGGGCAATAATGCTCTGAGTAAGTGCAGCCAGGGCAGTGCGGTTCTGGGTAGTGCAAGGAGAACAAGGGACTGTAAGGTTACAGTTACAGCCCCTAAGTGCGTGGTGGGCTGGAGGCAGTGCAAGGGTGACTGATCAAGAAAGAGCCTGGACTCAGTGAGACTCTGAGGGTAGCCAAGCAACCAGTCGGTACAGCATACAGGTAGGTCAGTTAGGTCAGCAGTGGAGGGAGAGAGCGAAAGCAGAGGAGAAGAGGAAAGTTGTGAGCTGTTTCCGGAACATCAGGTGGTCCGCTAAAGTTTTTAGAGGGACAGGGAGGCCATTCCAGAGGGAGGCATTTGCAGAGGAGAGAGATCTACCCCCCACTTCTGCCTGGAGAAGCGTCTAGCCCTTAAAGAGTTGGAGGTAGCTGGGGGAAGGGCTCGAGAAAGAAGGTATTTTGGTGAGAGCGTTGGATGTAGTGTGGGCCCGACCCCAGAAAGCCTTGTGGACAATGCAAAGGGTCTTGAACTTGATTCTTGCAACCACCGGGAGCCAGTGGAGAGATTTCAGGGCTGGAGAGATATGATCCCTGGGCTTGTTGCCAAGGATAAGTCTTGCAGTCCTGTTCTGGATTAGTTGCAGAGGGCGGAGAGTAGAGGAAGGCAGCTTGAGAAAGAGGCCGTTGCAGTAGTCCAGCCTAGAGAGAAACAGGGCTCTGGAGACATTGAGCTTCTGGGGGAAAGTGAGAAAAGGAAGAGTCCCTTTGAGGAGAAGCAGCTGGTAGGTAGTGAGACTTCTTGGCGACATCCAAGATGCGAGGAGAGAAAGAGAGAGTGGAGTCGAAGATGGCACAAAAGGTTTTTTGCCTTGCAGGAAGGCAAAGCAAGAGGGCCCAAGGTGGTCGGCCTGAGTGAGAGAGGGAAAGCAGGGGCAGGGGTCAAAATGAGAAGGATCTCCATGTTAATGGCATTAAGGCAGAGATCGTTGGAGGTGCACCAATCCTGAATCACAGTTAGACAGTCAGGAATGAGTGAGAGGTGAGAGGAGCCTGAAGGAAAACTCAGTGCCATCCGCATAATACTCAAAGTTAGAGGAGAAGGTAGAGATCAGGTGGGCCAAAGGGGCCAAGTAGAGGTTGAAAAACCAGGGTGAGAGGATAGAGCCCTGGGGAATGTCACAGGTAGAGAGAGAGGTGGCAGAGAGAAAGTTGGACCTGGGAGGGGTAGTCCAAGAGGTAGGAGGTCAGCCACTCCAGGGCCTGATCCGTGATGCCCAGGTTCTCATGTAGTCGATTGATCAGGATGGCGTGGTTGACTGTGTAGAAAGTAGAGGAAAGATCAAGGAGGATTAGGAAGGAAGGAATGCTGGAATCACGGTTGGAGAGCAGATCTTCACGGGTGTTCAGGAGAGCAGTTTCTGTGCCTCTGGCAGCTCTGAAGCCAGACTGATGGTCATGGAGACAACCAACAGATTCAATGTGGAGAGTAAGCTGGGAGATGGCCAGTTTTTTTTCCAAGAGTTTGCCCAGGAAAGGGCTGATGGAGATTGGACGATAGTTTGCCGGACAGGTAGGATCGGCAGGCGGCTTCTTGAGGAGTGGGTGCACAAGGGAGTGCTTGAGGGGAGTGGGGGAACATTCCAGTGGTGAAAGAGTGATTACAGAAATCGGCCAAGGCTGCAGCGAGGGTGTCAATATGGTCCTTGATGGTTCTGGAGTCGTAGGGGAGAACCTGTTTGGACGACACTTTCATGGATCGGACTTGTCTAGAAACCTTGTTAGGTGTTGTCAGAGAGAAAGAGGAGAAAGGAGGAGGAGTTGTAGAGATGGCCAAAGGGGGACGAGAGATGAAAAGGGAGAGGAAAATGAGATAGTGGGCAGGATGTCCTGAGTTTTAGCAGAGAAGTGAGAGGCCAGAGCCATACAGAGGGCCTGGGAGGGAAGAGGAGAGGTGGAGACCGCAACAGGATTGACCAGATCCGTGCAGATTTTAAAGAGTTTGGCCGTGTTGTTAGAGGCCGCAGAGACCCGGGCTTCAATGTGTGCTCTCTTCTTGATGAGTATTATTTCTTTGACTGGCATTTTTGTGCAACCAGTCTAGGTATGTCTAAATGTGGCCTGGCATGCTTTACTGTAATGTTATTACGTGTCTACACTGGTCTGCATTGTGCAGCCATTGGGACATGTTTTCAATGTGGCATGGCATTTTTAATAGCAAACCATTAATGTTCCTGTGCACTGTTGGTGACTTGCATGTATTGGATTGATGTTACCCTACAAAACAATAGCAAACACTCTGGGCCTCATTACGAGTTTGGAGGCAGCCATGCCTCCAAACTCGGGTCCGGTTCTCTGAAGGGGAAATACCGGGCCATTCCGACTTTGGAGGGCCTGGTATTTCCTCCTTCAGGGAACCCGGACCCGGACCTTCCCCATTCCCATTCAAGCCCCCATCGGCCTTAATGGGAATGGGGAGGGAGCTAACCGTTGTTAGCTCCCTGGTCCCCTCGCAGGACCCGCAATGGACGTCTAGTCTGACCAGAGTTCCAGAGCGGGTCCTGCAAGGGAACCTTGTAATAGGGCGGAATGGGATTAACAGCGCCGGCACCATTACCGGCGCCATTAAACCAATTCCGCCCGCCTCGTAATGAGGCCCTCTGGCTTTTTAGCCACTTTCTTTTAGGAAGTGTGCTGTATATTGCATTAAAACACATATTTAGCTAGTACAGTGTGCGGCATACCCCTTCAGCAGCACGTTTATGCGTATTGTGTAAGCATGATAATCTAGGCCTGTTCAGAGTGTAGCACGACCCGTGATGTGTTGCCGAGTTGGGGGGGGCTCTCAGCATGGTTCGCAGGGGGGCCCCCACATTTTGTGTTACGCCACTGGATCCACTGCCACCTGCTCTCCATCTGCAAAGGAAAATAGGTTGGAGGGCTCCTTAAGTAGGGGAAAAGAGTGGCAACCAGGAAGGCCCCAGGTGGGCGGGGCTTGCTAAGTGGGTAAAAAGAGCGGCAAACAGGAAGGCACGAGGTGGGTGGGGCTTGCTATGTGGGGAAAAAGAATGGCAACCAGGAAGGCACCAGGTGTCCGGTCATTTCGTCGACAGAAAATTGGTCGACAGACAAATGGTCGACGCAATTTGGTCGAAAGACAAATGGTCGATTTTTATTTTTTATTTTTATATATATTTTTCAGGTTTTCGTTTAGGAAAAAAAAGGGTTTTTAAGCAAAAAAAGGGGGTTGGGGAGGGACCTCCCCAAAAAAAATAAAATGTGAAAATACTAAAAAATAAAAATTCAACCATTTGTCTTTCGACCAATTTGCGTCGACCAATTGTCCTGTCGACCTTTTTTTCGACCAAATGACCAGTAACCACCTAGATCCACTTGCACCTGCAAGTCAGCCAATCCATACACGAAACACACACCTATTGGTTGTGTGTTTCGTGTGTGTTTTGGCTGACCCATAGGGGTGTGTGGTACTTGGGAGATATGCTGGAGCGGAGCAGGAGCTGGGGTGGTTAGTGCATTGGTTACTCTCAGTGTTCTTCTAAATGCATTACATTGGCTAACCCTCATAAATCTTCAGTTAACCTGGAAATTCTTCTGAGTGTAACGCATCAGCTAACCCTCACAATATCTCTAAGTACAATACGTTGGCTTACCTTTGAGGGTCTTCTAATTGCAATGCATTGGCTACCCTCGTTGATTTTTCTAAAAGCAATACCTTGGCAAACCTTTACAGTTCTTCTAAGTTCAGTGAATTGTCTACCCTCAACGATTCTTCAAGTCCAGTACGTAGGCTAACCCTCACAATTCTTCTAAGTGTAATATGTTCGCTACCCTTGAAGATTCTTCTAAGTGCAAAACATTTGCTAACCTTTACAATTCTTCTAAGTGCAGTGCATTGGCTACCCTTCATATTTTTCTCAGTACAGTTAGTTGGCTAAAGTTCACAATTCTTTGATGTGCAATGCATTGGCTGCCCTCTGAGATTCTTCTAGGTACAGTGCTTTGGCTAACCCTCATAGTTCTTCTAAGTGTAAAACCGTGGCTACCCTCGAAGAACATTTTGGCTAGCCTTTACAATTCTTCTAAGGGTGATACACTGGATACCCTCTGGGATTCTTATAAGTGTGTTTCATTGGCTGACCTTCACAGTTCCTCTCTGTGCAATACTCTGGCTACCTTCAAAGATAGTTCTAAGTGCGATACATTGGCTGGCCTTCATAAATCTTCTAAGTGCAATACTTTGGCTAGCCTTGACAGTTCTTATGAGTGCAACACATTGGCTAGCCTTGACAATTCTTCTAAGTGTAATACAGTGCCTGAGCTTCCTCCTTCATCTAAGAGCAATACATTGGCAAAACTCCAGTTCTTCTAAGTGTAATGCACTTTCAACCCTCGAAGATTCTTCTAAATGCGATACATTGGCTGCCCTTCACAAATCTTCGAAGTGCAAAACATTAGTTAATACTCAGTTCTTCCAAGTGTAATAAACTGGATACCCTTAAAGATTCTACTAAGTGTGATACATTGGCTGGCCTTAACAATTCTTCAAGTGCAAACTAGCCTTTACAGTTCTTATGAGTGCACTACATTGGCTAGCCTTGACAGTTCTTATGAGTGCAATACATTGGCTAGCCTTGACATTAATATTCGTAAAATACTACATTTTTACTACTACCGCCATAATCATATTGAAGGATTTAGGTGGTCATTACAAGTTTAGTGGCACCAGTAAAGCATGCAGCAATTGGAAACAACATAAAGGGTCTGCGTGGCTCTGATTCATACCGATCCCACCAAACTTATGACATCATTTAGGGGATACATGTAGCCAAAGCTTAAGTTCGGTGGCTTGTTTTCTGCCTTTAGGTTTCACAGAGATTTCATCAGTAGCTTCATTGACCTGGTGTGCCCTGTGAGAGCCATCAGCAGTAGCACTGCAAGAGGGGGTGCATTTTCAATGTGCAGCACTTCACACATCCTGAGTGTGGAAATACGGACGTAACCATGGCCTAAAGTATTTGAGCTGACATTGAGTTTCACTATGTTCCCATACACCACATGGATAACATGTCTGAGAATAGATAACTCGAGGTAGACAAACTGCAAGGTCATGTATGCGCCTGCTGCTCTGCCCCACGCCCCCCTCTGTTACACTGCGGGGAGGGTGACCTTCACGTGCACCTCGCCGCCCCTTGGAGGCCTAGTAAACACAAGAGAAAGAACCCCATTAGTAAATCACTAAGGGACCATTAAACCTTTCTGAAGCACTATGTGCTTTACCGCGAGAATGTGGATTACGAGAGCCAGTGTCCGCTGTCCCCCTGATAATCATGGGAACCGGCCTGGGTAATAAATCCGTGATTTATCGGGCACGCCACTGACCGGTTCTCACGCCAGAGCAGCTCTTCTGATCTGACCAGCAGTACCGCGGGTAGAGCCCAAAGCAGTAGTCACAGAAAAACACGTTGCACAACGCTGTTCTTGCTTGCAACACACGTGATCTGCAGTTCCAGACACTCGCGCTTGTGTTTTACTAGTCTGCGCTGAGTAAATATGCATTGTCCAACATGTCTTCACCCTTTTGCTGCTGCTGCGAGATTTCAAACTTTACATCTAGGCTGTCGAATAAGGGATATGTGTCTTTCAATCACTGCTTTACGCAGAGAAAGCACCAACTTCGCATTGCGGCCTGGGAGGATAGCTCAGCAGCAAAGTGAACGCCATGGAAACAAGACGACAAGAAGCAACACAGGTTCGATCCCTCGGTCCGCACTTAATAAGCACATTATAAATACGCAACTAAGACAAAATAAATCAATGACGCAACTAAAAAACAAGCTATTCCTGTAACAGCGCCGCGATGCCCGCGGGCTGTATGAGCTCTTTCAAAATGCAAATAAAAAATTACCTGATGGGGCTATTTAGGGGGCGTGGCCGGACAAGTTGTCAGTGCCGCAATTAAGACCTGCCCTGACTGCTGCGTGCTGGGCATGTCTGTGTAAGACCCCAGCTCGATTTTGAAAAATGTGGCATTCAGGTATGGTAAGCTTTGTTTAATTGTAGTGTCCACCTGTGCTAACAGGCACCCCTTTGCATCGATCATCGCCCTCTCACTTGGAGATGGAGTGTGAGGGTGATGATCACCGTATCAAAGGAGTGCCTCACAGGAGTCAGCTAAAATTCATTTAAAAAAGCGACGCTTTTTTTTCGAAACGAGAGCTTCAAGCTTTAGAAAAAAGCCCTCGGCTTCTAGCGGCCTGTTGGGCTGAGATTGCTAGGTCCTGTCTCAGGGACACTTTTCGTAGACTGCCAGTGCTCTGCCTTGTCTAGCTCTGGCCCACTTAAAGTCTTGGGCGTGCATGCTCCAATCAGAAGGCTGTCTCTTATCCTATCCCCTAACCCCACCCCATCTATGTTTTTAAATGTACCTACTTACCTAACCAATTCGAAGAAAAAAAAGTTCAGTGATTTCTAATTAGGTGAAATTGGATTAGGTGAAATGTACAGTATCGGGAACTCGGTTAACTTTGATATATCATTAGACTTGTATTTACTTTATTCTGGTGTTTTAGATTTATAGTCCAATTGCACCAGGCTAACCCCAAATGCAGGATCACTTCAGATTACTTTTAATTTACTTCAGGTTACTTTGGAAAAATTCATATTACTTTTCAATTACTTGACTACTAGACTACTTTGGATGACTTTTGAATTACTTTGAATCACTTTGGATTTCATTGGATTACTTTTGATGACATAAGGTTACTTATTTTTGGCAACAAGTGAAAAAGTTGCCACTTAAAGAGTAATCAGTGAAAATTTCCTGGAAAATATCCTGTTTAAGTGAAAAAGTCATCAACAACAAATGCCCATTTTAACATATGACCTTATCACGAGTTGGGCATTAATCAGGCCTTAAATCCACTGAGCATTACCACTGGGAACCATGGCAGTAATCCCACCACATCACGAGTATGCAGGCACATGTACATGGCTCTGACAGTAACGCTAATAGAGGCCGACATATACATCACCTGTAAACGGCTTACCGGCTGAAAAATCACAGAAATTAGCGCTACAGCCATGAGTGACGCCAGGACCCGGTATTAGCATGCGCTATTATCAGACGCTAATACTACCAGCAGGAAATGCGTAACCGCTAGAACGGGAAGCATAGCAGCGGCCATTTTTGAAATCACAATCCATCAAAACTCTGAGGCCCTGGCAGCCATCCACACAATCTGAGCAGCAAATATGTCACAGGAGAGGGCAAGGGTTAAGCCAGCCCACGATTGCGTCAGGAAGCCAACATTTATGGAGTGAGAATTGAAGTGCCTGGTGAAACAAGTGGCAGCAAATCATGCTGAGCTCTATGGGGCCAAACTAAAAAGGACCTCCTCACAACGGCGCAACCAGATCTGGCTGGCAATCAGCCAGAAGGTGTCAGCAGTCGGCCGTGTCCTGCAGGATGTGGAGGACTGCAGAAAGCAGTGGAACAACCTGCGGGTCCGGATCCAGTCAATACTTTCACAGCACCGCACAGACTGACAGGCCACAGGGGTAGACTCACCACCACCACTGGACCTGACACTGTGGGAGGAGTGCTGCAGTTCAGTGATAGATATGGAGGGGATAGATGGAGTAGGAGGAGCCGAGGCTGGCACCCAGGAGGCAGAAGATGAGTGAACCTCCACCCCCAATGGAAACTTAACACCAAATTCCAACCACAGCACCCCCCAGTGCAACTACTGATGAGCCGGGCATTTTGACTGGGGGCAGTGTTTGGGAGCCAACACAGGCACCTACGGAAGTACCCATGTGCCAGTACACCTAGGCCACCCCTGTGCGGCCGAGGAGTCGGGGGGGGGGGAGCCAAGGGGCACATCCGAGTGCCATGCACCACTCAGCCATGTTGGGGGCACAGCAGTGCACCATTGGATACAGGCCATGTGAAGTACCAGCCCCCCCATCACCAAGTGCAACAGTCCAGCTGGCTCTGTGCATCAGATGCATGTGAGTCAAGCAATGGCTAGGCCACCAATTTACCCCATGCTATGCCACCACAGCAAATCCACATGCCCAATCCCCCACCCCAGCACCAGGCCCCATTTATCCCAATCTGCTATCAGACGCAAGCAGGTCAGGCCCGTGCATCAGTCCAAATACCATGTGACACACCCCTCCCTCGTAACTACTGCCATGCATGCCAATACACATGAAATCATGTGTCCTAATGTCATCCACTATGTCCCCTACAGGCACACAGGCATAACCTGAGACATCAGGGGAAGATGAAGAAGTGAGGACATTCACCCATGCGTCCACTGCGCCACCACCGGCACCACCATCACCCCGGGTAGGGGCCATCAGGGCACGCCAAGGCACAAGACGCACCCCACCTCTGCACGCCACAGCAGGGTCACACCCAGTGCAGGAGGACAGCCCACCAGGGGCACATCATGTGCAGGAGGACAGCCCACCAGGGGCACGCCAAGTGCAGGAGGTCAGCCCACCAGGGCCACACCTGCGCCTAGTGTGCAGACCACCTTCGCTGACCTGGAGGAGGCTGAAGACACAGCCCCAATTACCATAACCTTGGAGGAGGGAGGGGCGAGCAGCCCCAGCAGGGATGACCAGCATGTGGTAGTGGCCCCAAAACAAGTTGACAACCTGCCCCAGCAATTGCAAACACCACCCGAGAGCCCAGTCTGTGCCAAGCCCACCAGGCCAGGCACAGCAGTGATGCAACCACACCACTTATTCAGATGTGGACACCAGTTCCAATGCCCCTGACTCAAGGCAACGTACACCCTCCCCACCACACCCAACTGCTGCCTTGGCGCTGTGATGGAGCGCCTTAATGCGATGGAGGCACAACAGCGCCACATGGCTGGCCTTGCAACTGCCCACAACTGTCATGTGAAGGCCATCAGTCGAGCGATCATAGGGGGCACAAAGACAATGGCGCGGGACAATGCATGTACCAGGAAAGTAGTTGAAGCATGCACTGCATCCATGACTGGGTTTTGCCAGAGGGTGCAGGAACTCTGCGAGGGGCTCTCTGCCTTTGCGGGACAGATGCGCAAGTTGAATGCCCTCCTCTGCCAGCAGCTGCAGATAGCAGCCTCAATTCCATCATCCTCCACCACCCCATGGAGGAATCCCAACAGGTGACGCCTAGGCGAAGGTCCCAGCGCCAGCTGCCCCAGCGCTGCCAGATAGCAGTTGTGGGAAGAGGGCACCACCATCTTAAATGGATTGTGTACTGTTGGTCTGTGTGCACGTCACATGGGACATCGTTGAGTGGGATGACGGGGGGTCTGTGCGCTGGGGTGTTGGTGGTGGGTGGGGGGACTGTGTGCTGGGGTGTTTGTGGGGTAGGGGGACTGTGTGCTGTGATGTTGGTGGTTGGTGGGGGAAGGGGGGGTTATGTTCTGGGGTGTTGGTGGTGGGTGGGTGGAGGATTGACTCTGCTGGGATGTTGGTCATGGTGTGGGGAGGGGGGACTGTGTGCTGGGGTGTTTACGGTGGGTGTGGGGAGGGGGATGGGGTTTAAACAAGTCACATAAGACTGTTGAACTCAGAAAAATGTTAGGACAATCATTATTGTGTACTTGTGCTCTTTATTCAATATGTGCAGGTCATGTAATGGATCAGGTCACTGTGCTAAAAGTAATTGTCTATCAGTGCCTGTCGGGGCAGTCTCCCTTCCCTCACCTCATCCCTGTGTGTGTCTGCTCTGCCTCCGGCTACATGGTTATCTTTGTCATCTTCCCCTGGTTGTTGCCTTTTAGCATCGGGAGGTAGGGGCACATTCCACCTGAGGCAAATGTTGTGGAGCATTGCACATACCAGGACAATTTTGCCTACTTGGTTTGGTGCATACATCAGGGCCCCTCCATTGCGATCTAGGCACCTGAATCATGCCTTCAAGAGTCCAAAGGTGCATTCTATGCAGATGCGTGTCCAGCTGTGGGCATGGTTGTAGGCGTCATGTGGTGTTCGTGGGTCACCCACAGGGGTCATCATCCACGTCAGCTGCGGGCATCCAGTCACCTGCATGGGGTGAAATACCAACATCAGTCATTTGTCTCATGCATGGGTCTGCATTCTCAATATATTTGGCCAGTATGTGAATGTGAGCATTCTTGTGTGCATCAGGGCCATGCAATGTCTATGTGTGGCGGGTGTGTATCCTTTGTATATCATGTGATGATTACTTGTCCTGTGCATGCACCCTGTGTTGTTGTGGCGACTATTCTTTGGTGGCTGATGGTTGACAGCACATGGGGTATTAGCTGTGGCACAGGTGGACATGCTGTTGGGTGCTGCTGTGTGGATCTGCGCCGCAGCACATTCAAGGTGCATTGTGGTTGATATGGTGTGATGGGTTAGTGTTTTGGGAGCGTGTGTGTCCATCACCATGTGTGGGTCCGTGTGTGATAGATGTGTGTATGCGTCCTTGAATCCCCCTCCTCAATGGTGTTGATGCTGCACAAGTACTGCCAGTGCCCCCTCTTGAAATGCAATGCTTCCTGAGCCTATCCCCCCTTTTTTCTTGTTTTGTGTTTGAACGTGCATGTTTGGCAGGGTTCCTACTCACTGAACATCCAGGTCCATTGTCCTCTGTGCCTCCCCATATATCCGGCAGTGTGCTGTCGCGGAGGTCCATGGAGTCATATGTGTATCCTGGGTAGCAGGCACAGCAGTGGAATATGATGAGGGCACGGCCAAAGGTCATCTGCAGGTTCATGGAGTGGTAGTGCTTGCGGTTCCTG
The DNA here is from genome assembly GCF_040938575.1 of Ambystoma mexicanum. NCBI lineage: Eukaryota > Metazoa > Chordata > Amphibia > Caudata > Ambystomatidae > Ambystoma > Ambystoma mexicanum. Next base: position 81,974,520 of record NC_090928.1, on the reverse strand, counting down.
TATATGGCCTCATGGGCCTAGGGCGCCACCAATGCCATGTGTGCAGTCGATGGCTGCAATAACATTGGGCAGTTGTGTGATGGAATAAAAACACGCTTTCATGTTATTTACCTGGTCCTGGGCGGTGGGCAGTGCAATGTGTTCATTTACATGGCGCAGGAGGGCATCCAGCACCTGGCCCAGGACTGCACAGAATGTCGACTGTGCCATACCATGCATCATGGCCACTGAGTGCTGGAAGCTGTCTGTACCCAGGAACTGCAGGACTACCACCAGCTTCACCAGTGGGGGCACAGCTGTGCAGATGTAAATCCTGCTCCCAATTTGCTGAAGTATTGTGGGAAGCAGCTAAGTGATGGTCTTCCTGTCCAAGCAATACTCAGTTACCAACTGGGTGTCAGTGAGGGCCCAGGATGATGGCCTGTGTGGGGATGGATGCTCACCTTGCTAGGGCTGCTCTCCTCATCCTACTCCTTCTACTCCTCACCCTCCTCCTCATTCCACCCCTCTGTGCCCCCTGTGCCCTGGCCTGGTTGTCCTGTATCTGTAGCTCCAGGTGCAGCATGAGCAGCTGCATGCCGCGGCTTCCAGCAAAGAATGGGAGCATGGTGTTGGAAAGTGTGTTTGGGGCCTGCGTGGGTATTATGTAGCCTTCTGGTGTGCATTGTTTGCACCTGTGGCTTCATTCCTGACACCTGGGTTCATTTACATCGAGCAGGAGGCGGGGGCTAATTCCAGCTGTATTAGCGCCTGTTTTCCGGCAAAATAATACCACTGGCCATGGAGTTCTAATATGTCTGTAATACTGCTGTGTGTTGTCGGCTCTATTACTGCTGGCTGTAATTGCACTGGCTGCAATAATGCTGGCTGTATTAATGCTGATCCCTTTTGGGTCCGCACAGGGTCCTGATCGGGCGGAGCAGTATTTGCAGCGCTAATAAAGTTAACCCCCGATTTGAGGGCTACCGCACAACTTAGATGAGGCCCATAGTAGGGACATAGCTTGAAAACAGTAGAGTGACATAACATATATCAGAGTCTCCTACCCAACAACTGTAAGTACAGCTTGGCCCAATCCTTGAGAAATATCTCAATGGGATATGGAAATTCTAAACATCAATCCCTGAAAAATGACCCATTTACTGTTTACTTGCTGCTTTGCTGGGATTTGAACTTTACTCATTTTTATCAGTTTTATTTTATCTATTTATCTGCTAGGACAAGTTACAATTTATTTACTTGTGTCCTTTAGTCACTTTATTAACTGTCAGTGCATCTGCTGTGTATCCACTTCTATTTATAATCTATTTTACTTGCTGTGTTTATCGTTTACTGCTAATCTTCCCCTATTTCCCTGGGAACTGCATTCCCCAGCTGTATTGTAGGCTCCAGCCTTCTTATTCGCTGACCAGGCGTGTGAGCGCCGGCGTGTGAAGACAAACCAGTTAGTGCCAATATTTAAGGCTTTTGATCCGTTGATCTTCTGTTTAGCCCATTTACTGTTTACTTGCTGCTTTACTGCGAGTAGAAGGAGCATGTACCTTTCATCAACTGACAGGCAGTAACCACGCCCCTACCGGAAGTCCCACCCCTCTGGGAGGTCCGTGGTAACGGAAGTCCCTCCCTACCGATGTCCATGTGCTGCAGTGATCTCATGTGAGGTGTTCCGGAAGTGTAGCCCTAGGAAAAGGAGTTTCCCGGAAGTGATGGGGTGGGGTTTGCAGTATTTTTTCGGGGAAGGATACATACCTGATTGGAGGAAGGACACATTCTAGGAACTTCTTCCAAGGCTATTTAAACCACACCCGATCAGCCACACATGCTTCGCGTTGTTCTGCATCTAGCAGCTGGACGCTCACCGTGTCTGCTCCTGCATCTTGACTTCTGCCACACCTGCCACCATCCTGAATCACCTGCAAAGGAAGGGAACAAGAGAACAGAAGAAGGAAAAGGCCTCACCTGCTAAAATCTGCATCCCAGAGACATTTCGCCGACAATCCTGAAAAGGAAGACATTTATTTTTAAAAGCACATCGCATCGATCGCTGCAGCGCCGCATTCTACTCACTTTTACAGGGCGCCTCCATGTTCAGCAGCGACCATCCGGATTCGCAGTCGCGCCTCCGCGCCTAGGGAGAAAAAGACAAGAACAAAGGTGAGAGAAAGAAGGGAAAAGGGTAGCTAAAACTCCATGTCAAGACTTACCTGTTGGGTCATTCCCTTTTCATTTCGGGTCCGCGCCGCATCCAGGCATTTTCGGACCCCGGCCCCTAAGGGGAAAAAGACATCAGCGTTAATGAGTGAATGAAAAGACATTACCAAAACACTCATTAAAGACTTACCTGATTTCCACAAGGATTTCACCGCTCACCTCGGGTCGGTGCCTGTTCCCCGGCATTCCGTACCCTGGCCCCTATGGGGAAAAAGACGTTAGCATTAGAACATTAATGCATGGACACAAGGAAAACCACTTATAGAAAAACTTACCTGGAAGCCAAGCAAGTTTGGTTCTCACCCATCCGAAAATCCAGTGACGTAACTGGATACCAACGCGCCCCTGCATCAGAAGCAGGATGGAGAGCTCGTCCTTCCAGACCCTAAGGTGAGACGCTACGGGGAAGCACAGAAAGGTTTTGAGGAGGGTGAGAGGGGTAAGTGGGAGGCCGATTGCATTACCCCGCAGACAGTTAACCCCCTATTCTCACCTACAGAAGAATACTTCTGCGAGTCAGACAAGCCAGATCTGGGGCCCGGTCCAGTCCGTCTTCTGAACCCTGCGCATCACCTTAGACGAGGTCACAGCAGCGCGAACCAGGCCAGCGCCCCCGTGGGAGTCAGGTGAGCGTTACAGAACGCAAAGCCTTCCTACAAATTCCCACCCAGGCGCTATGGAAACTTCTGAGACTGATCAGTTGGCCCAATTACTGGGGGAATTATGGGCCGGAGTACATGCCGCTCGTCAAGAGACTAATGCCCTCAAGAGGGAATTAATAATATCAAAGGAAAGAACTGATGACCTGGCCAGACAGCTTTTGCAAGGTCAAGCTGGACAAACTCCTCTACCCTGTTCCGGAGGGAACCCCGCTCCTGTGGTTCCCAGTAACCCTCTGCAGATTAATCTACCTGGAAACATGCCGCTGGCCCCACCTGAACGCTTTGCTGGGGACCCCAAACGATTCGCCGTATTCATGAATCAGTGTCGTTTGCACTTCCTATGCAGACCTGGGGCCTTCCCTAATAATCAGACCAAAGTAGCCTTTGTATTGTGATATCTCAGCGGCTGCGCTGCCGAAGGGTCAGTTCCACTGGTTACTCAAGATGACCCGATTCTCCGTGATTTTCAAGGATTTCAAGCAAGCATGGAAAGGTTATTTGCTCGACACTCTCAGGGGCAGGCTCTGGATGACGAACCTCTATCCCTGTGACAGGGCAATCAGGACCTCCTATCCTATATTGCAACCTTTAATAGACTAATTGTGTAAACGGGATGGCCAGAGGATAAAAGAGTCACGTTATTTTATCGAGGTCTACGCGGAGAACTTAAAGATGTCTTGGCCCAAGTTGTAAATCCGCCCCAAGAATGCACAGAATATATAGACTTAGTGGTCCAATTGGATCACAGACTTCAAAACAGAAAAACAGATCTGTCCAGGTTTGAGACCCGGGTGTCGGTCAAGACCCACGCTAACCCCAAGGGAGTTGATGTCTCTGAGCCGATGCAAATTGGAATGGTTAAAGAACCCTTAACTCAAAAGGAACCTGAAAGGAGGCTGCAGTTAAAATTATGTCTTTATTGTGGGAACTCTGGACACTTTCTACGAGATTGCCCGGCAAAACCGCCCTGAAAAGCGGTAGGAGCCGCTGATAAAAACCATGAAGACTCTGTTTCGGGAAACGACTCAGCCTGACAAGCGTAGGGGTCCGCTTGCCGAGCTTGAAAACTAACTCTCAGATCTCGCATTTCATTGTGCCAATGGTTCTTGTAGATCCAGAAAAGCCTAAGCGGTTGCATGCAATAAGGGCATACATCGATAGTGGGGCTATTGGAAACTATGTGGATCGTGAATTGGCCTCTAGGATTAACCTCCCTCTCCGTCCTAAAACCAGCAAAGATGTCATCACCACAGTCGATGGAACTGAAATTGCCTCTGGACCGGTAACACATTCCACTACTGGGGTGACTCTTATTGGTCCTGACGGCCATTGGGAGGCAGTTGTGTTTGATGTAATCAAGGCTCCACAGTTTCAGGTTATTCTTGGAATTCCTTGGTTAGAGACACATAATCCTCGAATTGATTGGCGAGCTAAGAGAATAACCTTCCCGGGTTTGTGCACAAACATGCTACCCAGAAAACCTGAAGATTAATCTAGCATCTGTAACCTCTGCCTCCATGCAATTACCTCCGGAATACCAGGACTTTCAGGACGTCTTCCAAAAGAAACAGGCTAACACGTTACCTCCTCACCGATCGTACGATTGCCAAATCGATCTGGTGCCCGGTGCACAACCCCCTTGTAGCAGGATTTATGCCCTTACCGAACCTGAGAACCTGCATTTGAGACAATATTTGGATCAATACCTCGCCAATGGTTTTATTCGCCCGTCAAAGTCCCCGGCATCCTCGGCTTTGTTCTTCGTGCCTAAAAAAGAAGGCGACCTTAGAACTTGTATCGATTACCGCGCATTGAACCAGATAACGGTTAAAAACCGTTATCCTCTGCCTCTGATTCCTGAACTCCTTGACCAGGTGAAGGACGCTTGCATATACACCAAGTTAGATCTCCGGGGGGCATATCATCTGGTGCGAGTAAAAGAAGGCGACGAATGGAAAACAGCCTTCCGTACAAAATATGGATTATTCGAATACCAGGTAATGCCTTTCGGGTTGTGCAATGCGCCTGCTGCGTTCCAATTCTTCATGAATGATGTCCTTCGGGAACTCATCGATGTTTGTGTTGTCGTCTATATCGATGACATTCTAGTGTACTCCTCTTCGGAATCTGATCACAGAAAACACGTTAGGGCAGTTCTGGAAAAACTGCGCCAACACAAACTATTTGCTAAACTGGAGAAATGTGTTTTCCACACCACAGAAGTTGAGTTTCTCGGTTTCATCCTGACACCCAAAGGAGTCCGAATGGACTCAAGAAAAGTGGATGCCATCCTCAAATGGCCATCAACTAGCTCTGCAAAAGGGGTTCAAAGCATGCTCGGCTTTGCCAATTTCTATCGCAGGTTTATCCCGGAATTTTCACGCATAGTACAACCCATTACTGCACTCTTGAGGAAAAATAAACATTTTGAATGGTCTGAAGAAGCCGAGCAGGCCTTCCAGGATTTAAAAGGTAAGTTTACCTCCGCACCTATATTGAAACACCCACGTCCAGATCTCCCGTATGTCGTCGAAACTGACGCATCCAGCCTAGCCATGGGAGCAGTTCTGTCTCAAAGAGATCCTGAAACCAACCAACTGCATCCCGTAGCATTTTGGTCCAGAAAATTCTCGGCGCCAGAGATTAATTACGCAATCACTAACAAAGAACTGTTAGCCATAAAGTCCGCTTTTAAAGCCTGGCGGCATTACCTGCTTGGCGCTCGACATACCATCACGGTGATCACTGATCACCGGAATTTACAGTATTTGAAAACCGCCAAGGCTCAGTCATCACGGCAGCTCCGATGGGCTTTGTTTTTCGCTGAATTCGATTTCGTGATTACCTATCGACCTGGCTGCAAGAACGGCAAAGCAGACGCCTTATCCCGAATTGGAATGGGAGAATGTGATACAAACTCAGAACCAGTACCAATAATTCCCGAACAGAGAATTCTAGGCATGACTTCGTTACAGGCGCTTGAAGAAATTCAAGTCAGAGTGAAACAACTCCTGGACCCTACAGTCCTACAGGATTGGATACAAAAGGGATCAGACTTTACCATAGATAATGGTTTACCTTATTACCAAGGACGCTTATTCCTGCCGCACAAGGATTTACACAAACTAGTTATTTCGGGTTATCATGATACATTAATAGAGGGACACCCCGGTATTGCCAAGACAATGGAAAAGGTGAAACGACAATTCTGGTGACCCTCTTGGCGAAAAGATGTTAAATCTTTTGTGATGTCCTGTGGTGTTTGCGCCCAAAATAAAGGTCAAAAGAAAAGACCAGCCAGTCTCCTTCAACCTCTAGACATACCGCCAGCACCCTGGCACACCCTATCAATGGATTTTATTACGGACTTGCCTCCTTGTTCGGGATACAATACCATTCTGGTAATTGTGGATTTGTTTTCCAAAATGGCCAACTTCATTCCTTTGAAAGGTTTACCTTCAGCTTCTGTCCTAGCCAAAGAATTCCTCGAAAATATTGTTCGGCTCATGGATTCCCATCTATACTAATCTCTGACCGGGGAAGCCAATTCATTTCCCACTTTTGGCGCAAATGTTGCCAAATGGCACAAATCGACGTAAGATTATCGACCAGTCACCACCCTCAGACCGATGGTCAGACCGAGAGGACAAATCAGACCCTTGAGCAGTACTTACGGTGTATGTTACAGCAATCTGAAAGCAACTGGAAAGACATTCTTTGGATAGCCGAATACGCATATAATAATTCGGTACACTCTGGAACTGGCCATAGTCCTTTTTATACCTTGTTTGGACATCACCCTCGAACCTCAAACCTCAACTCACCTCAGAACCTCGGAGTGCCCACAGTAGAACATCTACATTCTACCATTACCCGAGCCTTCAAAGAGGCAACCACGCATTTACAACAAGCCAAGAGAAAATACAAGGAGAATGCTGACCTACATCAGAGTGAAGCACCTCCGTATCAGATTGGGGATCAAGTGTGGTTAGCTACCAGACATTTACCGCTCAAAGGGCCTCGAACTTTTAACCCAAAATATCTGGGACCTTATTCTATTACGGCAATAATTAACCCAGTAGCGGTTAAACTTGATTTACCAGCTAATATGCGAATTCACCCTGTTTTTCATGTGTCACTTCTGAAACCAGTGGTACCCGGAACCCGACTACTCAAACCTCCAGAACCTATTCAAATAGATGGGGAACCCGAATTCGAAGTGAAGAACATTTTAGATTAAAAAATGTTTAGGTCAAAGCTTTTCTACCTAATTGATTGGAAGGGGTACGGACCTCAGGAGAGGCTGTGGGAACCCAGTGACCATGTGCATGCACCTCGATAAGTCAGGAAATTCCACCGACTCTTCCCAAACAAACCAAAACCCCCGGAGGGAACAACCTTGGGAGGGGCCTTGGGGGGGGGGAGTGCTGTCACGATGCCCGCTCCCGGGGAGCCGGCTCAGGCCCTGCGTCCCCGAAAGCGGACATCAAGTCCCCGGGGAAGGTCCCAGCAACCCCTTATAGGGGCCCTTTGGACAGCGTCCTGGCGCCTATGGCGCCAGGCTCATAGAAAACGTCAGTCCTGGCGCCATAGGCGCCAGTCTCATTATGAAAGTGTTTGGGTGCACTTACCTGATGCAGACCATGCTGCAGAACCCCGGCCTCCTTGAGGCCGTGAAAGGTGGGACTCATTTACCACCCGGGCGTGGTTGGGGAAGGATACATACCTGATTGGAGGAAGGACACATTCTAGGAACTTCTTCCAAGGCTATTTAAACCACACCCGATCAGCCACACATGCTTCGCGTTGTTCTGCATCTAGCAGCTGGACGCTCACCGTGTCTGCTCCTGCATCTTGACTTCTGCCACACCTGTCAGCATCCTGAATCACCTGCAAAGGAAGGGAACAAGAGAACAGAAGAAGGAAAAGGCCTCACCTGCTAAAATCTGCATCCCAGAGACATTTCGCCGACAATCCTGAAAAGGAAGACATTTATTTTTAAAAGCACATCGCATCGATCGCTGCAGCACCGCATTCTACTCACCTTTACAGAGCGCCTCCATGTTCAGCAGCGACCATCCGGATTCGCAGTCGCGCCCCCGCGCCTCGGAGAAAAAGACAAGAACAAAGGTGAGAGAAAGAAGGGAAAAGGGAAGCTAAAACTCCATGTCAAGACTTACCTGTTGGGTCATTCCCTTTTCATTTCGGGTCCGCGCCGCATCCAGGCATTTTCGGACCTCGGCCCCTAAGGGGAAAAAGACATCAGCGTTAATGAGTGAATGAAAAGACATTACCAAAACACTCATTAAAGACTTACCTGATTTCCACAAGGATTTCACCGCTCACCTCGGGTCGGTGCCTGTTCCCCGGCATTCCGTACCCCGGCCCCTATGGGGAAAAAGACATTAGCATTAGAACATTAATGCATGGACACAAGGGGAACCACTTATAGAAAAACTTACCTGGAAGCCAAGCAAGTTTGGTTCTCACCCATCCGAAAATCCAGTGACGTAACTGGATACCAACGCGCCCCTGCATCAGAAGCAGGATGTAGAGCTCGTCCTTCCAGACCCTAAGGTGAGACGCTATGGGGAAGCACAGAAAGGTTTTGAGGAGGGTGAGAGGGGTAAGTGGGAGGCCGATTGCATTACCCTGCAGACAGTTAACCCCCTATTCTCACCTACAGAAGAATACTTCTGCGAGTCAGACAAGCCAGATCTGGGGCCCGGTCCAGTCCGTCTTCCGAACCCTGCGCATCACCTTAGACGAGGTCACAGCAGCGCGAACCAGGACAGCGCCCCCGTGGGAGTCAGGTGAGCGTTACAATACGAGAAAAAATTACTTGGGAATTTGGAAACATGTCCTTGACCTTCTCAAGTCCTTCTTTCATTCAAATTACAAAGAAATTCCAGACACATGGTCTAAACTGTTCCCTCCACAATTAATTATAATTATGTCAGGATGACGCTCTGTCTGTAAAGTAGCACAGAGAGATACCAAGTCCATCCACTTCATCTCACGCACTCCATGCCAGTACACTTCCACATGAGGGAATCCAAGATCTGCAGATACACCACAACATTCTGCATGCACCTCCAACCAATGTATCCATGAGTCTCCCAAAATCCAGATAATCTGTTTTCAAAAACACACAGCCATAGCTATCTGTTCGTCTCTCAGGAAAAAGACGTCCTCACTAAATCTCTCCTTACACAACACAGCCACTAAACTTTACTGACCAATCCCTAGCTCCACTCATTCTCATTTGCATGCCTCTCCACCCCAAAATCCCTGTATGTAATACGCACTGTCCGCAGACTACCGCCATGCTGCGGACATATAGTAGATCTGAGCGTGGTGAATGTACTTTTAAATAGTGTTTCCCATTTCCCCTTTTTTTTTTTTTTTTGCAGATGCCTGACAGACACCTGTTATTTTGTATTTTTGGGGGTTTTTTTTCTTATTATTTTACAAATAAAATCTTCACATAACCTGTTCCAAAGCTACCCTTATATTCCAAAACAACTTGGCATTTCCCAAAAAAGATAAAGAAACACCATCTGCTTCAAAATAAGCAGCATTACTCGAAACAATATTCTCATTGTTACAGAAAAACATACAAGCTCTTAGTATGAAAGCACGCATGCCTCGATTGATTGCACACCTAGCAATGTTTTGCTGAGGACAAAAAACAGAACTAGTGTCCCATATTGCTCTAGGTAGTAATCCAGAGTAAATTACTTTCGCATTTGGAAGGATGTTGATTACTGCTTGAACCAACTGTTCCAAATCTGCCAACAAATTAGGGGAACTCACGTAGCCCAAATGGAAAGCACCATAGTGCAAAACTACAAGATAGGGACTGTTCATCCTACGCATATCTCTACAAACTTGGAGAATTGCCTCTACATTGCAGTCAGTCACAGCGCTCCACACCACCTCCACTCCTCTAACATCGAAATTGTTTGCCACATGCCTGCATTGAGAATATCGCTGTAAACCATGGACAAACATATCTCCGAGCACCAACACCCTGACTTTCTCCACCTCTGCCATCTTCACTACACACACTCTCTTTCTACAAAAATCAACAACGTCAACATCTGATTGGCTGATCTCTACAGTCCCCTTTCCATGCTGGATTTGCTGGAAAAACCTGTTTGTGGCACACCCTACCCGCACACAGCCGCTGTGTCCGCGCGGCACGTAACTCTTAGCCAGCCCTTCTACACTTTCCACATCACTCTCGGTTCCATTCCCTCATTGGATACAGCTAAGCAGTCACACAACCATCCACCAAACACATCCAAGACCTCTACATCTAACTCCATCATCAGAGTTCTGCACTTCAAATGTACTGTTGGTCACTCTGAATACAAGTCTCATATCATTGGAAAGCACCTACTACAAAAACGACTGTACAAGTCTCGAAGATTTCTACTTACAGCTCCATGTATATCCACATGCATGATTACAAAGTACAGGTATGCATATTTTATTCAGAGTACATGTACAACTCTTATTATTCCATATAAACAGAGTAATGGCACTAAATCTGCATAGCCAATATATACATGCCAACGCTCCCGATTTAAGCGCGAGACTCCCGATTTTTCATTGAAAATTCACACTGTTTTTTACTGTCTCCCGCATAACATATACATACATGCCAACCCTCCCGATTTACGCGCGAGACTCTCGATTTTTCATTGAAAAATGTCACCATTTTTTACTGTCTCCCGCCTAAATGAATGCTAATTTCAATGCAATCCTATGAGAAAAATAAATGTTCCCGATTGCTGTGGTGAAATCTCCCTCTCAGGTGCTCCCGATTGTTCACATGTCTAGTTATAATATGAAATTATTCAAATTTTTCCCATCTACTATAATGAACTATCACTTCCAAACCTCTCTGCTATCTACAACACAGCTGTAAAAAAACAAGTGAATTTCATGAACTTAAAATTCTATTCATTTGCAAAGCTGTTGAACTAACATACTGCAAATAATATATAAAGGCTGCAAATAGTCAAATTAAATGCATGCATACACTATGTTCAGATATCAAACAAGAATGCTACCACAAAAACATAAAAATCAACGTGTACATTAACATCACTGCTATAAACACAAAAATTACTAACTTCTTCCTTTTACAATTGCAGTGAAGACCACGCTCCTGAAATTTATCAGCATCTAAACTACAAGCAACAAATCCAAAGAAAACTGCTCATTCCACAAAAAAAAGTAAGTACAATACTACCTTTATATTCTTACTGTTCCTCAAAGACACTGTGTGGTTCATTCATGTAATTTGCGCACCAAAATAAACATTGATTTCTGAACCATTCGGCCCACAAATCCCCATTTATTAAACAGAGATTAGCAGGAAGAATGGCACACAAATCCCCTTTTTTTGGAACACAAATAACATACTCAACCCTTAGAATGTTAGTACTACAAAACAAAGAACTGTTTTAATTTTATACCATTACGTTTACTATTAATGCTTCTCCTCAACACTAGCTCACTTTCTACTCTCATCTGAATCACAGAGTAGTAATATACAAACAGAAGAATAGCCTTCCCAACTCATTGTAACTACCCAATGCACATTCACGCACCACCACATATATCTTTCCCATCAAACTCATACACGCATGCACACAGCACATATACATTGCAAAACAGACCAACCCATACCTTCTTTTTTTTTCAACAGACCCCAAAGAATGCCTATCAAAAAGCAAGTCCGTAGAAAGCAACGCAGAAATAGAGCAAATGAAAATAAAAGTGTCCAAAATAAGCATCCATCTCTACAAGAGTTTGTACAAAACTTTCAAACAAAACAGCTAATGCAGTCATTTAGCGAAACAAAAGAAGCTTCTACTACAGAAACTTTGCCTGCTCTATCAAAATGTAAAACGAAACAGAAAATGCTTAACAAGAATTTGGCTACCACTACTGCTAAAACTGCTCCTATAAATCTTCATATACTAGCAAGTAACCATACCAAAACAAGTATTCTAGCAAAAATGTTCCGCCACAGAGTCCTTCAGAATCTTATAAAAACAGGAGTGAAATCATGCACAACCCTTAAAACCTACCGTAGAAAATGAATCCTAGAAGCTCTCGTAGACAGTGCAATCCTTCTCAAAAGGAAGTTATTTATTTTTGTTTTAAACAGGATGGAACCACTAACAAAACTAAGAACTAAACTACAAAAAAAACTTCTCAATAAACGGAATGTCAACAAAAATAACTTCTTATATATCTGTGGAGGTGAATGGAGTCACACCACAACCACAGAACCATATTGTAATAAAGAAGCATACAAACAAAACCAAACAAACACAATTGCCATCCATAGCAGTGGACGAGGTTATGAAAAAATGTATAATACCATCATGAAACAAGAAACACTACTTACAAAAATATCCCCAGAAAACTCAGAATTACCTCTCCATTCGACGGAACCAGAACGTCCAGTATACAAATGGCCGTGCACGTCAATGTGTAACATTCCCAACAATTCTTTCAAATCTTTATGCCAGTTCCTCAATCAGTATGTGAAAGGTAAAGACATAATCAAAATGAAAATGCTGCAAAATATGGATACCTGTCCAGTGTGCAAATACACAGGACTACAAGGACATTCATTAGCCTGCATTTCAGGACCTATTTGCAAAAGCACCTTTCATGATATCAAAATGATATCAACACATCATTCAACTGTAAGAAATCTAGTCTATAAACTGTACTATGCTAGAAGTCCTGCTTTAGAACTAGCCAATTTAAATAATACTCTTCTAAATGGTACACCCAAAGACCTACAAGAAGAAATCGACCGTATCCAGAGAAAATATTTTGGAAGTGAAAGCCACTTACAAAATGCAATAGATTTAGAACAGACTAGCAACAATTCTGCACATGGCAACCTTCTACTACACACATACAAAAAAGAAATACTAAAATTTAAAAGTACATCCGCTGAAATACCAAACCACATGTGTGTGTGTTGCCGCAGAACTTTTTACAAAAGTAACACAAAAACTATAGACGTAACATACAAAATAGAAGACAATGAAGATTCCAAATGGTTTGAATGAGCTCTCTACCTTTTAGCAGAAAACAAATATGAAATAAGTGACTGCTTAATACTTTAAAGTTACTGGACTACAAAACTTGACAACAACCAAACTCCTTCACGTGCCATCACAAATAACTTGGAATTATTCCGACTACCAAAACCCATGCAACAACTCAATTTATATGAGAGCATCATAATTCAAACAGTACACCCATTTCAAGAAATAATACGCCTTCAACCAAAAACAGCAAAATTACCTCCCTCTGAATTGGTGAAAGGCATTTGTGGCAAAGTAGTTTATTTACCATTAGATTTGACAGAAAATGTGCACACTCTAGGAGTGCAACGTCCAATAGAGCAATCTTTAATTGTCTTTAATAAATGGTGTACCAACAAAAGACAAAAAAATTTGGCAACAACTCGTGGACTTACATAAAGTTAGACAAGCCTTGCAATATCTAAAAGACAATAATGAATACTACAAAGAAATAAATATTGAAGAAAACTTAAGGGAAACAACTGAAATAATTCAAGAGTCACCAGAAACTGGTCAATTTGAACTTCTGGATCCTGCTGCAATATGCAATATTTTAGACCATAATACAATTCATCCATTACACTCTAATGACAGCATCAATGATGCACTAGAAATGTACCAAATGCAACAAATCAAAGGATCACCAATGAGCATAAGGGAAAAAAATATAGAAGCATGCGCTTTTCCTCTACTATTTCCTACTGGCAAAGGAGGAAGGTACGATGATAGACCCGCTCAGATAACAGCATCAGAATAACACTCATTACGAATGTATTCTGAAGATCCCAGATTTAGACAAAATGTGGAATACATATTCCACCTACTCTTTGAAAGTGAACTAGCAACTCTATGTTACAGAGTTGCACACATATTGAAATCAGGAACCCACTTTCAAAATATGTCAGCTACGCAATTAATACAAAAACTGCAAGAAAAAGATGAGGTTTTACAATCAAGCATTACAAATCTGTTTGCAAACATGCGTGGTACAAAAGAGTACTGGTTCCGACATCGCAGAGATGTACATTGTATAATCAGAAACCTTGGACCACCCACTTGGTTTGTTACATTAAGTTGTGCAGAATATGCATGGGAAGATTTACATGATTTCCTATGCATATCAAACAAAAAAAACAAACATAGATATACTAACACCTGGAGAACTTTGCTCTCTAGATCCTGTTAATGTTTCAAGATATTTTCACCATCGTTTCATTGCTATGCTACACTTTATTTGTAATAAAACTGTTCCCCCCCTCCGAGAAGTGCAACACTTCTTTTGGAGAAAAGAATACCAAGCCAGAGGAGAACCACATATCCACATGCTTTTATGGATGAAAGATGCTCCTAAATTTGGTAAGGACAGTGATGCCTCTGTTTTGCAGTTCATCCAAAAATATGTCACTTGTGAAATCCCTTCACAAACGAGACATAGTGACCTTCATGGACAAATTGTACAATTTCAAAGACACAAATGTGGCAAATATTGTCGTCGCAAATACAAAAACAAAGGGAAATACTACACCAAATGCCGCTTTGGTTTCCCTAGACAACTTCACATCTTCAGTTAGACATAGTGGGCCTCATTACGACTCAGGCGGTAAGGGTTTTACGGCGGCGTAAACAGCGCCGACCCTTACCGCCTGAGTACGAGGTCCCTTAGCGCCATGGCGGACTTAACACCTGCTTTTAGCAGGTGTTAAAATCCATGGCGCTAAGGGACCATGGAGTTAATTACGCCACCGTAATTTACGGTGGCGTAATTAACGCCTTCCCCACTCCCATTATGCCCTATGGGGCAAAAATGGGAATGGGGAAGGGTAAATGGGGATTGGGGACTTACCGCCCCGCCAAGGTCGGAATGGGGCGGTAAGTCCGCCAACCACCATGGCGTAAACGTAGTTTACGCCATGGTGGTAAAGTCACGGCCCAGGCGGTAACTTACCGCCTGGGTCGTAATGAGGCCCAGTGTTAAAGGTAAATCACCTAAGAACATGTATTACATAAAAAGAACAGAAGAATCAAAATATATCAATGATTACAATGCAATCATTGCACTCTTATGGAATGCAAACATAGATGTGCAGTACATTGCAGACATTTCCACTGCAGTTGCACGATATGTTACAGCCTACTTAACAAAAGCAGAAAAAACAGAGCTTCAAGACCTCTATAATGACCTATCATCAGACAAAACACTATCTCAGAAAATGTACAGCTTAGGCATAAAAATGCTCTCTCATAGAGAATGTGGCGCCTACGAAGCTGCAGATCGTTTAACCGGTACTGCTTTGTATGAAAAATCTGAAAATATAGTATGGCTAGGTCTTGGTCCTGCTAAATCTAGAAAAAGAGTTCTCAAATCATATGAGGACATAGAAACAATAGCCAAAAATGATCCCAACAGCCAAGACATTTTGAAAAACAATTTACTAGACACATACTACCCGAACAGGAGTACCACTTTGGAAACCATGGGCCTCATTACGAAGTTTGAGGTACCGTGTCCGGTCCCGTTCAATGGGGACTTACCGGTCTATTCCGACCTTTGCAGGACCGGTAAGTCCCCATTGAAAAAGCCATTCCCCATTCCCATTTCAGCCCCCATAGGGCTCAATGGGAAGGGGGAAGGTGCTAATAATGGTACCGCAAATTGTGGTACTGTTATTAGCTCTGAAGTCCCTTAACGGGTTCCTTCCATAACGCTTGGTAAAACTAGGCGTTAAGGAAGGGACCCGCTAAGTAGTTGGTGGGAAGGGATTACAAGCACTGGTGCCCTTACCGGTGCCGGTAATCCCTTACCACCCACTTCGTAATGAGGCCCCATGCGTCTACACCACATAGCCCAAAACTTTGCATACAAAAATAATATAAAACCCAATTAAATAAAAGGTAGATATAGAATGACAGATTGTGAATGCAGCTTAGTGAAATTTACCAAACGAAGCTTAATTAATCATATCAAATTGTCATTAAAAACTCCTCAACAGAAAGAACTATATTACATGTCCCTGCTACAACTTTTTAAACCATGCAGAAAAGAAGAAGAGATACTAGATAACTATGACTGCTATGAAGACACTTTCAAAGCAAATGAAAGCACTATCACCGATGTGAACTTTGCACAGTACAAAACAATGTTGCACAATGAACAGCAACATGAAAAAGAACTCCAGGCCCAACTAGATAAGGAATCTTCTGACAGTAGTCAACCTTCTGTAACAGGAAGCCAAGAACCACTGGGACAGCCACTAATAGCAAACGAGGCAGATTAGCTATGACAGAAGTAGAAAACACCATGTGTCACTGTGAAGAAGATACAGAAAACTTAACTGTACTACAGTCAAAACTTAACAAAGATCAGCGCACCATTTTTGAAGAAGTAACAAAACAAATTGCACATGGTGAACAACACGAAAATAAAGAATGTACCTGCCAAAATTACAAACCTATACTGCTGTACGTCAGTGGTGAAGCTGGATCAGAGAAAACATTCTTAATCAAAATCATCAGCAAGTTCCTTCAACAATTGACAAACAACAAACTGTCAGCTGTTGTAACGGCCACCACAGGTTTAGCTGCCTACAACATAGGAGGTGTCACTTTACACCGATTACTACTCCTTCCAGTAGAACATCAAAACAAAGTAGACTATTACAAACTTTCTACAGAAGCTGCAATGGAACTAAGCAGAATATTAAAACAAATGAAAATGCTACTAATAGATTAAGTGAGCATGGTCTCCAACCTAATGTTGGCTTTGATTCACCTCAGATTGCAAGAAGTACTTAAAACAAACTACGAAGAACACTTTGGAGGAAATCACATTATTGTTTTCGGAGATCTTCTTCAATTGACACCAGTGAAAGGTGAACCTATTTTTAAAACCTTAGGACACAAACTCTGCCGTAAAACTGTTGGCAGCATAGGAAATGTCAACCTTTGGCAACGTTTCCAACACAGAGAATTAACTGAAAACATGCGCCAATCTGCAGACCTCACTTACGCCAACATTTTAAAAAGTATTAGAGTTGATGTACTATCTCAAGAAGCACAATCAATATTAAAAACCCGGCACATCCATGCACTTTATGGCGATAACTCATGTGCTACTGATGTTATGGAACAATTAGCGCACAAAAATGTCAATTGTATGCCCTTAATGCCAACTCTTGCAAGCTGTTCCAAATTCAATGAAACAATGTTGAAAAAAGAAATGCAACCAATAATTGAAATTTGCTCCACAGACAAACTGAACGTACATGGTATGACACTACCCATGTGTCAACAAGCCACAACAAGACTAAATACCTTAGCACAGCTGGGTTGGAGAAAATATTAAAATTATCCTTACATTGTAGAGTAATGCTTAAACATAACCTTGACTTGGAGCAAGGACTAGTTAATGGAGCACTGGGTACAGTTGTTGGCTTTCAAACATACCCACGTGACAACAACATTCAGTTTGTCAATATTCTCTTTGACAAACTTTCAGAAGTAAAAAGGATAGGGCGCTCAACAGCTCGATTCCTTCTCTTCAAAGACATGTATGTACGCAGAGAACAAGTTTCTCTAACTCTTGCATATGCAGTCACCATTCATAAATCCCAAGGTGTTACCCTAGACAAAGCATTGATAGATAATGGTTACACAGTCTTAAAGAAGGCATGAGCTACTTAGCACTATCACGCTTACATACACTTGAGAGTCTATTTCTAATCAACTTTGATGCAAG
This sequence comes from Ambystoma mexicanum, assembly GCF_040938575.1. NCBI lineage: Eukaryota > Metazoa > Chordata > Amphibia > Caudata > Ambystomatidae > Ambystoma > Ambystoma mexicanum. The sequence continues at coordinate 81,956,785 of NC_090928.1, read as the reverse complement.
TAAAGTAAACGCTGATATTCCTTGCATTTTAGAATACAATAGATTACGTTCACCATACACCCCCCATCTAAAATCATATCCTGTTCCACAAAAAGGAAAACATTGTAAAAGAAAACTAATTCAAACTGAAATGCAACAGGATCTGACTGCAAATCCTCCAAAGAGAGTAAAAGAAGCTAATACTTCATCAATTACCACAACCAAAGAAGAACCTATTAGTCAAAGTAACTCAGGTACTTCTTCAAAGAAGCAACACACACTCCGAAAAAATGACTTGGACACAGAACTAATTGGTCCATTCAAATTTTCAAATATAACTGGTGTAAGTTGCTACGCAAATGTAGCAATGAATATTCTATTTCAATTGCCACCAATTGTTGACAACATTTACTTACACAGTACAGGCCAATTGCGTTTGCAAATGTTAGTCCTTCATAGAAACGCAACGAACAATCCTGACAACATGTATAGTGTTCACGGAATAAGACAAGAATTGGACTACTGTGCTGGAATGGTGAAATTCACTATAAACCCACAAGAAGATCCACAAGAATTTCTAATGTACTTACTACAAGTACTGGAAAACAAATACATACCTATAAATGAAATCTTCTAGATTTCATACATGTGGAAACATACATGCACTCTCTGCAACAATGTGACACAGGAACAAATCCCTAATGAGCGCTTTGTGTATGTATCCATACCTAATTGTGAATCCATTCCATTTCAGCAACTTGTACAAAATGTACTACCTTTAATTCAGATAATCGCTCCACCTTACTAATACAAACAAACAGTAACTACGTAATACTAATGCTCTACGTTACAATGCAGATGGTACCAAAAACAACTGCAAGCTGACTGGATTCACACACGGTCAAGTAACACTTGGTAAGAAAACCTTCACAACAATAGGTATAATTTACCACGCAGAAGCCACAACCAATGCAGGTCACTACACTGCATATATTAAAAAGAAATGTGGATGGTTTGAATGTAATGATTGTACCATTACTCTAAAGCAGAGATTACCAGCAAATCTTACAAACGCTTATTTAATCTTCTTAAAACCAAAATTTAATAACTAATCTGTACTTCAACATTAACAAAAATACAATTAAAAAACTATAAACAGTAAGAATACTCCAACAGGTATCTAACTGGCCCAAGATTCTATAACAACCAAACAAATAAATGAATACCACTAAATTGTAACAAAAAATAGACAGTTAGAATACGCCAACAGGTATCTAACTGCTTCAAAAATCTGCAACAAGCCAACAGAACATTAACCAGAAACAAGAAATGAACACTGAAAGCAAATAAACAAATAGACTGTAGCATAACAAAAAAAGTGTTTTGTAATCCGACAAGGATTTATTTCCCCACAGATCCAATGATTTGAAAAACAAACACAGAAACTGAGCAAAATGCACAGTACACTGGTTTGTAAACTAAATATGAGGGTCGAAAAAAAGCTGAAATGTCTATTAGGCAATATAATAAGTCTTTATAAAATGCATACATTAACATGCTCTTTTCTTTTATCACAGAAATTGACAAAGAATATTTCCTCCAGGTACCAAACTCATGTAAAAAATATATTGAAGCTCAACAAATCAAACAGTAAGTATAATTTCAAACATTTGATAGATATTCAAATTTATAGGTGTGATCTATGGCTGTGATATGGTGCGGTGTTGTGGCCAGGGCCTAGAGTCTTGGGTGAATGGCCTACGGCCTATGGCCTGCAGCCATGCACCCAAGACTCTAGGCCCTGGCCACAACCACCACAGCACATCACACCCATGGTGACTTATAACTCAGTATCACACCCATAGATTGAACATTTTTAACTGCGGCATATACTCAATTTTAAAGTCTGCTGACACCACGCGTGTCCTTGGAACAGTGTCAACATGCCTGCGCACAGCGCAGACGGGAATACTATCCTTAGGACACCCCTCATTTTCAGTAATTACGAACATCCCGGACAGCGCGGGCATGGCTAATACATCAGTAGCACCTGCCACCTAAACAAATACAGTATTTCACCCATCTCTTCTTCCCTAAACCTCGCCAAGCACTCTTGCACACCAAAACATTCCCCAAAACTGCATTTTGCCTCTGTTCTCCGCCACGCTGTTGGCGGATCCAAGATGGCGGGCACATCGTAACAATCTGACGCACATCACGCCTCACTCCAGCCAATCGGTGGACATGTTGCGTGTCCGCGGACATGACGCAAGCCCATTAGCCAATTGGTGTCCTGCCCGCAGAGCGAACAGGGAAGTATCTCCGCGGAGCGGACATAGATATCACTAATTTTTTTAGACCTACTTTTTGATCGTTTAAAAGAAAACTACTGGACGGATTTTCACCAAATATACAAAAGCACGCTTACGGGACCAAGCCCCTGCTCCTGCCGTAAATTTGGTTAAAATCCGTCCAGCGGTTTGGGCTGTAGGCATGCGCAAAGTTTTTCCCCCATTCAGTCTATGGGAAAAAAAGAAGTTTTGGGACCCCCCCTTATAACTTTTCCCTCCCTGGACCAAACTTTCAGAGTGGGCCATGTACTTTTTTTGCAAAGTTTGATGAGGATTTGTCTAGGGGGAGCTGAGTTATGAGCCGCCCAAAAAGTGCTCTCCCTATGGAAACAGCAACTTAACCATAACTACACAGCCACTATCGTGGCTGTGTAATTTACAATTGTTGGGCCAAGCAGAACGTATTGAGGGGCCCCTCAAAAGGAAGCGTTTGGAGACTGATGCGCATGGTATGTTATTTATGTTTGCTTACCAAATATTTTTGCAGCTTTACAGGTGTATAGAGGTATCTAGGGTGTATTTTATTATAGGTGGTTTATGGGTTTTGAATGGTTTAGAAGGAAACATGTATTTGTGTTTAGAATGCTGTATGGTTATAAGGAATCAGACTCATGCTTCTAGTTTTGTAATGATGTATTTAATTATAATATGGTTATTTTTAGGGCCTAGTGTTGCGCACAAGGCTAAAGGCTTAGGGCATACTACCTCTGCAGGCCCGGCAGCGGATCATGTGAAGAAAACAGGCCAGACCTTAGAGCATGTTAAGGGGATTCTGAAAATGAATTATCCAGGGGGTAGTACGCATGGTATGTTATTTAAGTTTGCTTACCAAATATGTTTGCAGCTTTACAGGTGTATAGAGGTATCTGGGTGTATTGTATTATAGTTTTCTATGGGTTTTGGGTGGTTTAGAAGGAAACATGTATTAGTGTTTACGATGGTGTATGGTTATAAGGAATCAAGATTTTGCTTTTAGTTTTGTAATTATGTATCTAATTATTTTTTATTATGTTTCTTTTTAGGGTCTAGTGTTGCGCTTACGACCTTTGCGGCCCCACCAATGGCTCGTGTGAGGAAAACAGGTCAGCCCTACACAGAACACCTTGACACAACAACAGGCGGGGGTTATGAGGAATATGTGGGGCTCCGAAATATTTTCTAGAAAAAACATAAACTAACTTTGAAAAAAGATGTACGGTTTAAAGGGGTTCAACATGTTTTAAATGTTACTAGCTCTGAAACTGTGGACGCCCAGAGTATTCAGGTCACCCGGATGATGACCCTCAGCACCGGTCTGTTAGCTGTGATAAAATGATATGGTCTGGGGTAAAGGCTACAACACCTACAGCCCCAGCAGCTGGTAGTTCGCGGTTGGGGTGTATAGGTTGTGGCGAACTTACCCCACCTCATGTGTTTTAATCTTTAAAGGCGGGAACCCCTGTAGACCAACACCTGCCATCGCTAGGCCGTGGTCTCCGGACTGTTATTTGTAGGTTAAATGATCCCCCTAAGCCACTAGATCTTTCAATCACAAGGCCAAATGGTGTAAACAAATGGGTGTGTGCAGAGAACAATTTTTACAAGACTCATAATAAACCATTGTCTGATCTACATACCTCTAAACATGTTAACACATCAGTCGACAGGGTGCCGGTTCCCGGCTATGAAAGGGGTGGCACTGCTAAGCGGTTATTTGCGGGTAAATGTATCAAATAGTAAAAAAGGAAAACAATTACGCGATTTCCATAAGAAAGTATACCTATGAGGCCAGAGGTATAGATTAAAGCATAAGTGTACTAAGAAAGTTTTAATTGATATGCATAGGCGTATTTGAAAAGCCAAGCACCTTTTGTTCAACATGAAATCTAAATACAATGCAATGGCTCTAGACTATAAAAAGCAGCCTTTAAAAACAAAGCTAGAACTGCTACAAAACACTTGACAACCCCCATAACCACATTAAGGACTGGGCTAGGTCTCGGGCAGTCCACAAATGGTGTAGACGTAATAACGCCCCCTAACACCACAAGGCATGGCCTGGAAGATCCGCATATACCTCCTCTGCCCGTAGACATATGGCATTTACCTGTAAAAGGTACAGAGGCCTTGCATTTAAAATGGCTTCGCTCTAGAAGGCAGAGGAAAATGTTTTTGAAATGTTTAAAAAAAGCGAAAGCTATCATTAGCCGCCACGCAAAGAAAGATTTTGAGAACATACCAGCATCATATACCAAAATATAAAAGTGTTGAATACTATGAAGATTTTCGCTTCATGAATCTAGATCGGATAACCTCAACAGGACACGCAAATACTTATAACAGAATCGGTTGAAAGGTTTGTTTCCCACATTTTGGAATCAGCTGTTCCTAATGACTTTGTCCAGATCTGTTGAGACAGTTCTACTTTAAACAGACCTCTTTTTACCAGGCAATCCTATCGCAGGTGTTTGATGTTTTAGAGTTTTTAGTAAACATTGGACGTTTGCTACAAAGTAAGGTGGAGCTTCTTGTAATGGACCCCTTAAGAATTGTAACTGTGATTATTAGATCTAGAGAGGGAGGCGTGTACAGGCCTTTAAAGAAAACACTCTACAGTGTGGTTGTGGCTAAGAAGAAGTGCTGGCTTTTGAATTTTAACTATAGGGCCTTAAATATATGGATGGCTGCCAGTATCATAGGTCTGCTGGAGCCTATAACTGTTACTGATGGTTACATACAAAGAAAGGCTTTAGAGGTCCACCAGACTCTGGGTATAGCCCCCGACATCATGGTTGGTTTTAATGAAGTGTGTTTATTTGAAGATTACTTTGGGGTGGCAATCAAAATTTTGTATAACGAAGACCGGATTTGGAAATATTTTCCCCAAGGTGACATTTTTAATAAAAACACTGGCCCTCATTACGACCCTGGCGGAAATCGGAAAACGATGGCGGAAATGCAATACCGCCATCGAATAGCGCTCGGTGCGACTATGACCCGTCACCGCAAAGTACGAAGCCATTAGCGACACCGTAGTGAACGCCAACGCTAACTGCACCAAGCACGCGCGCGCGCGCCATGCGAAACCGCAAACACCACCATGGCGCAAGGGTACGCCAATTCCGACCCTAGCGGACATGTACCTAACGCCATCAGGCATGGCGTAATGTACCATTCCGCCATGGTGAGAAGTACGGCATCGCGAATCAACCGTAAACGGCCCCACTGAGTGCATGTACACCGCTCCCTGCCAACAAAGTACAACTCCCCGTAGGTGCAATGAAGTCACAATGCAACCATTGAAATGTACAAGTCACCCATGCATGGCAACGAAGAAAAGAAACACAAGAGGGGCCAATGGGAGCTGCAGGGCACAGATGGCACGAATACAGAAGCCATCCCAATGGACATGACCACAGTCCCCCACCAAGAAACGCACGCAAACACAGGCACCTGTGACCAGCAATATTCCGAGATTCACATCATTCCACCAGTCCACCTGGCTGACCGGCATCTGTTACACAAAACCCAATCCCCCGCCCCTGAGCATGACAACATTCAAACTGTCATATTGGCAGCCCCCATCCCTGACCTCACGGGCCTAGTAGGCAAACGCGCCCAGTACAGTACCACGCAACTAAACTCCGAAGCTGGAACCCAATGCAGATCTCCTCACAATACATCGCCCCCCAAATAGGCATATGCCACATCACTTGCAAAGAAAAACGCTACACGGGCCAAATCAGAATAGAAATTTAATGCACATCAAAGTCACCAAGCCCATACAGCCATCAGGCCATGAACTCCAAAACACTAATCACCATTGTGGGCTGCATCCGCAAGAAATGACCAGCCACTACTTGTGTGTCGCCCTGTTCCCCCATGGTACACAGAGCCACATTCACGTACGAAAAGGCAACATGGAAGCGCACAGAACCGCAGGGCCGTCCCAATGGGGAGGCACTAGTCCAGCTGAAAGGCCGAAATGTTGCTCCGAGCCACCAGTACTGCGTAAGGGCATGTGGGCCATTGGCGATCGTCCCATAAGATCGTAATGCTGCTCCACTGATTAACACGAAGCAGCAGGTGTCGGGAGTAAAACCCATCTGCAGGAGTGGCATACAGATGGCAGTGGCAAAAGGGGAGGAGATACCTGTCAACCAAAAGAAAAGAAAAAGAACAGAATGGCCATCAGAACTACATTCCAACAACTCACTTCAATGATCACACGAAGTCCACAGCCATATGCATGCTAGCCCACTCCAAAGGATCATCACCACCCCAAAACCACTTGCGACTCATAACCATCTATATCGAGGTGCAAACACCATCACAAACGAGTGTACCTGTGCATGCGTCTGTCAAAACAGAATCCATCAGATGGGAATGTTAACGTGCATGGACACAAGTGTCTGAGGGCGCGTCGAGACAGGGAGGGCTCAACAAGGCCAGATAGACGATGGTCCCACTATGGCAGCCCTGCATCACATAGCGCAGGGGAGGCGGATAGATCCCAAGAAGCCCTGTACATGGCAAACTCTGTATCGAATCACCTGCCCATGCATCCATTCATCATTCCCTCATCCCGGGATCAAAACGCCTGAATAATTACTCACATAACATTAGAAACATCCATTGAGTCTGTGCGTTATGCAGCCTGCAAAATCCACAGTGCCCCAGCCCGTAATTCCAGTGTTGTGAAGTAACATGTATTTGGGAACGGCCGGCCTCATCGCCCACGTAGCTATTGCGCATCCCAAACTATTCATATCAATCATTGCTTCCTCGCCATGGGCCCTGTCTCAAGGACATTGAACAATAGAACGTTATATTTGCAGTCAGACCTGTGGGCATCTCCTCGCCGCTAGCTGGAAACCGAAAGCGCCGCCCTTCGAATTCCTCATTTGCAACATCACGTCGAAAAGGCATCTGTGGCCGTTTGAAATCACTAATTATTCCATCGAGTGCGGCTGTGTGTGAAAATGGCAACTGCCTTCACCCACAAATGGGACGCCCCGCCCGTCGTTGCAACCCGGTACAGTGATGCATGAGGGCCCACCGTTACTCGAGTACTACGTTCCACTGACCCTTCACAAGTCTGTTCGCGACTGCACAGATAGTATGTGAAACAATGGGACCACAGCAGAATGAACATATCAACCAATCTTACACGGCCATCGGGTACAAATACATGATTGCAATAGCAAGATGCCATTCCCCGAATTGCAGCGTTGTGCGCGGGACGTGCTCGGCCCAAGGGGAGAGCAGTTTGCACAGGTGGAATTAATCACCACAGGTGGAGGCCATACAGCCTGAAAACACATAAATTGCACAGCCAGTCTCCTCCCACAACCACACCGAAATGCTACCGGCAGGACTCGCGATGTTGGCCCTGGGGGACCTGATAGCACTGCAAGTGCTCCAACTCCAAGAAGAAGACGAACACCAACTACAACCAGCCGCACGGAGGAGACGCAGGAGGAGGAGGAGGCCAAGGCAGGGCCAGCAAGGCCCACCAGCACAGCCACTACCACCACGCAGGCAGCCCGCAATCCCACGCCTCCGAGCACATCCGTTCAACCTCACTGATGAGCAGATCCACACCCTCTACCGTCTGGACCGGGACACCATAGCCACCATTGTGGACATGACACAGGCTGACCTTGTCAGCATGATAGATAGCCCAACCGCCATCCCACCCCTACTGAAGGTGGTGTCTGTACTCCACTTCCTGGCCACAGGCACCTACCAGCACACAGTCGGACAGTTGCATGGCATTTCTCAGCCACTGTTCTCACGGACACTATTTCAAGTGCTCGATGCCCTCCTGCAGCACGCAGACGACTACATCTCTCTACCACGCTCGGAGCAGGAAATTACCAACACAAAAGTGGGATTCCATGCACTTGCCGGCATACCGGGTTGCATTGGTGCCATCGACTGCACCCATGTGGAATTGGTCGTCCCACATGCCATGGAGGCCCAGTACCGCAACCGAAAACAATTTCATTCCCTGAATGTACAAATGGTGTGCGACTCCAACAGGATCATTACACATTGTTGTGCCCGATTCCCTGGATCAACCCATGATTCTATGGTCTTGAGGAACTCCACAATACCACGCTACATGGAGCGACACGCAGGGAACAGATCCTGGCTACTCGGTGAGTCTCATTACATGCACGATTATGTGGGGTATGTGATTTGGCAATGACCTGGCAGGAAGGGGGGGGGGTGTGCGTACGTATCAATGGCATTCCACATCATACGTTTCTCGTCCACATACAGGTGATGCTGGATATCCACTGAAGAGATGGCTCCTCACACCAGTCCGGAACCCACGGGACCAGCATGAGGAGGACTACAACCATGCCCACTCACGTACCCGTGTAGTCATTGAACAGGCATTCGGCCTACTGAAGACTCGTTTCCGCTGCCTCAGCAGGTCTGGCGGGGCACTCCTGTACCGCCATGAGAAGGTTGCAAAGATGGTCATGGCATGTGTCATGCTCCACAACATGTGCGTACGTAGAAATGTGCCCATGCCCCTTGACGCAGAACTGCAAGCACCTGATGATGGTCATGATGGGGGTGGGGATGTGGCTGCACCTCATGGAGTCTGCGAGGCACCGGAGGCCCGTGACATTCGTCAGCATCTCATTGATGCATGCTTCTAGTACTCACGCCTGGTGGCTGATACATGGACACGGGACTCGTGGCACTGCGTGTGTCTGGGACATGCACAATATGGACTGTACGCCTATGATGGCCTAGTACACAAAGATCAATGTCCACACATCTCATTGGTTGATCGTGCACTTTTTATGGCATATGTGATGTCATGTTGAACACCCTATCGACCCGCCACCCAAGTGAGCCCAACACACCCCCTCCACCCTCCTACCTCCCCCCCGAACACCAGTGTCCAAAGATGCTCATTGTCAGTGGGCTGTCGCTATTGCAAGCCCCCTCTGCGGGTATCAGGGGCACCCCTGCCTGTGGAGCGCAGGTTCCTTCCAGATCTACGTTGGGGGCTGCCCTGGACGGAACTTGCAACGGATGATGTGTCTGCCTGCTCACGTCCATGCATGTCCCTAAGGGTTTGCGAGAGCTCAGTGAGCACACGGCGCACTGCGGCAAGTTCGGCACATACGTCTTTGGACGTCGCATGCAGTTCCCCCCTCAGGCTCTCGGTGCTTCTCTCCATTTGGACTCTCAGGCTCTCGGTGCTACTCTCCATTTGGACTCTCAGGCTCTCGGTGCTACTCTCCATTTGGACTCTCAGGCTCTCGGTGCTACTCTCCATTTGTGCCCTTAGCGTCTCTGTACCTCTCTCCATTTCTGCCCTAAGTGTCTCAGTTGATGTTTCTATGTCTGCCTTAGTGGCCCCACATTCATCGGCATGGTCCTTGAGGAGTGTGGCCAGTTGCTGCTGTTGTACGATTAACTGGTCGAGGGACTGTTGCCTCTGCTGGGCCATGGCCATTTGCGGGGGTGTCACAGAGGGGCTGTTGTCCTCATGTTGCCTTGCCACAGGGCTTGTGGGGGATGGCCAGTCGTCGTCTTGTGGGTGCCCCTGCGTGGTATCCTCATGTTGTACGGGATGGGACAGACAGGGGGATTGGGACAGGTCATGGATGGATCTGACTTCGACATCCCCGTTTTCTGTGTCCGAGCATGCTGCCATCAATGGGGTGTCACCTATGGTGCTGCTGCCACCAGAGGCAGTGCCTTCTGTGGCATCCATTGGGGGGACCTGTGGTGGTGGTGTTGTGGGCATGCTGGCTGCTGGGGTGCCTGTTGATGTTCCCTCCTCTGTGCTGCCACCTGATTTGTGCTGCTGCCGTGTCTTGATGCGTGCAGCTGAGGTGGAGGGTCTCTGGCCGTTGGTCTTGGCCCTCTTTGCAGGTGTGCTGGTAGGGGTGTCCTGTAGCTCGTCGTTTGGATCGGACCCTGTGGTGGATTAAAGGAGGGCGAGGGTTATTGATGGGTCTGTGGGAATTGGAATGGCATTGTATCACATGCTTTGGGGTGGTACCTGAGGGTGATTTGGGTCGGGGCCTTGGAGGTGCTTTAATTTGTGTGTGGAGTGAGGGTGCAGTTGTTTGGCAGCCTGCAGTTAGGGTGTGCCTGCTGCACGTGTAGTGCGTGTATTAGGGGTTTTTAATTATTTATGTATTTATTGTGGGTTTTAACGTGCGCTATCAGGCCGATGTGTGTGGACGTTCTCCTGGACATGTGTTTCTGTTGCACTATGTGGACGCATGGTACTTCACATGGATGGACTGTGTGGATTTGGCATTGTTTTATCTGGCCCACCTACCTCTATCTTCGGATGTCTGCACTCCTTTCTCCATCCCTCCGACTCCCTCTATGCTCTCCATTCCGATGGTGGAGGCACAGATTTCTTCCCAGGGGGTCAACTTGATGGGTGATTCAGGACCTCCCCCGGTGGCTGTGGCAATGTTGTGGTTGGCAGAGAGTATGCTGCGGACGCTATCCGCAGGTCGTCCCATCGCTTGCGGCATTGCTGTGGGGTGCGGGGTGCGGTCCCCACCGCACTTACCCGCTGTGCCACCAGAGCCCATATGGTCTTCTTGTTTGCAAGTGCCGTTCTGGTCATTTGCGTGGAGAAGACGACGGCAGCATTCTCCTGGAGGGTCTCTGTTAGCACGGTGAGTTCCTCACGGGAGAAGTGGACCTGCCGCTTGCGGTCGCACGCTTTCTTCGCTACTTTTCCCATTTTTCTTGGTTTCGCTAGGGTGGGTGACGGGTTGGGGTGTGTTTCAGGGTAGTGATTTTAGTGGTTGTGTGGTTTTAGTGGTTTTATAGGTGTACGGCGGGATGTTTCCCGTTCCGGGCCCATGTTTTTACTTCCGTTTCCGTATATTTCCGGTCACCGTACTTTCCGGTAGGCGCACACTGCGGTGACCGCTAAGAGGGGTGGCGGTATAGCACCTAGGGCGCCGTACGGCGGCGGTGTGGGCCGTTTTGGGGTCATTTCCGCCATCGCGGACTTTGCACTTCCGCCGTGGCGTGGTGCTCGTGCCCGATGGGTCGGAATGGGCCGCACTTTGCTCCTTCGTGCAATGGCGGAAACGCTATTTACGCTGTGGCGCTCCGGTCAGTCACTTTCCGCCAGGGTCGTAATGAGGGCCACTGTCTACCTTTTACATTATGAGAAAAACTATTACGGTATTTTAAATCTCCAAGGTTTTTTAGGCGTACAGAATTTATGCCCTTTTTGTTGTCATATATACAACAATCGCATGTCTCACAAATGTAGATTTCATTGTCACATGTGTCAAAGAGACGGGTGTGTTGTGATGGATGAATCTAAGTTTAAATGTCCCAAGTGTAAAACCTTTGCCAGGTCTAAACAATGCCTTGAAAAACACATTGAGAAAGCAGTGCAGGGTTTAGCCCAATGCAATTTGAAAACGGATTGTGTTTCATGCGATCGCTTTATAAATGCTAATCATGAACGCCATGGTAAAATTTGTCCTAGGTGTAAAATTGAAGTTGTTTCATTGGAGGACCATTTGTGTTGCATACACATCCCAAACTATGTTTACACCCAACATTTGACGGGTGATAAGAAGTGGTCCATTGAGGGCATAAAATACATTAAAAGTTTTATCACTACCTTCTTGGATCAAAAATTTAGGGGGTGTAGCTTTTTGGCACACAACAGTCAAGGGTATGATTCTTTCTTTTTGATACATGAAATTATTAAAGAACAAGTAGCAGTCAAGCTGATAATGCAAGGTGCAAAACTAAAACTTCTAGAGGTAATAGACTTTAAAATTTGCTTTATTGACAGTTTGAATTTCTTGCATATGAAGTTAAGTAAGTTGCCTAAAGCTTTTGGATTTCCAGGGTCAAAAGGTTATTTTCCACATTTGTTTAATACCCAGCAGAATCAAAACTATGTGGGCCTTATTCCCCCTGTGGAGTGGTATGGTTCAGAGTTTATGATGTCTGAAGAAAAGGAGGAATTTCTAAAATGGTACTCAGAGGCCCGTAAAGATGTTTTTCATTTTAAGAGGGAGCTAAAAAGGTATTGTCGCGAAGATGTCAATTTTTTCAGAACAGCCTGTAACATTTTTAGAAACTCTATCATTGACCTAACCCAAAAGGAGCACATTTTGAATCCCGATACTCCCGAGGAGTTAAAATATGTGACTTATGTAGATCCATTTACTTTTATCACACTAGCTAGCATGTGTATGCATATATGCAAGCAACTGTTTCTACAGCCTGAAACAATAGCCCTTGTGCCAACCGACTTGTACCATGGAAAACAAAAACGCGTTTCTACCCCTTCCATACATTGGTTAATGTATGTATCCCATCAAGACGGTATACCTATAAAACATGCCCTGCGTGGAGGGGAAAAAAAGATTGGTCCCTATTTTTTAGATGGTTATGCTTATTTAAATGGGGAAGAATTGGCCTACAAATTTAACGGCTGTTTTTCTCACGGGTGCTCCCGCTGCTATAAGGAAAATGACTATAACACCATGATGGGCTGTACTTTTGACCATCTACATAGAGGAACACTTTTAAAAAAGAGTTTTCTTGAAAACAGCGGTTTGCACGTTAATACACTTTGGGCGAATGAATGGACAGGTATGCTAACAAATTATGAGAGGTTAAACAGTTTTTTGAAGCAAACTAATCTACCAGAACCCCTAGAACCCCATGATGCTCTTTTTGGGGGAGGACTAATGCTGTTAAACTTTACCACGAGATAGCCCGTGGTGAAAAGATACATTATTTGGACTTTACCAGTCTTTACCCCTTTGTTCACAATTCAAAACCATAGCCATTAGGGCACCCCGAAATCATCTATGAAGATTTTGGAGATATGAAACAATATTTTGGTTTGATTAAATGTCAGGTGTACCCACCTAAAAACTTTCTTTTCCAGTGCTCCCTCGAAGAGTTTCTGGAAAACTAATGTTCCCGCTATGTATGACTTGTGCCACTACAAAACAAACTAAAAAATGCACACACAGTGATGAGGAACGATTTATTACTGGTACCTGGTGCACTGTTGAGCTACAAGCAGCCTTGCAGAAAGGATACCGGCTGGGTAGGATTAATGAAATTTTGGGCTGTGGGAAAGCTACAATAGAACTGCTTACAAAATACATTTGTCTCTTTCTTCGAGACAAACAGGAAGCATTGGGCTATCCCGAGAGTTGCAAGGATGCTGAATCCCAGCAAAGGTATATAGACGAGTATTACAAACACCAAGGGATACGGTTAAGACCCGAGTTCATTGAAAAACAACCCCTCTAGACGCCAGTTAGCTAAACTGTGTCTAAATTCCTGATGGGGTAAATTTTGCGCAAAGAACCAACCTTCCAAACACAACCATTATAACTGACCCCGAAGAGCTGACCGCTTATCATTTTGATATGGGCTATGACATTTTAAGCTTACAGTTTATAGATGAGGAAACAGCGTGTCTTTGTTGGAAGTACGCCAAAGAGTACCCAAAGTGCTCCAACCACATAAACATTTTTATTGCATGTTTTACAACAGCCCATGCCCGTTTAGAGCTATATAAAGTAATAGATGCCCTCCAAGAACGTTGTTTGTACCACGATACTGACTCAGTTATTTTTGTCAGCTCACCCGGTGACGAGGACCCACCCCTGGGGGATTATCTAGGTAATTTACCAAGCGAACTAGCTCCAGGCGAACACATTGTATAATTTGTTTCTGCAGGCCTCAATAGCTATTCCTATAGGACATCCAATGGTGCTGTCTGTATGAAAGTAAAGGGTATCACTTTAAATGTTAGCAACAGTATGAACATTAACTTTGACAGTTTAAAGGAGCTAGTGCAGGAGTACTCTTTAAACAATATAACCAGAAATATCACAGTTCAACAACCTTCAATAGTGCGCAAGAAGAAACAATGGGAGATTAGCAGTGAAAGAGGGTAGTATTTGAGAAGCGTGTGCTCACTGCTAATTACAAGCCATTACCCTATGGTTATTGAAAAGGGAATGTGTACGATGGATACCCAGTTACAACACCCTTTTTCATGCGTATTAGCCGGCCCTTCTAGCTGTGGTAAACGCTATTTTATTAAACAGCTTTTAGAAAATGGACCCTCTGTTATGAATACGATTCCTGAAAAAGTGATCTGTTTTTTTTTCTTGCTGGCAGCCCTTGTATAATGAATTGACGTCTAAAATACGACATCTTAAGTTTGTAGTGGGCCTGCCAGATTCTTTGAATGACGACCGCTTCTACCACCAAACCTTGTTAATATGATTATTGTAGATAATCTTATGATTGTGGGAGGGCATAGCTCAGAGCTCGATAAAGCATTTACACAATATTCACATCATCGGAACCTTAGCATTTATTACATTGTTCAAAATGTATTCTACCGCCGGACGGCAACCTCTCAATAACATTAAACGCCAGTTATATAGTACTGTTTAAAAACCTTAAAGATAAACACCAACTAACCGTACTAGCGAGACAAACATTTTTTTATGGAGGATTTTGAAGACGCTACCTTAAAACCTTACGGTTACCTTTTGGTGGATCTAAAAACAAACACTTAAGAAGACTATAGATTGAGGGCCGGTCTTTTCCCTCCGGATCTACCAGTGGTTTACGTACAAAAGACGTCTAGAAAACCCCGGTGAAAAACAATCTTTCCTCATTAGCGACGACGACCAGCTACCATGAGGGCCCGTATATGTAGGAACTTTGCTCTTCCTAAAATGCTAGTAACAGCTCCACCACCAGCAACGAAAGGCCATTTTGTGCTCAGCCTCTGATGTTCAAGTATCGGCTATAGCAGATATTGCCTTCAACACTATAAAGGGTAACGTTCCGTTATCCATCCGGCAGCTAGGCGCCTTAAAAAAGAAAAAAAACGCCTCCTTAAAAAGCTGATTAACAAGAGGGCGTCTATAAAACCCAAAAGAAAACTTTTAAAACAATCTGGGGGTTTTATAGGCGCGCTACTATGTTTTGCATTGCCTCTGATTACTAGGCTTTTAGGGGGTGGTTAATGGAGCATGCCCAAAAGATGTATTTGGTTGACAAACACCAGCTGGAGGGTATAAGTACCAGATATCCAAAAATCAGTCACTTTAAGACTTGACTCTGAAATGCAAGAGGTCTTAAAATGGCATGATTGATCAGACTATGATAAGGTGGGTCGCTATTCAGCTATTCTACAAAAATATTTAACATACTTTAAACAAGCCGAAAATGAGAAAAATAATGTCAGGTTTAAGAACTTCCTCCGCCTCCTCCTCACCTGGCTCCTCTGAGGTATACTCTATTGGGATGGTCTTGGTCTTCTTTCGTTCCTTCCGTGTAGTGGGAGTCTCTTTCTTGGGTGTCCTGATCTTCTTTTCGTGCAGGTAGGGTCTGGCCCCTCCAGAGGCCACCTTGGCAGAGAAGGAACCCTGTCCGCGGGGAACCCCTGGGGCCAACCCTAAATTCAGGGAAAAAGCACAAAGGCGGAAAAAACCCTGTATGTTCAGATGGGTTCAAATGGCTGTAATTCTCTTCCTTGAAAACCGGAAGGCAGTCGGCGTTGGTAGAATTCAAGGGTTTGTTTGTTTGTGGCTCTATTATTCCTTAGAGTTCGGACAGGAGTCTGGTAGGCAGACAGGAAGATGCTTACGGAGCTGGAGACTGCTCAGTAAACGAAAATGAGATGCCGGGACCGGCTGCAAAAATTAGCAAGGGCGCCGTAAAACAAAGTAACCCGTAGCAAAAGATAAGGCAAGAAGACAGGAATCCGGAAGAGTTACCAAGCAAACGTAGGAATGGAACCGGACTGATAGGAGGATGCGAGGTAAGTAGAAAGTAGGAAGTAAGTCACAAACAAAAAGGCAGGAATGTCAGGAGGCGGCAGAGGATAGCAACAGTAGTGGACTCGGAAACAGAAAGAAATTGAGAATACAAAAGAAAACGGGGAAGTAGACGTTCCGCTGAAGAAGGAACAGGAGGGCTGAATAAGGCAAAATATGGAAAGAGGCAAGCGAACAACACGGACAAAGTTTCCTCACAAACCGCAGCGTTGGTAAACAGATACAACGCGTCGGTTGGTGGGAGGAGTCAGAATATAAGGACTCGTCCGCCATATTGGGTGAGGACTGGAACGTGCGTACGGCAATCAATGCCTCCAGCATTTCCAGACCCTCCAATCCGAGTTCCTGACAGTATACCCCCTTCTTCTCGGGGATCCCCCGGGTTTACCCGGATGAAGTCGGTGGAATCGTTGTACTAGCTGTGGGGCATGGACATGGCTCACTGGTTCCCAAGTCCGCTCTTCTACCGGATAACCCTTCCAGTGAACCAGATAGTACAATCGTCCTTTGTGGTATCTGGAATCCACTATATGAGACACTTCATATTCTTCGGGAATAGGAGACACTTGAGTAGGCCCTCTGAATACGGGTCTCTTGAAAGGGTCCTCCTTATGTTCTTTCAGAAGGGTGACGTGGAAGACTGGGTGCACCCTTTTGAGATATTCCGGTAGCTTGAGCTTGAATGTCAAAGGGTTTACCTGCTGTAATATTGGAAATGGCCCAAGGAAGCCCGAGGAGAATTTACCCTTATGAACCCATCTCGGCAGGAACCTGGTGGATAACCAGACCAACTGCCCTATCTTCCATGCTGGATTGCCACTACGTCCCTTGTCTGCCCATTTCTTTTGCGTCAGTTGACTAGCTTGATGAGCTTCTTTGGCTAATCTGTGTACCTCCTGTAGGTCCTGTAGAACTCCGTCAAGAGCTGGGATCTTGGTAGAAGGAGAACTGAGCCACGGTAAGTGTTGGGGATGGAACCCATATGTACAATAGAAGGGACTCATCTGGATAGAGGTATGCAGGGCGTTATTTATAGAATTTTATAGAATATTATAGGCAAATTCTGCCTGAGGGAGAAAGCGATACCATTCTTCTTGTTGAGGACTGCAGAAGCATCGGAGATATTGTTCTAGGCTGGCGTTTAACCTTTCTGTTTGTCCATTTCTCTGCAGGTGATATCCTGAAGAGAGAGCCTTGTGAATACCCAGAACTTGGCAGAGAGAGGTCCAAAATTTGGATGTGCATTGGGGTCCTCTGTCCGACACGATGGTTCTGGGTAAACCATGTAAACAGACAATGTCCTGGAGAAAGGTTGCTGCCATCTCGGAGGCAGACGGTATCTGTTTGAAGGCTGAAAAATTGGCCAATTTGCTGAATGAGTCGATGGTCACCATGATTACTGTCATGCCATAGGATGAAGGGAGGTCTACTATAAAATCAGTGGATATGTGCTGCCAGGGACGGCCCGGTAAGGTATGCTGCTGCAACAATCCTAGGGGTCTTCCTGTTTGGTATTTGTTAGAGGCACAGACTGAACAAGTAGAAACGTACTGGTTTACATCACTTCTTAAGGTTGGCCACCAGAAACCTCTCCGTAGGAGATCATATGTTTTCCTAATACCTGAGTGCCCGGTTAAGGGCGTATCATGACACCAAGACAGTATCTGTTCCTGTAGCTTCTTGGTCGGAATATAGAGTGCACCTTCATAGTAGTACAATCCGTCCTTGTCTTGGTTCACCTTAGATGGAAACTCAGTGCACATCTGATACTGTGGTACCAGATCTCGTAGAAAGGAAACCGTAGATGCCAACACAGTAAGGTTTGGGAAAATAAGCTCATAACCCTTGTTGGAACCAGATTCTTCCCCCAGACCTCTTGACAAGGCATCGGCCTTCTTATTCTCTGTTCCTGGTATGTATGTAATCATGAAATCATACTGTAAAAAGAAATATGCCCATCTGGCATGTCTGGCGTTGGAACATTCCATCTGTTGCAAGACTCGAAGGTTACGATGATCCGTTCGAATGGTAAATTGATGGTTAGCTCCCTTTAGTAGATGTCTCCACTCTTGGCAGGCCAATTTAATCGCCAAAAGCTCCTTCTCGATAACAGAATAGTTGCGTTCGCTACAGGTAAGTGTCTTAGAGTAATAAGCTACAGGGTGTTCATATCCATCTTCCTGCCCTTGAAGTAGGACTGCCCCTACTGCTCCTGAAGAGGCGTCCATCTCCAGAATGTACGGTCTGGTCTGATCTGGTTGGACTAGGATGGGTGCGGTAGAAAAACATTTCTTTAGATATTGGAGCGCCCTTTGGGGCTCATCGCCAAAGATGAACTTAACACCCTTCTTCAATAAAGAGGTCAGAGGTAACACCTTGTTGAAAAGTTGGGAATGAACCTCCGATAAAAATTGGCCAATCCTAAGAAGCTCTGCAGCTCCTTGATGTTAACTGGATTCTTCCACTCAGTGATCACCCTTACCTTGTTAGCATCCATTTCGATACCTCCCTTGGACAAAATGAATCCCAAGTAGGACACAGAAGTGGATTCAAAAATGCATTTTTCCGGTTTAACCAGCAATTGATGGGATTGAAGACGCCGTAGGACCTGTCTGACCAGTGATCTGTGCTCTGAAAGTGTCTTGGAGAACATAAGAATATCATCCAGATACACTACCACGGATACAAATAGCATATCAGAAAAAACCTTGTCCATGTATCTTTGAAAGACTGCTGGAACATTTACTAGGCCAAACGGCATCACTCTATACTCAAAGAGTCCGAAAGGGGTACGGAACGCTGTCTTCCATTCGTCCCCCTGTCTTATTCTCAGAAGGTGATAAGCCCCTCTTAAGTCAAGCTTTATAAAGTATTCCGCTCCTTGAACCGCCTCCAGAATATCTCGAACCAAGGGCATGAGGTATCTATCCCGTATGGTGACCTTGTTCAGACCCTTGTAATCTATGCAAGGGCGTAGTTCTGCCGAGTCTTTCTTTGGAATGAAGAACAAGGAAGCTCCACAAGCAGACTTGGACTCTTGCATGAGTCCGTTTTGTATGTTTGCGTCGGGGTAATCCCTTAATGCCTTCCTCTCCGGTAACGACAGTGGATACATCCTCCCAAAGGGAACCACTGCATCTGGTGTTAGGTCAATGCAGCAGTCCTCAGCTCTATGCGGCGGGAGTTGTCTGGGTACGGTATCCAGGAACACCTCTGAAAATTCCTGATAGTGGAGAGGAACAGAAGCAACTGTGATCAGTTCGGGGATTCTGCTTATGGAAGACTCTGGGGGTTTTGAGACCAAAGGTAATTCAAAACAGTGTTATTTACAGAACTTGGAATCGAAGTGTACCTTGTTGGCGGTCCAATCAATGTGAGGGTTGTGCCTCCTTACCATGGAATACCGATGACCAAAGGAAAATGGGCTGCTCGGATCTGATCGAAGACCAGAAACTCCTCGTGGTGGCTTAACCTCATTCTCAAAGGGATTGTCTCCTTGGTTATCGGCCCAGACGACAAGGGTCTACCATCAACCCCTTCCACTGGGATAGGTGCGGCCTTAGTTCTAGTGGAGACAAGATGTTCCGCTGCCCACTTGGAGTCAATGAAGTTCCCTGCTGCTCCACAGTCAAGCATAGCTAATACCTCAGTGGGACCGGCCTCTGTTAGCCAAAGGTGGACTCGGAACACCATCAAACTGTTATCCTCAGGAGTGTTTACTGCTCTTGTATGGTTGCAAGGGTGTTTGAGACCTCCCCCGAAACCTCCCTTGCTGTAGATCGGGGGTTGAAGTTTCCCTGTCTTCTAGGAGGTACTTCAGGACATTCTCTTAATAAGTGCTTTGAAGAGCCGCAATACATACACAACCCAGACTCTCTTCTTCTCTTTCTCTCTTCCTGCGTTAATGGTCCTCGGGTAGTTCCAATCTGCATAGGTTCATCAGTAGGATGAGAAGACCTGGTGGGAGGAATAGAAGAGGGTAGTGTTACGCTCACCTGACTCCCACAGAGGCGCTGGCCTGGTTCGCGCTGCTGTGACCTCTTCTAAGGTGATGCGCAGGGTTCGGAAGACGGACTGGACCGGGCCCCCCAAATCTGGCTTGTCTGGCTCGCAGAAGTATCCTTCTGTAGGTGAAAATAGGGGATTAACTGTCTGCGGGGTAATGCCTCCCACTTTCCCCTCTCACCCTCCTCGAAACCCTTCTGTGATTTCTCGTAGCGTCTCACCTTAGGGTCTGGAAGGACGAGCTTTCCATCCTGCTTCTGATGCAGGGGCGCGTTGGTATCCAGTTACTTCACTGGATTTTCGGATTGGTGAGAACCAAACTTGCTTGGCTTCCAGGTAAGTTTTTTGATAAGAGGTTCCCCTTGTGTCCATGCATTAATCTACTAATGCTAGTGTCTTTTTCCCCATATGGGCCGGGGTACGGAATGCCGGGGAACAGGCACCGACCCGAGATGAGAGGTGAAATCCTTGTAGAAATCAGGTAAGTCTTTAATGAGCGTTTTTTGGTAATGTCTTTTCATTCGCTCATTAACGCTGATGTCTCTTTTTCCCCTTAGGGGCCGGGGTCCGGAAATGCCAGGATGCGGCGCTGACCCGAAATGATGAGGCAATGAATCAACAGGTACGTCTTAACATGGAGATTTAGATTTCCTTATTCCCTTCTCTCTCTCACCTTTTGTTATGGTCTTTTTCTCCATAGGCGCTGGGGCGTGACTGCAAATCCGTATGATCGCTGCTGAACATGGAGGCGCCCTGTAAAGGTGAGTGGAATGCAGCGCTGCAGCGATCGACGCGATGAGCTTTTAAATAAAAGTCTTCCTTTTCAGGATTGTCGGCGAGATGTCTCCGGGATGCAGATTTAGCAGGCAAGGACTTTTCCTTCTTCTGTTCTCTTCTTCTCTTCCTTTGCAGGTGATCCAGGATGCTGGCAGGCGTGGCAGAAGTCAGGATGCAGGAGCAGACACGGTGAGCGTCCAGCTACTAGATGCAGAACAACACGAAGCACGTATGGCTGTTCGGTTGGGGTTTAAATAGCCTTGGAAGAAGTTCCAGGTATGTATCCTTCCTCCAATCAGGTATGTATCGTTCCCCGACCACGCCCGGATGGTAAATTAGTCCCACAGGTAAAGTAGTTCCTTTCAGGCCTCAAGGAGGCCGGGATCCTGCAGCATGGTCTGCATCAGGTAAGTGCACCCAAGCACTCCCATAATGAGCCTGGCACCTATGGCGCCAGGACTGATGTCTTTTATGAGCCTGGTGCCATAGGCGCCAGGACACTGTCCAAAGGGCCCCTATATGGGGTTGCTGGGTCCTTCCTTGGGGACTGGATGTCCTCTTTCGGGGACGCAGGGCTTGAACCGGCTCCCCAGGAGCGGGCATCATGACAGCACTCCCCCCCAAGGCCCCTCCCAAGGTTGTTCCCTCTGGGGGTTTTGGTTTGTCTGGGAAGAGTCGGTGGAATTTCCTGACTAATCGAGGTGCATGCACATGGTCGCTGGGTTCCCACAACCTCTCCTGAGGTCCGTACCCCTTCCAATCAATTAGGTAGAACAGTTTTGACCTAAACATTTTTGAGTCTAAAATGTTCTTCACTTCGAATTCGGGCTCCCCATCTATTAGAATAGGTTCTGAGGTTTGAGTAGTCGGGTTCCGGGTACCACTGGTTTCAGAAGTGACACGTGAAAAACAGGGTGAATTCGCATACTAGCTGGTAAATCAAGTTTAACAGCCACTGGGTTAATTATTGCCGTAATAGAATAAGGACCCAGATATTTTGGGTTAAAAGTTCGAGGCCCTTTGAGTGGTAAATGTCTGGTAGCTAACCACACTTGATCCCCAATCTGATACGGAGTTGCTTCACTCCGATGTAGATCAGCATTCTCCTTGTATTTTCTCTTGGCTTGTTGTAAATGCGTAGTTGCCTCTTTGAAGGCTTGGGTAATTGTAGAATGCAGATGTTCTACTGCAGGCATTCCGAGGTTCTGAGGTGAGTCAAGGTTTGAGGTTCGAGGGTGATGCCCAAACAAAGTATAAAAAGGACTGTGGCCAGTTCCAGAGTGTACCGAATTATTATATGTGAATTCGGCTAACCAAAGAATGTCTTTCCAGTTGCTTTCAGATTGCTGTAACATACACCGTAAGTACTGCTCAAGGGTCTGATTTGTCCTCTCGGTCTGACCATCGGTCTGAGGGTGGTGACTGGTTGATAATCTTACGTCGATCTGCGCCATTTGACAACATTTGCGCCAGAAGTGGGAAATGAATTGGCTTCCCCGGTCAGAGATTAGTATAGATGGGAATCCATGTAGCCGAACAATATTTTCGAGGAATTCTTTGGCTAGGACAGAAGCTGAAGGTAAACCTTTCAAAGGAATAAAGTGGGCCATTTTGGAAAACAAACCCACAATTACCAGAATAGTATTGTACCCCGAACAAGGAGGCAGGTCCGTAATAAAATCCATTGATAGGGTGTGCCAGGGTGCTGGTGGTATGTCTAGAGGTTGAAGGAGACCGGCTGGTCTTTTCTTTTGACTTTTCTTTTGGGCGCAAACACCACAGGACATCACAAAAGATTTAACATCTTTTCACCAAGAGGGCCACCAAAATTGTCGTTTCACCTTTTCCTCTGTCTTGGCAATACCGGGGTGTCCCTCTATTAATGTATCATGATAACCGGAAATAACTAGTTCGTGAAATTCCTTATGTGGCAGGAATAAGCGTCCTTGGAAATAAGGTAAACCATTATCTATGGTAAAGTCTGATCCCTTTTGTATCCATTCCTGTAAGGTTGTAGGGTCCAGGAGTTGTTTCACTCTGGCTTGAATGTCTTCAAGCGTCTGTAACGAAGTCATGCCTAGAATCCTCTGATTGGGAATTATTGGTACTGGTTCTGAGTTTGTATCAGATTCGCCCATTCCAATTCGGGATAAGGCGTCTGCTTCGCCATTCTTGCAGCCAGGTCGATAGGTAATCACGAAATCAAATTCAGCGAAAAACAAAGCCCATCGGAGCTGCCGTGATGACTGAGCCTTGGCGGTTTTCAAATACTGTAAATTCCGGTGATCAGTGATCACCGTGATGGTATGTCGAGCGCCAAGCAGGTAATGCCGCCAGGCTTTAAAAGCGGACTTTATGGCTAACAGTTCTTTGTTAGTGATTGCGTAATTAATCTCTGGCGCCGAGAATTTTCTGGACCAAAATGCTACGGGATGCAGTTGGTTGGTTTCGGGATCTCTTTGGGACAGGACAGCTCCCATGGCAAGGCTGGATGCGTCAGTCTCGATGACAAAAGGGAGATCTGGACGCGGGTGTTTCAATATAGGTGCGGAGGTAAACTTAGCTTTTAAATCCTGAAAGGCCTGCTCGGCTTCTTCAGACCATTCAAAACGTTTATTTTTCCTCAAGAGTGCAGTAATGGGTTGTACCACGCGTGAAAATTCCGGGATAAACCTGCGATAGAAATTGGCAAAGCCGAGCATGCTTTGAACCCCTTTTACAGAGCTAGGTG